>NW_024530599.1:2192437-2792437 GCF_017590135.1 Pyrgilauda ruficollis
TGGTGGAGTCTTGTTTTTTTTTTTTTTTTGGTTTTGGGGTTTTTTTCAGATACATCAAATATACTGTTTTATAATCACCTTCATTTAACAGTGCTTAGTGGTGTAGATTCTATGATAAAGTATTTGTGGGGTTTTTTCCTCCTCAGAGCTTTTTTCCTGTCTCTAAGTCTTTCGGAAAATACCTTATTTCAGTTTAGTTCCTGCAAGTGTACTACCATTGTAGCACTTTCAAGAAATTTTTACGAGAATACTTCACAGCCAGCTACAACTATTTATAAACTTGAGATTGTCTTTGATCCGAAATCAGCTTTCAATTACCATTTTAGTTATGCTGGGGGAAAAAAAAAAAAAAAAGATTTAATCATATCCAGGATACAGCAAACTTGGGAGGATGGAGTTATTTTAAGGCTTGTGGTACCAATTATAGCTAACTCATTACCATACATTGTTGCTGGCATCCTACAATACTTGTTTGTATAGAACTTGTCTGGCCATTTAGCATGTTCTACTGTTGGTTCTTTCTTTAGTAATATATGAATTGCTTGATTACTTGAGTTGTGCTTTTTAATAATTGCTAAGATTTGGCTATTGAATACTGTCAGATTTTCCTTTTCATAAATGTTAATTGGAGAGGGTAAGGCAGTAATAGTTTTTGGATTTTTTTTTTTTAGCTGCCTGGTGTTCATCTTGTTCACTGAGTAAACAACAAAAAATCCAACTTGATATTTTAACTTCCCCTATTTTAACCTTTTCATCAGTGCAGGGAAATTAATTGGAATAGTTGTTCTTGTCTCCAGTATTACATCCTGTATTTTAATGCCAAGTACATCCTTGTGCCAGTGTCTTTAGCAAAACAGAAAAGGGGGCTCTCCTTGTAGCAGAATATTGAGCACTGATATTTTTTTGCCATTAAGCCAATGGGCATCTTAAAAATCTTGTTGAGGAATAGAATCTCCGTGACTCCTGTAGCAAAGCCTGCAGTGATTATCACAGCAATTCTCCCTTAAGAGACAACGTTCTCACATTAAAGTGGAGTCCAAACTGTTCACTTTTCTTCCTGTAGTTTTCTTATGCAATAGTGAGGTATCTTTTTCATGTCAGCAGAATGGGAAATTTATGATCAAGGGTTGCATTCACTTAATGTTAGTCTCTGTTTTAAGGATAAAGAGAAGAGACCTGAAGTAGAATATGAAAGTCCTGTGATGGTACTGAAATCTCTCAAGCTGTTAAACAGAACGTGCCAGCAGAAATCTTGAAAGAGCAAAATGCAAAGAAGAAAAAAAATAAGGAGGGAGTTGAGTAAAATTACCAGAGGGCTGTGGGATATTTTGTGTTCTTATTTTAATTTCAGGGTGGATTTTTGGGAAAAGGTCTTAGAGCAACATTGCTTTGCCTGTTGTGTTGGATTGGTAGCTGTACATCTGCATTTAGACCCCAAGTTCCTGAACACACCCATTCTTCGCCTGCTGATCTAGCAAATATCTGTGATAGTAAGACTGAGTGCTAGGCAAAAACATGAATAAAATGATGGCTAGTTGCACAGCAACTTCAGTGTGAGTATTTTTGCATCCAGTGTGCATCTGCAATCATGAAGGTGCAGATGTAGAGAAGGGTGAGGGGATGTGTATTTCTAAATCCAGCCAGCAACTTCCACATGCTTACAAAGGACGCGTTAAATAAGAAGGAAAAGCATTATATTCTTAAAGTAATATTTAAGTTTATTGCATTTAGTTATTTTTTAGAAAGCTGCAAGTTTTCTCTAGCAGCATTTATATATTTGAATATAAATGTCTTAATATATAAAATCCTCCTTACTTTCCAGAAACTGAAGAGTAAACTCTGTTGTAATTATTTGCTCAAAAATCTTCTATGTATAGCTTGGCTGCAAGGCTGGTCATACCCAGGGTTTTTTAGGGAATGTTTACATAAATAGTTTGCTTGCATATCTATTTATAAACATGATTTGTGCAAATGCTGAAATAAATATTTGTTTTCCCTTGCAGTATTGCTATTTCTATTTGAATTAGTAGAAGAATAATTAATGTGTAAATATCCTTCAGCTAATACAGCATAACTTCATACCTTCAAATTTTAGTTTCAAGTGAATAACCTTACGTCAGTATGGTTTCAGTAAATGTCTAAAAGCTATAGATTGTTGTTTCTGTGTGTTACACCTTGGCCAAAAATGAATGGAGAAGTGACACATGACTGATGCTCCCATATGCAGTTATGTTCTTGCCAGTGAAAGAAACCAATAGAAACAAGGAAATACACCCCAGAGCTGTAGTGAAGTCATTGTTTTTTTGGTGAGGATCCTGTGATTTATCCACGAGATGTTGGACTGCAGCATAGTGTGGCTTTGAGAGACAGCTCATCATAATCTCTGGGGCCATGACCTAAGAGATTAAATAGAATTATGAGTTTGTATTGTCAGAGCAATTCTGTCTAGAGGACAAAACATTTTATTTAGAGGGTAGATTGATGGGATTAAAGCTTTGCATTTATTTCCTTTACACACTCAAATTTACTGTAAGTTGTTTTTTATTAAACCAGACACTGGATTGCTAAAGGAATTATTTTAGGACAGATGATTTTATTTAAATGAATATTGAAGGATTTATTAGTAAACTCAGTCCTTGCCATTCCTTTGCACAAAAGCAACTTAATCTTTTCTTATTTCATATTTATTTTAACTTGCAGACTATTTCAAAGAATTGGAGGCATGTAATTCTTTCTCTTCATTCTTTTTCAGCACTAAATAAATTTGATATTGCTGCAAGGTATTGGAGTAATCAGACATTCAAATAATTCTGAAGTCTGTTTTCTTTAAATGTCTTTTAAAAATGGCACAAATAAATAGTATACATTATTTGTCATCCCTTTACGTAGCTACACATCTCTGTAGAATAAACAGATGAATACACTTGAAAGCACATAGTCTTTTCACAAATTTAATTCCTCACTGCAAGAAAATTACCTAAATGTTTAAATAACCACTTTACACAGAGAACCTTTTCATTGTCTTTCCCTTTCCCTGTAGTTCTCAGCAGGTGTTTAAATGTTTTATTTTTTTCATTTCAGACTATCTGTGTAAAGGAACACCAAAAATGTGTTAGTTTTAGATAATGCAAAATTCCCTTTGCTCGGCTTCTTAGTTCATAGTTATCTGTGTGAATTAGAAATCTATTACTGAGTGTTCATTTTTCACCCAAATCTATTCACCAAGCATCAAAACTCATCAGTGAGATGGAGTAATGCCATTTAATTAGTCTTTGATATACAGTTAAATTAGGTCTTAATAAGGGGTAGTGCATCCTAAAATCAATTATCTCGCTCCTCTTAATAAGAGCAACTAATTAGTAGGTAAATCGCCACAGTTCCCCTTTTATCCTACAGTTTTTACAATCTTGTGGAGGAGATTAGGCTGAGGAAATTACTCCCTGGTAGCTCTGAGAAATTTTAGGGCATACCTTGGAAAATGTTTTTCTAAATGAACTGCAGTACAGAAAAGAAACAAAAAAAGAAATGGGGGGGGGGGGGGAAGAAACAAAACCCACTTAATTTCTTGATAATTTTGCCAAATTGCTTGTGTGAGGAAGAAAGCAAACACAAACAAGGTTTTGCCCTGCCTGATGCACCCTACTAATGTGCAGTGAGTTTCTGCCCTGGCTTTTCTTTCAATGCAGTTATCAGCCACCCAAAATATCTATTTCCTTCGTGGAAATCTGTCCAGCTGCAAACAAGGGATACTTAGACAGTCTTTACAAAATATGGTTTTATGTGGAGAATGGCTTTGTTTTAGGAGGAGAATCAGAACTCCAAAGCTGAAAATTATTGCCACAACATAAAAATGTGACACAATGCTCATGGAAAAAGCCAGGTTTTATCCATTGGTACCAAAATTTTTATGTGCTTCAAGCAAAAAATGCTGCTTTTGAGATTCCAGGCTTTTAGTTAAGACTTCCAGCTTTCTCAAATGAAAGTTTCTTCCATTTTTAAATTTCTATTCCCTGTTACAACCTAATTGCTGAATAAAGAGGAGCATTTTTTTGAGGATGCTCAGGTTTTTTCCACAAGATCCATCTGTCTCAAATTGCTGCTGGACTTTTACTGACTTTGACAGCCCCTAATTTCATTCAGCCATGTAGGGCAATACACAGTATATTGCTATAGATTTGTCAAATTTGGTAGTGCCTTGTTGATGCTTTGCTCTCAGAACATGGTGTCATTCTCTTTCCTTGGATAATTTTTAAAAATTTTTTTGTCATGGTCAAAAGTTTGAAGGGAACTCAAGGACACACTTGTGATTAATCAACGAATGCAGAGGCTTTTTTCATTCTTTTTCTGCTGCTACTACATCCTGCATATACCAGTCCCTTCACACTAAACTTCCTTGCCAAGCATGTCAGAGAGATTTTATAGCTGTGAAAGTGTGATGTGATTGCTTCAGTTTCCCTTATGCTTATTGTTGCAGCTTTTCTAGACGCTTTCTGGTGTTAGTCATTAATGACAACACAGTGCCCCCGTTTAGAGAGTGAGAGGTTGCCGTCTGTTCTTTGTTTTTCCTCCCTGCTGCATTACTCATACTTCTGGTGGAGTGAAACGTTCTGCAGGCAACCATTCCTCCCTGAGAGACTTGGTGAGACTATGTGACACCAATTTGACACCTATTTCTGATTCAAACTCTTAGCCCACCAACTCAGTTCATGACCTCAGCAGCACCAGGAGCTGGGAGCAGCAGCCCTCCTGTCTGACTTTGAGCTGGTCTGGGACAGGCAGTGACAGTGGTGAATGTCTGACTCCCCAGCCAGTGACATTTGCAGCAGCAGCTCTGATATTGTGGCAGTGATCTGCTTGTTGGGTATCAGCTTGTTGGGCAGCAGAGAGCACCAAACCAAACGTGTCCAATTTCCTTCTGTGTTCCCTGCATATAACCCCAGAATCCGTGCACAAAATGGTCCCAAGCCCTGACAGAGTGTAGGTACCCATATCTGTGCTCTGTACACGAGCTGATGAAATCAGCACTGACTGCCTGAGCACTCACAGAAAACACCTGTGGCTGGTGGGGTGAGCGGGCTAGTACAACGCTCAACTGAAACCTCAAGTTAATGCTGCTTTATACTTGCTTTGGTACCTCAGGTGACTTTTCAAGCCTTTTTGTCTTTTCTGACCCTTTCAGCAGTGGAGAATTTAGTTTGGGGTGGAAATTTTCATAATCTACTCTCCAATCTAGGTGCAGTTTAAGCATCTGTGTTAAACTTCCTTCTGCTGATGACCTCATGTTAAGAGGACTGAAGGAAATAAAATTAATCCATAGTTTGGTTTCATGGCTGTGTTTTATATTTATATGTGGGTGTCAAGTTTCTGGATGGACATAAGTGGCAATTTTTAAGTTATTTTAAATCATATACTTTTCTGGTTTTTGTTTAATTTAAGTTGGAATGGTGGACTAAAATCATAGAATGGTGTGGTTTGGAAAAGACCTTAAAAGTTTCAGCCCATCTGCCATGGGCAGGGACACCTTCCACTAGAAGTTAGACTAGCTTGCATTTTATAAATGGAAAACTGGGAAGTTGGGGAAAAGCCATTAAGCTTATTCCTCACATTCTTGTTTGTATGCTAGCATGTATGCAAATTCTTTTACAAAAGTAGAAAAAGTCAACATCCTTCAAAATACAGCTGGAGAACATAAAATATCTGAAATCCATTCTTTGATGTCTGCAGATGAGATGTGGCTCAAAATGGGGACTCAAAGGTCATCACCTGCCACTCCTCCTTTTCCCCAGCTGGGCATTTTCTGTGAAGGCCAAGGTGGAGCCCAAAGGGGTCACTGGGGTTGGGCTGGGTTTCAGAACCAGCTGTGCCCCCACAACACAGAAGAGACTTTCTGACAGCATTTTCTGAATTGCAGCAATAGGTTGGGATTAAAACACTGTCACAATAAATATTAACAAGCTGTTTAAGCAGTAACAAGGTAATTTACAGAGTGAAAATGAATGTTAATTGCTAGGTTTTTTCAATTTATTGTGTAGCTCTGACAAAATTATTGTACCAGGTTCATGTTGTCTTCCACATGTCTCTCTTTTTCTTGTTTGCAGTGGACTTGGTTCAGGCAGGAGTCTTTGCTCTTGCAAGACTTTGAAGGGATGGTGGCATGCCAGTTTGAGAAAGTATCTAATTCAGTATGTTTACTTTGAAATTAAATTAATGTTTCCTTAATGAAGACTAGGTGAAAAGAAATAAAACATATCTTTATCCTCTTGTCTACTCCCTATTTCAGTAGCAATGCCTCTTTTCCCTGCCAAAGGGCATGGTGGACTCATAAAATCACCAGGCAGGACAAAATGTCATCTCCAAAGGCCCTCCCCCTCTTTGGCTCTCCTTTGGCAGCTTTTGTTGTGTGAGCCACAGCTCTGAGAAGTGAGGTCAGCTCTCCTCCTTGATAATATTTATAAGTCACCAAAGCGATTTTATGTAAAACTGAAAAAATAATGGCTACAATCAACAACCTATGTTCAGTGTCAGGAATTATCATCTGTGCAGGTCTGTTCTGTTCCCTGTCATCTCATCTCCTCAAAGGAGCTCGGACACTTTGCTGCTGTCACATTGGCATGGTCACATCATGATTTACATCTGCAGCATGTAAACAACAGCACTGAGAGCTGTTTGACAAGTGGCAGTTTCCCTGGTAAACAAATCAGGGATGCACTTAGAGCGATTAACAGGGACTGCCAGTGTTTGAGATGGGGCTGGTGCCTGAAACAGTTTGCCCTAAGCAGATCTTCCTCTTTAGGATTGGTGAAAGAGTGAAGAAACAAACACAAAAGTTACCTGACTTCAGGTGTAAGGTGTAGAGTTCATGTTTAATCAGTATTTAGTATGAAATTATCAGAGGTGTTTTACCCACTGGCTTTCTGTGGGTATAATTGCAAAATCTAAGACCAGGGATCTTGATTGAATAAGATTTTTCTGAGGCAGTCAGTTTTTCTGTTGGGTAAGTAAAGGAAAGCAAATGCCAGCCTGACAATAAACCCTCTGCTGCAGATGCAGCTGTGACTTGGTGCACAAGAATGAAGGATGGGCACTCTGACATTGGGTGACAAATGTCACCCCATTGTCCATGGGTATTTGCTTTTATCATGTCTTTGATTATTTGTAATATGGATTTTTTTTCATGCATTCCAACACTTAATGCTCATGTAAGTCTTGTCTGCTGCGATCTTGAGCTAACTTTTCAGAGCTTCACCCCTGGTATCAGAGGCCTGTTTTAAGAGAAATGATTTTAAGAACAATACGGATGCTGCTTTTAAGAGTAGTACAGGTTCTAAAGCAAAAAGAAATTTTAATCAGTAGCATGAAATCTCCCTGACATTAAGATGAAATGATCACTGTAACAGTTGTTTATTATGAACTGTTCAGAATCCCACTCTTAACCTTACTATAATTCAAATTACAATGATATTTAAAATAACCAAACCTCTTTGTGGCCATAGACCAGTGAGTTTCCTGTCCTTTTCCATATCTGATTTGTTTAATCCTGCATGTGTGTAAAACACCACGAAGATGAAACACTGTGCAAGCATTTGAAAATAACTTTTTGTTGATATAGAGCACTACACAGAGGAACTGGTGACAGAAATAACCTGTATGGCCGAAGATGAAACACTGTGCATGCATTTGAAAATAACTTTTTTGTTGATATAAAGCACTACACAGAGGAACTGGTGACAGAAATAACCTGTATGGCTGCACCCTGGTGTTTATTATTCATGAAGGGTTGTTAGTTCATCTGGAAATGTTCTTTGCTAGGTTTGCTGTTTCCCCACACATACCTGTGTGATTTGTCTTCCTATTCCATATCTTCTCCTCAGTGACAATGAGTTGTGCTGATTTAAAGGCTAAGATTGAGATCAGAACCAAGGGACATCACAGGTTGAATGTTTTTACGTATTCATCTTTTCAGGAAGAATTTGATTCCTGTTCTCCTTCTCTTCTTTGAGATAAAGCCTTCTAGCCTCTCTGGGAGTCTGGGGAAAAACAAAAATGTCAGCAGATGTTCAGCAAATTATAAATTTTACCTGAATTTAAAATTTAATTTAAAATAATCTAACCTTGACTTTTTAAATGCTAGAAAGTTTGATGTTTCCTTCTACATGAACTTTAATTTGCTTTCCACATTGATAGATGGCAATAAATTGTCTTTACTCTGTTGGCTGTTAATCATTTTATGTTTCACCTCTGTGCTTTGGGTAAACAGAACCATGTAAAGCAGTAACTGAAGAGTAACTTTCTTATCCTGTTGCTTCCTTGCTACTGCAAGTATTTCATTCCTTAGTGCTTATTTTTCCTCTTATGTCTCCCTTTCCCATTGTTTCTCACAGATCTCCAGTTTGTCTTCTCTTTTCCTCTTTTAATTTTCCCCTTTAACTCTCAATTTCTCTTTAATTTTACATCCCTCTCCTCAAAACACAGCCCTGTACTAACACGAACATGAAGCAACATCCTTCTCTATTCACTTTTCTGCCCCAAGCCCTGGGGATTTGCCCTCTCCAGAGGGAAAGCTCATCACAAGCTGAGCCGAGGGCAGCATGAAGCAGTGAGAGTAAATTCCAACTCTCCTCCGTCCCTCTGGCTCTCACTCTGGGGAGGGTGATTTTGGCAATGCACTGCTTTACTCAGTGAAATAAGAACACTTTGCCACACTGCTCAAGGTCCCTGGCATTGGGGGAGCAGGATGGAGGATGGCACAGAGCAAAGCAAACAGAGATGGCTGTGGCAATTCTCAGGTTGTTTTTCCACTCTCAGCTGCCTTTGTGTGTGCTCTACCTGTGGCTACAGCTGTCACGCAGCTGGGTAAATGTGTAAATAGTAATTGACTCATCTTGACCCATTGTTCCATTTCAGAAACAGGTTATTTAACAAATGAATGTCAAATGCTTTTCCCTAATTCATGAATTCCACTGCTATTGCGGGGGAAGTGTTATGACTCTGAGGTTAGACTTTCATAACAGAATCATTCTATATTACCATCCATTATGGCCATGATAAATCCTGGCTCAATACTGCACACTCACACAGGAAACTTAGATTATTAGGGTTTTTTACTTTTGGAAACAATATTAAGGGTCTGTTGTACATTGAACAGTCCCATTTCATGCCACCAGGATGGTGAAAATACTCTGCACAATTCCAATTCTTATTTCAGCCTGAATGCTACCCCTACTGTTGTGTTGCCTTTAGACTTTCATTTACAGAGAAACACTTATCAGGATAAGTAATTTATTCAGCACTTTTCACTTCATATTACAGTTATATTATCTGAAGTCAGAATTACATAATGCACTCTCAGATATGAATATGGATTGTTTTGTTGCAAAGTGTGTGTGTGTGCTTTGCCATCAGATATGGGAAATGCAAAAACAAATGTAGAAAGGCAAATGTATCAGACATAGAGCTTTTATCTTGCTAAGGAGTTCAGAAAAAAAAAAAAGAAGTAATTTTTGTTATTGTAATTCATGTCCTTATTTTGATATACTCCCATTTTGGTCAGTGGCAAATTTTTTAATCCAAGCACTGAATGTGTGCAGTCAGGTATAAATGACAGGTATTTAAAGCTTGATGCTCATCTCTCCCTTCATGAAGACCCCACAATATTACAAAGGACCAGCAGGTTCTGGACTGTTTTCCCAGGGAGAAGTCTCACATCAGGAGTAATTTCCCTTTCCCAGCTCGTGGGGCCTCTCCCCCAGCCAAGCTCCTGTGTCACCTGGGCTCTGAGGTGTTCTGCTGCCATCAATTTCACATTAGCTGCACCACAGTAAGACTTTAAGCTTTCCAGGCTCCTGCTTTTTTATCTTTTGAGTACAGATGCAGATTACACATCTCTCCCTTCTCTTGTGCTTACAGTCTGCTGCAGAGAAGGGGGATGCACAATTCAACTAGTCCTGAGCTAAAAGCTTCTGTCACAGCAAAGAACTTTTTCACCTGCCTGTATATACCCAAACTCAGAGAGGAAGAACTTTGGTCTTCCAGCTCTGATGGCTTGGAGTCATTTATTTGCTGAAGCTCTTTGTGGCTGTCTGTCCTGCATTTCCTGTTTCATTTTGAGGGCATTCTGGTCCTCACTGTGAGTGTGTGCAGTGTGGTTCCTCTGTGGGACCAAGGGATGTTGTTTATTCCTGTTCCAGTAGTCTTTAGGCTATCGTTGTGTTTAAAGGGGTTTTTACCCAAAGAGGAATTAGAGTCTCATATTATAAGGCTCATTTGGGTCCTGATCCAAGAGAAATTATTACTCAGATGCTCTGAGGAACTGACAGATGTGACAGTATTGTTGTCCTCACTTGTACAAAGTAATTTTCATAGATTTGCCCTCTGACCTCTGTCTTTATCATTGATGTTGGGTTTGTCCTTGCCAGCTGCCCTGTCTGGAGTTCTCAGCTTCCTTTAAATATTGCTTGACATTTTGTCCATTCCTTAACCAAGTCAGAAAGGTCAGGGACTACTAACACATTTAAAGTAATATTCTCCATATATTTTGGCCAGAATCTTTGCTTTTTTTCCTATTTTTTAAGTACAGGATTTAGTGAGATAAAATCAGATACTGCCTCTGCACCGCTAATCCTGCGTGCTCAAATAGGAGACAAATGTGTGTGAACTATAAAGAGCTATGAAATCATCATTTCAATACTATGGATTTATTTCCTTTTAGTTGTTTGAGACATAGGTGTTCACATTTCCGACTCATTCTTCACAAACATGATAACAAAACATCTCCTGTTTCTACCAGGCAAGTTTCAATCTTGCACAGCTGTTGTGTAGGAGAGTCTAAGAAATAAAACCACCCATTTTGTGAACTTGCATACCCTCGTGTGGAACATGAAACAGGTTCTGTCCTGCACTTGGCTGTGGATTTTGTGTGGCTTACAAAATTAACAACATAGGCAGATTCATGTCTCGAGTAAATTTGTACATTCATTCTAAACTTACCTATTGTTTAGGTCAGAAATGCATGAAAGTTTCTTAATTTTTAAAAAATTATTATTATTTTTACTAAAAAAATTATTATTTAAATAATATTATTTAATAATAATTTTTTTAATTAATTTTTACTCAAATATTTAAGTAATTAAAATCGACATTTTTATTGCCTATGGGGTTTATATTCAGCTCAGAAATTCAAATATTATTATGAATGATATGAAGAGAAATTAGATTTATTGTAATATCTTAAACACAACATTATTCATATTATTTGTGTAACATATTCATGTAAAACCTGAATATTTGAAATAATTTAGCCATATTTATTTTGTTTATTGGTCTAGAAAGAAATAATCTATAATTAAATGAGGTACTTAATTTAAATATCTCACCTTTAAAAATCAATTTGAAGTCAATTACTACTGTTTGCTGTTGGGGTTGTTTTTGATGATTGGTTGGATTTCAGCATCCTAGATAACTGTTCAAAAGAAGTCTGCCTATTTTAACCTGCTAAATTTTAGGCACAGGTGTACATATGATTCCATTTTCTGTGTATTCTGTTGTGGAGTAAAGCAGCAAACCACAAAAGAGAAGATGCATTTCTCTGATAATTTTAACTTCATGGTAGGTTCCTTCCGCAGTTTTCCTGTAAAAAGCCATAGTAGTGCAAGTCTGTAACTTAGAGCCATAAAATGGTCCTTTCCCGTGCAAGCCTTGCAGTTCCAGATTGTAGATTATCAAAGCAAGGATATGAGGGACTGAGTATCTGCAGTGTGGTCACTGCCCAGAGGATGTGGGAAGATTCCTTCATTCATTAGTCAGTACACAATTTGAAAGAAATTGGTGAATAATGTCCATTAGCAATTAACAGATTTAGAATCTTTAGCTATCTTCATCAGATATATCAATCTTCTTCATCAGTCTTATAAGGAGTCAGATTCGTGGTGTTCATAAAATCGACAGTAATCATGCTGACAGTTTTATTTTAATATATTTTCAATGGATTAGTTTGGTTTAGGTTTTTTATGAGGTAGGAATATTCTAGAGTGTAAATATAAATATGGAGACAAAATTATGCTGAACAATGAGGAACAGTATCTCTCATGTCACTGTAATGAAAGCAACAATAAATTCTACTTGCCCCTTCTGACTGGCTGTAATTACAGCATTGGCTGCAATTCATTTGAAGAAAATTGTTTTGGGTGTTTTACCAACATAAATTATGATAAAAATATTTATGAAACTACTTAAGCAGCTTTTCAAAAATGTGCCTCCTCTGATAAAGAGAAAAAAAAATGCCATTACATAGTTCACATGGTGATTTTTAGCCTGTTCCTTTTCAGCACCCCTGTTCAAGGAAATAAAAAAAAAAATTATTTGTTGCTTTGTTTATCTTGTTGAAAGATTATCTTAGTAAAATTTCATAATGAACACAGGAAAGTTCATTGGGGAAAATGGAATCTCATACAACTGAGAGGAAATGACTGCAGAGTAGCAGCACTGAGAGGCCTTGAGGCAAAAGTGGGAGAACAACTGAGATGTTAATCTGCACTGAGATAGCTGAGAAGTGGTCAGTGCTACCATAAGCAACCCATATAAAATGTTCTCAGTTTGGAGCAGGGGAAAAACCCTTTCAGCATGAGCTCATGAAATAATAAACTCAAGATAGTGCATTACTGATAAGTCTGATCAATTATAATCTGCTTAGAGGAAAGCACGGCAGATAAGGGAGCTAAAATCAGATTTAGAGAACAACAATGCTTGGGAAATAGCAGCTTCATTTGGTATTTTAAGGGATGTATTGTTCATCTATTCAACTGGCCTGCAATAAAATGACAAGCTTTGTTATTACAGCAGAAAGATGCTGAAGGCCACAATTTTCTAAACTTTGCAGGCAGACAGTTCCTTAGAGATGTATAAGATGAGCTGCATGGTATATTCCATTTTCATACAGTGCCCCCACAGTGCAGTTACATGCACAGCTACCTTCACAGTTTTTCTTTGGTGTTTTGAAAGGGACCACATATACATTTCATGTTGAGTATCTGGGCAACTTACCTGGTTTTTTTTCTAAAGAAAGTAAGTGGAAACCACAATGAAGGCAACTTAATATCTGGGCAACTTACCTGTTTTTTTTTTTTCTAAAGAAAGTAAGTGGAAACCACAATGAAGGCAACTTAGATCACACACATATATATATATATTTTACATACCTACATGTAAATTAAACTAATGATGTCTACATCATTAATGACTCCTACATGTGATATGTATTTGGTGCCCTTGTTGGAAATCAGTTTTTTCAAAGTGCCAGGGAACTATATACCCCAAAGGAATAGGCACAAACTCTTGAAGTTGAATCCATAAAAATAAAAAAATTACAGTAATTACATCACTGAGAGTATTTTGAATCTCCTAATAGTTTAAAATACAAGGGCAGCAGGTAGAGTTGTTACCCAGAAAATAAAATATTTCTATAATCTTTTATCAGCAATCTCTTGAAGGTAACATTGATTTTTCTATGCTATTAACAAGAAGATTTAATCTCTTGGCACCATCTCTAGTAACTTGTTGGGCATTTTATCAAGCAATAGATATAAAAGTGAATCTATCTGACTCAGTTTGTCATGTCCCACATTTGACACACTGTTTGAGTTGCCTAGTGCTTCTTTATTAATTATCTTCATTGTAATCAAGCAGTAGCAAACAGAAAGCGTGTTCACAGGGAATTCAGCTTCAGCTGGAGTACCATAAGCTGTTGCATAAATGAAAACAACAGAGTTCAGGAAACATTAAAAATGTAGCTGTCAATTCAAGTTCTGTTCGTCACAGAAAAATGCAAACTAATGAAAGTGAGAAAAATTATGACCTATACGAGCATATCCATTTTAAAAGCCATCCAGAAAAGCTCCACTCAGTAATTTCAGGAGTGATTGAAAGAAGTATGTATAGTTCAGCAGAAATGAAGGTGGTGGTAGCATTGTTTGGATAATTGGTTATGTCAGATATGAGGGGACTGGATATAGAAGAGGCTGTAAGCATGAACTATACCATTGATTTTTTTTCTCAATCAATGCTCCTGAAAAGCAAAAGGAAATGAAAATCTTAAGAAAAAGAAAGTATGAAAAGCCCCTTTATATTCTGTGAAAATATATTATTGTATAAAAACTTGTCATATGAGAAGCAAAAGGGTACAGGTTTCCTTTCTCTGTTTGCTGAAGTGATGTGCAAAGCTGTTAGATTAACCAGTAAGCAGAACAGTTTATAGAAATCATTACAGACATAGGTGTTTCTTACAAAAACACTTGTTCAAAACAAGCTTGTTGTATAAAACAGACTTGTTAGGAACAGAGGGACTGCTTGTCAGGCTTTGTCAGAAAAGGACCAAAAAGACCAAAAGATAGCAAATAAGCTCTGTGTTCACACTGTTCTTATAGGTACATGCTTTGTCTAGAGTTTGAATTTACACTTTTTAAAAATGTGAATTCCAAAATTATAGAAGAAAAGGCAGTAGCAAGCACTGGAAATCAAGATCCAAATATTATCTAATAGTTTTAAATTGTATCTTTCACACTGAAATGTGTTAAATAGGTTGTAAAACTAACACTTCCATTCTGACCTTTCTTCTTTCACCCAGTGTTTTTCTGTCTCTGGTGTATTTCATTGACTTTTTTTCAATATTCATCATAGCCAAAACAAATAAGGCAGTCAATATCTCAGCGCTTCTCCCTCTTCTACCTCACCCCTTTCAAAAAGATAATCCTTGTTCAGATCTGCAAGTCAGTTTGGACCTTGTCCTTTTGCCTATTATGTTACAGTCTCTCAGTATCTCCCTCAATAGAATGTCTACTTGGTTTGCTTCATCTTCATTGACATCATTGGTAATGACACACCATTCTGTGCCTTGGTTTCTCTTCAGCCTCTAATAAAGGCAAGAAATTACTTGTCTGACCTGGCAATTTGTTAATATTATCAGAGTTATTCAGATCTTAAACAGTGTGATGGCAAACCCAGTCTCAATTCTATGTTGTTAATGTCATTTTTTTTCCCTTGAAACTACCCCATGTTCCTGCATGAAACTTTTTTAGTTAGTTTACTTGTTCCTGAAGTTTTGTCCATTATTTTCTCTTTTAGAGCACCTCAGTATTAAGGACCACTTCTTTTTGAATCTTTGGACAACACCACCCAGATTTTATGTAGACAAGCAGTTGAGTCTGTTCCAGTCTCAACAGCTCTGGTGCCTTTGCCAGTTTAAGATAGAAATGTGAAGAAGGACATTGTCTCCTTGTGGAAGGGTTCTCTGTTCTGCACAGAAGTGTTTTGGGATAGCAAATCATGTCCTGAGCACCAACTTTTCATATTTCATTTCTATGCCACTGCAGTGGAATTTAACTTTTTTCAGTGCAGCCATTAAGCCCCTGGGGGGAAAAAAAAATAAAATAAACTAGAGCAACCCAAATTGATCATTTACACATTTATCAAAATGAAAGATTGAAAATTTATGCAGATTGAAATTGGATAAGTCAGTTTCAGAATTTCCAATGAAAGCAAAGGAATGGCAGCAGACTGCATCGAAGTCATCCAGAAAGCCTGCCTTTATCTAGCAGTGAGGGATTATGAAGGAAAAAATCCCAAATTCAACACCCTTTTGTCCCATTGCATTGACCCAGAGATGTTCTAGTTAGCTTCACTTTCTTATACTTCTCCGCCATTGCATCCATTTGGATTACTTTTTGAAAGAGGTAAGGATGGGATGGGTGGGCTGACACAGGTAAGGTTTGGGTTCTGCCTGCTGAGGAGCCAGTCTGAGTGTGGGGTCAACAATTCCTTCCACCCTCCTTTCTCCGAGGGATTCACATGCATACACACTTACACACTCCCTGTCATCTTCCACACCAAGCCCAAGGGGTCTTAAGCAGTATTTTAGGTAACATACTAAGCATTTAATTC
The DNA here is from genome assembly GCF_017590135.1 of Pyrgilauda ruficollis. Taxonomy (NCBI): domain Eukaryota; kingdom Metazoa; phylum Chordata; class Aves; order Passeriformes; family Passeridae; genus Pyrgilauda; species Pyrgilauda ruficollis. The sequence goes on from NW_024530599.1 coordinate 2,208,368, forward strand.
TCTTTAGAAGAACCCAATTATGCTAGAAATTAATAATTAAAAATTATAAATAGAATAAAGAAGAAAACATGAATATTATATCCTACGGCGACGTTTTTCAGCATGATGTGTGGGGAATTAGGTGCAAAAATCCCATTTATGTTAATGGAACTTGCATGTCTAATTCCTCATATAGTACAGTGCAAATTTACCCCCTGGTGTCTTTGATGGTACAGAGGACCAGCACAGAGGGGGAGAAGAGTGATTTATTTGATGATCTGTCAATCATAATGGCAACCACAGAAAATTGCAAAGCTGATTTTAACCTCTCTAGAAACAGCTAGTTAGACCATATGCTTTTTTTCTCTTGCCAGATGTCATCATTCATCAATTTCTCATTAAGAAAATGGCATTCAAAAAAAAAAAAAAGGGGGTATAGCTTTGTCTTTTTTTTTTCCCTTTTTTTTTAATGTCCAGAAAACCAAACTGTGAAACCCAGAATGAGGTAACCTGTTTCAGAAATGGAAGTACTCTATGTCCTGTAAGTTTTACAACTACAGCTCAGTCTGAAGTGCTTAAACCTTCCATGTAGTTTATTAAAAAGGTTTTACATATTTAAAATATTTCCAAACTCAGAGACCATTACAAAAATCTATTTATTCTGATGACCCTTAATCCTGCAGAGTAATCTAAATATTCAGGATATAATATGAAGTTTATATTTTCTTTCTGTGTCACTGACCTGGAGTTCAGAGTTATCTACTTGAGCTCATTCAACACATGTGAATAAGAGGGGTCTCCACTGTCTGCTGTTCTGTGTTTGGTATTTTAAAATGAACCAACCAATAAACAAAAACCACTGACAGGTAACAAAGATGTTAACATCAGAATAAGGCATTATTTGTTCTTGTTTTCTTGAAGGCTATCAAGAGTCAGTGCATAAAGAATGCATAATAGCTAAGTTGTCACTTTTACTTCTACACTGGTTAAATTTAAATATAGGTAATAGGGCTTCCCCTCCCTCTCTTTATTTCTTTTTCCTCCCAAGTATGTGCTTAAAGCATCCTGGAGAACCACAGGGCATCATTCATCATTTCCCAAATATGACATACCCTCTCTTCTAAATAACACCAGCATGTTTAAGTGTTCGGTAGGCTGCCGTTAAACAGCTGTTTTGTTATTAATATTTTATTGCACTACGTTTTCCAAGATATTTTGACACTTGCTATTATTTCAAATGCAGCTTTTCTTGGAGTTTTTAATGGTTTGTGTATATCTCTAGACAGTTTCAAGATCTTGAAGCTGTCATAACATGTTAAGTAGGCAAATCAGCTAACACAGTAGTTTCAAGAAAGATAATTTTCTTTGCATAACTTCAATCTGCATCATTTTGCATGACTTATTAACAGGAGCTGACTCATTGACAAACAAGGCATATAGCTTATGGAATGGAGAATGGTTCAGAGTGAATGTCTTCAAAAAGCTAAGCACTGATCAAAATCCTGAATTTTCTCTTGCTGACAGACAGTTCAGAATGTGCAGAGGCTGCTTGTGGTTAAGATTTCATTGGAAAGCTTTCCACAAGAATATTCCAGTTTTGATATATGTAAAATGTTTATCTATACAACTCTCAGGCCTTTATGCATGCAGCCTCGCTCAGCACTTGAAATCTAAATGTCTAAAAGTCATGTATGGGGCAATAGTTTCTTCAACATTTTAATTTTCTTTTTTTTTCTTCATTTACACCTTCCATTCCTAGAGTAAGCAGGGCAGTGCAGTTCAGAGTAATAGTGAAAACAGAATTGTGGCTCTTTCTTCTTATAACCAGATCCTGTGCATGTGGTCAAAAATGTCATTATGTTGCATTGTGATTAACCTGCGCCCTTCTGCTCCACACCCTTCCCAGGCTGGGGGAGGATTCCCAGCCTCTCAGAGCTTCAGGCTGAGTCTCTTCCCTAGACTCAAAGGCTGATTGCTCTGTGTGTGGTGATTGGGTTTCTGATATGAGCTGCTATCACAAAGCAGAACGCCAAATTCAGGTTGTTTAGGAGCTTGTGTTAGACAAAACATCTGTCCTAGAGGCGAAAGGATTAATGTTTTATCTACTGAGGCAGGCCTCAGTCTTACCTTTTTTTATAAAATGAATCACAAAGCCAGTAAAGACTGAACAGTGTTTTCACTTCTTGTGCTTTATAGCAAACCAAAACTTAGCAAGAGCTATTGCTGCTCTTTTCTGTCTGGTTGTTTGTCAGGTGCTGTGATAGCGACTTCAGAAGAGTAACTGACTCTTCTCTCCTCTTCAGCAGATGGTGGCTGTTTTGAAGCTTCATACCAAGCTTTAGGAGCAACAATCCTAAATCTGTGTTTGAGAGTTTTCATGAAAAGCAAAGAAAAATCTGCCTGCATCCTTTGAATGCAATTATGACAGTAGAAGTTGATGCTAAGTATTGGTCTTTTTTCAAGTCTGTGTTCATTTCAAAGAAAATGTGCAGAAGTCTTGAAGATTGAATTTTTAACGTATAAAGATTTTGATATTTAAATCTTTCTAACTGTCATTTTGCTTAGTAGAAAGGAAGCAGCTCTTCCCACTAAATAAGATTTATCAGGAGGACTGAAGTTTAAAAAGACAAATGAATATGTTTGACTTTTTAAATATTTGAAGAACTAACATGACTTACACTACCTACATGATGACACTGACTAAAGAGAGGTTATCTGTTTTATGTGTATGCATTGCAAGAACACACACAGAGCCCAGGTTTTCCCTGCTGTCTGGGTGCAGTGCACTGCCCCGGTGACACAAAAACAGCCTTTTGGATGTTGAGCAATTGGAAAGGTTTTTTTGTTATGAAAGTTCTGTTCCCTGGAGAGGAAAGCATCCTTCAAGCAGCAGCAGAGTGATGATGGCACTGCCCTTCTCAGTAATGCCTGAGCCAGAGGGGCCCTTGCAGCATCAGTCACTGCACCAGCTCTGCCTGGGCTGGGGCTCAGCCCTGCACAGCTCAGGGTCCAGCCTCCCCTGCCATCCCCCTGAGTGACCCCAGGAGAGCTGAGAATGGGAAATGGCAATGATAAAACTGGGAAATCTCTGATGTGAGCACCCAGAGCCACCCCTGAGGTTCTGAGTGTCTGCAGAAGCAGCTCAGAAGTCCAAGTTTCTGAGTGGCAGCATTAGGTTGCTCCTGTGGTTCCCGTGCAGACCTGGGCAGTGACCATGAGCCTGCTTTGATGTGTTGGCTCACTGGGGCTTTTGATTCAGGATATGGTGTGATGTTGTGTTCTGTAGTGTGATTGTTACCGTGCAGTTTGTCTGCCTTTAAAAAATTGTTTGGCTTTTATTTTGTGCCCCTGCATTTTTATTATGGTTTGTATTATAGGTGAGTAGGATGTCTGTTGTTTTTTTTATCCTTGAGCATTTTATTAATTAAATCACTATTACATGCAGTAGGCAAGAAAAGAGAAAAGGAGAAGCAGCACAGTTTACTTAAAAGTAACTTGTCAGGCTCATTTAGAAACCTATGCCAGGCTTTTAATAATCCCCTCAATAATCCACATGCCACATAGCATGCTGGCTCAGTGCAGTAATTGTACAGTCTGTTATCCCCCCTGTTCCTAAGGCATGCACCCCAACAGTGATGGTAAGGTCAGTGCTTCATTCTGGTGTTGAAATATAATCATCTGAATTTTGATTTATTTCTCTTTTGTTCTCATAAGTGGGAAAACCCCCCCTCAATTTTCCAATGGCTGTCAGCAAACCAGTTTATGTGGCTTTCTGCCTGAATACAGGGAACAGAGAAGACTCCAGTTAGTCAATTTTCTTATCTTTTAGATGTTTATGTGAATATAAAATTAACCTGAATATGATTTTGTGAAATTTATAAATCAACTGCCTCATTAAAACAATTTGTGAAAATTGGGAGGGGGGAGAAAAAAGAGCAGCAGTGTGCTCTTTTTCTGGAATTAGATGTGCAGAGCAGATGAGCATTCACAGATATATATGCAGCAGTCCATAGAACAAACAACAGAAGGCTTTAGGTAGTCCTATGTAATTTTGATGTCCTATTCATGCCTCCTCCTTGCTATGCCCCACACCTGGAAATGCATAGTCTCTACACAGAGATTAAAGCAGAATCAATACAAAACAGATAGAATGGCCATTTTCATCTTTTATCCCAACCCTTTTCCATTCTGCACTAATTTCAATGAATCACTCCTGAAATTATGTTCTTGAAAGCAAGAGAAATTTTTCCTCTCATATTATTTTCTGAAGTCCATTGTTCTGGGGAGGTGGAAGATCCAAAATGCTATAAAGGAAAATACCACACCACAAGTTGTACATAGTTGTAGTAACCTTGATTGATTTTTTTTTTCTTTTTTTTTTTTTAGCTAGAGAGATGGGGACCTGGTGCATAAGGATTTCTTGATATTCTATCACCAGTGACTTTTGAGAAACTTTGAACAAATATATCTATTCTCTCTACCCATTTAGACTGTTTTATGATATTAATTATTTTTGACTGGAGATTTGAGTTTTAAAAAGTCCTTTGAGGTGAGAAATCCATATGCCAAGGGTGATGAAGCATTCTATTCTAATAAATAATGAAGACATTTTTGTGGCTTGTTTACAGAGTAGTAGATGCCCACTAACACTGGACATTTTATATGAGGGTCATGATCACCAGAAGTGTTCCAAGCACTTATGAAGTGTTTGTTAGCTGCAGTCAAGAGCAATTCATTTCCTCCTGTGTCAGCAGTGGTTTAATTCCTCTAAGGAGAGGAGAGAAAAACACTGGAAATATTTACTATTTTTAATGACCCTCTGCAGCTGAGTCACTCATAGATGGAGCAGTATAAATATGAGTTGATTTAGAGCTGTGTTTTCTGCCTAGCACTGGGGGAACTAGACTGACATAAAGGCAAACCAAAATGGGAAACAACCAAAGAACCTGCAGACACAAGGAGCTGTCATTGGGCCATGGTTTGGGACACTTTGTGAGCACATCAGCTTCAGTCCTTGCTTTAGTACCATTTAGTGCTTCAGTCTTCTCTTTCTGTGCTGGGGATCGAGCCCCTGTGGCTGTGACCTGTCCCTGGTGCTCTCTGCAGGCCAGGATTGTCGCCTGCTGCCAGGATTGTCGCCTGCTGCCAGGATTGTCACCTGCTGCCAGAGCTGTGGCTCCCTTGTCTCAAATGTTGGCTCCAGAACCCAGCACACACCAGCTTAGATTAAGTGATTCTTGGGGTGCCCAAGTCTGGAACCATCCTGCCTTACTTTTTTCTGCCTTTAAACTGTGTTTTCACCTTTTCTGTGTAATCTAGTGCCTGGATATGGAGAGAATTGAGGCATGGATATAAACAAAGAATTGCTGGGGAGGGAGGCTGTGTGATGAGGAGGATGAACTAGATCACTGTGTGTTTGTAAAAGCACAGAAGTCGCCCAAGGGAAGGGCACAGGCGGTCAGGGAGGGTGTTCTGGTGGAATCCTGGCTTAAATTGACCAAAACCACTGTGCAATCTCATGCTCAGTGTGTCAGTCCTCATCTGCATCAGCACCATTCTTTCTTGGGGACTCAAGGGTAATGCAAGGACAGAGCTGAGGTTTGCCCCTTAAGGAGCCAAATATAATTTCATCAGTGTTTAATTACCACCTGCAGATGAACATTTTCCAATAAAGAGCTCAGGAAGGAGCTGCAATCCCAGTCTTGTGCATAGTGAGTGCATTGCTTAGAGAAGCAAAGCTGCTATGGACAGAGAACACGAATCCCCTGAGAAAATGAATCTCAAGCTAAACTGTAAGCTACAAGAATAAACCAGCAAAGCTGATTTGGGTGAATGTTACAAATAAATAAATAAATCTTCATTCCTAATTTGCATGAAGGATTAACAAAAAAACCAACCAAACAACAGCAACAAAAAAACTTAAAAAACATGAGGCACAGATGCAATTTTATACCTTGGGATTATAAAATAAAATACACAGTGGATATTCATCTAAAATTTTGCTTGCATAAGGTTATTCAGTGCTGTGTAATCCCTTCCAAACCACATAATCTTAACTTTGGAAATACCATACTTGCAGGGCTATGATATGCAGGTTAGTATTCAGATCTCATATATGTGTTACAATAATACATTTATTTGAGAGTACGGTAAAGTCCTCTTTTTTTTTTTTTTTTTTTTTTTACAAAGCCAGCAAACAGACTTTGCAGGACTCTAGGGATGTGTGATACAAATGAAAGTATAGATTTAAATGTCCCTCCACTGCAAGAGACATACTGTTCTTTTTAAGTCTCTGTGTGGATTGATCTTTGAAGGACAATATGAAAAAATTTATTTTTTAATGTTTTATTTTCATCCTAAATTAACTTCTTCTCTAACTCCTCTTGACTATTGAATGAACCCAAGGGTAAAATGCAGATTCTGTTTTAATCTTATTTTGCATAATACATTTGCACATTGTGAGTCATGGTACCCAGAAGGAAAGAAGCAGTGTTTAATTATATAATTCTAGAATCCTTTTTGCTAACTTTAATATTTTTATTCTATTCATTTGTAGCATGTTAAAAACGAAGCCATGTTTTGAAATGTGTGTTGATTAATGGGCACTTTCACTTTGAAGAATACTGGTGTTAAGCGTTTGTGCTCTTTCAAAAATGCTGTGCAACTTTTGTTTATTTTTGTTGCAGCCAGATAACACAAATGACAGCAAATATACAAGTGTGTTTTAAACAAAATTGTGCCTGCGTATAGGTATTTGCTGTGCATGACATCTCTGTGGCAGGCAAGATTTCTTAATACAGGTATGGTAGATCTTTGGTTTAATCAGGTTTTGAACAAGCACAAGAAAGTTTGAAGTTGTACGAATGCTTCTCTTTGAAGCTGCCCATATTCAGAATAGCCAGAGCTGGTTAAGGGCCTTCACAGCAGAGTTTGACAGCACGAGGTGCAGAATGGTGCTCAGCCTCTGCTGGGGCTGCGTGTGCCTGGGGCCCCACGTGCTCCGCTTTGGCAGCCTGGATGCAGAGACTGATGTGACTGATGTGACCCGAGGCAGATTGCTGAGATTGGTGGCACTTCAGTTAAGGCTGCAGCTGAGAAAGCTGACTCTGTAAAAGGGTAAGAACTTGCCCAGGATGGTCAGGGCTCTTCACGCATGCCTGTGCCTAAGTTTAAATGTGTTTCTTGCAAGCTTTGAAACGGAAAATTTCTCTTTTGTGGTGCTTTTGGTGAGTGTTCTCTATATTAAGCTTGCATACAGTTTTGAACAAGTCTAACTACTCTGCAGGAGTAGCTCTGAAACACTTTGCTGAGTGGAATCCTTTGTGTCTGAGGTTCTCTCACACAAGGGGGGGTGTGTGTATAAAATTAAAAAGAATTATTTGGTACAGTATGCTGCATTTCAATTCATCAAGGGTCTAAAGAGTTACTGTAGTCTGATTTATTGTAGGGGCTCTGAAAAACGAGGTTTATATTGTCCTGAGCTATTTCAATGGTGTTGCTGGCGTGACACTATAATCCAAAGGACAGAATATCAATCAAGCTAGGATGTACAGGAATGTAAACAAGCTTTAGAAAAAGCATCCAACAGTTTGTTAAATAGACCACAACAAAACAAGTCCATTATCATTGCAAAAATAGCTCTGAACTTAGTATGTCTAATTATTTGAATAGCTTGGAAAAAACATAATTAACCCATCAGCAGTATAGGGTATTCTGATACTGGATGGTGAGTTTTGTGAGGATGCATATTTTTATCAATATATTGGCATCACCTAAAGATGAATAAACATAAGATTTTGATTTTTTTCTCTCCTTATGGTATTCTTATTCTGGAAGCATTTAGGAATGTAGTCCAAATCCCAAGATACTTTTTGTTTTATTAATATCAAATGTTCTTTTCATTTAATATCGAGGAAAGATTTTTCTTTTCATTAATCTGATATCGTTACCATTTTGGGAAGCCACCTCAGATTGTTTTGCTGCCTCACCCATCAGACCTTTGTTGGATGCTTCAAAGTAATATACTTTATTTACATTTCAATCATGCTGAGTGAGCCACACATTCTCCAGTGATTTGTGCAGGGCTACCCAGTGCACTGCTGGTTTCTGTGGAGTGCGGGCTGTGTTATAAGGAGTTGACTGTGCTCCTTTGCACAGTCAGGGGGATTGTGCAGGCACTGACCCTCTGGCTGGTTAACCCAGCTCTGAGGGCTCTGGGCATCTGCAGGGGGAGCAGTGATGAAGCTCTTGAGTCACTGTGGCAGCTGCAGCAGGGGCTGGCAGGGTCAGTGTGCAGCTCTCTCTCACAAGGGAGGGTGTCTTTTCAGATGCTTTATATGGTTTCCAGAAGCAGAAATTGTTCCCTGGATTTCTATATACACACACCCATTAAGCCTCTTTGTAAGTGCTTTTAAATCTGGTTTGTATTCCGGGGGGTACATCTTTTCCCATTTGCTCGTTCTGTTTTCTGCCTTTTCATACAGATAGTACTGAAATATGCTCATCTCTTAAAACACAAACAAATGTCTTTGGAGTTTGCAAATCAAATAATATTGGGGAAGAAATCAATATTTATGTTTCTCCAAGTTACAAAAAATGTCAGTCAAACCAATGCTGGAAAGTAGTTTCAGGTACTTTCTACTATTTCTGTTTTATTCCATACCCCTTACTTTGCCTCTACCATACCTGCTATTGAATCTCAATTCTCTGAAGGCACTGAATGAGCACAAGTGGAAGTATTACAGAAGTTTATGCAGATGTTGGTGTAAATATATTATCATTCACTTCACATTTGGCATTCAAGACTTCAGTTTGGCTTCCCACCTCTGTATACTTCATCTTCTGATATAACTGGCTCTGCTCTGTTTCCCCTGAGGTGTGCAAATTCCAGAGCCCTTTGTGCTGGATAATGGATAGACAGCTCAGCAGAGCAGCAGCTCAACAAGGCTCAGCCTCTCCAAAATCAGCCAGCCATGGAGCTGTGTGTGGTGATGACACTTCATCTCAGCAAAGTGTTTTCCTAGTGGTTTACAGCTCTCATATCAGTAGGAGCCTTATCTAATTGCTCTGCTCACAGTATCTGCATGTGTATCCATTTCTTTCACCCAAATACTTGCACTAATGGCCAGTCCCTCTGCTCCTCAGTGGCTGAGACAGCTGCACACTTCTGCCCTTTGCTGCTTGTCTGATTTTTTTCCCTGTGAGCTCCCTGACTGTTGTGTGCAAGATAATCTTAAAGTGACAAACCTCCAAGACTCTCAATCTATTGCGGCCATTAGCATTAAAGCAAGCTTTTAAAATTTAATTATATCTGTGTAGTTCTCTCTTATTTTCATTTTAATTCTTTCCCTTTTTTTCCTTTTCCATATGTCCTTTTTACTCCCCACCCCCTCTTTCCCCCCTTTTTTTCTATTGTGTTTTTGATTTTCCAGAAATCGTATCCTTCTCTGAATTTCTGACAAGTGTCCTGTTTTTGGCCATTGTTGGTGTGATAAGGGTGATCACAGAACAGAAACCTGTACTGTGAATTGAGTGGAAAGCTTAAACAACTTTCTTTACAATGAAGCAAACCTTGTCTTTATTTTGATTTGCAATACTCTATTAATAAGTGAAGTTAGCCTGAATTTTGTAATAGAAAACCATGTATTTCACTGAGTATGTTCCTGAGGGATTTGAGTCTGTTCTCCATTGATGATATTCTCAATGCGGTATCTGACTCTTGTTTCAACCTGTGGGTGATGTCCTGGCCCAAAAACAATTAATCCACGCACAGAGCATTTTGATTGTTGCTTTGTGAAATACATGTGCTCTGCTCATAGCCAGCTCTGCTAAACTCCTTCCAAAATCAGTATTTCCTCCTGCATGGATATCTTAGTTGCAAGTAAGGTCACTCTTGCTGCATTTCCAGTTTTGGTTTCCTGTAAGCTTAAAGAATTTAGCAAAGTTTTGGGTGTTTGGTTTTAGCTTTGGGTTTATCAGCTGTAAGCCACATGGTGAAAGAGCATACCATGGTAATTGTTTTCATTTCTTGTCTCATATTGTGACGATGACATCCCATCTAAAAAGTGTCATAAATATAAACTGCACGTGCCAAATTGTCCATGTTGTGATGACAAACAGGAGATTTGTGTGGCAAAAATCACAGGCCTTCATGACTTCTTTAATAGCCAAGTTGTCTATTTGTTCCCATCTTAACTACAAAATGACTTTGATTCAGCTCAGTCTGCTTGCTACAAACTGTATTTTATGTAAACCCTGTTCCATGTCAGCAGCCCTGCTTTTGACAGCCCCCTCTTATTCAGAGAAATAGCCTAAATGGGCACCAGTGCCCCCATTCCTGATCATGAGCCATCTTTCCCTTTTTAGGTTCTTTGCATCTTTTTTACAAGTTGAAACAGTATCTCATTAATTTCACTTTCTTGATCAGTTGTTCAGCCTTTGATTTATTTTGTGGAATCGCCTCTGTGGTCTCACAGCGCCTGGACAGAGTCAGCTCCAGGCCCTGTTCCCACAATCTTGAGTCCAGCTCTGACTTTCAGAGCCTCTCACTAGAAATTAGAACCAAAACCTGCTGGTGTAAAACATGCAGGTGTAAAATATGGACCTGTAGGTTTTTTGTTTAAATGCTAAAATATCTCAACTCCTTTCCTCTGAGTGTTGTACTTTATAACCTGTGCCCAAAGAGGTGGCAAACCTTTTTAAAGAGGCAGATTTATTATTGAGGGAAAATGTACTGATATTAAATGCGGAGATAAGAATCCACAGTACTGTGGGACTACTGGAAAATGGGAAAAAGCCTTTGGCAAACTTTTCAAAAATAACAATCAGCAGTAGTTCAAAGTGTATGGTTTTTTCCCAGTGATCTGATCCATCACAGCAGTTTAAGATTGTGCAAGTGAATCTTTTAATCTAGATGGTGGATGAATGATGAAAATTTGATTTGATTTGATTACACTTCATTTAAGGGAATGAGTCACTGGTCCAACTATGAAAGCTCCTTTTCTTTTTTTTCTGGCAGTGTAAATTGAGAAATATACAGGCTAAAATGTCAGCATTTGCAGACTCACAGATAATGTGCAGGAAGCCTATAGGAGGCTGTTCTCAGATGGTGCTTGACTCCTCATTTTCTAATCAGAGACGTTCCTTTATTGTGTGCTTGGATACTAACTGAACACAGATTTCAAGCAAGAGTGCAGCAAACTAAGTTGTGGTTTTGCCTTTTTGAAATAGATTTGATATTAAGTTATTCCTGCCTTTTGTGTAGACATAGTTTGGCAGATCTTCTGCATTTCAGATACCGTAAAATTCATGGAAAACAAGTATTCCAGATTTTGTAGAGGGGTTTTTTCCCCCTGCATGACAGGGAAAGGATTTCAGCTTGTAGTAAAACAAGAAAAAAAAAAAAAAAGGTTAAATGAATATTTGTACTGCTAGATGTTTTAATGGAAATCTGAAATTCTGCAAGGTCTTTTTAAAACATTAAGTCCTAGCAGTATATTTTTTTACTGGTAACTTGGTAAAAGTAGCAATGATACTGACTTTCCAATACATTTACCAGCGGCATTCAGTATTGTTTACATTAAAATAATTTGATAAATTAAGTCTTGCCATGACTGATCAAGGCAAAAATACTCAGTATAAAAGTTTTGAGAAGAGGTCTGATCCTTTAGTAGCCTAAATCCCATTAACAATAACTTTAGAATAAAACCTCGGGACTTTATTAATATTTTTATTAACTTTCCTCTAAAAATATTCGTAATATATCATGTACTGGAAACAGAACATTTTTCTTGACTTTTTAAAACAAATACAACAATGAACAAGCAATACAAAAGGGTTATTTTTAATTTTCAACAAGAGCATTAAACAATCTATTCTTAAGATGTACTATACATTATTTTATTAATACTTGTTGTTAAAGAATTTGTTTGAACATTACTTACATTGATATCACCCGCAAGCTAAAATGATATTATTCCTGAGGATAACAATATTTTTTCTATTCCAGTGTATGTTCAAGCTTTCATGAGACCAGTGTTTAGATATTTCTTTTTCTGCTATCAAACAGAACTAAAATAACTAAATGGGAAAAAATGGCCATGCTAAATGCATCCAGGGATTGTAGATCTTACTGCTCTGTGGGAGTTTGAAGGTACCTTGTCTCCAGGACTGGAAAGGGGTGCTCAGGAATAGGATTTTACATCTCTGGAGAGCATTGATAGCAGGGCTTTTGTCTTGTCTGTTTAAATGAAATGTATCAGCAAACAAAAAGGAAAGCAAACTGAGGTGAAGGGAGGAGAATGGAGTGAAAAGAGAGGACTGTGGCTCCTTATGGGATGAGTGATCTGGGGAATGTTTCCCAAATAACTGAGTGCACGTTTGTTTTATGTAGTAACAGTTTTTTACAGTCTTCTCCCACGTTTCCTGATTAAATGCTCATGTAATGATTTGCACAAAATGAGGAGGGTTGGAATTTTCTAGTACTTTTTCTTCACAGTAGACCTTTAAGTACAGCTGCAGTTAGAAGAAGATTGTAAATCAATATGTTATTATTCCACATATCATGTGTTCTGCTTTCTGCTGCTCTCTACAAACATTCAAGGATTGTACCCGTTTGGTGAGATTGTGCCTATTGTGCATTGAAATCAGCACAATGCTTGGCTCTGCACAGAGCTGCTCACAGGCACTTGTTGCTGTTCTGTTGTGCAAAGAGAAATCACATGAGCATGGTGTTGTGATATTTTTTTCACAAAAGCATATTTTGCTATTCAGTGTAGGCTTTTTATACCCAATAATTATGTCAAAAGCATTCATTTAGTGTTATCCTGATTTTCAGAGCTGCTGAACACAGTCATTTTTTCACTGAAACTGAAGAGAATGATCTGTTTTTGTTATCTTCAGAAGTATGGCCAGATAGGCGCAGTGGAGTGATCCTACTGTACAAGAATGAGCTTTTTACTCAGATTTTGCTTTCTGCAGTCCACAAGTGGCTCTTGCTGGCTTATGTCAGCTGTCTTGAAGGAGGATTGGAGCAGTGATCACTTTCTTAATTGCATTCTTTTCTAAATTATTTGCATCTTGGTAGAAGAAATCTTTGCTCTCTCTAAATGTTCTGCAGGACTTGGTTTAAAATCAGATATTGTCAGAGTTGTTAAAGTGTAAATACCCTCAGGTGAAAAAGCATCAATTCACTCACTTCATGTCCAATAACGCAGTGTTTACTCAGGGGGGAAAAAAAAAAAACCAAAAAACTAAACACAAAGCCCCTAATTAAAAAAAAAATAATAATTTACTATTCTCCAGAAAACAAAGGAACTGTCTGCATTATCCCTAATTACATACTGTGTACTTTGAAAACCACCCAGAAAAATATCACACTAGAATTACAGAGAAACCAGTCCTCATTATCTCTCTTAGGAAATTAAAGAAATAGTGGTTTGCACAAGAATGTACAAATTTAAGGGGCATTTAAAATGGATCAAAAAGGGAGAAGTCAACCAACTTCCTGTATATTGCTATATTTAGAAATATAATAAAATGGAAAAAAAAATATTTATTTACTTTTATGAAACTGTGTTTCATTTTCAAAAGTGACTTTATTTTAAAAAAATCTATGCTGTGTAAAGGATTGGTTGGTGGATTCTCAGAGTTCTTATATATTGAAACCAGTGCACCCTGGAAGCTGTGATCGCTGCTGCCTGTCTGCTGTTCAGAACTGGCTTGAAAAAGAACTGGCATGTGCGTGTTTAGAAGACCCTGCTCCTGTTTTACACTCAGAGATTTGGTGTTTGCCTGCTCTGGGAACATGTTTTAGCTGTGGGAATTAAGGAAACAAAACCCTAGGAAAAAATCCCAAAAGACTGAAAATTTAATAATTTAAATTAAAAGGGCTGTGTAATTAGGACATTTTTATTATTGATCTTTTTGGCAGCTCTTCTGTAATCGTGATGCCTAGAAATGCTTCAGACTGCTCTTCTTTTGATCAACAAATTTTCCTGGGAAAACAAGAAATGCAGGTAGTTCTTCAGCAGAATTTAAAAAGCATTGTATTCCAAAGAAACAAAATTATCACCCCCTTACCCCCAAATATTAGTCAGGGAGAAGTCGAATAGCCATTGAACATAGGAAAAGGGAATATAAACACTGATTTTATTCTATTACTTTATAGACTGTTGTTTAAAGACAATTTAATGATGAAATAAATTTGCTTCATTTTCTCTGAAGACTTAGTTTTCAAGCATTTGTGATTTTTTTTTTACTATGATGTAATTCTCAAAAAGGAATCATTGTAAACTCTTTTTGCTTTTAATTTTTTACACACCAGATATGGGTATGTTTGTTCAGAAATGTAGTTGCTGAATTTTGGCTCATGAGGTTTTCTGATTTTCAAGCAACAAGCTTATTCAAAATTTGAGCAAATACTCCTCCAGTATATAAATAAAGGATGTGCAAATAATGCAAGGATAATTCAATATATATTTGTCTCTGACAGCAATACTGAAGAATCTCTAGTCAGCACAGCCTCAAGTGTATACATCTGTGATTTTTAAGTTTTCATCATTTTACTTCCAGTTTTTATCCACTTCTTTCCTTCCCCTTTTTTTCTCCATTAATAAATATGACCATTTAGAAAAGTCACCTTTCCTATGGGTCCCACGGGGTTATTTGGTCATAACAAGTAAGATTGTAATTTCTGTTGAGGCTTTTTAGAACTAATGAAAATTATCAACATGTCACACAGCTGCATTTCAGTTTTGTTTGTCAAAGCCCAGAACAGAATTGATTTTATAAATAGATACTAAATGTGAGGACAGAATATGCATACTGATGAGCTCATGATAAAACTTTGTTTAGAAATACTTTTACAATTTGCCCATGAAGAGGAAAAAGAATTATATGTCAAATAAGACAACATAAAGCAATTTTTTATCAACTCATTTATGCAACTTCATATCCTTCACAATTTATCTTCCATAAGTGTTTTTTTCTTTTCCTTTATGCTCCTTGATGAAATAAAAGGTTTCATGTGTAGTAGGAAGGAATAACATGCTTAGAAAATAGAACATCTCGTTTGACTGTGGCACAGATTCAATGAGTCTGACAGGAGTTTTTAGATAAAGTTAGTTAAAATCTAATTGATCTGGGCACTCTTTCCCTACTTAAAGTGACTGGATAATTCCTACTGCTTGTAGAATGATTAAATTTCTATTAAGCAGCAGAGGAGGAGGGATAGGGTTCTTACCAAGCCTGGTTTCCAACACACTCTTCACTAGTCTTACAGACTTGTTGATCTTTTTGCTATAACTTTCAGGTGTGTCTTTAGGATCACTCAAATTCATCTGCTGCAGTGACCTGGAAATATTTTCTTTCCAAACTTATTCTAATGATCAGACTTGTTAAAGTTTGCATTTTAACAATCTGATTATTCTAATAATCAGATTGTTAATATATAAAAGCTGCTTGGATCATGGTGTTGTGGCACTGGTTAACAAAGCTGTTTATACTGAGGAAAAAAAGCAAATACCAGCTATAGCACTCTTTCCATCAAAGCTGAAACGTGTTGTGCTGTTTTGAATTACAGAGCAGGTGTATGCCCACTCAGTGACATCCAGCTGCCAAGGTTTGACCTCAGTGAATACATAAAATATGAGTTTGGGCAAACTGTGCTGGTGATGAAGCTGTAGAGTGGCCCAGTGGTGTGGCTGGGATTGGAGATGTCACTCTCGAGAGCTCGTGCACTCCAGCTAATGCTGGTGGCCTGACATTAAAAAGGTTGTTGTCTAAATCACTGGTTCTAATAATCATTCTGGTTTGTGGTGTTTGGAAAATAATGTCTGTGCCACAGAACAGCTGAGGATAGCTCTGAAAAAATCAACATCACTGATGGGAAAGGAAAAAGCTATTCAAATTCCCAGGTATTGGCCTTTTGCATTGAGCACAGCCAGCATGGCTGGTGTTGTTAAAAAGAACAAGAGGAGCAAAAATTGAGATATTTAAAACATTGATCAGAGCTGAAATAACATTTGCAGCACATATAAGTGTTGCAATAAAGTTAAAATAATTTTGCTGGGTTTTTTTGTTTTAAAAATTAATGTGTCTTGTTTTCTCATCAGTTTTCATATTATATCAAGAACAGTCAGTGATTCATTTTCCTTTAAGTTATAGTTTGCCAGCTGTATTTCACCACCAGGTTATTTTGTCACTGCTGTGCTACATACCCTTCTTAAAGTGATTCAACTCAGTGGTAAGTACTCAAAAATAATATGCATGGCTGAAAAATTTTGATTCAGCCATTCTGCAAAAGTGAGCATCATCCTTGGCTTTGATTTTGACAGATTAATACCTCTGCCTTCACTCTCTCTAAATATAAAATAGACAACATAGCTGATAGATTAGACCTTCTCTTAAGTCCTAAAACCTCCTTTCTAGCTATGAATTTATGTGTTGTACAAAATTAATATGTAGAACAATGGCTGTCAGGGCATGATTCAAGACTTCAGCAGGTCTTTTTACTTTGGAGAGATAAAATACCTCTTTCATTTTTGAAGGAAAGATATTTTTATGTGTTTATCTGCATTCTGTAATTTTGAAAATCTCTTTCTCTGTAGTTTAGGCCTGTGAGTAAGGGTAAATACATGCACTGATGGAAATCCATGGTTTGATTTCAAGTTGGATTGTTCCTTGTTATTCTGTGCCACAAATTTAACAGAAGGTGCCTTATACAAATTACATCTTGTTCAAAATGTAGCTGCCAGAATATTAATTTGAACAAAATATTCACAACCCACATTTTTCCCAACTTCTGGATCTTTTGCTGAATTTTCCAATCTGTTGATTCTGTGCTTCTGTGTATTTCCTGATTAACTGGCAAGCTTTTGAAAAAGAGCCATCTTAGGGATTCCTTGTGCTCCTCTGAAGCCAGGCTGATTTCTGGCTCTTTTGTCACGCTCTTTTGCATATCTGCTGGTTAGTCCAGCACATACAAATGAGTGACTGGTGTTTATTTGTGAGTTATTTCATTTGATGCAGATTGCATCAATTCATTCTGGCTGATGCACAGGAGATTTTTCCAGCCTCACTTAACTAGACCTGAGAGCCTGACTTAGATTTTCTGAGGGATTGAAGTGCTTTCAAGTGGCAGGTGATGGAAGCTGATGTGACTTTCACACCTGAGCTGGATGTGGCCTCTCTTCCACATTCTCAGCTCTGTGTGCTCCTGGAGAACAGCTCTGAGTGTGGACTGGGAGCTGCATCCTGCCTCCCCCTCTGGCCGGGCTTTGGGATCAGACCCCTAACCTGTGGGGGCGGCTTGAGAGTGAACTGAAGGAGTAGAGAGGAGCTTAGAGCTAAAGAGTAACGTGTAAGCATCTGTCATAGGCTGGCAGAGCGATACCTCTGCCCTCCAGGGCTGGGGAACCTGAGATACAACACAGCTGTCCCAGCGCTGCGAGAAGGATGGGATCCAATGCAATGGGATGGGGCGGGGTGGGTTGTGGTTCCTGCTTCATGTCTGCGTCCAGCCTCTCACAAAACAGACTTCTAAACCAGTTGCAAAGTTGAAGATTACATTAAGGGTATTAATACACTGGTTTGATTGTATTTGGATTGCTTCCTAAGGAGGAAATGTTATTTATATTACAACTGTCAGAGAATGGAAGAAGAATTGCCTTAACAAACGCATTACATCCATGTGTTTATAGATCCAGACTCCCTTAGGGAATGCTGCCAAAGATGATATTCCTCACATTTGGTTTGTGTGTTGCATCTTACAGTAGAAAAATACACACTGTAAAGGCATTATTATCCTCATAAATGAGGTCTTGATTAAAAGGAAAATTTATACATGTCCTTAAGTCTCGCTAAGGCCAGGGGGGCACAAAAATAAGCTGAAAATTAAGTATATGTTCAGCATCCTTAATAACTTGACTATATTCTACTGCTGGGCCAGAATTTTAGGAAATGCATTTCTGAAATTATTCAGATGTGGTGCAGTGTATATAAGAAATAAACATCCTTCTTTTTTATTTTTTTTCCCCTCTTTCTTGTTTGGGTTTTTTGTTGTGGTTTTTTTTTTTTTTCCCCTTTTTCTTGTTTGGGTTTTTTGTTGTGTGGTTTTTTTTGTTTTTTGTTTTTTTTTTTTTTTTGTTTTTTTTTTTTTTTTTTTTTTTTTCCCACAACAGTATGATTTCAAAGGTTAGATTTAACAATATAACAAAGTTTTTCACTGTGGTTTAATGGTGTCCTGGTTTTTTAAAAAGAAAATAAATGTGAAGTAGTCCTGTCTTTTATCTTACTTTCAGGATAAGACATTTTCCAGTGTAATGAAGGATAGCAAAATCTGGTTACACATTAGCAAAGCACGGTGTGCTTGCAGAGTTTTAGCAGTTTTAGTTGCTGCTTAGGAGCAGGCTGCTGCCGTGCTCAGATCAGGACAGGGCTCATGGCTCTTAGTGCTGACATGGAGGGCAGTGCCCAGGTCCTTGGGTTTATTTGTCATTTAAAATTAATTTATGTGAAGGAAATTTCCATAAAAGACATGGGGGGAATGGCAGTGGCTGCTAAAGGTGAAGCTTCATGTTGACAACATGAGATTTAGTTTCGTGAGATCTTGATGCTGTTTTCTAAGGTGCTGTAAAATCCAATATCCTGTTGAAGTCATTTTCCACCATGAGGTGAATAGTAGGCTAAGGAAATCCAGACAAAGAAAACTTTTTATAACATATACTTCAGAATTATTTCTTACATACTTGATCTTTTCACATTGTTTAAGTATGATCTCTATATGCTTAATTAAAATGCTTAAGTGAAATTCTGAAAAAAAATTTGGAAGTGTGTCCTGCTTGGACACAGGGAATGGGTGTGCCAGTGGAGTACAAAAATGTGCTCGCAAATGTTGACTTTTTTTCTCTGCTAATAGATTATATTTTATAAAACTTAAGGAAATATCATTACATGTAAAGCCTGGATTTAGTAAACTTTGATTGAGGAAAGATGTTAGAGGTTCTTGAGGAGGAGCAAGGGAGGCTGGCAGCTTTCTGCAGCTGGGTGCTGATGCCTTGTTGCTCCAACAGCTGAGAGGAAAGGAGCCTTTGCTGCCTCTCATTAGGAAGTTATTATCTACAGCTGCTTGGAATGGGAGCAGCTCTAGGACTGGAGGGGCATTGTCTCCATCCACCCTCCCAAGGGCACTGTTCCTTATTTCATCGAGGGTATCACTGTAAATGTCAGTACAAGTCACAGAGCAAGGTCTGCTGGGCCAGTGCTGTAGTGCTGCACTTAAAAGGTGAATTCTCCCACAGTGCTGGGGACTTTAGGCTGGACAGAAATGTACTGTGAAGTCCTGCAAAGAAAAAAATAGAGTCTTAGGGCAACTCTTACATTTAGGAATGTAAGGTGTGGTGGTGTGGTTGTGGGCCTTAGTCTGCAGGAAGAAGGCAGATGTCGTTTTTTGGTTTATGGTACGAAGTGTGTTTCAAACCACTTGGAATTGTTAACTGATAAATAAACAGGTTTTACTGGAAGCTTTTCATGTGACTTTTTCGATTGTGTATTACAAGCAATGAAAATCTCATAACACTGGAATGCAAAAAGCAGTGTACCTTATCAGCTTTTGTGAAAAATAAACCATATTACATGTATTTACACTAATTGTATAATTAGACATTCAAATTACAGTATGTAAATACTTAGTAATCAGCTGAAATTTGCTTTGAAAAACAAGATAATTCCCTCAACACAGGCTACCTTAAAAGAATGTTAAGTTAGGAGAAACCCCACGAAAGTACAATGAGAAAATTAGCCTGCAGTAATCAAAACCTCAATAACAGGGGAGCAATGTGTAATTCCATCATTTCCTTTTGTGTGCAGCTATTTTTAATGATTTGAAGCCTAATCAGGTGATGTGCTGAGCACAGTGAAATAAATAAGAGTTCTCAAGGATCTGTAAAGCTAAAGCCTAGCTAAGGATTTGCCTTATTCCACTAAAAAAGGGGAATCCCTCTTTTCCTTTGAGGAAACCTCTTGCTCTTTAGAAGATGTCTTGGAAGATACACAGAGTGAGGAGTTGGATGTGGCAATGAGCCACACAGTGAAACCACAGCCAAACGCTCTTTAAAAGGCAGTCCCAGGCCCGGGGAGTTTTGCTGAATTAGCAGAACACATAATATTTGTTATGGTTACTCCATCTCAGCCTAAAGCTGTTCTAGATACAGTGTGTAAATAGAAACACTTCTCCCTGTGGAATGTTCCCCTTTCAGCGTTAAATAATCGAGCATCATTTTTGTAAATTGCTGGTTGTTGTTTTTGACTGACATGTTTACTCAGATAAAGTAACAGTTTTTCCTCAAAGAAATCTACTTAGTGTCTAGATGACATAAACACATTGGGGTTTTTTGTGGAAGAAAGAATTCCCAAGTGTTTTTTACAGTTCTGCCTAACTCTCTTTCAGGCTTACAGACTTATTTAATGTTTTTCTTTCCCTACTACTGGCTCAGTTACAGTCTATGTTTTCCTATATCTGAAAAAAAGTGCATTTGGTGAGTGTGGGACTGGCGTTAGCTCAGGCAACACCTTCTTGCTGTGTAGACTGAACCTCATGAATCAATTATAGCCTGTTCTGCTGGCTGGCATGAGTGGATGTGATAAGCCACACGTTTTGTTTGACACTGATCTTTGCAACTCTAGCTTGCTTTACTTTTCTAAATGTGGCCCTTGTGGTGGTGAAATGAGAGGTGAGGGGCTGCAGCCACATGACACACGTCAGCATGGCTTTCATGTGAGAAAATGCTCTTCAGGGTTACTGGCTCAGAAAATGATGGCTAAACCCTGTGTGCTGACACTTCTTCACTTCTGTGGAATGACAGTAAATGCAAAGAGTGAAGAGCTGAGAGAATTTGGAGATTATGAGAATTTTGGGAAAGAGAGAGGGTGGAGAGAGTGTCATGAGATGTACCCCCATGCCAGGTTTTGTCAGCAGATGGAAGGCTTTTAAAATTTAGCTCAGAATTACAATTAAATCTGAAGCAGCAATAAAAGACCCAGTACAGCAACAGCACAAATGCTTTACTAAAATGATGACACGGTTGTATAACCAGTATTATTAATTTATACTGAGAAAAAAACAGTAGTAACTACTGATGGTTAAATCCTTATTCTTGTTGGTCCCCAATACCTAAGTGGAGATGTTTTCTTTTTTTTGACAAAACTGGAAGATCTCAGACTATTTACCAGGCAGGGAAGAACTGCATGTTCCTTTCTGGCTGTCCACAGTAGGTAGGAGAAGCCAGTAAATGGAGTCCCCAGCTCTGTCATCTCACTGCCTGGATCACTGAGCAGCCCCTGGCAGGTGCTGCAGCCAAGTGGGGTTTGCAGCCACCCAAGGGCAGTGCCAGAGTGTGGCTTTCTTTCCCAAATATGAAGTGTGGTGCTAAGGACATTTAGCAGGTGTGAGAAATGCTGCCTTACACAGAAGTAGGATGTAAGTGGATCAGCACCATCCCCTGGCTGCAGCGGGAGCCTGGAGCAGCTGCTCAGCCCCAGCTCCAGCCCCTCCGTGAGCCTCGACTGTGCCTTTGCCCTGGCATCTGCATGTCAGGGTGCTGAGCATCTGGTGGTAAAAGAGTACGAGATGATGAGCAGTAGCAACTTGGAAATGTTGAATCATGGTCCTCTTGCCCAGCTCCAGGCAGGCTGTGTGCTTCCAGGTTATATTCAAAAGCCAGAGTTGGGTAAATTCACTGGTAAATTGAAGTAATCCAAGCATGGCAGGAGAACATCCTTTGTAATCCAAATGTGTGGTCAGGATAACCATGAATATGTTTTGCACTGAATACATAATTCAGCAGCTTAGAGCACAGGCTTGCTGCAAAGGCAGAGCTGGTGAGCAGTGTCTGGAGTGCAGCTGCTGGACACTCGGGCTCCAGCAGTCACTGAGAGGGTCCCAATGCCTTTGGATTGCATTGCAAAGTTATTTTGATTTGCTACTTGAGTGAAGACAATCTTGAAAGAAAGAAACCAAAAAGTGACTTCTGGAAAGACTCTGGGCAGTGCTGTGATCCCAAAATAACATGCAGAAGCTGACAAGACTGAGTCATTCCACTTAAAAACAGTGTAGTCACTACTGCTGGTTAAGATGCTAAGATGATTTCTTTGACATTTCTGATATTTGCATTATTATATCCATTTCTATCCATTAACTCTTAAAGAAGTTACCTGACTTCATAAAACTGTAGGATTTGCATGCAATATATTCATGGTGGCATCTGTGGAGTTTTGGGCAGTTTCCCAGTTTTTCTAGGCAAACAATGAGTTGTCATGCTCTAAAAGAAAGAACTACAGTCAAGAATTACAATAGCCAAACAAATCCATAAGGATTTCAAGGAAACAACAATTGATCCCACCAAGTCAAGATGGCAGTAGCTTTAAAAAAAACTGTCCTTCATTCCAAGATGGGCAAAATTCCCAGGATGGCATCAATAGTTTCTCCAGTAACTCAGTTAAAGGCAATTTAGATCATTTGCTCTGAGACAAAAGAGCATGTTTAAACACACCATAGTCCCAGATCCAGGTACGAACCAAAAAGAGCTCTAAAATCCAATGTAATACTTCAGTGCTGTGCTCTTAGAGGGTCTCTTGCATGCAGTGTTTTTGTTTTTATGCCAACAGACATCATGTACCCAGCTGTAGGCTCCTTACATGTATCCAGCTGTAGGCTACTTACTTCATCATGCTGGAAATACACATAAGAAAATACTCTCACAATTGTCAAAGATTAATTTAAAATTACTAGCAGTTCAGCAGTCAAAACTTGCCATAATGATCTATTTCTGTATGAAACAGGACTTTCTGAAAGTGTTCATTTTTGACCATTGCATATTACCTTATCATGTCAATGAAGATAATCATTCTGTGTAGCTTTCCTTTATCTGAGGGGATATATTTGGTCAAAAAACTCTTTAAGCATTCTTATGTTAACACCCTCTGTCTAAAGGGAAACTGATAGCTTAGTTTTCCTATGAGAGCTTATCATTGACCCCAATACATGGATGTTTAGTAACAGGTTTCCCTTGAGCTTTGCTTAATTTTAATAGAACCAGAAGCTTCAAATCATAGCAATTTGAAAAATCTGAATCTACTTCTTGTAATTTAAGGCGTCTTGTCATCTGTGTATTTGGACAAACGCCGTGCATGGTTTGTGTTCAGAGCAGCTCAGTGAAAAGCAGTATCATTAATATTTGTCCCAGCCCTGCTGCTCTGTTTCCTCTTGTTGTTTCTTGTGTACCTAGCTGTCAGTGCTGCTGACATCCTTCTTCGGGGAGACTTGATTAACATCACTAAGTTATTGGGAAGTGCTCAATTAGCGGTGTCTCACTCCTGGTGGTGACACCTGCTAAGCCTCCCGTGGTGCTTTAAGTACAATATTTCCTTAGGAATTTTCAGGCCACGTGTTCATGAGTCAGATGAGGAGTGCAGCAAGACCTCTGGTGTGTCTTTGGTGGGAGCTGGCCAGGACACAGTGACAGGCACGGGGAGGGGAAGCCTGAAGTGCTGTGAACATACCAGGCACTTCAGTGGCTCAGAGAGACAGTTAAATAAAAGAGAATGAATGGGAGCCAGGTGCTTTGTCCTTAGGCTTGAGTTCAGTCTTTGATATCTCCCCTTTGTCCATGATAAATGATGATACCAAAAGATTTTGGTTTATTTCTTTCCACTAGGTTCAAGCCTACTGTGCAAACCAGGTTATTTTACTGTGAGGTGAAATTTCAGGATTTCAATTTCATGGACACAGCTATAAAGTGCTGTCACTAAGAATTTGTGTCAGTTATTTGTACTAATTAATAATTTCTTTCTGTGTCATTGTGTGCCAGCATTTCAATGCAAAATATTGCTTCCCAATTTCCCTCTATTAACCACACCCTAAACTTCATTCTAACCAAACAAAAAGGCCAGATTACTCAGGAATGCGGTCTCTGTCAAACTGTCAAGCACTTACAGGAAGAGAGCAATTAAGCAAAGCTGGAAGCAGTTTGAAGGCAGTCTCAGATTGATGGGCAAAGGAGCTTTCCCAGGCCTTTGGCTGGCCATGAGATGTTAACACAGTGCAAGCATCTTCTTTATGTATTTGAGAATGCATTTTCTTTCTGTGCTTATTGGAGGTGTTCATCACCTGGTATCTGATCCTGCATCTCATGAGGTATTTGGTTGATACATTGTTGGTTTTTTTCCAAATTCTGTATTGTAGAGTACGTGTATAGTTTGCCATACTTGGATGGGGAAAACAGAGTATTTGGAAGGAATTATTCACAGTTTTAGCTGTTTTCAAAGCACTGAATAGATTCTTTTCTTTTTCCTGGTGCCTTAGTAACTCTTATTACCTCAGATTTGGGAGAGCCACTAACTGCTTTCATGTGTGGGTGGCACAGACTCCCTTCAGTAGCATTTACTATTAGAAAGTATATGGGACTTGAAGAAAGTCACTTTTCTTGGAACTATTAAAAATAAAATTAATAAAAGTAAAGGCTTTCAAGCATCTACATGTACTTGTTTGGCTTATCAAAATATTAGCTTTGCTTTGATTTTGGTAACTTCCAAATATACGAGTGTGAAATACAAGTGTGCTGTCTGCTGACTGTTTTGTGCACTGCTGCAGTGACAAATTGAGATTGCCATGAAGGGTTTCAGCTCAGCACCTTCCCCAGTGCCATGGCACCTCAGCACAGCTGTCCTGAGCCCCCCTGGCCTTCCCTGGTGGCCCCAAGGCTTCCTGAGGCCATCAGCCCTCCTGCCCTGGGGCTCCTGCAGTGCCCTCATGGAGCCTCTGTGGGTTTGGGTGGATGGGGAGCTGAGTGAGAAGTCAAGATGCCAGACTGAGGAAGAGCTCATGTCCATTGTGCCTTCTCTGACCCTCTGTAGTTTGCCCTGAATGGATAAATACACCAATATCTTCCCCCTGGAGCCCCACCCCAAGGCTCTGAGGAGCAGCTGTTCCAGGACCTGTTCCTGGCTGCACAGCCTGGACCCAGCCCAGCTCTCAAAGCCAGAGATCACACATTTTACAGTAGTTGCTGGGGCATAAAAGTCATATTACATCTTGTAAGTAGCAGGGTATCCCACATGTTTTTGTATGGCTGGGATGAAGGGAAGGTAAGGCATAGTGGTTTACATGATGAATTACATTTGCACTTCTCTAATTGGAAAATGTGAGACTATGCATAGGAAAAAAAATCTTCTAAGGCTTTGAAATCAAAGGTGTGTTTTAATTTGGATTATAACTAATAACAACTAATATTTGGATTATAACTAATTTCTCTGGGCTACTTTGTACTTCATATCCGTCTTTCTCACTCATGTTGAACTTCCCTGTTTAAAATATTAGGATTCATTCTCTATCTGAAGTACTACATCCCCCTCCAATAATCTGTCATTTTCCAAATTGATTTTTCTTTCTTCTTTTTTCATTACAGTGCAAAATTGTTACTTTTTTGACCATATTTTTGGTTTCTCACCATCCTTTTTCCTTCACTTGCCATGTCTATGCCCAATGCTCTTCAACACACTCTCACCTTGTTTAATTGCTATCTCTTCTGAACTCCTCCAATTCTCACCTCCCTGTTCCTGAGTCCCATATTTCATCTGTGCCAATTTTTATTACTGCCACTTTTATCTGTGTCTCCCTCAAGCTTCCATCACCCTTTGTGCTACCTCAAACTAATGTTCAGATGGGAAGTGTATCTGCTCTTTCATTTTTCCTTCTCTCAGCACCAGTGTGATTAATCCTGCTCTTTCTGATTGGCCCATGCAGGGATGATTGAGCTGTTGCTCAGACTTTCACCCTGTCTTACCACTGCTATGAGATTGAACTTCAAACCCTGAGAGCATCCAGCACTGCCAGGAGCATGGGAGGCAGTAATTTACAAAGTGCATGTGTCTCAGGCACTTCCCCAAGTTATGAGTGCAGAAAATGCTCTGTAGGACTCACTAATGAATCAGGATACAGCAGTGCCACTGCATTACGTAATCTTGCATCCCTTGAGATGAATGAATTATGGATACAAAACCATTATCACTTCCTCTTGGCAACATTTTCACTCTCTGTTAAGCTGTTTACCTGTGACTTGTTGGCAGTGCTTTATTTCCTTCCTCCCCCAGTATATTGCAAAGCTTCTGGAAGTTCTGTATTTGTATTATATTTTTGTAGAATTGCTTTTGTTATTTTTCCTCTGAATTCCCTCTCCTTTTGCTGTTACACCATTAACCTCTTAACGTTTACATTTATTGCTTTATTCATTTTAATCATTTTAGTTTCATGAATGAGACGCGTCATAAAATGCAAAGTGTTTTCAAAATTACTGAGAAGTACAATTGATAATACCAAGGTTCTACTGTATTTATATTGGACTTTCTAATGTGGAAAATTCAAAACTTTAGAGAGACCACAAGGAAAATTGCCTTTGTCAAAAGTATGGGTACCTAGTCAGAAATATGAACACGTGGTCCTTTAAAATTCTGATCATGGTACTGGAAGAAAACCCTTATGAAAATGCAACTCCTCTTATTAATAAGCCAAGTAATTTTTTTACATCTCCAACTAAGACTTGAGACCTTTTTATTTTAATGCAAATATCCTCTCTTTCTGTTCAAAAAGCCTATATGCCCTTCCCATGTGTGAAGTTCCTTTAATGGCATCTTTTCAAATATATCATAGTGCATATTCAGTATAATTTATAAATAATGTGGTGTGTTAGGTCAAAGCATCTTATAACATTACATCAAGGAATGGGGATACAAAGTCTTCGAGGCTCTGCTCCTGTAGAGGCAGGCACTGTATTAATGTTCTTTTGGTTTTCATTTTCATTCTTCCTTCTCTTTATAATCCACTTTTGCAAGTGGGGTAACTAAAATGAACAGAGAATATTGTAAGGAATTAGGAACTTGTCTTTACAAACAAACTGTGGTTCTGCTAGTAGTTGAAACAACGGGAAGGATTCCACTGATTGATAAATGGAATGAGAGATTTGTCTTTACAAACAAACTCTAGGTCTGCTGATAAATAAAATTGGATACTGAGAGATGAAAAAAATGGTGGGAAGAACCATAAATTCCATAGGAATTCAACAGATTGACACAAGAAAAAGAAAAGGTATGGGGAGGTATACATTAGAAGGAGGTCTTAGGTATTAGACATTTTGGGAAGTCTGTACCTCTCAAGTACCTCAGCCAACGGGGAAAGGGAGAGGGAATGCAGCCAGGAAATTAGGATAAAAACAAAGCTCTGTCCTCCAAATATTTGAGAGACCCCAGGAGAATGCCCCATGCCTCTCCCTTTATTCAAATAAATTACCGGACTCCTCTGTCTCCTTTTTGGACATAAATCTCTGGTGTTTGTGGATTAGTTTTCCTGACAATGGGAATATGCCTCTAAAAGACCCCGTGAACTGGTTTCTATTAAAGCTGCCTGTGTAGGAATGGGTCAGTGAAACTAGCTCCAAGTCAAATAGAAGAGAGAGAGAGATATTAATTCATTTTCTGTCACTACTGAGAGCAGAGTTCAAACCACTCCAAGGAGACAAAAAAGACTTTTTGCATGTGTTTAGTATGTACAGGTGTCCTTAGGGAGGGGCTTCAAAGTGCTCTGTCCCAGTTGTTGGCTCAGGGAAGAAGCACAGCCCTGAGCACAGGGTCTGGGGTTGGGAGCAGCCCAGGAGCTGGCCTTTGTCAGCAGCAGGGGGAGAAGTCAAGGTGCCACTGGAAGGGCCTGATTAAGGGATGCCACACCAGCAGACAAGCTTCTTCCAATCCAATGGAAATTAACTCTTCTTGATCAAATAGAATATGACAAAATGCATTTGGTAGTTTTCTAGAAATGTTTGTAGCACCTACAGAAAGCAATAGAATCATTTTTAACATTTTAAACCACAAGACATATTTCTGTAATATTATTAAATCACTTTATTAAAGCTTTAGAAAAAAATTGTCTAGAAGTTTAATATTTTACTATTTTCCATTTTCTTCTGTGGAATATTGAAATAAAGGCAGAGGGCAAAGCTGTACTCTTTTCAGTGGCAGTAAAATGTCAGTTTAGAAGAAAAAAAAGAAGTGGAGGGTATGTCAGCAGGATGTAAGTGGATGGCATGAGTAGCAGGTGAGCTTTTCTGCAGTAAAACAAAGCAGATGAGGCCGTTTTTTAATTATGGCAGTGTTAGCATAGACACTTTGTGCAACACCCACACAAGAAGTTATCTGTAATGACAAATACCTTTTAATACTCTGAGGACATTCGGTGTTGTTTCCATAAATATGTTATTTTCTGAAATTATGTAGCAGCTTCCCAGAACAGTTATTTTGGTTGAAAGAAAAATCTGGTGGCAAGAAAAATTTGGTGGCAAGAAAAATCTGATTTTGCTGGTGAGCCATAGCAGTAGCTGGGTCTGTACAGCAAAGGAACTGGACTGACAGAGCACACCAGCACACTATCAGTGGCTTGTGGGAAGATTGCATGATTTGTCTCCATGTTTTAAACCCAAACATTCCAGTTCCTTAACAGCCCTATAAGCACAATCAGTATCTTTCATGCTAGTTTTGTGTGTTGCAGACATGAAACCACAAAAAAGGACAAATCTTGCATTTTTGTTATTGCAAAAATGTGTGAGGTTTTTTATCTGCTAACTGGTTTATTGGTAGTTGTAGCTGTACTTTGCCTGAGCTCAGCTAAGGAGGCTGTGACTAGGCAAAGGACCCAGCAAAGCTCCCAGAACAGGGAACAAGGACATGATTCAGTCAAAAGGATCACTTGGATCCACCTCTCCTTTATTCTAAATACCTCTGCTTCTCTGTTGTTTTCCCCTTTTTTTGTTATATTCTTGTATGATCCTTTGCCTGGATTCATGGAAGATTCTTTACCAAGTCTTTCTGGGATTAATTTGTTCTTTTAACAACAAATGTCATATTGGGTCAAATAAGTTCAGCAGTGACTCTGTGCAGGTATTTCTTCTCAGCATTTTGCCTGCAGGTTTTTTTTCTCTCCATCTGTTAATTATATGGAGTGACTTATGATGGATTACATTAAAACATTTAAAATAATTGGTATGATGGGGCTGCTATTAGTCACCATTATCACCAACAGGTGATAATTTTCTGCTTTGTCCCTTCTGCTTGGGGATGATGCAGGGTAAGTCTGGTAATGGGGAAAGAAATGCTGACTAGATTAAAGAAATGTTTGATTTGATTAATTTCTGATGCACCATATCTCCACTGGTTTCACAGAAACACTCTTTATTAATATCAGTGTAATGTAGGGAGAAATAATTTTCTTAAAGTGTACTATTGTATGTGATTCCTTTTGTGTTTTATCAGCCTAAAATGCACATGTAGTATTTTTAATATTGATCTACATATCGTTCAAATCATAATCACATATTTAAACGAAAATATTACCTGCTATAACAGAGTAGTGTTTTTTTACTCTGTAGGCATCTTTATGATATGATTTGATCTCCATTCTTTCTGTTTCCTGTAAGATTTTAAATAGATATATCAGGAATTCTGATTGATGAGAGTAGAGGTGAGGACTTGAAAAGGTGTGGTCTAATATGCTGGAAAAGATAGAATTTAATACAAATATAGTTAAATGAAAATAGTATTGTACTTTTCTGAAAGCATGTTTTCTCAGCATGGACAGGTTAGAAAGACAGCTCTGCAATTTTTTAAAGATTCTGTAGTTGGTGTAAAATGTAAAAATTACATTTGTGGATAAATAATTAAAGATAATTAAAGATTATTGCATAGTTTTCCTTAAGAAGAAGCAAAAATGTTTATAGTTGGAAGGGTGGATGTGACCTACAGCTGTGGCAGAATAAGATAATATGATGCAGAGCCTTGTTAATCAGCTTCTGTTGCCTATTTCTACAGGCAACATAATTATTAAGGTGCAGTGTCCCAATGAAGAGCTAAGTACATAATGAAAAACTAGTGATTAATTCACAAATTCTTTCTGAGACACACATTACAATATTGCTGTGTGTTTTTTAATGTACAGATGTTCCCAAATACTTCCCATGTTTGATGAAAAAGATCTCCTGATCCTAAAAAAACCCTAAATTTTAACATAGTTACTAAACTGAAAGTGTACATTAGCCTTGACCTTAGGCTATTTATTATTTAATCACTTGCTTTTAAAAAAAAGTCATGTAACAGCAGTGACTGGCAACTGAAAAGCAAGCATTCATAGTTTGTAAAATCATAAGCAATTTATGAGAGTGACAAAAGAAGGATACAATTGTAATTAATGCTTTTCAGCACAGAGCTTCAACAGCTACAGGGAAGAAAAGGAAAGAAGCCATATTTAGGGTAGGGTGCACAGAATCAGTGTGCTGTACTTAAGTCCTCTTAAACTGCCTTCCTTATTCTTCTCTCCAACAAAAAAAAAAAAAAAAAAAAAAAAAAAAAAAAAAAAAAAAAAAAAAAAAACCCCCAAAAAACCCCACCTCACAACCCCACAAATAAGAAGTCCGAAGAAAATTTTTGGGCATCTTTGGAATAATAAAGCTATAGCTGCATTAAAAGAGTAAAATTACAGGAGGGAGGACGGGGTGTAGGGCATGAATCTGAAGGAAGAGTCAGAGAGGTAAAGGCTCTAAATGAGGTACCATTAGTAAACCATGTAAAAGGCAGGAAGGACATGCTTTTAAAATGCATAAGAGGCCAGGGAATAACCAAAGGAATTGTCAGTCCTCTGCTTAAGAGAAATGTAAGTAGAAGAAAAAAGGTATGTAAAGAGCTGAAAGGCTTAATAGCTATTTTGTGTTAGTCTTTCACTAAAATGATAGTAGTTAAAGGCTTAATGTGCTATTAGTAATAACAGAGGTGAGATGGAATCAGGAAGGAACAGGTTAAAAAGTGCCTACAAATTTAACATGGAACACATGAAAATAATCTCTGGAGAGCCAGACAAAATTCTCCCTGGAGTGAGGTAGCATCAGTATCAAAGCCACTGGCAATTTAATTAGTGGATTCATGGAGGGGAGGGAATTTCACAGGGGCTGGAACTGAATGTCATAGAAAGAAATCCGGCAGGTATAAGATCCTCATACTCAAATTTCACTTTTTCAATTCAGATCTGGAGACCCAAAGGAATAGTCTGTGCTCTGCAAATCCATTGTTCAATGTGTGCATTGCCCAGCCTGTGAGCCTGAGTGCTGAGAACTCAGTACCTCCTCTGGCAGTGGGCACTGCGTGGCCACCAGCCAGCCTTGGGGGCTGTGGGGACACCTTCTGCAGAGACCTGGGCTTGGGCTGCCAAATGTGACATGCTGTCATTTCCTCAGTCTGCCTCCCATTGGCCAGCAGTATGATCTGGTTGATAATTCACATTATTTTTTAAAGTTGAGGGACTTGACAATATTGTACTAAACACACATGAAGAGCAAGCATGAAATCACTGTGGTTGCTGTCCAATCTTTTCTTTATAATTATTTCATAAGCTGCCATCTGTAATTAAGTTTAAAATGTCAGTGGTTCCATAGCATAGTGGTGTCATTGATAATAACATGTACACAATTATATAATCCTTTCTATTGGGAAGCATGAAAAAATCATGGCTGGGAAGGCATAATGTTTTTGGGTTTTTTTCAAATGAGAGCAGATAAAACAGAAATTTCAATGGACTTCTATAACTGCATATTCTTATTGTTGTTTTCCTTCTTTTTTTTTTTCATTTTTTGTTTCTGCAAACGAGTTATTTTTGAAACTAGAATATTTCAGCATTTTCTTTGTTAAACAGTCCTCCTCAGATAGGTCAGTTTCCCATTTTAGGCTAAGAAAGCAGACAGCAGCAGTGGGCAGTTACAGTTTTGTTTTCAGAATAACACGTGAGTCATTTCCTCTGGGAAAATCTGTCCAGGTAGTTCAGTCACTTGTCTACACCCTTTCCAGTTTTCATGATGTGGAGGAGGTTATCAAAACCTGTCCTTTCTTTGGGGGCAGCTTATGCAACTGAGCACATGATTCTTCTGGCCTTTTAGGCTGTCACTGTTAAAATGTTCCATCAAAGCTGAAAACAGCTGCATATCAAGCTATGGCAGGAGCATAGCAGCAGCTCAAAAATGTTGCAGACCCTCCTCAGAATAAAAGAGCATGTTCAATAAAAGGAGAATGATGAATTTCTCCAGACTCTCCTCTCCCCTGGGGCCCCTGTGGAAAGTCTGCTGTGCAGGAGTGGTTCTCACTCTGTGGGCAAATCACGGGGTTCATCAGGCAAGCACAAGAGGAATGAAGTGCAATTTGCTTCACCCTGTTTCTGTGGAAGATGGCGTAAATAGTCCTGGGGTTATAGAATACACATAGCATGCTCAATTATCATATATGTAATGGTATGGATGGGTGTATATCTGTGTTTGTACAGAGCAAAAAACTGAAGGCTCTTAGAGTTTCACATGCAAGAACTTACATGACACTCACTCTTCCCCTTCCTTCCCACACCCCAAGTTGCTGGCCAAGACTATTTATTTCCATCTCACTCACCTTTAGAGGCCCCATATTGTCATATCCCTGAGTTGTGCTTCTGCTTGTACCTGGGAGAGTTTGTTCCCTGTCCAAATAACAGAAGAGGCAAAATTCCCTCTTCTAGGCTGTCTCTGGTGACTTCTCAGTCTCATGTCCTCTTCTCAGCAATAATTTCTGAAAGCCTCTCATTCTGTTTGTGAGCCCACCTGGGATTAGGTGTTATGTTAACCCACAGTTATATTTCTGCCAAAGCCTTTTGAATTTCTCTGTAAATGGTACAACAGATCTTCAGCTGTACAGCAGCATCTTGGGAATGGGTGGGGTGCAGTCATGGTGTGGAGGTCGTGCCATTGCCAGGCTGCTGTTTACTGACCTTAAAAAGTTGTGGTGAATGTGGAAAGTTCTTCATTGTAGGAAAAAGCAAATGCTACACCTGATTTGATGAAAGGCAAGGTGGGTCCCCCAGGGAGAATCTGGGTGTCCTAGTGGAAAAGAAATTGACTATAAGGCAACTTAGCTCTCCTTTTAAAGGGAAGATTTGTTAGATGATGTCAAGGTGACCTTCTAACCTTGGTTTTTCTATTGTTTTTTTTATTTCCCTGATTTGGGTAGGTATAAAATTCCCAGCTCTGGCCTCAATAGTTCATCCATTTTTATGTCCCTGTCCAGGAGCACTCCCAGAGCTATGCATGCACCAAGTGCTGGGGAGGTCACTGGATTTGTTCCTTGCTGCCAGAAGGGCTCTGGGGTCTGTGGAGTTGGTGCCAGGAAGCTGCCTGTGGTCTGGCTTCTCTGTATGATTGTGCTGAAGGTGCTGAAAAAGGTGCTGTGGCATTTTCTGTCACCTGTGCATGGAGAAACTGTGCTCCCTGCAAGGGGACTTGGAGACAGAGCAGGGTGGTGTTCACTCAGGAGCTGCTCTTATTCTTGTTTGCCAACACCATAAATTGTGGTTGTAGCCATTTGGCCCTTCCACTGCTCCTTCAGTGGGCACTTGTGTCGTGTCAGGGGAGTTGGATTCCAGAATACATTTGAGATCAGTCTGTTTAATGTGTGCTGATATTTCTGCCAGTGCTAAGTAATTTTGGACTAATATTACAGAATATTTAGTAGTGCTCACCTTTTCTTTTAAGGAGGTAAAAGCAAGAGGGCTTGTATATCTCCAATATATATAGGATATTAGATCTGTGAGCTACATGTAGTATAGATAGCAATTTCCCTGGAGAAACAGTGGGTGAGAGTGAGGGCAGGATGGCCTGAAGATAAGGACTATCTGCTCTCTTGGCATGAAATATTAGTAGCAAACATTCAGTGTGGTTTTGGTTCTACACTGTATTTCAAAAGCAGAATTAAATGGGTTTTGTTGCATTAAAACAAATAAGTTACCTTGTCAATGCTTACACTATATATAACTTTTCTAGATGGTGAACCACGTCAGCAAGGACAGATAATTTTAAGAAGCTGTGTTAAAGAAAGAGCAGAAAAAGAAACCTTTGCAATTATAAATCCTGGTTATGTAAAGTAGTCAGATATGGGGTTTTGGCTTGGGTTGTTGTTTCTCTTTTAAGATGACTTGTTTAGAAGTCCAAGTGTAAAAATGGAGGATTTTCACTTAGCATTTAAAATTAAATCACCCATCTGATTCCTTGTTGTGTAGAACTCTGCCTGCAGTCTCCATGTTTAGCTTGTTTAGCTGTACAGCAGCATTCCTGTTTGCTGCTTGGGTCTTTGAACCTCAGTGCTGCCCCTCCTCATTTTGTTATCATAAAATTCAAAACACTTGACAAGGAAAAGGACTTCACAGACTACAGCACAATCATACTTCCCCAACATCAAAGTGAGGACAGACTGTGAGATGAGCCATCTTGACCAACATGAAACAAGACTTTGACATTGTAATGCATTGACATCACTCTCGTTTAATCTTTTTTTCTCTTTTTTCTCCCTTCCTTTTTTTTCTTTTTTTTTTTTCTTTTTCCTTTTAATTTATCTAGGACAATAAAAAGAGGATATCCTAAGGACATTTTATGACATATACAACCCATAAGTGGCAACGGTGTAAAAAACATCTGTATCCACACTTTTACTTTAAAAACAGAATCAAATCTATCACACAACATAAGGGAGTGCCTAGCTGAATAACATACAGGGCCCAATGAGCTGAAGTTTCCTTGCTGGCCACTAAAATTGATTTATTATACCAGTTTACAGCAAATAAATAGCACTACATCCTGGTAACACACTGGAACATGACAATACACAAGCTTTATAGAGTATATAAAATAAATTCAACTCTTGCCAAAAAATTATCTTCTTTGCTATTCCAAATTAAGCTTCAGCAGTCTAATGTCTTTACTACTGAAAAATATAGGTTCTTAAATATAAGTTGGAAAAAAGTTAGAATCATATTATCACTATAGGATAGTAGAGTTATTTAGCACCTGGGAAATACGTGTGTTTGACCTGGAGTTCCTGGAAGGCAGGCATTTACACACTCAGGAAAACTGAGAAGTGCTTTGTGCAATAAATGTCACAATGTCACAGTTACTGGAAGATATCACAACTTTTGTGTTAGGCTGCCTGAGGACAAGAGATCTTTGTTAAATGCTAAAATATTTTACTTACTGTGCTTAAATACATGTTGTTGCAATTATTCAATAGACAAATACACAAAATTCTTTATCCTCAGTGTGATGCTTACAAACAGTTTACGCGTTATGTTTTGAAAGTGTCAAATTACTAAGAGTAAAATACTGAAAGAAAAAAAATTAAAAACATGAAAAAGAAAACCTAAAGCATGTTGGGGTATTTTCTGATGCTATCTGCAGCACAGCATGATGTTGTGCTGTTTAGGCTGGGTAAGCAGGGCTGTGAATGAAAACGAAGTAATTGCTTCTGAGGAAAAACCCCACAATTTAAAGATTATTGTAGTTCTAGTGTTTTCACTTTTTTAACATTTAAGAAATAAGTTCAATGAACATATGTCTCACTGGCACCTTTGAGCTAAATTCTGTATTTATGAACATAATGAATTTATGAAATATTGGACAGAATATATTGATGAAAATAGTATAACCAGCATTATTATTACATTATAAATAGATGGTTATATTTTATTTCTGTAGCCTCCTCATGTGTTTTATTAAACAAGTATTTATTGATGACTTAAATAGAAGCTTCTTTTAAATGCAATACAGTTTGCTGTGTATGGAATGTGAAGTCAAAACTTCACAGGAAGATATCAGCCCTTTAACTAACAATGTAAATAGCCTCCATAAGCCAGCTTGAACATAAGTCAGCACAACTCATATCAATAACTGAGTTTGTTTTTTTCCTTGACTGCTTTGTCTCTGGATGCATGAGAACATCTCTAGCACTGTTGTGATAAGTAATTATCTGTTGAATCATTTAGAGCTTGTGCAGTGAAGGTGGCACAGAGTGTACACCCCTGGCAGAACTGATAGGAAATGCTGTAGAGAAGTAAGGCATTGCACAAAAGTAATAATATTTATGTGCTAGGGGGTTTTTTTATGGCAAGCAACTGCCTTTATCTCACCATCTCATCATCAGAACATTTATTTTGTATTATTCTGTGCTGTGACTTAGACACAATGCTCTGCATTATGACACGATGAAAAATATACATTAAAAGAGCATGAAATTAAGATAACAAAGTGAGTTGTTAGTAAATACAGAAAAGGATCTTGCACCTCCTGCTGCTCTCTGCTGTAGCCACAAGTAAGCAAGTCCTGCTGTATTTTTCAAGTGTGCTGAGGGTGTGCAGGGAGAGAGGACAAGAATGCTGATTTATAGATAAGTGGTCAGTGCTCGCTGGTTTTGCTTTAGAATGGACTTGGAGCAAGCAAAGGAGGAAAGTCTTTTCCTGCAGCAATGCAGTGAAATCTGTTGTTGCTATGGTCTCAACTGGGTGCCTGGAAGCACTGATGTGCATGTGAAATGTTTTCATATCACAAGCATGTTAGCAATTGACTTGATACCAAGCACAGCAAAAGAAACCCATACTGTTCATGCATATCCTTGTTTTCTTCTTTTGTGCATGCTGCTGTAAAGTGAGGTGTTGGCAGCCAGTTTGATGTCAGGTCTGTCTGTGATTCTTTCTTTGTGCCCATCAGGGTGCCCACAGACTAAAGCCATCCAGCATGAAGAGATTCTTCACATCACAGTTGCAGAAGCAAAGTGCTTCTTGCCAAGCAAAGAAAATACCAACAAACATTACATATTCACATTTCCCTTTTGTTGTTTAATAAGGGAAAGGTGTCCTGGTGATTGCTCAGCCATCAAGTAGGAAAAATCACAACTCCT
The DNA here is from genome assembly GCF_017590135.1 of Pyrgilauda ruficollis. NCBI lineage: Eukaryota > Metazoa > Chordata > Aves > Passeriformes > Passeridae > Pyrgilauda > Pyrgilauda ruficollis. Next base: position 2,245,166 of record NW_024530599.1, read on the forward strand.
TTTCTTCTGTTTTTGCTCTTTTGTCAACACAGAGTCTCCTTTCCTCAGCCTTCTGCTGTAAACTGCAGAGAGCTATGGAGAGTCTCAATAGGAGACATAATGGGAAAACAGGAAATAGCCCAGCTCAGTTGCCAGTCACGAATGAAGTCTCTTCTCCTCTTGGCTGCATGTGGGCTCCTTTGTCAGCCAGAATTGTTTCCCTGATGTTCAGAGGCCTGGTTATATATTTGGGATGCATCTCTTTCTTCAAACACTCTGCTGTAAGATTTATTATTGAGTTGTATGTGTGCAACCTGGATGTCCCCCTTGGTCTTTTTGGTGGGGTTGTTTAGCTGTGCCAGCTCCCACCTGAGAGGTGTGGGGGTGCAGGGCACTGCTCTGCAGCGTGCTCTGAGGGGCTGCCCTCGGCATAACCAATTCATAGAGTGTGTGTAAATGAAACTCTGTGCCTGAAAGTCAGGTTTGCCTGATTTTAGTGCTGCCTTCCCCTCCTTCTCTCTACTTAAACTGCGAGTTTCAGCTCATTGAGAAAAACAAGATTTGTCCTCCCATTTTTTTTTTTTTTTATTTTATCCTTTTCAAAATGACAGAATCCAGATCATGACAAAATATTTATGGAAATTCCTCCTTCTTTAGGCTTGAAATATCTTTACTAATCTTTGGGTCTACTAACTTACTCTGTCTGCCAGCATGAATTTGGCTCAGTTCCTTACATGACACTAAACCACTACTAAACTAATGTTACTATCCTAATCTTTTTTGTATGCCAATAGTCATAATAAACCAGCAATAGAAATACCATCAGGAGACACAAACATTGATTTTCTATTCTGGAGGGGGGGTTGTTTGGTTTTGGTGGAGTTATTTCGTTTTTGTTGTTTGTTTGGTTGTTACTTGGTTTTGTTCTTTTTAATTTTAGGGGGTGTTTTTTGTTTGTGGGGGCGTTGGGGTTTTTTTCGTTTATAATAACAAAGAATGGAAATTGAAATAAATATGAAACCTTCTCATTATTTTGGACAGTTTTGTTCTCAGTCTTTATACTCATCTCAGTGGCAGGTGTGCTTTTACTGCTTACAGAAGTGAGCTACAATGTGCTGCAAATCTGTATGCATACACGTATAGGTATGTGTATATATATATATTTTTTTCCTTCAAATGGACTCCGCCTTCAAAGGAGTTGTCCTTTCAGGCACTTGCTTATTTTCCAAGTATTTGGAGGTTAATTTTTTTCTTATAGACAGAAAATTGTAGATGTAGAAAATCAGGCAGTTCTGTTTATGGAGAGTATCCCAGTATTTTACCAAACATCCACTTCTAAGTCTCCTTAAACATGTAAGTTGGGCACACCCTCCATTGCTGGCAGATCCTTTAGAAACTATTACATCTGAATGCTTGTCAAAACATTCTCATACTTGGACTTCTTTAGTAAATATAATATACTGTACTGTATACAGATAAAAATTAAACCTTTTTTTTTTGTAGCACCTGTAACAGAAGTATCTAGAAAAAACATAAGAAACATGTAGATGAACTCTCAGGCAGTTATCTAGTGCCAGTTTTCTCAAACTGAAGTCATTTTCCCAGTAAATTCTGATAATTTTGTTTAGTATGTTAATTTAGATAGTATTCATACAAAGCTTATATATATATTAATTTATATTTAGGGTACTGGGGACAATCCTTATGTAGCTCCCTATTAGACTACAATGTGATTTCTGTTTTCAATATAAGATATGAATTTATATGACTGGCTGCTCTGGGAAGTTCTGGTAAGAGTTTTCTAATATATTGCTTGGCAAAATAATCATACTGTATTGAATGAATTCATACATTAGCATGACTCACAGACAAGGCTGAGCAGTTGCACAGTTAAGCCAGCCACTTCCAGTAAATAGAATTCAAAATCTCATGTTTATTTTAATTTTATTTACTGTATTGCATATGCATATTTTCATGTTTTTCCAAGTAAACATTATTACTCCCCCTGCCTGCACCACTCTAATTGGAAGACAGGAGTGGCACCTTCTCAGATGGCTGAAAAACAACTTTCTCCAGTGGAGTCATATTTTTCAGAAACTACATATCTTTTAGAAAGCAGGTCCTTATATGCAAATCAGTATGGAAAGGTAATGCTGAAAACCTGCCTGGTAGAAAACAGTTAAAGCTGTTTGACCACAAGGTCTGGTCAAAATATAGTTGTTCTGTACATGTTTTTCCATTTAAAGAAAAAAAAAAATTAAAAGTTACCTGAAAAAAAGGAAATATTTAGAGGGCAATACAAGCACAAGATACCAACACATTTGGAGCCTTTGAAACTCTCCTGTTCTCTTTAGGAAATAATTTAAGTCTTGTTGAAAGAAGTGCTTTTCATATCACTGTATGCAAAGAGGATTTTGTTTCAGGTACTGGATTAAAATCTAAATTTTTCAGGATACAGGGTAACATTGAATCTCTTTCAAATCTTTTCTGCATCTTAAGATTTCTGATTTAGAAAATTATTGTAGAATTTAGCTTAACCTTTGGATGTTCCTCTGTCCAGTGAATGGAGCACAAATTGTTCACAAGCATCTTCAAATATCCAGTTTTTTCAGTCTGCCCTCCCGTACGAGGTGGGATACTTGTCATCATCCACTCCTGCCATCTGCCCTGGCAGGTATGGGCCAGTGTCTGGCAATTCCCCAGATACAGACTTGGACTGTAAAAGTGTATTCTGTATTATAGGCTGTAATTCTCTGGGATTACAGCCATACAGATTTATGTTCAGTATTTTAGTTATGGTAGTTAAGGCAAAGAGCAGCAAGGAGGTGTCTTCTTACCTTCTGAGAAGCCTCTCATTTCACTCTGGTGGGATTCTTGTAGGTCATTCTTCTAATGGACTTTCCCTGCTGTGCTGAATAGCAAGTTTGTTAAATAAGGTTATACACAAATACAGGACAAGTGGAATTCATTCTGTAATTTTTTTTTAAGTGATGGGTAGGGAGAATCTTTGGCTGCACTGTGTGTTAGAAAAGCATTGTGGAGTTTCACACAATTCCTAACTGATGGGGAGGTGCAAAAAAAAAACCCCAAAAACTACAGCAGGGATTTTGTAACATTCAGGGAAGGAGAGGTTTCTGGGATTAATGAGGGATTTTGTAACATTCGGGGAAGGAGAGGTTTCTGGGATTAATGTATCACTAGGGATTAGAAACTTCCATTTCTGTCTCCAATCACAGCCTTGTTTTCAGTTCAGCTGAATTAATTTGGGGCACTGAGTGTCATCAAAATCTTGGGTTGCCTAAACTTGCTTCTTGTTCATTTACCTTTTGCTAGAATATCTGACATCTTTAGGATTTTTTTTTAAATCCATCATTGTATCTGATAGTAGCATCATATGATATTCTGGGCTGGCAAGGACTCAGAATGAAGTCCAAACCACCTGGTTGGAGCAGAGACACCTCTAAGGTCAGCCCCTGGTCTGGTCTTGCAAACCTCCAGGGACAGGGGCTGCACAGTTTGTTCCTGCACATCCTGTGACCCCGCCAGGCTCTGCTCTCCACAGTGCCCAAGGGGAACTGAGCACAGCCTGAGCTTTGCTGAAGGTAACTTGAGTTACAGTGTCACCTCCAAGGTCTCAAACGTTTAAGAAAGCATTTGTATCAGGAAAATGAAGATCCAGGAGAAAAGTGACAGTCTGGTAAGAACATATCACATAACAGTGAAATCTGTGTCTGTAAAGGGTTAGTTTGCAATGTGGTTATTTCATTGAGCTGAATTCTGCTGGAGTTCCTCAGATCACCTGGACCTGTTCAGATCATCTCTGTAATGAAGTTTCACCCAGGTGACTAGTCCTGGAAAATCTAAAAATCAGGGGCAGAAGGGAGAACACATTCTCTGAACTAAACATCTTAACCAGTGAACAGATGTATTCCTTCATAGCAGGAACTCTGATGGGCTTTCTTGGTGGGTTTTGAGTGACTCACAACTTTCAAGCCTTCTCTTATCAGCAAAATTAAGAACAGCTCAGTAGTCCCTAAAGGAATTTGTACTAAGAACTGATAACTTCTGTAAAGCATTTGGACAGTTGGGGGAAGAAGAAGAAGAAGAGGAACAAGCAGTCTAAAAACTGTACAAACAAAATTTATGGGTGAGAAGTGATTTTCACTCTGAGTCTATCAAAATTATTTAGGACGTGCTTATGACCTCATCTTAAGAATTTTTTTGTGTGTTATCCTATTATTTTTTTTTTGTGCTTACAACCAAAAATTGATGGATGGATTTCTTATAGCAGGGCCCACGTCAGAGTGGACACTAGAAATAAAACTATTTGGAGGTATCAGTCCTTAACTCCAGGACCCAAAATTCACTCAAGGTGATTTAAGATCAGCTGCTGCAAACCCTTCCTGGGGGTCATCACTGCTGTAGCACCAGTGCCAAGGCAGTTGTCCACACTCCCCTCTCAGCAGCCAACGCTTCTGCATTTCTTTCATTTTCAGACATATTAAAAATTTATCACAAACATTTAAAGGAGAAAAATGCATTGACTTTTCTGAAAGCAATTTGTTAATTAACATCAAAGGGATGAAATTTGCCTTGCATTGCCTGGTGAGTGGCATTCTTCCATCCTCCTGGTTGCTATGGGGATGAAGGAAACTCTTGTTCCGGGTCACTCCTAAATTTGCACATGAAAGCATTAGAGATTACTGCTGTCTAATCAAGTTATATGGAAAAGTTTAAAGGGAGGTACAATGTTTTACAGCCAGCAACCTTCAACAGAATAAAACACAATAGCTGCGAAAAAGGATTATCTCCTGCTTTAAAAAATATACTAAGAAAGTTCAAAATGGTATGAAAGCTTTTTTAGCCAAACATCTTGACTTTTTTTTATTGCTATTTTACAAATGAGGAATGTAGAATAACATTTCTAATAGAGAATTAGTGTATGCATTGCCCAGCTCCAGGGCTGTCTTCAGCATAATGAAGAAGGGATGTGCTATGCATTCATTAAATGATTTTACTTTTGAACTTCAGATTCTTCTGTGTCAAAGTCCTTGATATTGTCACACCAGTACTGAAGTACAAAAAAAATTTTACTCGAGTATGAACTAAAATCTCAAAAGAAAAGAAGTCAGAACTGACACTAAATTTCCAAGAGGGAGCCTCAGGAGGAGCCCAAATCCTGGTGCAGCTCCTTCCTGGCAGGGGTCTGTGAGCAACACATGCAGGATGCCCTGTGCCTGTGAGAAAGGTGCTCTGCAAGGCTTTAGGAGGTGCCAGGTGCATTCCAGAGCAAAGAAAATGGTTTTGGACATGAGCTTGTATTTTTATTTTCATGTATGAATTAGGGGTTTTTTTCTTTTTTTTATTTATTGTTGTTTTTGTTTATTTGTTTTAGGGTTATTATTTTATTTTTCTTTATTTTTTTGATTTTCATGACTTGTGGGTTCCAAATAACATAGCAATCATTTAAATGCTTTCTTAATGGAAAAGTTTAAAGCTTTAACAGCAGTTCTGTAAACAGCTCCATTACAGAACAGAATATGAAGTTACCTTAATTTTGAATATTTATGATTTAATAGCACTGTTCAGAGACCACAGCTGAAGAAACATGATGAGTTCTTCAAGTTATCTTTTAAATTCAATATAAACAAGCATATAGTGTCCTTAATTATATATGAGGATACTCTTGCTATAAAATAGCATTGTTGTCATGGAAGCAATCAAGACTCAGCAACAAGGAAACTCTGTTTGATTGACCCAGGCTGGTTCCAACAATACAGTGAAAAAATATCCATTTTAAAGTGGCTGCTGAAGAAGTAGATCTGCTTAAATGTTGACTTAGTTTTCAGTACTAAACTGGCATTTTTTCACTGGTAAACCAAAATATAAGATATTTTTGTGATGGTACAAGTAAGTACCACAAAAATGTAGAGGGAGACTGTGCTTACCCACAGATGCTCACTAAGGAGGGCTGAGCTGCAGCAGCAGAACACTGAGTTACTATACAAACTGCCTGGATGTGAGGAAGGGCCAACTAAGAAGGATGTGTTAGTTACATACATTTAGTAATCTGCATCTTTTATTATCCCATACTACCAGGAGATTCACATCTAAACCTCTTGATTCTCCTTCTGATGTTTGCTTCTCAATTCGAGATTTTTAGGTGTGATTCTCCCCCCATTACTTTCCTGTGGAGCAAAAATATGCTTATTTTCTAGAGTGGTCTGTCTGATCTATTTGCCTGATCCATGACCTAGGTCCAAAAACTATTTGAATTTAGAGAGCTCCTCTGTTCTTTGTCTTATTGGCTATTTTTAAGCTGGGTTTATTTGTGGAATGACTGCTCTTTGTATAAAAGTGGCCCTAACCACTTAGAAGCAAAGATATTCTGACATGAATAGGCACATTTTCTGTTCTTCGTTTTACAAGTGTTTTGTCTACACCAGGAACAAAAGTGATACAGTGATTTTAGCTGACCAATTGCACATCATGAATAATGCAGAGTGAAATGAATAACTCATCAGGAACTCTGATGCTGAGATATGTTCTCACCCATTGTCCACTAATTGTGATCCGGTTTTTATAAAGTAGTCTGCTTATAAATGTGTTGTGAACAGAAGAAAGAATACAATCTCAAACAGTATAGTCAATAATTTTACCAGCTTCAGTCACAACTTTTCATTTAAATTGAAAATCTTGTCCTTATTCTGTGCCCCATTTTGATCTGAAATGATAGAATTAATTTTTTTCTGTGTTCAGCATTTAAGAACCATCCATTTCCCAATTCAGCTGCACAGCAAATCCCACCGTTGGTTACTTCTTAAACACACAAGCAAAACTACTTCATGAAAATGTATCAGAAAGACTAGATATTTCCTGTGCTTGTTCTTCCCTTTGTCTGAGTTGCTGAAGAGAGGAAAAGTGAAAAACATGTTACGTTCCCTTTAGCCTTTTTCACATCCTTGAAATATACAATTCTATGTAATAAGCAATTGTTAATTCTCAGAAAAAGCTGTGGGTATGAATGATGAATAACCATTGCATCATGTTGCATTTTCATTTTTATTTTCAAATTGTCATTCTACACTCAAAACTCAGTATAGAATGGATATATTGGTAATGTAATAGGAGATGAAAAAAGGGTTGTTTTTTTTTTTTCCTTTTAAATCAGTGCAAGTAAGAAAGAATGGTTACTTAAGGAATTACTTTTTTTAGAAGATGCATTGTTAAGAAATGGGACCCGAGCAGCTTGCTAAATACCTAGAGAGCAGAAGAGATAGAAAAGTTATTGAGAAGAAAGATGAGTTTTAAAAAGCACGGAACAGAAAGCTGACAGCTGAGGGCCTGGGTTTCCCTGGGTTTTTTTCCAGACGTGGGTTCAGGGATTCTCACGTAGGAGAATGAACACGTCCAGAACTCCCCCTCCTGTCTGGCCTCCTGTGCCTTTCCCATCGTGTCAGGATATGGGGAGTGGGAGGATATGCCACAGCAGCCAACAGTGCTTGGCTGGTGGTTGTCACAGGCTGCTCAGGGATCAGTGGAATTAAGTAGGTTGGTCCAGAGGTCACTGGGAGTATCAATACTTGGTTCCCTTTGCACTGAGGTTGGGTGATCAATACATATCTCTTTTCACAGAAATTGCTTAAAACATTTTAAGCTCCTTTCACCCCTCTTTGTTCATATTCAGAGCAATTTTCACAATGTCAGAATTTCACAGAATCAGGAAAGGAGAGAATGTGGAGATGCTGGTTTTGTGCTGAACAGCACCAGCCTCTTCTGTCCCATCTTCACAGCCCCTGGTCCAGCTGGAGCAGCTCAGAGTGATTCACTTATCCTCCCCACAGAGACAGCAATGCTCCCCATGCTCCTCCCAGCCTGAGGAGGAAATTAACCCACGGTAGGAATGTTCAGGGACCTTGGTGACTGTGGCAGTAGAAATGTGAGCACTTCTACTCTTAGTCAACATTGTTTTAGAACTGGCACAGGTTTGCAGCTATGGCAAAGTTCATTGCTCACAGGCAGGGGCTCACATCCCAAGCCTCAGGCTGCAGTGAGATATAATTAACACCCTGTGATAGTCTCAGAAGGGAGTGCAAAGACCATCTGAGCTGGGGAGGCTGAAAAACCCAGTTTCTGTTGCAGCTGAGATCTTCAAGCTGAGGAACTTTGCTGAGAGCGTTGAGAAGTCAGCACTGCTGCTTTAGCTCTTCCGCTGATAGTCTGGATAGTGGGGACTGGGCCTGTGGAATCTCCCACTAGCCTAAAAAACACCTGTTCCCTAATATTAAGTAAATTATAAGAATAATAAAAATGTAGCATGTAAGTATGAAATACATGAGAACCTTCACAGTTATTTAAATTAGTTTTGATCCTCCTAAAAGTTAAAAAAAAGGCAGAAAAAAATTGAAACAGCACTGTCTTGCAGCGTGAAATCTTTCTGGCATTGGAGAAGCAGGCTGTGTTCCACCTCTCCCAGTACTCATTGTTTTTTTCCAGATTTGTTACAGTAATATTGCTTTTTCCAGCACTATATTGTTGTGATAAATGCGTGCGTGTTTTCTTCAGCCCTGAGTTTTGGCTTCAAGGAATCGATTCATGCTGGTATTTTTCACAAATAAGCTATTATAAGAACTTCTGAGAGAGAAAATAATTTTAGCTTTCAAAATGAATTGGCTGCTGAGATCAGGAGCTGGAAATGTCAGGTGTGGCCCCTGCAGTTACCTTGGACTTTCAGGGTCATGTGCAGGCACAGAAGTAAGAAAAATCTTGCCTTCCAAAGGTGCTGGAATTCCTGAGAGTTCTTAGCATTTCTGATTTATTTCTGGTGGCTATTTTAGGACAAAATCTTTCACTTCTGAAAATATTTTATAAGCTGTTTAATTGCTGCAAATAGAATATAATTTGGCTGTTTGTTTGATTTCCCTAAAAGTTGATGAATTTTGTGTGACATGCAAGCCTTTCCAAAATACTCAGAAAAAGAAACATTCTCTAGTAGCTCCTTACCTTCTGAAAGGTACATATTTGCTTGCCAAAAATCAGGTAGACTGTCCAGTTTTCTAAAGGTTTAATGGAATATAATCACTAATGATCTGCTAATTTTTCTCCTAAGTGTTTGGTCATATGGCAGGCTGTGAGAATTAAATGGAAACAGAAATACAAGGGAATGCTGTGAAGTAACAACCGTTGCTACACTTTATTACACGTACATACAGCATGTGTTGAGTTTGCTGTCTCTGAATTTCCTGGCAGATTCCATATTTCAGTTATTTTGCTTTCCATAGTTCATTGGTCTGAAAAAGTAGAAGTAAAACTTCCACCTTTACATAGGGGGAACAAGAATCATAAGTTGCAAATTACTGCATTAATTTTTGAGTTACTGCTAGGTACTAAATATACACACATCATTTCAGAGGCATCCCCCAGGTTTTTGTTCTCTGCACACTTCTCAACTCATTCCAAATGAAAGTGACTGGAAGTACACTTGTGAATAATAATATAAAATATAGTATTAAGAGCTAATCCAGTTAAATCTCCATTGGAGTCTGTAATTCTACCCATTTGTCATTCATGTAAAAGCTGATTTTTCAGGCACAGCCTTTAAAATGCCTCAGGTTCATTTTCCACTCTTCCTCAGCTCATAGCCTCAGAATAAAGAAGGAAAAGTGCTGGTAATGTAGACAGAAATGAAATGTGTTTGTTTCTCTCAGTTTTTTTCTCTACTGCGTGGCTCACAAACTGCTGTGTACTTGGCACTAAATCCACATGAGAAAGTAGAGTTATATTGTGAAATGGCAGCAGTTACTGCAGCATGGTTTCAGGACAAACTCACAGCTGTCAGCTCTTGGATCAGTCAAGTGTGGAGTTAGTGCAGGGAAAATGTTTAGCCTCAAGAGGGAGAAAGCCAGCTGCCATGTCCATTAGCACCCTTTGTTGACCATCCAAGAGCACCGGCAGCATCCAAGGCAGCTCTGTCCCAGCTCTCTTTGCTGGAAGGAATTGTTGGAAGATGCCCAGTAAGTGAGCAGGGAATTGCATGGGTGGAAATAAGGCAGAGGTAGAAATGCACTTATATTTTGAGGTATAGATTGTTTGATTCGTTAGGCATACTCAAGTGAGACTTAATTTGCACCTGTCCTTTCAAAGGGAAAGGGATTATTGAAACACAAGACAAGAACAGAGAGTCCCTTTGCCCCGCCTGGCAAATGCAGAAAGAACAGGCCCCTCAAAAGGATAATCAACGGAATGTGCTAATGTTTGAGCCAGCACTTTCAAAATCCTCAATTAATTTTGGGGCTGAGGATATTGGGTGCTCAATCTGAGCACTCCAGCTGCACTTGAATTATCTGAGAGCATAGATGCTTGGGATCTCCTAAAATGAGATCCCAGCTGCTTCTGGTTGATAAGTCTAAAATTAGTAATCACTTTTGTCAATTTTATTTTAAATTAAAAATTAAGTGCTTTCATTCATTATTTGTATTACATCATAGCACTTGGGAGCCCAGTCACAAATCAGGACACTGCATTATTCAGTACATACAGGCAAAGAACAAAAGATTGTTCCTGTCCCAGAGATCTTGCAGTTTAAGTATAAGACTCTTTATGGGAAAAGAAGTAAAGAGTACAAGGATATACGAGCTCTGATTCATCAGGATTGTTTCAGCATAACCACAGGACTAACCAAAGGCAATCTTGTCCTTTGTAAAATGTTGTTGTCGTTGTTTTGAAGTTTTTGTGGGTCTTTTTTTGTTTAAAAGGCAAAAGTTTAAGGAAAGGTTGAAAAGAAAAAAAACCTCTGTTGGATTCCATGTCACGCTGTGCATCTCTCATCCCATGCACACATTGCTGCAGCTGGTATGCACAGCTATCCTCATCCCTGCAATGGTGGCATGTGGCTGGTTTAATTTCAATACTCTACCAGTCATTATTTTGCTAAACTTTTAACAGTTTTCTCTTTTTTTATTTTTTTTCCCCACGATTATTCCTGGGACTATAATCAACAGATGAAGCATTATTTTGTATAGATTATAGTTGTTGAGTTGAATAATAGCCCAAGGCAAGACAGAGAAATTGCTGTTGATGTCCAGATAAATATCACTCAATGGCAATTCTCAGCTTTAAAAGTTAAGAGAAGTAGTAAGGAGAAAAGGGTACAGCTGACACTGTGATCAAAACTCACATATTAATGCAATGCATTTGTATCCTGTACTAATTTCCTCAAGAGAGTGTTTGTTGTGTGTGTGTGTGTGCATAGAGTTGTGTTTTCCTGGATTGTGTGGATGGATGAAAACAAAACATACAGGGAAATATCTGAGTACTTTGTTCTCCTTTTGTGTAGCGTTGCTATTATTCCCCAACTAATTCTTGTTACAAAACTGAAGCTTTCTATTTCAATCTGGGAAAAAAGAAAAGCCATTGTTTAAAAAACAATGTAGAGGCAGGAATTTGAGTCATGACAGAACGCTGTAAACACAAAGAATGAAATCCTTAGCAGGTTGCTTGAGTGTGGTTATGTTGAGCCTCCTCAGCATCCTCACTGCTCTAAGTACACACTAGATAAAGAGTATTTATGTGTGCACTTATAACAAAAGGAGAAATCGTATTGACAATGTGGACAAAGAGTTTTTGGAGTAGAGAAATAGTACAAAACCTGTAGCTGGAGTAGAGGAATAGTACAAAACCTCCTTTAGTATATAAATATGTATAGTCACCATTTCTTTATCATTTTTACTTTTTAATTAATTTTTATTTATCGAACCGAGCCAAAATTCTGATCATCATATTTGGATGAAAGGAGGAAACAGATGTGAATTTTAGCATTCAGATATGTCCTAGCTATCTGACTGGCTCTCTGCTGGCTATTTTTTATGGTTTTAATCACTTCCTCAAGTACATGACACATTCTTGATCTGAGCCACCAACACTTTTCCATCTTGGCACAAAGCAATAAGGAATTATTTCTCTGTGTAGGTGCAGGTGCAATGCAGAATTATCCTGAGTGCTCATGGCTTTCTAATTCAAATGAGACAATCACAGAAGGTTGTACAAATCCACTAACAGCTGAGAACACCCCTGAAATATCCATGTAAACATCCTACAAGAAGTGTTCTCACATTGACCCTAAAAGCACTTTTATAAATCTGAAAGTTTCTTGTGAAGCTCTGTTTAAAATATCATCTTTACTTCAGACTTTCCTGTCTTCTGCAGGACACTCTAGCCCTGAAAAGCTTTCTTATCCTCCTACACTCCATATTCAGCTTGCTCTTGATTACAGTTATTTCACCCCTGTAAGGATTCTACTTCCAAAAATACATATATAAGCTTTTATTTCTGTGCTATTCAGCAGAAAATAACCACAGCATGGAGGCCACAGAAAACTGTGGACCCTGTTTCCTGCCCGCATTAAACAGTGGAGAACTAAAACCACCAAACCATTTCCATCCACCTCTGTGTGTCTCTCCTCTGGAGACCCGACATGGAGCTTTCTGTCTCTAACAAGATCTTCCACTTGATTTACAAAATCTGATCTCCATAGTCCAAAACAACATTTTGTCTGATGATTTAGAAAACTCCAGACTCAATGTCTTCCACAATGACTTCCAGTGAGGGTCTTGTCCTGTCAGGAAGAAAGAGAAAAAGGAAAAAAGAAGTTCTGTCTTTAAATCCCTGTCCTAAACAAGAGGGTATAATAATTTAAAAATCACTTTCTTCTAGATTATCAAGGCTTTACTTCCAGTTATGGCTGGGGAGCCTTGAGCCAGACTTAAAAAAAAACATTTTCAGGAAGATTCAACAGTGTCTGATTTGGTCAGTTCCCAGAACTTCCAGAGGAAATACTAATCCTGATTGTTCTCCATTCATGAAGAAGGGGACAGAGGGACAGTATAGCAAACTGCTAAATGGTCAGGCTTATTTACTCGGACTTCTTTTATTTTTCCTTCAGGAATTAGAATTCCTAGGTTATCTTTAGCTGGTCAAGCAAGAAGGGGAAATGTTTGAGAATCTCTTAGCTTAGCTGAAAGGAGACATCCCACATCCTTGATTTCCAGAAAGTGGTTGTTATTATAAATAAAACAAGTTCTATTTTAAAAAGTGTAAAAAACGGCAGTATCAATAGTTAGATATAGCTTTAGTGATTTTTATTTCCCATTAGGTGATCTGAGTACACTTTAATGGAATTAGATCTAAATACTTATTTTGAAGGTGCTGTCAATGTAACAAATGTAAGGAGAATAAAACTGCAGGAAAATGTTGCCGTGTTCCTGTTTTACAAAGTAGAGACACAGTAAGTGGGTATGGGGGGAGGGGGAGTTTTGGCCATTCAACCAACCCTTACAGCAAACCTGTCTCTTTTAAAATTTTTAATACATTGACATTTTGCAGCAGGAAAATCAAAATAATATATTTCTCTATGGAGCTGAATATTCAGCAATTTCCTACTGGTGGATGAAATTTTTCCCTTAGCATGGATGTTGATCATAACTGTAGCCCAGTTTTGAGTACAAGCACGATTAGTGAAATTTACATCTTAATATCTAAAAAATTTGGTGTGACATCATTTGTTTTTTATTGCCTGCATGGTTTTTAAATGTTCCCAGTTAGTCACCTCTGAAATATATCAAAGAGCTCTCCTCTTGCAGAGCTGAATACCAGCTTTTCCTGGCAGTTTCTTTACTCAGCAGCCTTACCCCAGCTGACAGAGTCCTCTCCTTCCCTGGTCTGTGTGTCCCAAATTAACACCAGAACCTCACAGTGCAGAGGAGGGTGATGAATGAGGCTCTCTCTGGGTCCCACTTTTCTGGATGCTTTGTTCATCAGTTTGATGGAGTTAGAAATGTGATTTTATGCCAGAAAGGTCATGCAATCTGATTTCTGCATCTTTGCACAGAGTAGATCTTTATCTAATTATTCCTGTAAAAGAGGAATGACTTGTTTTTATGAGTTTTTATGAATAGTATATTTTGGAAATCCATTCAGTCTGGGTTTAAAGATTTTAGGAAATGAGAATGAAAAAATTCACTTGGTCATTTTTTCCAGCGATTAATTGATGTTAATGTAACATGCCATTGGAGTAGAAAAAGAAAAAATATTCTGACATGACTATAATAGGAAAATTCTCAGCTTTAGAAATAAAAGATATTTCATTGTGTTTTATTTTTCCTTTTATTTATGAGTTACTGGATTTTTTTTTGATAATCTGAATTGGAATTGGAGTAGGTTCTAGTAATAAATTCCATTAACTATTCTGTTTACTATCTAAATAACATCAGAATAAGATTCTGTTGGTTTGTTTTGAGGGGTTTTTTTTTGTATATTATTTTAGGATTTGGGTGGGATTTTTTTTTCATTTTTGTTCTCTGTAAAGGAAGTGATAAAACTAAGTGATATCCATGGGGTTTTTTTGAATTTTTTACAATCTTAAAACATGTCTTTCAGTGAAAGGGTGCACATATAAACCAACACAAGATGTATATTTAGGAAACAGCAGTTACTGCAGAGCAGAGCCCTCTGAGATTTCAAAATCTAAGTGGGGTGTTTCAAGTAATGTTTAGGTTTTGAGCTAAAACTGCACAAGATGAATTTCACTGCCAGGAATGTGGAACTCCAAGAGGAACTAGTGTACATCTAGGAGTATTTAATAATAAGGTTTAAAAAAAATACTTTGTGTCATTCACAATTCAAAGACAAACAATCAAAAACAACCCACAGTATCAGAAGAGTTTATTGCCTTAAATTTTATGATGTTTTCCTTACAAACTGTTGGGGTTTTTTTCATTAGAGTGAAAAAAACCATCATGTATTCCCCTAATTCAAAACTTGTGAGACCAAGCAACTTTGTGGATTTTCTTCATCTTCTCATATTTTAATAATTTTCTTGCTGCTGTAGAGAAGATGGTAATAGAATGGGCACAACATTCTGGGAAAAGCATCTAAAATTTCAAATGGTGGTAGAAAACCCCGGAGGAAAAATATTTCCATCACAAAGTGTTCTCTTTTCAAGGAATCTTTGAAGTCTGTCATAGGACTCCACATTCAAAAATCTCCCTGCTTTGTTTCTTTTTTAAATTAATCATTTGAACATTTTGGGAGCTTCAAATGTTTACTGGTGATTATTAAGACACTGAAGTACTGAAGAAGACTCATGAGGCTGCATATTTACCCTCATAGCCTTTTTATATTTTATTTTGACAAACCATCAATTGGAATTTTTAATTCAAACTATTCTCAAATGTTACAGCATTTTTACACAGTATATTATCAAAGTATCAAATCCTTTGATAAGGGTAATTAAACATGCCAAGTTTGTTTCCACAGCCCTAAGTCTGCAATTGCTTCATCTTTAGTTCTGCTCATGGCTGACTTCAGCTCTCTGTATTTATTCCCAGCAAAGCCAATGGCAGTGCTCCATCTCACTAAATGGGGGTATATTTATATCAGAATTCATGATAAACAATTATTTTGGAATAGATAATAAAGCAAGGCACATTAGAAAGTGCAATCACAGATAAAAATGTCTACATTGATTATTGATGAGAGTTGTCTGATTAGAACAAGAGTGTTATTTGTCCTTTACTTGGGATGATGGAAGAATGAAAAAGAGCATCCCTATTTATCTGGGAAAAATATTTGAATAAGTGACATGAAGTGATTCTTTTAAAAGAAAAATTAAACTAGTTTGTGCCTTTTAACCAAGTTTAAATGTAGGTTTTGTGAGGTTTTACAAACTCATACCTGCCAGATAGCAAGTGGTTGTTTTGAAAGAAACCGTACTTGGAATTAGAACTCAAATGCTTTGAGTTCATTTTCCCTGTCCTTAAGCTGGCACTGAGTAAGGTTTGTTTTTTTTTTTTTTTCCTTTTTTTTAGCCAGGGAATGGCAAGGAATTCTCTAACATTCTATAATTGTCTTGGTTTCACAACATAATACCAGCTTTGTGTCACATACCCTGGCTGGTGCTTTTTATTTTCTTTCTCTTTGAGAGTGCTGGGACGTGCCACTGCTGGGCCCTTGAATTTGTTATTGGAATACATCCTAAGAGAAATTTCAGTTCACAGAGCAGGGTCCTCTTTGTTTTAGGTTTGTGTAGAAGCAAACAAATTGCAAGTACTTTAACAAAGGCAGTAGTGATAGCTCAGGAATAAGGTTTAGACTCTGTGTCTGTGCCAGGGAGTACATTAGTGAAAAATAAAAGCATGTGAAATGGCATGCTACTGACATGAGCTGATTATGATAATGCCTTAGTACAAATTTTTGAAAATCAGATACTGTAAAAATATACCATTAACTTTATGTTAATAAAATATTTTGCTTGATGCCTTTTAAATTATTCATTTGAAGTAGTCTAAAAATATAAAAGAACTCTTATTATCATTCAATTTACATGATTACTTTAAGTTCACTTGTTTGGTTTAACATAAACAGAGTATAAAATCCCCATCAAGGTTTTAGATATTTAAAATGTATCATTTTTATGCAAAAATTGGAGCCTGTTAAGATGTTAAGGTTGTCATTAGTATAAATATAACTCCAATTTCTGATTTGAAACTATTTTACACATAGAAATTACTGCGTTTTCTGATTTGTCTCATTATTTCTACTTTGATTATTCATATAGTCTTTTGAAAAATACAGTTTTACAAAATAAAAGCTAAAAAACTATAAACTGACTTAATACTGTTATGAGCCTTTCTTGTCACTAACACAGGAATCAAGGGAGCCACAGAAGGAGACATTTGGCTTATTGAATATGGGAGTTGTTCATTTTTAGGTAAGCTGAGCTTTTCCTGACAGTGACATTAATCCAACTGTGGCTGAGGCACACTAGGACTCACCAAAAATTTCTAGTGGGCAGAATTTTCTTTTTATAAGGAAGACCTCACCAGCCCTAGCAAGGAGGCTGGGAGACCTCTCTGCATCATCTGCTGATGGCTGAAATTTGGAGAAGGTGTTACCTCATCCTCTGCTGTCTCTGACAGTGTGAGATCACAGATTCAAACAACTTCCAGACATTTAGGATCACTGTTGTTTCCTAAAATTGGCGACAGCTTCTAGAGACTCAGATGATTTTTTTTTTTTTTTTTTTGCTTCCCTTCTATTTCTATTTGACTGTGAAGTCTATTTCCTTTGGCTATAAAGACAATTATAACAGCACAGACTTGTCCTCAGGCTTCTGAGTCTGATTTGTCCATCTCCAGGAACACTCAGTCCCTTGAACACCAAGGGTCCCCCTCCCTGAGTCCCCCAGGCTCAGCAAGGGGTGGGAAAAGGATGGTGCTTGCAAAAGCCAACTCTCAGCACTCAGTTTTGTAGTGATGAAGAGAATTTTATTTGGGACTTCCTGTGGAGAGCTGTGTGCACAGAGGATTGCAAGGCTGGGGAGATAAACCTTGGCACTGGAGTGCAGCCACGAAATGAATAAGGCAGCTCTGCAGTCATTCACAGGGGATCCAGCCTGAAATCAACTCACCCTGCTTTGCCGTCAGCCAGCATATGCAGGGGATTCTCACAGCTGCTGTGCTCAAGCCTTGTTTGTTGTAGGAGGTCACAGAAAATAGATGGTTTCATTTCTTATTTCTGAGAGTCATCTCTGTTTTCTGTGCTACAGACTTAATCCCCACCAAAGCCACTCTGGCTGAGAAACACTAGACAGTGTTATTTCCCTCTGATTTGCACTTTTTCCCAAATGGTTGTTTAATCTCCATATCTAGGTTAATTTGAAATAGCAACTGAGAACACAGACACTTCCAAGAAGGAAGGAAATATATTGCACTGCTTTGCTAAAAAAATTATCTTCACAAAGTAAAAGCAGTTGGATGAGGTGTTCACTATCAAAAGGCACTTTCCAGGCCTGCTACCATTCACTATATCAGAATTTACAGACAGAGAAAATGTAGTAATTCCTAAAGGGAGGTCCAGAAGCAAGATCTTTTCTTTCTATAACTCTGAAGTCATCTTGTGGTGCATCATATCAGGTCATGTCAGCCAAACAAGGACATGGTTTAGTGATGGCCTTGGCAGTGCTGGGTTAATGTTTGCACTTGGTGATCCTAAAGGTCTTTTCCAACTAAGGGGTACTATGATTATTCCCTGTTTGGATTCATCAGCAATTTTTAAAAAAAATTTGACACCATGGGGGGGAAAAATCCAAAAACCTTCAGCATTTAATACCTATTTCCACATTTAGTTTTCATCTTATATTGTACAACTGTCTTAGACGAGACTAAAAAATGTTAAATTTGGTGCTTGTACAATACATAACCCTACTAGCTGGAGAGAAAGCAGGCTGTTATGCAACAAAGAGTGATTTTACTTTGTGCATTATCTTCTAGCTTCAGGGTTTTTTTAAAGTTTGATTTAGTTTCTTTTTCAGCTCTTATTTTCTTTGTTACTTTATTCTCCTTTTCTTTTGGTCAGCTCTCACAAGGCTCACGCCAAGGTGTGAAACGCTCAGCATTGTTTTGCAGCAGTATTTGTCTCTCTGGGAGGAATCAGAGTTTGTTTCACTGGCAACTCTGAAATCACCTCTGGGTCTGTCATGTGGTTAAGCTGCAGATGGTTTGCATGAGTTGCTTGTTTGAACTGCATGAAATGTCCCTCTGGAGTCTGCTGTGATTCTGAGGAATATATGCACTATCAGTCACACGAAAACCAATCCATGTTTTACTTTTCTGTGACATTAATCCTCACTAGCCATAGGTTTGGTTGTACAGTTCAGCTGCTTCTTCAGGTGAGGGGAGAGGCACTGGTGGGATGCCATAGGGAGCTATAAGAAACCTTTCACAGGTATCACAGCCTTGAAAACCCCAGGAGATAGCACTGCAGATAGTCAGGGATGGATGGGGAAGAAAATTCTCACAAACAAGTTGATGTCAAGTATCATATTGGAAAGGAAACTTTTTCTCCCTCAATGGATTGCCAATACAAGGAGGTCTCAAATAAAGACAATAACTAGTTTTCTCCTTTGCAATAGTTTCTAAAGGATGAATTCTCTTTTTCAGAGGTGTATATACAAAACAGATGCTGTGCTGGTCAGGCTGCTTTTCCTCAGCACAGTAACATTTTTATACACAGCCATACTTGATGTGAAAGCCACAGGCAATGCTGCAGCTTGCTGTTGATGGTTTGTCACTCACAGAGTTTCCCTGGCACAATTTATGTATATGCAAATACAACGGCTTGTCATGCTGCTAGATATTTTAAATGTCAAAAAACTCTGGTTACCCTGTACAACAGCAGAGGATTACAGTCCTTGCATGGCATCATGGTTCAGAGAGAGATTACAGAGCAGCTGAAACAATAGTCATGTTTCACATTGAAATACAGAATACATTGAGGAGGAGAGGTTATTGAATTTATGAATATAGGGCTCGTGAAAAGCATTCAGTTATAATTTCAGGGGTCTCATCTCTAATTATTGTTAACCTAAGACACAGCAAATTGTGATTAGAGACAGCAGGGAAATGCTTTCAAAAAGTTTGTACATCATTTAAATGCTGAATGACCACACTTTCAAATATTCTCATTATGTGAAATACTGACTGCTTTTAAATGTCTGGAGAGAAATTCCAGAAGGGATGAACCTTGAGTGCTTAGTCCTTCTGAAAATCTCCCATTTATTCTTATCGAACTTCAAAAATTTCAAAATACACAATTTTGTTACTCAGATTCATTATTTAGCTGTCTCACTGATTTTCAAATTAAATTTCAAAAATGCTGATTAATATTTTAGATTCCAGAGGCTGTAACTCTAACTGAATATTGGAATCCCATTAAAATGAGATGTTTAATTTGACATAACATGAATACATGGTCAGAACAGGACAGAAGGCTAGGCTGGACAAACTCCAGGTAAATAAGGTGATAACTCAACTACAAACATACCTGAGGTCAATTAGACTTGGAATTGTCAGTCTTAAGCTGTAGATGAGATGCAGAAGTGTTTTACTAATGAGTTGGTTTCAAGAAGAAGTAACGGCTTTGGTGTGAAAATCTGGAAGCCAGCCTTGTTGCAATAGGTGGCTTCCCTACCTTAAAAAAAGTTTACTTTCATCCTGTGGCACACCGCTCAAATTGCAAGACTGAGAGCTGCATTTCTCCTCATTCTCATGAAAGAACCAGCCCCATGGCTCCCTTGTGTGTATCACAAGGCAAGCTGTGGTCAGCTGTCGCACCTCTGATGCTCTGGGGAGAGAATGTGAAACCATGGGCTCTGAAAATTACAGGGTACAAACTTTGCATCTTCCTTATATCCTATTTCTCTTCTAGGAAGTTGCAAATTAAAGAGAAGAGTTTCTGCATTTCCTTGTGAAGTAGAAGTTCCTAACTTGAGCTGTTTAGTTTGTGAAAGGGGTGTGGGGCTGCTTTGAAGTGTTAAGCTTTGTGTTTCTGGGGAGTCACTGTTTGTAAAGGCAGAGCTGGGATATCAGCCTGGGGGTGTCACAGCACCCGGGGGTGTCACAGCCTCTGGGGGTGTCACAGCCTCCAGGGGTGTCACAGCCTCTGGGGGTGTCACAGCACCCGGGGGTGTCACAGCCTCCAGGGGTGTCACAGCATCCGGGTGTTTCACAGCCTCTGGGGTGTCACAGCCTCCAGGGGTGTCACAGCCTCCAGGGGTGCCACAGCCTCCAGGGGTGCCACAGCACCTTGGGGGTGTCACAGCCTCTGGGGTGTCACAGCACCTGCTCCCCACAGGGTGACCGTGGGGCTGGAGCAGTGCTCACAGCTCTCTCTCACTCTGGGAGTCTGGAACTGTTTGCCAATGGCAGCTTTGTTTTATTTGTGTGGAAATTGCTCAGCTCTGACATTTGTAGTATGGTTGTTGCTCTGCTCAGGTCCTTCCCTGATATATTGATCTGTGCTTTCTTTCCTGCTAACAAGGTATTCCATCCTCATTTATAAATCCTTGAAATTAGCAAAAGGCATCACCATAATATTTTGGTGTAAACTGGGGATTTACAAATTTCTGAAAGGTCATAATGCATGTAGGAAAAAATATGCTCTGGCTTCCAATCCTGGCAGTGTTCTTCCAAAAGGAGAGGCACCTCCCGTGCAAGCCTAAAGTGTGGGCTCATGTTCTGAATTTACTTTCCCCTCTGATTAGCAGAGTTAGAAAAAACATCAGATTTGGCAAAGAGCTGCCTTGCATAGTGCTGGAGAGTGCAGGTTTTGATGCCATCCTACACTCCCTTGGTTGTGAAATATGCTGGGAAATTATCCCACACTACCTGTGGTCAGCTGGGACTCTCCTGTGCTGTACCAGCACTAAACCAAGCTTAGGCAGGTCTGTCCTGAGGGAGGAGCCCTGTACTTCCCTCCTCTGCACCGTACAGAAGTGCAGAAAAGCAGATCATGTAGAAATTAAACTAGCAGTTTATCTGTCTAAATTATATTAAATATGATTTTTATAAATAATATTGTATACTATTAAATATAACAGTAAATCCCAAGTCAGTTTTTAATTTATAAGGAATCAGTTAATGATATCATGCAGAAGTTGTACAGATGCAGATCAAGATGACTATTTTTTTTTTTTTAATTTCAGCACTCATAAAGATTAGTGGCAACTTCTGAAAATGTTTTGGGAGCTGTAGTCCATTTCTCAATTGGTGCATGTCTGTACTACCAAAAAAAGATCTTTTTTTTTCATATTTTCCAAGGAGAGAACCAGAAAAGCACTCAACAGTGAGTGAATGATTTCCATGCTAAATCCCATACATTATCCTTCACTTCATTTGGAGAAGTGAAATTTCTCACTCATGAGAGACCAGGCTGTTGGGACTTACAAAATCTGTGCTGATCATGACAGTAACAGACTGTGCAATACATGGAAAATATTTTGCCAAAAGCTTCACTAGCAAAAAGTTTTGCTTCATTTATAAATTTCAGACCTAAAACACTACTAATGTTCTCTTAAGAGAAGAGATCCTGACTGAAATATAATATGGATTTCTTCAAACAACATAGAGGGTTAAGACAGCAGGAGAAAAGAGTTTTACAGGAACTGTTTATTTATTAACCAGGGCACATAGCTGGAAATGGAAATGGATCAGGCATGCTGGCAGATCATCAAGGATCATACAGGAGTTTAACATGGTTTGACATTTTTCTATAGGATTCTGTCTCATAACTATTGAGAAGCAGTTGTTGACAGCTGCCATAAAGGAAGAGTCGCTCCCCAAGCAGCAGCAATTAACAGCAGTATGCAAAAAATATCAGAATTCATTTTGGATGTTAATAAGTAAGAATAAAAAATGAGCATGAATGTATGAATAAAAACTTCTTATTGCTCTTTAAAAAACCCACAACTTTTAGAGACACTTGGAAATGTACAGAATAATAGATGTGCTGTTTGGATGTAAAATATTCTAAAAGTTATTTTCATCATCTTGGAGTCACTTTGGTATCTCTGTCCCCTTTTGGAGCAGTCTGGCTGCACATAGGATTGTCCTTTTCCAGATTCTCATTCCTCCAGTAGGAATCAGTATTCATATTTAGAGTCATATTTACAAGTTGCCTACTCTCACAAATGAGGGTTTTAATGTCACTCAGAAGGGGGTTGTGGGATGCACCACCACACCTACCCATGACCTGCTGGTGTTTGAATTTTCATAGGACATTCTTTTATAAATTACAGATTCACAAAACGTCTCACTAATTGTAGGTTGGGTCTCTGAATGTATCATGGCTATTCCTAGTGCAATGTATTTTCTGCTGTAAATAAGATTCTGATTCCAAGGCCTGTCTCCCAAAAAACTGCAGTAAACAAGGGATTGTCTCCATTTGAAAGACATTTAGCTACCGAAAAAAAAAAAAGAAAAAAAAAATTGACAATAGGTACCTGCTTGCTTTTCAGGTTTATTTACCTTTTCTTTCTTTCTTAAACTGTGACTGAATTTCTCATGGTTTATTCTTCATCCACCCCTAATGTACTTCCATATTTTATTTAATTTAAGGCTACTAACATTACTGACTTGCACAATACTCAGAATGTTTAGCTGAACACAGTGAGCAAAAGTCTCTGCTTGAATATATAACTGAACATATACTGCTAAACCAGCAGAAGTCAGCTGAGTGTAATAGCCAAAAATGACTTGTGCAGTCACAGTTCATGAAGTCTTGTTCATTTGATGAGGAAACCTTCATCATGAGCTCAATGCAAGAGAAATCTAGGCTGTTTAACATTATGAGTCCCTTAAATGCACTCTGAGGCAGCATCTGAGTCTTTAACTGTACAACCTGTACCAGACTTGAATTGTTGCACTCACATGTGTTCAGTTTCTGCTTAGTATTTCCACTCAATAAATATAGATTTGGCTTATATATAACTGTTCACCATTTTATATAAACTGTTTACCATTTATGTCCTTTTTGACCTTTTCTTTCACTTTGAATTTCTTAAATGTGTTGAGGAAAACTGACTTATCATGAGAAGAGTTACTTCAATTTAATTTTCTATTGTTATCTAGTTGCCTGCAAATCCATTTGCAAGAGTAGTAACTGTTAACTGTTAACTGAATCTTTTAAACAGTTATATATGTATGCTGTGTGTGTGTGTGTGTGTGTGTGTGTGTGTTTTGAGAAAAAAATGGAAGTCCTCATCCCAGTTCTTGGAGAACTCGTGTAAATCTACATCTGACTCAGATAGCCAAATTATTCACATGTAAAGATTCATCAGAAACCTCCTGTAATCTCTAAGTTCCTCTGTAAAATGTCAAAATTATTTTTCCTACCAGAAAAATTGCTGATCCAAATCAAAATCTCACATATTTATCCTTAATAAAGGGGCACTAAAAAATTCATGTTATTAAAATATCGTGGCTTTGATTATTTTAATGAGGAAAAGCACAAAAACTGTCCCCAGACTCTCTTTCTTTGGATGAAGTATTCTGCTCTGTTAAAAAGAATAATTTTTCTAAAAAAATGTAGGAAGGAAAGAAAATGGTCAAAACCCCAGCTATTATTATGTGGATAGCCAGAGAGAGGAATCAAATTCCTACGAGTGCCCAAGTTTTTATTAAAACTGCTAATGTCTTTTCTATTTAGATGCACATAAAATAAACAGCACATCAATTTTAATACATATATATAATCGATGATCTGAGATAAACTGTAGCCTTTATTCCAAATTTGTAAGCATTATTCTCATTTATAATTGTATTCTCTATTGTGAGACAAACACAATAGGAATTCTCATATTATTAAAAAAATATATAAAATCTAGAGAACAATTATTCACTGTAGTTGCCTGTAATCTTCCAGAATCTTTTTCTTTTTGTGCAGATACTCCCTTAAAAGTACATTAATAAAGAGTAAATCTAAACAAGATAAGAAGAGAAAATTAGAAGCCTTCTCAGTACGTTTTCTTCCCCACAGCCGGAATTACAAAATAATTTTGTTTCTTTTTTCCAGTTCTTTGCTGTTGCCCAGCCAACACCTGAGGGATCACGAACAAACCTTGGAGTAAGTAATTAAAATTCAAAGCTCCAGCATTCAGATAGTTTTTACACTTTCTTTTGCTTCCAACTAGCAAGGAATTTTCCAGACAAGCTTTTAATTAACAGGTGAGCTTAACTGATATGTGAGTTTTCTTTAAATGGAAAGGATATCAGTGAGAAGTATGGCAGGACTCTTTCAGACTCACAGTTTAAGACCATTAGTTTGTTTGCACATTGATGAATGTTTTCTTTAGTGAATAAATAAAACTGAAAATACAAGTATTGGGAAGAGGTGAGGCAGAGTTAACTAGAATTATGCTGATTTTCACAGCACCTCCTCAAAGGAAACTGCCTCAGCTCTGTCTGACAGATGAGCCTGTGGTCTGGAGTAAGAAACAAGTGATGGAAATTCATAGGCACCATGAGCAATCTCTTTTGCCTAAATAAACCTTACGTGATTTCCTTAGGTTGGATCTAATTTCACCTAAGTTTGTCATCTAAAACAGAGGTGACCACTGGATTTGTGTTCCAGCAAGAGGAGATTTAGGGCGGCGTTGAATTCACCTGAAAATGAGAACACCATGTTCTGTACATGGCCAAAAGCCTGGCTGCAACCTGCCTATATCTACAAGTATTTATTTCTTTGGAATTAAACGTGAGCAATGATTGCTGCAACAATGTTGTAGTCAAAAACATAAAATTTTTCAGACCCCAAAGAACTTCAGAACGCAGCCACACATCTGATTACCAGAACACCCGTCTCTGTGCACTGACCAGCCAGGGAACACGCCTGCCTTTTCTTCTAAAACAGATGGTGCTTTCAGCGTGCTGTAAGGTCACCAAATTCAAGCTGTTACAAAGCAAAAACCAGCTCCAGAGTTCTGCAGCTCTCACAGAGATGGCTTTGCCAAGCAGCCCGCTCTGCTGTAGTGCGGAGGAGCTGGTGCACTGGGCACAGTGGTGGCAGAATGTCACCGAGCGTCCGGGAGGCTGATCTAACTCACTGCTTGGGACTGATCCAAGGATTGGAGAGCAAAGGCTTAAAGCCACCTTCAACTTCCCAGGAGTTGAATTTGGCACCATAATTCCAACCCAAAGAGCTGGCTCAAAGCTTTATGAAATTGTAGAATATGTGAAAGCAAGCTGTGAAGATTTAATCCAGATAATATCACAGTGGTATAACGATGGGCTGGGGTAGCAACTGGGAGATTTGGCAGGAGCTGCGTTGCAAAATGGCCAGCATTTCCTTCTTCAGGATTATTATTTCTTTGTTAAAATAAAGGATAGGTTGTTAAAACAAATATTTTCAAAGTATTTCACCGTATACTGAACAGTGAGCACTGCTGTACACTGAGAAACAAATTAATGAATCAAACATTGCAGCACTATCCACAGGGGCTCGTTTAAAAGCAAATGCATGACAGAGCTGGAAACCAGCTTAAATGCAAATGAGCGAATGTGATGAAATCTGTAATGTTTGATTCATTAATTTGTCTCTCATTGTACAGCAGTGATCATTGTTTAGCATGTGCTACTAATGAAAGACCTTTATAGGCAAGAATTTTCAAATTTATAGATGAGCTTTAACAGAGTTCCGTCACAAAATCCTTCACGGCCATGAGATTCTTGCATCTGTACTAATTAGCTTTTTAACATAAGAATTTAATATATATATTAGTTTTCTTATTATGCAGGCTAGCAGATGGAAAGAAGGAGAGCCAGCATTATCTGATCCTCTAATTTTCAAAGGCCACCAGCAGCTAATATGTTTAAAGGAGAAAAATACTGGAAAAAATAAAATCTTGGCTATGAGATGAAAAGAAAAGCCCTCTTCCCACTCTTTATAAACAATTACTTTCCAGATTTTAATCTACTGATGAAACATGACTGAATCCCCAAAAGGGGTGGAGGAAGGTGGTCGGTGTTATTGTTTCCCTTTTATAGAAGTTAAGCTATGAAATGTCAATCTGACAGATACAATGGTAATTTATATTTAGTCTTGCACAGCAGTGGCATCAGCCTGTTTGTCTGCTCCCTAACTCTCAGCCTGTAGCTGTGATTGCCTTTGCAGTTGTTCACATAACTCTAAATTGGGGCAGAGAGGACAGCAAAGTATTATCAAAGTAAACAGCCACTGTAAAGCATACCATGAAATTTATCAATTCAGGTTCCAATGGCAAACAAAGTTCTCTCTCAGTCTCAGCATTTGCAGCCTCACTTGTAGGAATTTGTATAGGTTCCTTCTTGTTTGTTTTTGCATTTTGCTGGGATTCATCGGTGTGATGACGGCTTTGGTTAGTAAGGATTGCCATGTGGCATTTTGAGAGTTGGGTGGCACTAACCTCCCAGTACACCAGGGAAAGACAGAAGTCTTTTGTAGCATATCAGCAGCACAGAATAAAAAATTGGCTCGGTTAGGAACCACATTTCCAAGATTCCTGTTTCAAATCCAAACAACATGCACCAGGCCAATCTGTCTATTTATTTCCATTCTGTATTTACAGTGCAGTGACATTTAGGCAAGTACAGTGCTAATTGCCTTGCAGGTACCTCTTGGTATTGACATCTGCAATTAATCACTAAGCAGGCAACTCTGGATTCAAACATTCTGATTTTGATCACGTCGCCATAGAAATGTGATCTATTTACCAGCTTCTAAAGCTGTTGTTTTCTGACAGGACAGTTTCTGTTCTCTTGGCTTTTTCTGAGATTGCAAACCAAGATGTCAAATAATGTCTGCTACAAAAGAGCTAGGTCTTGGGGGCAGCTGGGGAGGGTTGTAATGTCATTAGTAATGACATGTAAAGGTTCTTCTGTGAAAATGACTGTCTTAAATAATAGAAAATCTGGTTCTGCTGTAAACAGAATTTGGTTTTTACAGCTTACTATATACTGGAGCAAAACAATACACGCTTTTCCGATGGTTACCAAAATTATTTGAAAAAGAGGATTGAAATAGGCATTTAGAAGCGAATGAATCATGATAAATATTTCCTCAGTGAAAAGTTTCTGAAGCCTTCTGTCTGCAAGTCTTCTGTCTTGTCTTTTGTTGGCTGGGAAAACAGACAACAAAAGAAAAGAAATCTGCTTGCAAAGATATCAAAAAGTAAATTCCATGAAAATTTCATTTCTGTTTTCATATAGCATTAGACTTCAACCTTTTTTTGCCTAAATCTCTTTTTCCATGTATAGTTTTTCATGTCAGTCAGTTAGTTTTCAGCTTCCCTGGCACCATTTAAATTTCCCTTCTCCACCTATCTTACTGCAGACCAATGGTATTGTTTATTCTCTCAGGATTAAAAATTACTTTGAAATTTCTAAGAAGAAAACTTTTAGTCCATTACTAGCTAGTTCTGTTCTGCTAAAGCCAGTGGCAAAGATCGTCCTCATGTCAATGATTCAGAACCAAGACACAAGAAAACTGCAGTGTATTTTGCACGAAACCATGGCTTTACCTGCTGTTCTCCTTTAATCTAGTTGAAATTTTATTTTGTACCTGCTTTTGACCTTAGAAAACTGGTATTCCATATAATAGCTGCATCTTCTACCCTTGAACCACTATGACATTTAATTACCTATTGTGTGCCCCTCTTTTGAATGTATTATTTCCTGATGTCTGCAATTAGAAATACAATACCTGGTGGGCTCTCCACTCAGGGCACAGGGGTTGTGTGGCTTCTCTCTGACACATCAGCTGTGCATTGCCTGGCTGGGGCTGGGGGCAGGCTGAGAAGGGCTGAGCAGGGGAGCTGCTGCAGCCAGGGAGGGCAGTGCAGGTGCTGCAGAGGCACAGGAGGGCTGCAGGCTGGAGAGCAGGCTCGGGAGCTGTCTGGAGGCAGCAGCTGCTGTGGTGCTGGAATATTTATTGTTTAAATCACTGAAATGGTTCCACAGCATTGGCATCAAAGGGTTAACAGGGTTATAGCATGCACGTAGAGTAAGTTGATCTTGGTCTTAGGATTTTTTTTGTCTCTCTTTTGAATTTTTTGTATTGTTCATTTCTGTCCATTATAGTCAAGTCTTTGAAGTCCTACCTACCATGCTGGGGTTTTTTTCTTCAAAACAGTTTTTTCTTATTTTGAAATTCACAGCTCCATTGTGGCTCTTATGTTGATAAATCATTTTCTCATGGTTATGTTTATTTCCATTTGTGAATCTATTGCTTCTCTCCTGAATGTTGTTCCATTTCTTAGCAACCTCTTTTCACCATCTCTTTTAGCATGTCCAATCCTTTACATCAGTCTTTTGGAGGGTTTAATTCCTCAATTCTGCCTCTGATGGTATCAGACCTGTTTATGTTACCAGGCACAGCCAAAGAATTATAACTTTTATGCCCTGTTCCGCTTCATGCACATGTTTATTAGGAAGCTGGTAATGTTGTAAGAAGTTGCAGTAGCCACTGCCTGATGCAGTGTACAAAAATTACAGTGTTGTAATTCAAAAACATGTTATCTCAAAAAAAGGTTGTTTTTAGGAACTTTGACTTGATTCAAGCTACAGCAGGTGGTTTTAGCTAGTTAGAGAAAACTTTTTAAACTTTCATCTCTTAGCTAATTTTAGATATAGTACAAGCTTTTCAAATCAAAAGGTGTTATTGCTAAACAACTGAATTAACTACTTCACATGACACTAGAGATTTTATTTTAGTATTATCCAAAGTGTTTCTACTGAACAACAGAGTGTTGCACTTTTCTCTTTAGTGACATTCTATTTTAATGTTATGTAAAGTAGCTTTCAAAAGGGACAGTCACTACTCCTAGTCCACAGTCTACGTCCAAGGACATTTTTAGTTTTTCCAAGTGTTTATGAAATAGCTTTGTAGCTTATGCATAGGCATGAGAAAACAAACCAGAGATAACAGAAGAGACTTCAAATTAAAAAAAAAAAAAAAAAGTTACAGTTCCTTAAAAGTGTTTCCAAGGCCACCGATGTGTATGTTTAATACCTTGAAAATATCTGGGAAGGTTTGAAGGCTGTGGCATGGTGGATCGTGCACCACCCTGCAGAGTGCCCCGTGGGAGCAGCGTGGCACAGGGATCTCTGAGCTCAGGAACAAACGCGTGTCCTCGGGAGCTCAGGGTTCCTGCAGCTGCCTGTGTCAGTGCTGCCAGGCTGCCCCTGGGCCCTGGCTGGGGTAAAAGAGGTTCTGTAATGCTGGTCCACAGGGGCCCAAGCAGCAGAGAGGTTTATTAGTTTTATTCTGGTCATTCTTAGGGATTCTGCACTAAGCAGAATGAAGTGTATGAAGAAAGGCTGAACGGGTAGTTTTCTCAGCGTGTAAATAAAACTGGAACAATTTTTAATTTATAAAAATGGGGTTTTTTTTAATTGGAGCTGACCTGTGAAAGGTGATTAGTAACATCTAAACTCCAGTGAGAAATTCTGCTCTCATGGCCACCTTCTCCCTATCCGTGAGCCTTCACATAAGGAAAAAAATCCTTGCTCTGGGGGTAGTCCAGCACTGGAGCAGGTTTCCCAGGGAGGCTGCGGAGGGTTCATCCCTGCATTCTTTCAAGACTGGAATGACCCCCATGTTGAGCTCAGGGTTGGGACTCCCTCAGTCTCATCCAGCCTCAGTTGTTGTCCTCTCCTGTGTTTGTAACCCCACACATTGTCTGTGCTGCCTTTTCCAGCAGGGAATTGCCCAGAAACAACAGCACTGCTTAACTCCCATCTTCCCATGAATGAATCTCCAGGTATCTCTGAGCAGAGATGCAGGTGGTTTGGGGAATAACTGGGACAGAAGGAGCTGAAAGCCCTTGTGAAAGGTCACCATGCAGGGAGCTGCAGGGCTGGTGACAGCCAACAAATCTGCTGCTCCTCAGAGCTGCTCCCTTTATCCATGACACACTCCCATGGGATTGTAGAGGGGCATGGGCTGGTTGGAGGAGTGTCCCTGAGCCACATGGCCTCGTGCTGGAGACCAAAAAGGAGAGCAGCTCCTGAAGCATAATCCTGTGACTCCTCAGCAGGCCTGATTGCTCTGGGGACAGCATCAGGCTGCCCCAGGCAGACTGGCTCCTCTTCTGGGCTGGCTACTGTGTTCTGGTAACATGGGCCCACTGCACCATACTCAGTTCTGTGTCCTGGGCTGCCTGATGCCATTCCATGAGAGGGGCAATGTATTTTTTTGTTCCTGAGTACAGAGGTTATTCGATATTTTAAAATTATATTTTGCATAAATACTTCTGAGAAAACATGGAACCCCCAGTACTAAAGCTCTCCTGCTTGTCAGAGAAAGCCAGTACTGGTCTCTGAACCAGTCATCTGAAAAGCCTAAACTGCATAAAAAGCCCCTCAAAGGGAAGTTCACTGTGCAGTACCTAAAACTAGATGAGCTGTAGCACCTCATGACAGTATTCCTAGTGCTTCTAGATATTTCAGGAGAGTGCACAACAGAGAAAGCACAGGAGCCAGTACTGGTCTCTGAACCAGTCATCTGAAAAGCCTAAACTGCATAAAAAGCCCCTCAAAGGGAAGTTCACTGTGCATAATGAGCATACAGATGAGCTGTAGCACCTCATGGCAGTAATCCTAGTGCTTCTAGATATTTCAGGAGAGTGCACAGGAGCTACCCTGGGACTGTTCCCAAACTGAGTGTGTACTCACAGCAAGTGTGCCTGTGTTA
The DNA here is from genome assembly GCF_017590135.1 of Pyrgilauda ruficollis. NCBI lineage: Eukaryota > Metazoa > Chordata > Aves > Passeriformes > Passeridae > Pyrgilauda > Pyrgilauda ruficollis. The sequence goes on from NW_024530599.1 coordinate 2,276,204, forward strand.
CAGTGAGTTATGTTTGGTGTGTGGTGCTTCTTAGAAGCTGGTTCCACCCTTTGTGTAAGTTATGGGTGTTATTAGCAACAGAAATTGATCCCCTGAAAGCAGCAGGACATGAATAGATCACTTCTGAAGACTCATTACCAGGAAAAGTGAATACAATATATTATGTTTTGTAATGGATTCTCTTATTTAATTTTTAAGTACCACATAGTTGATCAATCAAAAAGCACCACTACTTTCAATTTTCCTCCCGTGTAAAATTTAATTTAATATTTGTGAAGAATCTTTAAGAAATAACATCAGGAATTGCAGTAAGTGTTAAAGACATTGTGGAGAAAAACCTCTGAGACTTTCTAGTTAGTTAACTGGTCTTTCTTTAGACCTGAGTTTCTCCTCTTTGTGCTGTAAAACACAGGACTAAACCAATCTGGTGTTTAATCCCTAGAATATGCTGTGAACCTCACCTGTTTTTGTGTCAGTGCTTACTTGACTATGACTACAGATGGGAAAAATTGAATAGTAATAAGTCTCTTGCTTCTACTGGATATGCGATTTTCCGATGGTTTATGCTATTTCCATATATACATTTGCCCAGAACTAGTCTTTAAAATTACTTTTTACTTATCTTCGTGACTCTAGACTTTGAAGTAATACTTCAATGACAGCTGAACTGAGACATTTTAACAGGGTCTGAACAGACCTCTCGGTATTCTGTGCCACACTAAAGAACTCCTTTGCTCTTGGAAGTTTTATCATGTAGGAGGCTGTTAAAGGCACGAGTTTAGGCTGAGGCAGGAATAAATCCTGGCTCGTGCTGATGATGTCATTGCAGCGGGCAATAAAATACATGGAAGCAAACGCTTCTCATGTTACTAAGATCAGCTAACCAAATCAGGATACACGAGCAATTAACTCTTTAATTAAGATGAATGGATGACATTAGCCCTTCTTAAACCCTGCTCGTCAGCATTTACAAATAGAAAAAGACGGATGTCTCCTTCCCGAGAAATCTAGCTTTTATTTTTCATTCTTTGACAGCATCTCATTCTTTCCACTTTGTAAACAAATTCACTGATGAACACTGCCAACCACAGAGATTTAAACAGCCCTGTTCAATCAGGGCTATTGCTCACAGGTGATGTATATGGATTTAATCTATTTTCTTGGCAAGTTGCATTGAATCTATGTTTCTAATTAAGAAAATATAAAGGGCTTCTGATGCCCAAATATATAGGATCATATGAATTCAATGAGCATGATGTGTTAGAGGCCACATAATTAAGTAGTATGAAACTTCTTGCCTTTGAAGTGCATTATTATTTCTGACAAAGGTGTGTGTGTAAACTGAAGGAATAAAGTCTCAGTTCTCTATCCTTGAAAATCAGAATAATCTGTCTGGAAGGAGACAGATTACCTCTCTCTACTTTTAATGCATATATTGCAGTATATTTTCAGAAACATTCAAATTTCCCAATGATTGAAATGTTATTACCTTTTTGTTATACTCAGAAAATTGCAGATTTCCCACTAATAAAGTCAATTTATTGCTACTTTTTCTTTTAATGGCATATGGTGCATGTATAAATTCTGGAATGGAGTAGTCTTTTTTCCTGCTACCTGTATTCAAATAGGATACCATCACATGTGGGACTCAGATTGGAATCAACATAACTGTTGAAAATAGGAATGTATTAGTGTTTGCACTAAAATGCTACATGTGTGTAATGTTTTCAGGAACAACTTTTATCTGTGTTGATGCCACTGTTGGTAATTTTTGTGAAGCAGAATTTTGTGAGACAACATTAGGATATTGCTTTTTACTTCTGTAACAAGTTCTTTGTTCAGAGTCAGAAATGCAGAGCAAGTATTTAAGCCCAGCTTCTCTGAAGAACAAAAAGTCTGTGTGACCTTTCCTCTCACAGTTGCATTGTCAGCTGGGGAAAAAAAAGCCCAAGTTCTTGTTTCAGGTGCAGCAGTGTGGGGTGCAGCAAAAAACAGAAAAGTTCTTCCTTAAACATAGATTTTTGCATTGTTGTTGGTTTAACAACAGTTGAGAATAATTTTCTTTTCAGCTTTCACATAAACTTACCCACACATTAAAAATAGCCGTCCAAACTTTCTTGAAATACATCATCTTTCTGTCCTGGCCTAATGGATCTACAGCCTTCTACTAGTGTCAGGTGCATGGAATTATTCAGATAATTTTCTGTGATGTTCTGTTAGCCACAAGCCCCATCCAGTGAGTAATTCTTACGAGATGCTTTGCCAAGAATATTTTAGGGTATTTTTATTTTAAAAAAATAGTTTGAGAAGGTGGAGAGGTACATATAGGAATGAAGAGGGAAGTAGAAGGGTTAAGAGTAAATAGCTGATGACACAGCATGTGGCTGTACCAGGATGGAGAGAAGCTGGTGGCAGTCACTGTCCTGGTGGCTTTGTACCAGAGCTGTTGCAGAGGGACTTCCCATTCCTGGTCCAGATGCACCCAGAACTGAATTTAACTTTGCTTAATCCAGCAAAGGACAGTTAAAATTTTGCCCCAATTTAAATAGCAGAAATAGAAAGGCATGGTAGTAGCAGAATATTCTTGATGCCCTTTTCTAGGTTCAAAACCAGTGGAGCCCTTTATGAAATGGATTTGTGATCCCCTGACTCGTCTGTCTGTAGTGAGGCTGTGCGGGACATGGGGGAAGGAGGAGACTGGAGGAGCAATGGTGTCATTTGCTTTGTGTAAACAGAGATTCCCATCTCTTTTGGGATTATGATTTGCCCAGCAGTCTCCCCTGCAGTGCAACCACTAATGCATAGGGAAGTTCTGGCTCCAGTGTTTTTCCTGCTGCGTGGCTGCTGCCATGCAAGACTGGAACACGGGGACATAATCCCTGCAAGCTATTTTTGTCATGCTGTCCTCATGGCACAAGGCCTGGGAGGACCTGTGATATATTTATGACATTGTGCCTGCAGTACCCTGAGCCTGAGGCAGTCACCCAGCAGTGCTGTCTGCAGCAGGACTGTCTCATCCACCATCAAAACACCCTCACAGAGCAGCTTGTAGCTCTTCCCTGAAAATAGAAGGTGCAAAACTTCCCTACTCAGGGATACCGACACAGAGAAATGTGGTTGAAATGGTGGGGGGATCAGCGGAGGAGGTGGATGATGACAGGGAAATAGCCATCTGTGTTTCAAGCAGATTTTTTGGATTCCTGACAGAAAATGGAATAATGCAGCTATTTGAACTGCCCCATGATTGTCTTACCCACAAGTCCAGTCAAGTGAGATTTTCTTTCAAAAAGCTCCAGATGATAAAAAACCTACACGTACAGAGAAAGAATTATGAAGGGCACAAACCCAGACTACACAGATTTTATAAGTGAACTCTTGCAGTTATTAAAATGTTTTGGCTTGGTAACAGGATACAAATCTGCAGTTTTGCCAAAACCTGGATGTGAGGCCTGTCTGGAGGTGACAGTGTCACTGCTAGAGCTGGGGGAGCAGTTTGGCACAGGGGGCTGCTGACGTGGGCAGAGCTGCCACACACGTCTGTCTGCTCTGGGGGTGTGCTGGGGACAGCCACACACACTCCTGTGACTCCTTTTGCTGTGCTGTTGGAACCCACACTGATGGGTTTTCTAGCAAACTTTCTAAAATGAGGAACAGAAACAATGTTTTATGACTATTAGTAGCTTTTCAGTGTGTCGGTATGATGACTTCTCATAATTTTTATGCTTATTTTCCATTAGGCTTTCCACCAAATTCCCATGTTTGCATTACAATTTTCATTCTTTTGGGTTTAGAAGGCTCCAGAGGATTGCACTGGGTTGTGAGGATGCTTTTAACCTCTAAGTCAGCCTTTCCTGGGGTTATCCCTGTAGGTCGGTGCCTGTCCAGTGCTGCTGAGTTGGCAGGCTGCCCCCGTGCCATGGCTGTGGTTATCTGTGGTCATTATTGCTTTGTCACTGATAGCTTAAATTGAAATGCCAGCCAGGGCACCAAGCACAGGCTGGTTCCCTGCCAGGCAGCTGTGCTGGCATGAGCTGGGAACTGCTGCCACCTCTGGGTGCTCCCCTGCCACCTCTGGGTGCTCCCCTGCCACCTCTGGGTGCTCCATTGTCACCTCTGGGTGCTCCACTGCCACCTCTGGGTGCTCCCCTGCCACCTCTGGGTGCTCCATTGTCACCTCTGGGTGCTCCCCTGCCACCTCTGGGTGCTCCCCTGCCACCTCTGGGCACTCCCTGCCACCTCTGTGTGCTCCCCTGCCACCTCTGGGTGCTCCCCTGCTGCTGCCCACCTGCAGCACTAACATGGATTTGGGTAAAATAATTCTCTGTCATTGTGACTTTGCTTTAAGTGTTGGTCACTGCTTCTAGCAATGGCCACACCTTCAAGATGAGTTTGAAACATTTGGCCTCCATATCCTCATAGTCATGTATCCAAAGTGATGCTCAGTTCTGGGGGCCAGGCCTGGAATGAAGTTCTAAAAAAGAGTTTAGTTCTTTGCTGTCTCAATCTGAAGTCATTCTGCTCCTTGAAATCTTAATAGAAAAAAACATTGGAAATTTCATATGGAATCCTTCTATACCAGAAAATCGTTGATGACAATTAAAGATGGGTATGGGACTGTAAAAACCCAAGCAGCTCAGAAGTAAACCTGTTCAGAAATTAATATCACTTATGCATCAGTTTCTTAAAAAATTTTGGCAATTCTCTTGCTGTTTAAGGCAGGAATTTAAATTATTTTTATATATACCTGAGCCTATGTTTCCCTATAGAGATGTAGATACAAAAATATTTTCAAATTCATGTATTTATATATGTGGTTATAGGGAAAAGAAACTGAACTGTTCAAATTTTGCATCCAGCTGGTTGAGAAATCAGTGCTTATGAAAAGGCAGCACTCACCACTTATACATTTATAAAAAGGTAAAGTGGTGGTATTTAAAAATGTAAGAGGACATTAAGATGGAAGACATAAAATAAACAAAAAGTCCAGAGTGGAAATTGAGAATAATCAGAAAGAAAGTTGATTATTTAATTTTACAACTGACAATTCAGTGACGTTTCTGTTTTAATATTATGTGCAAGCCAAACTGCCAGGTTTTATTTATCATCTGATATAACTCTAGCTCTGGTCCAGGGTACTGGAAAACCTCTCTTGTAGAGTTTTACCTCTTTAACCTCAAATGAAAACTGGCATTCCATCTGGATAGTGTCCAATGTGTCACATTTTGGTAGTCATCAACCAGCTCGCCTTATAAATCAAGAGCACTGATTAAATAATCAAGATTTTTGAAATGCCTTGAGGGAGCTGTACATTTTTTGCATCAGTGATTAGTATTCAGTGGCAATACTGAAATCTATTTGAGCTGCAGCTATAAAACTGCATTTTGCATACTAGGCATAATCAGAGAGATTATATTCAGAAAGTGTGCTTCCCCTAAGACAGCAGAAGGTTATGACTTTTGCCACGGCTCCATTGTTAGTTTAAGTGAGCTTTGTCCTTGCTGTTGTTCAGCCCTTCATTCACCAGAATAAAATCTTTTCTGCAGCTGTGTACTGGGAAAATGAAAACTTTAGGTAATAACTTTCATAGGGCAGCTGGTTAAAGAAAACTGTAGCCCCTGAATAGAAAGCAATTTTAATTAAAGATCTTTTTAGTTATTAAAGCTTAGTTTATATTGTGTCATTTCTTTTGTTGTTGCAAGTTAGCATTTTGTCATTTAAATCATTCCCCCAAATCACATATTACTGGCAACAAGAGGGGCTGCAATTTACAAAAGAGACAATAGTTATTGGCTGCAGGAGAGACTGGCTAAGAAATAAGTTATTGTTCATATCAAAAAATAGAATCTAAGCGTTGCATTCAGTAATGAACTTGTAAGAAGTACAGCAATATAAATCAAAAAACGCTTCCCTGAAAACCCATGCTCAGGCTGTGCAAAACTTTGCAGGTTGTGTCAGTTGTTTCTGCCTCTCTCCTCCATTCTAAAGGGGGGTTCTGCCCCTCTGGTACCTGAGTGGGAGAGCAAACTGCCCCAAAGGCAGCAGTGGCAGGTGCTGAGCTGCCTGGGGGCTCAGGGCTGTTCTCCACACATGGAACCTTCCTGGGCAAAGCTGAGCATGCAGTACCCTCCTTTCTGCAGGCTCATCTTCCCAGCTCCCAGACAAATGGGTTTTAGCCAAGGGAAATTGAACCTTGTTACCCTTATGATGGGCTGCAGAGAGTCCCTTGGACAGTGCTGTATTTTCCCAAGCTTGTTAGGATAGCATGCCATGGTGTTAAAAAACTATATTTAATTTACCCTTACCTCAAACATTTAAAAAGTAAAAAAAAAAAAAAAATCCCAGAAGCTTGCAATTGTCAAATGAATGTTTGTGCCTTGACGTGGAGCTTTGCCATACATGAATCCATAGATCTCATGTAACCTTGCAGTGTGATGTGTAATAATAATTAACACAGTCTGCACAAGTGGGCTTAATGCATGCTCATGACTGGCCTGGAGGTGATTAGAGATGATGGTGTACAATGATTTGGAAGGGAGAATGGGATTATGATTTGGGGCTGATCTGTCTCCCTTCCTAGCCCTGCCTTTGATGGATGCTCTGACAGCCTCCACATCAATTTGGAGCCCACTTGAAGGCAATGGTTATCAGTTCCAATGCCCATCCTGCCTACCAACCAATCTCCAGACCTGAAAACGGGGAGTGGGGGGGTTGTGTCACTGCCTCAGTTAGCCTTAGAAAGATAATTACTTTTCCTGCAGGTTTTGCTTCCACCCTTAATTTATTATGACTACAACAATACCTTCATCTGCTAAAACCAGAGCTTTCTCCCAGGACATGGACAGCCTGAGTTCATGGTCTTTTCACTAAAGTCACTCTCACACTCAGCTGAGGTTCTGCCATGATGCAGAAGGGGATTCAAGCCCTATTCCACAGGTGGGAAAGGGCACCAGAAATATCAATGTCTGTAGCACAGGGAGCTTTTCCTTTCAACTCTCACATCTCTGCACTGGGTCCATGCTTCGTGGTAAGGGTTGCTGGGTAAAAATGCAGTAGGTGAGGAGAGGGATGTGTGTGCTGAGGGAAGTGGGATGAGCCTGGCACGGCCCCATCCTCAGGCACATGGGTGGGTTTCCTGAGAGCCAGCCCAGCAGGCTGGGAGCTGGCTGTGCCCAGGGCTGTCACCTGCCTGAGAGGGGCTGACTTGGCACAAAGGCCATTGAGGATCAGGTTAAACATGCTCACACCCAAACCTGGCCCAAGTGTAGCCTCTACACTTGATTTAGCCAACCAATTTGCTGTTAATCAGTACATGATCTTCTTGTGTGGCTAAATCCTCATTGTCTTTATTTTCCTAAAATTAATACCATACAACAATTTGTCATTGACCCTTGTTTCATCCCTTTCCTTTACTTGATTGCATCCTCTTGGCATCAAGTGCCAGCAAGTGTAACCTCTGCCCTCCCAGCTAGTGGAATCCGTACAAACCAGGTGGAAGTCCTTCCCGGAATGCAGCCTTTAGGCACAAAGCACCACTGCACACGCTGCTCCAGATGGGACACAAAGCATGTGAGGGATGATCACATTCCACAATGAAAGGAAGTGCTGAAAGGTGTTGTTGCTGCATTGCTTTGGCAAACACATGAAAACATTGTTATAGACACACAGAAAAAGCAGAAAAAGCTTAGGATAAAAGTGTGGCTTCCAATAAACCTTCTTTCTCCTTGTCCCATGATAGGGGTGGCATTGCCAAATAATCTCAGTTGTGGTCAAAATCATACAGTCATTAAGATCCATTTTCTAGAGTACTCAAGCAGCAGCTGATCTTAGGTGAGAGAAAAAAAAGGATTAGGATGTAAATGTAGATATTTCGTAATTTCAAACACACATTATATTTTTCTAGGGCAAACTCATAGCTAATTCCACTGGCATGTAATGTGTTAGAGTATGTGGAATGTGATCTCTGCATGTTCCAATTGAATGCTTCTTCATTTCATACAGTAAATTGGAGATTAAAGATGTTTGACCCTCTCAACATTGTTTTGGTGTTCGATGAACAAACGTCCTTCAAGTGCTCTGTTTGTTATCTGATATTGATGCAGACCTTGCTTGTCTTATTTTTTAAGACATGAACACTTTTACCCTCTCCATTTCACCCTGATATAAAAAGAAATAGCATGCCTTGTGAGAAGTTTAGCTACTTACTTTTTAAGTTCATTATTATTCAGTGCTGTTAACTTTCAAGCTACTGCAGTTACCAATTTGCTGTTAATCAGTACATGATCTTCTAATGTGGCTAAATCCTCCTTGCCTTTATTTTCCTAAAATTAATACAATACAATAATTTGTCATTGACCCTTGTTTCATCCCTTTCCTTTACTTGATTGCATCCTCTTGGCATCAAGCATTATGGACCATTAGGTTTTGAGATTTGTTTTTTTTAACATATATATTTTTTGGGTCAAGCTTTACAGACTTTTCATTTAACTATTCTGCAATGCCACTTTTCTACACAGTGGTTCCTTTCAGTTGCTGTTCATTCAGTAGATCTCCCCTTTCCCTTACAGGCTTGCTGCTTTGCCTGGAAGAGTTTTTCTCTGGTTTTATGGCTGCTTGAGAAACAGCTGCTTTTCAAGTGTTTCCGTGGGCTTCCAGTTCAAGCCTCCTATTTCACCTGAAATATATGCACTTCTCACTGGCTTTATTTGGGTGTCTTTATTAAAGACTTAGTGATTTTTTTTTCTTTGCTCTAAATGGTGATATTTTTATTCTTCAGCTTTAATTGAGTTACATCTTAGCATATGTAAGAGGTAACGTACACAGACAGAGAGGCTTCTTAACAAAAGGATAGAAAGTTTTGTGGTTTGATAGAAAAATCAGCTTTAGAGATTTAAGGGCTCATGTGCTAGGTAACAAACATTACTAGCTCATCTCAGGAAAACTCTCTGCTGAGGTTTGTGACTGTTTTGGTGGGAATGAGCAGGGAATACTGAGCAGAACCCATTGATGTGGGTATTTAAATTTCTGTGCCTCTTAGCTTAATACAGAACATTAAATTACTCTGCTGAATAATTAGGCATTTGTAAAGGAAAATAGATACTTATTAATGGATGGTTTGCCATGCTTCATCCTCTCCACCACAGACACGCCTACTATTCTATTGTTTAGCTTGCAAAAAAGTTCTCTGCATTCATTTACTCAGTTATGCACCTGAAATCTCATTCCCTTTGTGTCTGTATGTACAAACATTTGACACCATTTTCCTAAGATTTTTTTTAAGCTATAAGTTCTCATAATTCAGTAACAGTATTAGTTAATGTATTATTGTGAGTAAATGTTATCCTTGTGCTATCTGGAGCACTGTGTCCAGTTCTGGGCTCCCCAGTAGAAAAGAGATCTGGAGGTACTGCAGAGAGTGCAGCAAAGGGCCATGAAGGTGCTGGAGGGGCTGAACCATCTGCACAGGGGGCTGGGACTGTTCAGCCTGTCCAGCCTGGCAAAGGGAATGCTGGGGGTCTCAGGAATGTGTGACAGCTCCACAAGGGGGGCTGTGAGGAAGGTGGAGCCAGGCTTCCTTCAGTGCTGCTCCAGTGGCAGGCCCATGGCAATGGGCACAAAGTGAAGCACGGGGGGCTCTGGGTCACTTTTGGTGTGTTGTTTTTGCAAGGGTCCCAGGATGAGGGAAGAGATGAATCTGACTCCATAATTCTTAGAAGGATTATATTATTATATTATGTTATATTTATTATGCTATACTAAAAAGAGTAGAGAAAAGAATACATCAGAAGGCTAGGAAAGGAATGAATAATAAAAACCCGTGACAGACTCAGAGAGTCTGACAAAGCTGGCTTTGATTGGTCATTAAGTCAAAACAATTCACATGGAACCAATCAAAGATGCACCTGTTGGTAAACGCTATCCAGACCACATTCCAAAGCAATCAGATAATTATTGTTTACATTTCTTTTCTGAGGCTTCTCAGGAGAAAAAATTCTGGGCAAAGAAGATTTTTCAGAAAACACCATGGTGACAGGTCACTGTTAGGGTCACTGGGCACCAGAGCAGGGTCCCTGCAGGACCTGGGGGTGGCCACTCCTGGGGACATTCAGGAGTTGTCTGGGTGTGCTCCTGGGCTACAGCTCTGAGGTGGCCTTGCTTGGGGAGGGACAAGATGACCCCCTGAGGCTCCTGCCAACCCCAGCCAGTGTCTGATTCTGTGTGACTGTGTGACAATGGTCAAACTGACCAGACATGAGCAAATGTAGTGAGAAGAGCAGATGCCACTTTTCTGCTGACATGGATGGCTGTGTTGGGTACCTGTGACTCCCAGTAAGATATGGCCACCCTGCAGCAGTTAATTTAATAAAATACCAGTGGCTAAAATAGCATTTCTAAAATGCACACACAAGAGATGTGATGCATTGTAGCTAAGAGCATGCAGAAGTCTTTTAGTTGTACCTAAATGTTGCTTGTTTCTGAAAAACCCCTTATTTCCCCTGATACCAGGGAAGCAGGGAGGCACTAAGAAACAGGATTTGAAGGTGTTGAAAAGGAAAACTGCAACAATAAGTGGTCTGAGTTTTTTAAGTGTTCTACCTATTGGTAGTTACTTGTAAAGAATTATCTAAGAAATTAAATATTCAGCAAGTAACATAAGTAATGGTATTATACAAAGATCAAGCACTGTTTCATCAAGGGTTGAACTCTATGCCCACTGAATGCAATAGCCAGACTCTCATGGGCTTTAGATCAAACATCAAATAAAACAGTTTGATTAGTGCTGTTTGACCAGTATAACTGCAAGTCTCTGTGAACTTAGTCTCATGCTGTGTTTCCAGCATATTTAAAATGATTCTAACATAATGCTGACACGCTATAGAACTTCAGACTAATGGACTCAGCGTATGTCAGTTTTAATTAAACAAGATTTATTTTAAACATTGATGAATGTTTGTATCTTCCACATGATACAAATCTTTATGACCTTGCAATCTCATCTTTTCCAAGCTGACCTGACTGGGTAAGTTGTAAATGGGATGCATTGGGATGTGTCTTGTCACAAATGCAGCTGCTCAGCGCAGGTACAATTCCCAGCCCTGGCAGAATGAGGAGAATATTCTGCAGGTTGTACCCAGACCGTAGCAATGACCACACATCTCTGATACCAGGGAAGCAGGGAGGCACTAAGAAACAGGATTTGAAGGTGTTGAAAAGGAAAACTGCAACAATAAGTGGTCTGAGTTTTTTAAGTGTTCTACCTATTGGTAGTTACTTGTAAAGAATTATCTAAGAAATTAAATATTCAGCAAGTAACATAAGTAATGGTATTATACAAAGATCAAGCACTGTTTCATCAAGGGTTGAACTCTATGCCCACTGAATGCAATAGCCAGACTCTCATGGGCTTTAGATCAAACATCAAATAAAACAGTTTGATTAGTGCTGTTTGACCAGTATAACTGCAAGTCTCTGTGAACTTAGTCTCATGCTGTGTTTCCAGCATATTTAAAATGATTCTAACATAATGCTGACACACTATAGAACTTCAGACTAATGGACTCAGCGTATGTCAGTTTTAATTAAACAAGATTTATTTTAAACATTGATGAATGTTTGTATCTCCCTTCCAATTCACATGATACAAATCTTTATGACCTTGCAATCTCATGTTTTCCAAGCTGACCTGACTGGGTAAGTTGTAAATGGGATGCATTGGGATGTGTCTTGTCACAAATGCAGCTGCTCAGCGCAGGTACAATTCCCAGCCCTGGCAGAATGAGGAGAATATTCTGCAGGTTGTACCCAGACCGTAGCACTGACCACACATCTGCAGCTCACACCTGTAGGAGGGAAAACAACCCCAACAACTGATGAAGTTTATAGAAAGATTGAAGTGATGAAGCCTGAACTCCCCCTGTGTGCTCCAGCCTGGCCAGGCACTGCTCTGGCAGCACTGCCTGGAGTGGTGGAAGGTTTCTGTCTCTGAGAATTGTTCCAGCAGTAAAACTCTGCAGTGACATTCCAGAGCATTTTGTGCATTTCTGCTCACGTAGCAGCGTTGTTTCTCCACGTAGAGAGGAGGGATAGCTCACCTCCCTCTCAGAACTACTGCACTCCAGCTGGCAAACACTGCTTGAGCTGAACAATTCTGACAAGTATTTATAATAAGCTATTGCAGCTGTTCCAGCTCATTCTTTGCTTTTGTATATCAGATTTTGCATTTAGTATTTTCTTTTATGATTTCATCTATGATAGGGGCTAGAATACTCAAAGATTCACTCCAAATAGTAACAACAAATTATACTACCATTAACAGAATTGTATTATGTTTCTACTAGTAATGAAATATTTTTCCACAATTTAGGCAACATGAAGTGGAATAAACAGATATTCTGCTATTCCTTGGTGGCCCTGCTTCTTCTCTATAGGAGGCAGTGAGTCTTTCATTTCAGCTTGCTGTCCTCAGAGTTCGTGCTATTTGGAGGCAAAGCTGTGGATGACAAACCACAAAGCTGACAGGAAAACATGCAAGGTGAATATATAAAACAAGCCACACTGCTTGTGCTTTAACTGTCATCACTGATTTCAGGAAAATGAATAATACTGCCTTGGTCCAAGGCTCCTTAAGAGTTTCTCTAGCTTCCATGGGGAACATTACAATTCCTCCAGTCTAAATCTGGAACCTAAGAGCTCAGTTTTCTAAAACAAATTCATAAAATAACTCTTATTTTTCCCCCAACCAAATTCATAGAAGAAAATAAGCTTGTATAACTTGTTCCCAAATTGAACAAAGCTAACAGAAATTGATGGTCCCTTTCATGAACTGTGAAAAATGCTGTGGATATTTCTCTGGTTTAACAACTGAGTGAAAACATTCTCTGTTCACCACTTTCTCTGCAAATTTTGCTGCAAGCACCAACAGCTTTACACCAAGAAGACCCAAAGGAATTTTCAATCAAAGCAAAACTGTGCATCACATGAGCAGGTGAAAATGTGATGGAGAAAGGTGTGATGTCTCTGTAAACTTAACCCAAGCCAGCCTCCATCTAATGTGCAGTATTTTATTTTATTTTCAAATTCCTGTGGACTTAATAATTGAATATTATTCTTGTGGGAAAGTATTATTTGGCATTCATGTACATAATGATATGCTAATATATCCTTAAGAAAAAATAATCATAATTCATCTTGTCTGTTAACATGCTTCGAATTGTGCATGTAATAGAAATGGATATTTAAAACATCTTTATTTCATTATCTCATTTATTATATTGTAGGTTGGCAACTAATTAGTATAGATATTTGAAGTTATAGATCGAGGAAACTAAATTAGTGCACCATTATATAATTAATCATGGAAAACTTTTGTTCAGCAGCTAATCTATCAGCTACTTTGCTTCTTGTTGATACTCATAACTTTGATTAAGATTTTCACTACTTTATTTAACATCATAGCTAGTTAATAAGAAATTCAGTTATTATCTACTATCTCTGAATAACATTCCTAGAAAAACTTGCAATGAAAATCCTCCTGGTGCTAGACTTCAACAAGAAATAGCCTACAGAGACCACCAAGGGCCACAGTGTGCCAGCAGTGCCTTAGCAAAGGATGCCTCAGGGTATCAGACATGCTTTTCATTTTTGCCCTCTCTGGTTATCCTCATGTGCTTTCACATATTCCAGCCATGAAATATTACAGCCACAACTGAACATGCTGGAAGAAAGCAGTAATCCAAACCAGGACCAAGATTCTTGCTTTAGAAACCGACAGAGGGCAGGAGTGGAGGTTGTGAGCATCCCCGAATGCTCCCTCGTGCCTGAGAGCAGGACAGGGGCTCTGCAGGCACTGGGTTCAACGGGGCTGAGATATTTCTTGCTTTTCTCCTGGAATTGCCATGCTGTCCCTGTCCTTCCATCTACTGAGAGGCAGAAATACATGGTAAGATGTCAGAATTCAAAATTAATTATCCCTTCATCAAGTTCAGAAGAATTGTCCTGAGCTTCTCTGATAGAGTGAATACAGCAGTGGACAAGGGAAGGGCTACAGATGATGTTTATCTGGACTTCTCTAAAGCCTCTGGCACACTCCTCAACTTAAACAAATGTTTGCTGGTGTAACCAAAGCTGCTAATTCAGAAACTTAATCACCTTGCCTATTTTCATTGTTAGCATAATTGTAAAGACTTATTAAACTGTGAAACTAAACCTATAAATGCCTAATCTGTACGTTTTTTTACTCTGTAGGATTTTATCCAGTCAAATGGTTACCACTTGCAACTTTCAACATATGAATAAAATATCTGAGCAACCCTCTGGAAATGCCAAGTAAACAGGATGACAGGCTATTGACCAGTCACTGGGAAACACTTTATTTCATTTAATAAATGTTAGAATATTTAAGTGAGTTGTTTTTACTGTAACATGGTGCTATTTAGAATGTGCCAAAAGAAAATAACCATTTTTAAAACTGTACTTTTTGTTGGGGTAACATATTGGTAAGCTTCTAGAATCTCTAGTTGTTGGTTTCACTGAGTCTTTTGTGTGAGTCTTTTGGTGCATTTTGACACAAACATAACCTATCTTCATACATTAACTGTGTATTTATGTTTGATAGTTACTTACAATTCACGCCCCAGTGGTCATTCATATAATTTTACTTATCCTGTCAGCCAGCTTTAACATTATCACATGACTTCAATTTCTTATTTGCTTTGACTAATGAACAGCAAATAGGTGAAGACTAAGCAAAGCCAAAACCCCTTTTTAAGAATAACAAACCAGAAACTGATAGAGTAGCAATAAAATATGTATAGCAAACACTTTCTCTTAACCAAAATCCCCTTTGGGATGGGGATGGGATGTCTGAAATTCTTATTGGACAGATTGCCTGCTAAAGCAATATTTCTGGCTCAAATAATGACATTAATACAATTGAACACAGATATTTGTTACAAGAGACCATAAGTCTTTAGAAAGTAAAACCAGTTTTCCTGGCTTTATTTTAGCAAGGGGCTGGTATGCTTTCTGGTATATATTTGAAGGCTTTTTTCTCCCTCCATATATCATTACACCATGTTTAATTATAGAAAAAAAGTGGAAAATGGAATACAAATAACTATTGTATCCTGGTGAACAGCTTCAGGTAACATTCAGGATTTTATTTTGAAAATTGGATAATGAGGAAAGTCTGTGAAAACTGAACACCCAAAACATTTGTAAGAGCAGAAGGATATACATAATATAAATGCAAGATTTTCTCTCCTGTATATTCAGATGGATTTTTAGTTGCATTGTGTTATTATCAAAGATTAATATTTGATATTACAAGTTTGTATGACACAGATTTCTTTAAACACCAGTTTTATAATGTGCATATAAAATAAAATGCATGCATGTGGAACAGTAGGCTCTGCAAGGCTGCAATAGTTTAGAGTTAGGTCTCCAGGATATTTATACTGTAATTTACTAGTTTTCATTTTTTCTTAACATTGCTTGAAAGCAAAAAGCCAACTGCATTATTTTATGAAGTACACAATAAATGTGCATTTTACAGAGTCAGGAATCAGAACCAGAAACAGCTGAGCTCTGAACTCTGGTTTTACTTCATGACACTGCTTGATTACTTTGTAAAAATTTGACTTGCATGGAGATCATCTGTAAATCATCATGAGTCAGCACACGAATGGACTTCTCCTTGCCAAAATTCCCAGTGACATCAGCAGTCCCCTTTGTAGGAGCTGTGATGTGAATGTTAGCACACAGCTCAGTGCCAGCTGGAGGTCTCTGAAAAACCCATAGATTTTTGATGTTACAGTTACAGCTCCTGGGATTTTTCTGTTCCAGCTCTTTTATTGCTGCAGAGAAGCTGCACTGGTAATACCAATGGTGGGAAACAGTGAAAAAAAATGCACTTTATGCTTTCCCATTAGGAAATTAATATGCCTGTTCTCCTCCTTAGGCCTTGATCTCACTGTGAAATTAAAAACATGCAAGTCATAATTCTACTTAAACACATTTTTACTGACATCATTCATGGCCAAATGCTGTCAGTAATCAGGCACAGGTATCATTACTGTGTATGATCTCACAAATAAATCAATAGAGGTACAGGAATTACAGACTTGCAGCAGGAGCAGGGTTTCCCAGGATCACCTGCTGAGGGCCAAAGGGGAACATTACACTGTGCAACCTGACCTTCTCTCCAGCACACCTGTCATTTCATCCATTTACTCTGTTCTGAGCCCAATAACTTCTGTTTGACTAACACAGCTCTTCTCTATTTGCCTTTATATTGAGTTTCTTTGCCAAAAATCCATTACCATTTTAGTCAGGTCTGCCATCACCTAAAAGAACTTTTGAGGATTTCTTGTACTCTATTAGAAACCTGCCATTGGGAACATGGACCAGTTCCTCTCAGTAGCAGTGATTATCCTTGAGTCTACAGCAGGCCGTGATCAGCAGCGTTTGTGCCGGGCTTTGGGGTTCTTCTGGGTGAAATATGCATCAAAATATATTACTGCCTGCCCTAGTTTCTTATTTGCAGGCTTCTTTTAGGGAGTATTAACCATTTTATAAGACACTGGTCACATTAGTAAAAACCAAATGGTTCTGCAATTTTCAAAAGAAACCTGATATACTCAAAACACATTCTGTCACCATGCAGAGCCTTCCTCCCAATCTTTTTTTTTTTTTTTTATCTTATGTAATTCATAACAACATCTGACAGGCTCCTGCTAGCATCAGATGATTTGACAAGGATTTTTAAACAGGAAAGGGAGATTTGGGCAGGCATAGATTTAGACTGTGTGGTTGCTGCCACCGAGGTGGACATTGCCAGCATTCTTCAGCTTCCCAGATGTATATTGGTTCATTAAATCACTTTTGTTTAAAACAGCCATCTCCTCCAGGCTGTTAGAGAATTGCATTCCCAGAATTTATTGTTTCTCTGTAGTGAACTCTTCTTTAATGTGGATTTAGGAGAAATGTTTTTGCATCACATAATCTTATTTTTTTCTCCCCAGGGGAAATTTTAGGGTAAACAAAAATATTTTTGATTATCAATATATGAACTATTTCAATAAATTTGATCCCTGTAATATGTTCCTTAAAATATTCCTCATCTTCCCCATAAAAAAACCTACAAAAGAATAAAGCAAAGAGCAGATACCCCTCTTATAGATCTTGTAACTGAAGAGAGGAGGCTTTTATATTGCTGCCTGGCTTAGAGCTGCTCTTTTCTCCCTGTAAAGGTAATGAAGACTCAAAAATACAGCTGGATCTTTTAAATTAGGAGTCTCACTCTCTGCCTCACAGTACAGTTTGTGTTCCTGCAGACACTTGAGCCCTCTGGTGTAAGCACCTGTGGGGAGGCTGTTTGTGGATGCAGTGGCAGAACCCAGCCCCAGTTGTGTGAAATACACTGAAAGCACAAAATTAATTCCACAAACTGGCATTTTTTCTGAATTCTTTACACACCCATTCAACAGTGGTACAATATTTTCAACAGCAATAAGGAAAACAATGGCACCTTCATGCACAGACTGGGGAAGGTTTTTATCTCCACAGATGAGCATGAGACCTTTAAGCATCTTGGAAAATTAATTGGAGGGGAGCTAACAGTTTGTGAACACTGCTCGTGCCTGCCATCACTTCTGAGAAGTTGTTTTGTTATTTATTTAAAGGTGATCATGCCTTTTTGGCAAACCTACTGCTTTCAGGTATTTTCAATATAGTCACAGTACAAAATATGTGAAGTACAGAGATGTTTATAATGAGCAGCAAAAACCAGAGGTGTTTTATCAGGCTGTGTAACTATTGCTTGATGATTACTTTTAATTGGTGAAGTAACAAATTCCTGGTTTATTTCTTTAATATTTTAACCTGCTAACTGCATGGCTTTTCATGAAACATCTCTTTTGGATGCAGCTAAAGCCTTTCTCGGTGGTTTTGTTCACAAACTTTTAAATTAATCTCCAGTATTAGCTCAGAGAATCAGAGAATCATCACATACTTAGGGTGGGAAGAGACCTTTAAAGGTCATCTAAGGCCAATCCCCTGCCCTGAGCAGGGACATTTTCAGTAGACTGTGTAGTTAATATAAATTTCTTGCAGTTTACTTATGAGTCTCCAGTAACATGGTGTAGGTTTTTTGCAGATTTTTGTGTGATTTTTTAAAATGAAATAATCTTTTTCAACCAGCTCCTAAACACCAGTTCACATAGAAGCAATTGCATTATTATCATATCTATTATATATCTTTTATACATATGTATATAAAACACCTGATATACCTGAGAGCAGTTATCTCCAACAATCTGAGAAACAACTAATTGATTTAGTTAATTTTTAAAATTAAATGTATTACTGTAAAGTCAGACCTAATGAGTTACTTCTTCAAATTATTTTCCCTTCTCAGACTGTTAGAATATTTATACAGAATTCTGTATATTTTCTTGCATCTAAATGAGACCATTCTTATTCATAACCTATTTAATATGAAAACCTATCCTCTGAAATTGATTCTAATATAAAAAGGTGTACACGTGCACTGATATCCTTTCCTTGAGCAAAGCAGAAATTACCTTATTAATCATATTCAATTGTTATGGGTCTCCACTCTGAAAGAAGTTAGCCCACATAGAAAACTGGGATTCACAGGAATAAATGCCCCTATAGAGATTTTCCCGGTAGGGAAAAACCACAGCTGCCACACTCCAAAATGATTTTGGTAGACCCAAGATGAATGGATTTGTATATGGAAAAAATCCAAACTGACCTGAAACCTTTAAAAAGAAAACAAATCAAAAACCACACACAAACAACTACAACAACAACAAAAAAAAATCCACCTTGAAGATATTATTTTAGTCAAGATTAATCTCTTAATTTACCTAGTTAATCTCTACAAATGCAGTAGAAATTCTATGGACAGAGGCATTACAAAGTTCACGAGTCCTACCCCTAAAGCACTGGCATCTGGTTTTCGTCAAGTGTTGATTTTAATTTAAATTATTAATTTAATTTATAACTTTAATTTAAATTATTTATTTAATGAATTTATTTAGCAGCCCTTTGAAAGTATCCTGTTTTTTTCTTGTAGAAGTGCTCATTCTGAGAGAAGTAATGTATTAATTTGGAATCCATATGGACATTAGTCTGCTTATATTTTCTTAGCAGAAGAGAAATATTAGAAATAACCAAAAGACCATGAGGCCATGTCATCAACTCTCCCTCTTCTAAATAAAATTAACAGAAAATAAGAGGTACCTGGATATTTTGTTAATATTTATTAACTCAAACCACCCTGCAACTCTTTACTGAAGTAATGATTGAGAACAAATTTCTTGTTTAATGAATGGAAGAGGGATGTTTTAAGAAAAAAACAAATAAATTGGCTATCCCTTTTGTTTTGTGGCTTTTTAAAAATAGAACTAGGTTTGCTGGTTTGTCAGTGTTCATCCCTCCTGACTGGCTCATCCTTGCCTGGCCAAACTGAGCCCCTGGGTAAGTGATACGGATTCTTCCAAGTGAGGAGATTGCTCACTCATTTGGAGCTGCTCTGAGCTATGCTGACCTGTTTCCAGCTTCATGTGATGTTTAAGCTGGAGACTAAAACATCTTATTGGATGGTAACACAGACAAAAATAATCATAGGAAAAATCCTATTATCAGATAAATATTTTTAGTAATGAGAGAGCAGGATGTAGTCATGCAAGATGCTGAATCTCAAGGCCAACAACTCTTCAAATCACAATACAGTTGTAACATTTTCCATTTCCAAACAATGAGCAATCAAACATTAGCTAATTAAATGCTTTCAGTGGTGAAAGAAAATATAAAAATACATGAAATTATCAAATAAAAAAACCAAGTGACTAATTTGTCAGCCTCAGCATCACTTTACAAATAGCAGCAGCCAAGCTATCCCTACACTGCATATCAATCAATTTTACTTTTTACAGCTGATAAGACATTCTCTAATTAAATTATGTTTTAATTGCCTTTGACTTTCAGTGCAAGGAAAATGACAATATGCTTTCCATGAAAGTACTCCCTACTCATTTCTGTATGCTGTGACTGTCATTATGCAGTTAACAGTTGTTCCACAGAGGTATCAAGACTCCACATTTTCTCCTGAAATAGGATCCTGAAATAAATGTGATTTAGAAAGGGTTATTTTCTATATGCTAATATAATTCTTTTAATTGTTTGCAACACTGAGGTCTGCCCACTTATAGCCTATTGCCATTCTCAGAGTTTTTCAAACAGCATCTCCAGAGCCATTTGATCCTCTGTGTGACTGCATTTACAGTGAGAATGCCTGTCCTGGAAAACACAACCTCCTGGTTTTCACACTGACTTACTTACTAATTACCTTTCAAAATATTTGGTTTTTATAAGGCTAGCATGAAGTGCATAGATCGAAATCATGCTGCTGCTTTATGATACGATAATTAAGTTAATTATAGCACAAAAATGTGTGTCAGTAAGAACGTGCCAGAATTAGGGCAGGAGACCCAGCTGAGGCTCAGCACAGGTGCCCAGCACAGGGACACGAGGGCTGCACTGGCAAACAGGAGATCAAGCACCCCTCTCTAAGTGTCTCTTCTGCATCTGCAAAGCAAAGGAGGGGAAAAGAAACAGCAAATGCCTTGCTAGTTCCCACTCCTCAATGCTGAACACACAGGAGTGGTTTGGGTGAAGGCATTTTGGATGATTCAAACCAGACTTCATCTTAATTCAGCTGAGAAGGAAAGGAAGGTAAGCAAGCTGTAAACAGACACTGCTGCAAGATATGAAAGCAAAACCAGAAGAACAATAAAGAAGAGACAACTTCTTTCTCTGGGCTTTGAGATAAGCAGAAGGAAGGAAAATTTGAAGTGCAGCCATACTGCATTTATTTTGCTTTCTCACCCAAAAATTAACTTCTACATCAGTTACAAAGAAAACATCACCTCAAGGTTGTACAGGAAGGCTTTGCTCACACTGTGACACAGTTACTCAATATTTCACATTCACTTGTTGCCATATAGACCTGATAGATGCTCCTTAAATGTTTGATTTACAAATAAAGTCAGAAGTTGTATTTTCCAGCCATTCCTCCAGTGAGCAGATAATGATATAGCCAGTGCTGGGATATTTGATGTAAGTAGTGGACATTTCAGTCACTGCATGAGTCCTTAATCTCCCTAGGATCCACAGGAAGAAAATTATTTGATATGAGAGCGTTTGATATTACAAGTTGTATTTAACATTTCAAGGCTCATTTGAATCAGCTCAGCTCACTGAACTGCTAAAGCATACAGGACAACACATCTTGTCCTGAGGAGAAACCTATAGATGTGTTTAGTAGCCTGAAGGTATATTACAAAAAAATGAGTTGCTGAAGATGAGGCCCAAAATTGCATTGGTGCTGCTCATTTCAGATGTGATCTGAC
The DNA here is from genome assembly GCF_017590135.1 of Pyrgilauda ruficollis. NCBI lineage: Eukaryota > Metazoa > Chordata > Aves > Passeriformes > Passeridae > Pyrgilauda > Pyrgilauda ruficollis. The sequence goes on from NW_024530599.1 coordinate 2,297,638, forward strand.
AGCCAGGCCTGGTGCATTACAGCACAGAAGGGTGGATGGATCAGCAGCAGAAAATGCTGCTGAGATCTCTGTGGTGCACTGGGAACTTCTCATGACAGAAATTCTGTTATGACCCACAAATACCTGTAGAACACAAGTTAATGAAATTTCATATTGATGTAAAAATACTGTGTCATAACACTATATCCTGAGTTCTCTTCCCCTGTTGTAATCCATTAGGATGCTAGAAAACTTGAGTTTTTAGTAGTGATGTGCAGTCAGTAACATCTGCTTCCTGTGCCTTTGCAAAGGATTAATGGCTGTTGCAAAACATTTCCTGTAAGCATTCAGCCAGGTTTCTGCCCACAGCAAATATATGAATAAGGATGTTTAGTTCTACCCATGTTAACACAGTGTTCTGTAACCTCAATGTAAAATAGAAACAATAATTTCAGGGGTTATGTATTTTGTGGTACATTGAGGATGGAATACTAAACAGAAGGTTTTATGCCATTAGAAAAGTGTGTATTTCTACTCTCAAAGAGCTTGGCTTCTAAGCACAGAACTGAGGCTGAGTGCTTTCTGCAGGTCTCTAACAAAATGTGTGCTGATAAAGGAGAGACTATCCTGAGGCTTCTCTTGGCTGGCCCATTCTCAGTGACCCAGGGACAGATTTTTGTCAGGGGGTTGTTTCTGTTAACGGGCCTGAAGGGTTAAACTTGCATTTATTTTCTAAGACCAGACAGCTTTGGACAAGACACTTATTTCTGCTGGTGGTATGAAGTGATGGCAAAGAAAAGACAGGATACCATGTGCACATTTTCTTCTCATGGTGTTTCTTAGAGAGACAACAAGAGTCAGTGGTCTAAGAACCAAAATGTCACAAAATTCAGGGGAAAAAAAAAAGATATTTTTACAGGAAGTCAGACTGTCTGATGTATCAGCTTGTCTTTGTAGAACAAATAATTCTACACAAGAGTAAGAGCACAAAAGGATATGGTGATACATCACCCAGTTCCTGTAGGAGTTCTGCTCTAAGTTCTGAGAAGTCAGTAAAATTTTCTCTGTTAATTCCAATTAATTGTGGGTCATGTCCTAGATTTATAATTACATTTAAAGTGTTGTGATTAAAAACAAGGCCTAGCGTTTATAAATACAGTAGGAATTAACACATACCTTACGAGATCTTCCACAAATTAAGTCAATATGCATGGGTTTAATATTTTTCATATGTGTTTTTTTCCTTTTAGGCAATAATCAGAATCCAGAGGAAAAGTTTGCAATCTACAGGAAGCTGGTAGGTCAAATTTTAAAATTATATAAATGCCAGTACAATTAGAGAGAAAAAAAAATGTAAGCGGTAAGGTAATGAAACTTGCATTTACTGGATATTCAGAGAATATGCAAAATCATTTAAATTTACATACTGAGGGGGTGAAAATGTGGTTTAGCAGAGGCAATTAACATGAGAAAGTAAGACAGATGCTGTGCAAATAATTCATAATGAATAATTTCTTTGCTCCATTATGTGTTTGCAAGTTTTCCAAACAAACTAGTTTTTCTGATGTATATGTTCAAACTGTTTGCTGAATAATATCTATGCATAATTTTTTATGTAACTCATTCATAAGTAGAGCTTTTTCAATATTCAAGCTCTTTTTGAATGGGTATGTAGGTTGTGCAAGACATTTCTCTTTTCCAATTGGAGAAACATGACTTATAGGTTCTGCTATGAATAATCACAATATTTAACAATATTTGCTTCATTATTTTACCAAACATTCCTGCTAGTAAACTCATTTGTTAAGATAATCATGGAAAAGGAGATGCAAACAAAAGCAAATAAATTAGCCTGGCATCCTCTCTTTTCTTTCTCACTTGAGAGAAATAATTTGCACTGTCCGTAATTCTGTTTGTCTTTCATTAAAATATATGAGGAAGCTGAAAATGCAAAATCATAGTTTTAAACAGACTTGGGTTTCCTATGGCTGTGGAGTCACAATGCACAGAGTGCCAGCACAGCCCTTCAGAGCTGCCTTTGGTCCCCTCCCAGAGGGGCGGCCCCTGGGATGGCTGAATCTGATTCCCTTCCTTGGAATCCACCTCCCTTCCATGGAATCCGTGTCTTTTCCTTGGAATTCTCATCCCTTCCATGGAATCCGTGCCCCTTCCATGGAATCTGCTTCCCTTCCAGGGAATCCTCATCTCTTCTGTGGAATCCTCCTCCCTTCCATGAAATCCTTGTCCCTTCCACGGAATCCTTGTCCCATCCTTGGAATCATTGTCCCTTCCAGGGAATCCATGTCCCGTCCATGGAATCCTCGTCTCTTCCTTGGAATACTCGTCCCTTCCAGGGAATCCTCATCTCTTCCATGGACTCCTCCTCCCTTCCATGGAATCCATGTCCCTTCCATGGAATTCTTGTCCCTTCCTTGGAATCCTCGTCCCTTCCAGGGAATCCTCATCCCTTCCAGGGAATTCATATCCCTTCCATGGAATCCTATGGAATCCTCGTCCCTTCCATGGAATCCCTGTCCCTTCCAGGGAATCCATATCCCTTCCATGGAATCCTCGTCCCTTCCATGGAATCCTTGTCCCTTCCAGGGGATCCATATCCTTTCCATGGAATCCTCATCTCTACCATGGAATCCTCCTCCCTTCCAGGGAATCCGCTTCCCTTCAGCAGCCAAATGGGGTGTTTGGAGATCCTGCTCCACAGCATAAAGGGAAGGCTCCCATGCAGGAAGCTAATGAAGATAAATACACTGTTTGTTGGCATTCAAGGTGATTAATTGCCAGAGGCAAGCTTAATTATGCCAGGAGTAACAATCGGCGTCAGGGACAGACACCAAGTTTTGTGTGGCCCATTGTTAGACGTGTGTTGGAGTTTGAATTTGAACATGAATGAATTAGTATGGATTGTGTCTTCTTACATAGCTGCCACATATTCGTAATTATATTTAGAGTCATATTTATTTGGAACACTAGAAAAGTCAGTTTTTCTCTACGTGAAGCAAGTCGTCAGACCTGAGAGACTGCAGCATTCTCAGGACAAATTGTGTATGATGAACTCAAGGATGAGTGAATTTCAGTTTCAGAATCTTATTAGCAATGTAAAGACTGCATTTGATTTTCTGTATTTAATTTTTTGTAAAAGTTTTTACACTGCATATATTACAGTTCAGAGTTTCTATATCAGTTTACTATTTTAATAGTGATAATTAGGAAAAAAAGTAATATTGGTATTAGTAAAATAAGTTTCAGGTTCCTCAGGAGACAGTGAGAGAATTTTAAGTTCTCTTTTTGAGGTACCTTTTTATCCCATGTACATGTACATAAGGATCTGACAGTCTTAGCTTACACCTTCTTTTTTTCCTGAAATCAGAAATTAGCCTGGGAATAGCTTATGACTGGAATAGTACAAAGGATCCCCTGCACCTTTTTAACACTAATAGGACAGAAGAATGCAGAGAACATATAAATACAGTTTCACAAATGTCAGTTCTGCAAAAGTGTATCAGTGTGAAAATGTGGTATTTTCATATTTTACACTGAATAATGTGAGAGCACTGACACAAGTATTTGTAATAACTGAAGTATACTTATGTGCCTTTGGAAGAGAATAGGAAGAATAAAATAACTTGTTTAGCAAGTACTGGTGCTAACCAGCATTTACAAATTCCTTTGGAGGCAAAGAAATAATTGCTTTAATGAGCACAGAAAATGAAACTGTTTGAAAATACAGAAAAATTACAGTGAAGTGACATTAAACCTAGAAGGAAATTGTGGATCACTAAGTTGGCAGATTTTATATGGCAAACATGACATTTTTTAAAATGAGATATATGTATTAAAATAAGAAAACAACAGAAGAGAAAACACACATTAAACCAATCTTGTTGAGTAAATATTCTCTTTATTCCTTGGATTACTTGCATTATCTTCCCTTTTTCAGCATTTTAAATTTCCATTTTATAAAACATCCAGACATAATAAATGCTTCAATTCAGTTTTGGTTTATTCTTACCTATTTATCTACAGTTTAAAAAATAATGTTTCACCATTCAATAATTTCATTAGTGATTATTGGTATTTTTGTAACCTTAAAATAGATATTGTAGATTCTACATCCCTGAAAACATACTTCCTCAAACTTCCCATTCTTCTATGGTTGCCTTAATTTCTTTTTGCACTGCAGGAGTTCATACTGGTAGAAGTGATAAATGGACGTGTTTCTTTGCATTATACATATTTACAGCAAGTAAACTGTGTCTACCATATCACTTTATAAATCTATTGCCCAGTGCTGCTATAGCCAATGCATTAAATATTGGGCTTCTCAGGGACTGCTCAGTGCAGTTTAACACAACAGATAATGAAAGGAGATCAGGCATGAAAAGTTCCTCTTTATCTTGCACCTTTCCTCACACAAAGTAGCTGATAACAGCTAAGTTCATCATCCCTTTTTCATAGAGAATTCAGGAAATCAGGCACTTAAACCACGACCTTCACAGAGAGAGGACTGTGTCATCCTCTTTAGTCAGTAGCAAAAAAAGGGCTCTGATCCTGAATGGAGTTGTTGGATTTTGTCAGAAGATAAATTAAGCAGCTGAATACTTTTGTGTGCTTGTATGGAAGTTCTTTTCAAGGAAATACTTTGCATTAAAAGAAAAGGGCACAAGAAGGCACAGAATATAAAAATTAGCAATGAAAGATGGGGCCAAAAAAGGTTGAACAGAGCAAAAGTAAAATTAACTAATAGCTTCCTTAAAGACCTGTCCCTAATATTTAATGATTTTATTAAAAATACTGTGCAATGCCAAATAATTCATGCTACCTGTTGGAAAAAAAAATGTTATACCAATTCTGAAAATTTATGTTGGTTTATTATTATCTAGTATTTTTCATTCTCTTGATAGTTCTTGTGTACTAAGAAAATGAAAAAATATTGTTCTCACTTAATGGTAAGTGAGCCTATGAAAGCTAAAATATTCACTGATCTGTGAAAGTATTTTAGACAACAAATTCCACTTTCCCCACCCTCTAATTCCTCCCTCAATCTCCAGAGTGGTCTTATTTAAAAGGAACAAATTCTGTTGGTGAAGTTTGCATTGGCAGTTCATATAGGGGTAGACGTGTATCACTCAGAAGGCAAACTGTCACAAACTGCACGTCCTGTTTGTGTATTGGACACTTCTAGTTTTGCCTTGGTTTTGGGTTTTTTGTTTTGTTTTGTTTCTTTGTTTTTTGTTTTTTTTTTTTTTTTTTGGGTTTTTTTTTTTTTTGGGGGTTTTTTTTTTTTTTTTTTTTTTTTTTGATTTTTTTTTTTTTGGGGGTTTGTTTTTTTGTTTTTTGTTTTTTTTTGGGGGGGGGAGGGGGTTGTTGTTTGTTGTTTGGGGGTTTTTTCTCATCATTATGTCCCCAATTATTCCTTGCATTTTCACATGCACCTTCCAGTTCACATTGCTTTTGAAGCTGGCTTCAAATCTTGGACTGACTGAAGTAATTTCAAACTTATGTAAAATAACTACTTCATCCTTTACACTTTCTTACTTGCATTTTTTATTTCTCTGTATAATGTTCCAGATATTTTATTCTACCACTTCTTGTGGCTAAACCAATTTAAGTGACCTTTCACTTAGACTAGGTACTAGAACTGTCTGTGTGTGGTGCCATTTACCTAAAATCAGCCTCATTCCATCTCGTGCAGTGTGTCTCTGTGGGGTACCTCATCCACACCAATACCACTTCAGGCAGAGCTGAGCTAAAACCACTCCTGACATCAGAAATAAATGTTGAATTTATCCTCAGCTCGCTTTTCAGTGAACTCATTGTTACCATCCAGAACACCCCCTGACCTCCATGGTTTTTATCATAATCACCCGGTGGTATTTTCTCCCACTCTCAAAAACCATATACAGATAAGTACATAAAGCAAATAGTTTTTCTTAATGTAATGGCTACAACCTCTCAGTAATTGCAGCAGGAATGCAAGTGAAACTGTTCATCCTCTGTGGTGTCAGAGTCATTAAAATGCCTGAGAGAATTAACATTGCAATTACACTCAGACAGGAACTGGCCAAACCAAACTGAGGAATAGTGAGCAACTGCATCTTCCATTAATGTTACAACAGCAATGACAATACTCGGATTTCAGTATTTGGGGACTGGCATCTAAAAAGTCATTGGAAACCAATATGACTCCAGTAACTGGGTGGGCCAGAAGAAGGTAAGAGACCTGGGTCCTGACTCACAGAATAAGAAAGACCCTGATATTTGTGTCTTTAGTTTGACAATTGTATGAGTGGTTTAGGATTATCACATAAACATTCTTAGCACAGTAACTACTCTGGAAGCAGGGCATCCTACCAACTCTTTAACAGTAACACTTAATTTTAACACCCACAATATGTTTTTTCCTGAGAGCTGAACAGTTTAAACACAAAAATTCTTCTCAGTGACTGGTGAATTCTCCTCTTGGTCAGCCAGATGAGCGAAGAGTAATAATTTTTTTTCCAGCTGGCACTAATCCACTTTACACTTTGTTGACAGACATATTCTTCCAAATTTCTTTCAACTATTTGTGGTCAGCTATAGGGAAAAAAGAGGTCAGGTGTGTCAGTTCAGAGTTTGTTGTGCACAGAACACAAACCATGGCACACACGTGGTGTTCTGGTGAGTTTTGCATCCACTAGGGATGGCTGTGCATACTGAATGTGCTCATTTGCAGACAGCAATTCCTCAAAATACAACAGCATTCCATGCCTATAAAAGTATTCACATTTTCTTAACTATCCACTGAGCAGGTGGAAAGACTTTCTATCTTTTTTTTTTCCCTCTTCTTCTTCCAAAACTTCAATTTTTTCCCTCTTCTTCTTCCAAAACTTCAACTTTGTTGATGGCTTTGCATTGTTGAGAGCTGTTCAAGCACATAGCAAGTGGTGTTCTACCTGCTCAGTGCTTCCATTTGAGCCACTTCAAAGACAGGCTATCATTCTTACAATGATAAGAATAAGGCTGCCTATAAAAGGGAAGGGGAAAAAAAAGGCTAAAGAGACTGGAAACTACCTGAAAATACTAGCACAATTTCAACACCTTTCTTTTCTTTTTGTCTGATGAATTACACACAGCTTCTGGCAATATTTAGGGGGTGACACAAACTCCCCTTCTGCAATGTCAAACATACACCACACTTACTCAATTACCAAAGAAGGTAATTCCAGTGTGTTAAAATTCTGTATCATGCCACTCCTTCTCTGCTAGGTGCTCACTACATGATACAGAGCTACTTCTCCCATACCATGGTGTGGTTACTTCCTTAGAACAGAGAGATGCTCATATGTGTATTTTTTTTATTATTATTACTTGTTCCATTATTGCTTACTATGCAATTGCAGATGTAGGATTAAGAATAAAAACTGGACATTTAAATCAGGTGCAATTGCATGACTGAGTAATGATATTTCAGTATATATAATAAAGGTAGGAAATTGTACCAATTAATTAAAATAATCCTCTTTACAACACATTAAAACATTTGAGAGGCATTGTTCAGGAAGATCTCTCTTTATTCTGAAGAGTCCATGTTGTTACAATGGATCATTGCATTTCACAATTTCCAGCTTACAGGGTTGGAAAAAATTATGGTTATCAGCTGGATGATCTCTTGTGTGATGCCAGTCAGTGAACTTCCCCCAGGTAACCACTCCTTCAATCCTATAACTTACATTTGAGACACAATATAACTTTCAGAAAGATCCTATTTTGAATCTAAGCAAGAACAGAATGCACATTCCATAGGTAAAATGTTCCTATTACTAACAAGCTGCACTCCTAAAATCTCACCTTCATTGTACAATGTATTTATATAGCATCAGCTTCCAGAAATCCTTTTATCATGCCTGTTTTGATCAAGCTATAGCAGTGTCTGTGGTGGAGCACCTACATACTAATAGAGAAATAATTATGTATAGGGACACACTCAAAAATCAGCTGTTCCAGGTTAGAAAATTCAAACATGTGCTTAAAAGGCAAGGGGACAGGCATCCAGCAGTTACCACCCGTACACTGCTAATCTTTCTTGTTGCCTCCTTTCTTCTTTCCTTTCAAATCACACTGAAGGTCAATTTTTCAAAGAAGTGTGAAAAGAGAGAGCCATGGCCCTTCTGAAAGTGGACAAGATGCTCTCCTGTCAGCAGGCTCTGTAAGTGACAAGGTGATTCTGAGAGAGCCCCTGAAGGCATTGAGGACTGGAGCTGGTAACAAGTGCAGGCTCCAGGCTGTGCCTTTTCAGCTCAGCCATGGAGCACTGGCTGATGCAGCAACAGCAACGGGGCAGTGACACAGCTGCAGTCTCATTCCTCAAGCACCTGAAAAGAAAAAAAAAAAAAAAACAGCTGAAGAAATACACTTATAGTCGCTTCAGATTTGCTGCCTGGAACTTGTTCTTGAAGGTAGGCATGCACATTCTTTCCTCCAAAGAACTAAACAGAGCTAACGTATTTTAAATCTGCTAAAGGAGGAGTAGCCTATGGTCACCAATTACTGACTAATCCAGTAATTAGAGATCTAACCCAAGAAATTAGGTGTTTGGGTTATTCTCTGCAGCCTCATGCATATTCACTGCCACTCCCAGGAGAATACCCTTACCTGCAGATAAAAGGGATGGGAACAAACCTGTCTTCCACTGAAGCTGTACCACCACATCTGAAGGAATCCAAGATCAATTTAAACAGAGAACAAGAGGAAGAGAAAACACGGTTCCCTGTCTTCTGTTAGGACACTCACTTTAGAGATGAGACACCATTATTCTTCTAAAACTTACATTAATTGTCTCTCAGATATTCTGGATTTATATAGTTAACATTAATCCTGAATGTGGACACAAAGCCAGTATTCCCACACTGGTCTTAGTGATACTGCCTCAACATGTAACTTCTGGTTATTTTTGTTTTGATAATCTCTGCCACCCATCCACTCCCAGCTGTCATCTTCACTAACCCAGAACACTGGGAGCATGTACTCAGTTATTCACCAGGACAAACTAATGCTTATAGTAAACTGCCTTCCAGAAAACAATCCCCCAGCCTGAAATGTCACCCGTGTTCTTTTTCACTAGATGCCTGACCTTGACTTCACCAGCTCTGTTGAACAAATGAGGCCACCTTACCAAGGCAACTGGATTGGTCTGTGCCATTAACCCATATCCATCATAATTGACCAGCAACAAACCCTTGCTGCATGGCATTTAATAAGCCATTTGCTTGTTTTCTCTCAAATCACTGGTCTGTTTAAGTAACTTTGTAATATTCTGTATGCCACTCCAATGAGGTGAAGATTTCCAAGTACCTTTAGATTGTATGAGCCGAATGAATTCTGAATTTTGTTAATTTGCCTAATCATCATAAGCATCAAGTCAAATGTTTTATGGACTGCTATTGCAGACTTTCCATTACCTTTTTCACTGACACTTGCATCCATCATAATGTAGTTTGACAAAATTTACTTCCAAGCTCAGTGTAATTCTGTCTTTCTTTCCTGATAGGAGCTCTCATTACTTAACTGCAACAGTCTTTTAAAGACTTCTCTAGCATTCATTTTTGCAATCTAGTTTATTTTCAAGCAGAAATGTTATTTCCAGTAAAATGACTGCCACAGTATATCTGTACACAAGTTTCTCTGCAGAATCAACACATCACCACACATACATTAAAATCTTGACCACAGCTTTAGAGACAAGGACATATCTTGAAATCTGTGAAATGCCGTGGAAAGAGATGAGGCCAGGGAGAAGTTGTAGTTCTGTGGATGCTCTTCACTCTTGTGAATAGATGCAGTCCTCAAGCGACAGCATTGCATGTAATTTACCAAGCTCTACCAGTATGCTCAACTCTCCCCTTTTCTCAATTAACCTTGAAAAGCTGAGAGATGCTTCCCTGCTGGTTTCTGGATTGCCCCTTAAAACTCTTGCTCTTTGTTGACAGTTACAGAACTACAGTTGCAGTTGGAAAATTAACTCTGCTGTAGTTTCTCTCTAATCAGAAATTTACAATGCACTTTCTCCAACTACAGCGAGTCCAATGGGCTCCAGTTTGCTGCATTTCTCTACAGGGATTTTCTGTGATATGGAATAGTCATGAAGTCGATCTGTGGCACTGCTAGCCCTGCTGCTGTGCACTGCCCATGTCCCAGGCTCCTTTTCCCTGCTGGTTCTGATTCCTGGCTAATTTCAGGTGCTACTTTCCTCCTGGCCTTGCCAAAATATATACAAAGTTTTACAGGTTGCCATCGGCTTGTGCCTTGTACTTTGTCACTCTTGTTTCCTGAGTGTTCCATTTGCTTTAACGCTTCTGGTTTTGGTGGTCTGACAGATGTGTAGCAATGTGGAGGGAGGGAGAAATTAAAGGTTAAATAATAGTCAACGTTTAATTATTTCAGAGAAAAGATAACTATTCGGCGCACAATTTGGAAGTAACGTTATATAGAACATGATGATTGAGGCTAAAGCAATTCTGTTCTGCAGAAGCGACAACAGTTGTTGGAACGGTTCTAACTCGTGGCAAGAAGATGGAAGCGATTTTTTAACAGCTTTTTTTTTTTTTTTTTCCCCCTCTTGCCCAGATTTTGTTGTTGCCTCCGAGCGCTGCTCGGGCTGCGCAGCGGCGGCATCGGGAAGGGACCCTACCCTCCTGACCCGCATCCCCTCCCGGTCCGCATCCCCTCCTGACCCGCAGCCCCTCCCGGCCCGCGCGGCCCCGACGGGGCGGCGGGACGAGCATCCCGCCGCCGGAGACCCGGGGCGTCCCCGCCTCCCGCGCCTCTGCGGCAGCGCCCGGCCGGGTCAGCCGCCCGTCGTGCGCGGGGACGCTCAAGGGAACAAGGACACGCCGGCGGCGCTGCCGCTCCCGGCCCCGTCCCCGGCCCCGCTCCGCCGCTCTCAGGAGGGACGGGACGCGCGGCGAGAGCAGAGTGAAGGCGGGGAAGGGCAGGGAAGGAAGGGGTGTCCCCTCCTCAGTGAAGGAATCCGCACCGCTGCGAAGTTATCGCCCAGAGACGGTGAGAGGCGCTCGGGCTGCTCAACCTGCCGCCGCCGCTGCTGGTAAATGCTCTTCACTTCTTACTTGCCGACATGCCCGGGGCTCTCCTCCCCGCTCCGCGCTCGGCAGAGCCGCAGCGCTCGGGGCTCCGTGGCGCCGGCATCCCCCGCTGAAATTGCGCTGGTGGAGTTGACAAGTTGGGATGTGCGTGTGAGTGTGTGGGTGTGTGTGCGTGTGAGTGTGTGCGTGTGTGTGTGTGTGTATATGTGTGTGTGTATGTGTGTGTGTCAGTGTCAGCCCGCGGGCTGTGCCGAGCCGCGGAATTCAGCACTTGGAGAGGTCATTAGTTGCATGAGTTCCAGGCAAGGAGGATTCTCTGTGCCTCCGCAATAACTGCCGCCTTCCTGCCCATTAATCCTCATCCTTAACCGCTGGTATTTCTTATATTTTCACCGTGTTTTAATGTTGTCTTTGCTTTTTTTAAGCTGCTGGGCTTTAATTTGTTTATTTACTTTCTTTTCCCCTTTTCTTCCGAGATTCTAGTACAATGTTATTATTTATTTCTTCAGTGTTTGCCAACAGTGTGGGAAGGTATCGCTGATTCAGAAACTATTGTCCACAGTGCGTCTCGGCTAGGAGCAGGCAGCAATAGGAGAAGGCAGGCATTTGTATTCCGAAAGGGAATTAAAAAAAAAAAAAAAAAGCTGCTTTGCATCATTGCCGCAGATTTGCGGGGAGCACTGAGGGACGGTGATATTTTGTTGTTTGCGAAGGTAATAAACACCGAAGCGCTTTGGTGTTTCACGCATAGCCCTGCGATTAAGCTGTTTGGGAATTGCTGTGGATAATAAATTGCTGGCTGTGGAGGCAGGGATTGCTGGCATGTATCACATCCAGCGCTCAGACAATGTACCAGCGTGTGCTGACACCGGAGCGCGTCCCTGCTACACCTGCCGTGGAGTGGCACTTTGACAAGAGCCTGGTTTGTCTCCTGCACACACCCAGACTGAAATTTAAATAAGGTGCGAATTGAGCTCTTAACTCTCTGTCTTTGAACCAGACTCCTTTTTCAACACTTCTTGTTAGGATTCTTGTGTAAACATCTATTTGTAGCGATTTCGGGAGATTTAATACTACTGTGTCTTAATATGTGCTTTTATGCCTTTTTTTATTACTTCATGCTTAAGTGTTCTGTCCTTCTAAAAGGCTCAGAATGAAATGGCAAGTACTGTCTGTGTGTGTGTGTATGTGTGTGCATAAATATTTAAATATTTATATACAGTGTTTGGCTTGTACTTGTTTAAATTTACAGAATCTTTTATTAGGTGGAGGAAACAGGTATTATAACAGAATTAAAACACAGGAGCACAGAATTAAAGGAGACTTTGTTTGTAAGGTTTAGTTGTGTAGTTATAAGATTATGTAAGATCAAAGACATTCAAAATGCATGTGTCCTAGAGAAGTAAAGTGTAGAAGTAGCAGCATTCTAGCAATTTAAGAATATAAAGCTTTGCTGTAACAATACAGAATGCAAGCTGTCAGTAAGTCTCTGTAGCCATCCAACATCCTCACAGGGCACTTTATGGAATGCTGCTTAAAATCTGTTGTAATTAAACCACAGTCTCTGTTAAGGGCAGAGGTGATGAAAGAGTAGCATCACCTGTTAGTATGGTTGCTTGAGGTAAGTGTAATAGTTTACAGTGGTTGTACAGACTCAAAAGTTTTTCTTCAAACTTCAGAGGAATTGGGAAAGATGGTTCTTTCTTTAAGACGTTTGTATTTGTCATTCAGCTGGTACAGAATCACTGTACAGAATAACAACTGCTCTGTTCTAAGGGGCTTATTTATATAAGTGCTAGGTGAAGTCAGTTTTTACAAGAGGATGACAACCTAATGATAAGGAACATTTCTTGCTTTGTCAAGATTTATAATATATACAAACAATGTATTTGAGCATCATTTTCCTGTGCCTTAGCAAAACAGTGACCAGATTGATGATTAATTTGGTTTGGCCCATATGCTGAGGTTCCTAGTTGCTGAGTAATAAATAAAAACTAGTCTTACATTACACCCATATAGATTGTGTGGTATTCAAAAAGCCAACTGTGAGGTCTGAGCTTTAATTCATTTTAAGAGGAAATCTTTTCTAGCTGTGGTTTCTTAGTGTCCTGGCAATGCCTAAGAACTCAAAGAAGTAATTTTTAATCCAATTATTAACACGTTTACAGCATGGTTTTGAAAGAAAAAGTTTTGGTCCAGATAATGTTTGAATTTTTATTCTGCTTTTAAAAAAACATTTCTATTAAGACAGTGCTCATAGGAAACAATAACATTTTAGTCCTCTACATGCTTATTTTTTATAGGGATAATTAAAATAATGGTCTTTCTGTGTCATTAGATTTTAACTGCTTGTGTAGCATGGGGAGAATTAACACATGAGCATCACTAGTAATGTTTTCCTGTAATTAAACTGAACTGTATTTTCACTTGCAATATTTCACAGTAAAAGTAAAAGCTGCAGGGAAGAATTGAGGAGATGCTTTCTCTTGTTAGGTCACAGAGATTACCAGAGGTTATTGATTAGAGGGGGCTAATAGTTGCATTTCTTTCCTTTTTAAAGAACAGTTTCATTTCTGAGATATATATATATATATATATATACACACACATCATCTTTTCATACATAGACATGGTTTTGGCATTTTCCTGTCAAATACTGACATTTTTGTTTCTGCAGTCAAAGTAAATTTCCTGTGAACAGCTTTGCTGTTAGAGTAAGTCATGGTGTTAGCTGTATTAGTGATTTTGGGCTTAAAATTATTTAGAACAACCTAGAAAAGGCAAAATGTTGAGTTCAATCAGGTTCAATGTCTAGACTTTCTTGTCTGAGAGGTCAAACTAAACTGAAGGTCAAATCAGATGAAGACAAAGCTCTGGCCACTATTAGAGTACTCAAGTCAATATACCAATGTTTGAAAAGATGTTTTGTGTTTGTTTGCATTTTTCTGTGAATTTAATCCCTCAGTCCTTAATGTTTTTGGCAAAAGATGCACACAGGAGTCCATGTTTAAAGATAAGACCAAAAAATTATTGGGCTGATCCTTTAAACAATAATATTCTTTTATATAAATGGATAGTTCTAAAAAGTTTGCCCTTCCTTGCCCTGGATCTGCAATAGAAAATACAACCTTACAATATAAATTAAATTCATTTCTACTAAACTAATTAAGATAAGAGATGTTTTAGTCCTTACTTGCTCTTTCAGAAGGTTAATATTTAATGGAAATGGCAAGTTTTTTCCCATGCTTTTTTTTTTTTTTAACTATGCTTTACTTACAATTTCACAAGATCCTTATCAGGAAGAACAGTTTTATATAATACTCACTGTGCTACAACAGAGAAGAAGGTTTTGCTGATACTCAGTACAAGTAGAGCTGGTCCCCACTTTGTGACCGGAGGTGTCACATCCCAGAGCCTTCATGCCAACTGATGGTGACTCATCTTTCTAATTTCTTCCTGCACAAAGCAGCTCCTGCACAGAGTGCTCTTAGTGAAGTACGAAATGACTCTGGCTGTGTCACCCTGCTCCAGCCACAGGCCGGTCCAGCTCTGTGTCCTGGCTGTGTCTGCAGCCTCGAGGAGCCCCAGCCTCTCCTGCTGCTCTGAGAGTGGAGCGTGTTCCCTGCAGTTCTGCCTCCCCTAATCCACCCGGGATTGAAAAGAGACTCTGGGCCATTCTCTCTTAGCTCCATTTTGTCTCACAATTATTGGTCTGCTGTGGGATCCCATAATGCTGGGGAAGTTCAAATACATTGTTTTAAATCCACCTTGCCAACTAACTCAATATCATCAGATAGACTTTTCGGATAAGCAGGAAGCTTAGATATTATTCATTTTTTATTATTTTTAAATAGGTGCTTTTTAGTTGAATTGATTGACATTCAGTGCCAAATAGTAATAAATTGTCTACTTTCATCTTTATTGCTGAGCATTAATAACCCAGTAGTCATCCAAACGGGGATGTAATTATAAGATTTTTAGTGACAAGCTGCACGACACTGGATTACAAACTTTTCTGTTTAGCTGAGCAGCTTGTGAATGGATACATGGTGCACACACTGCTTTACACTAGTGGCTGTATTCAGACTCATTCTGAGCAATAGTCAGGAAAATAACTGATCTTAAGCCATGCCTTTTTCTTTCCCTCAGGAGCAGGTTTTATAGAAGATACATTTTAATCTCTGATGAATGGAAATAAAGTTTCACTGAGGCAGGGTGGTTTGGGTTTGGGGATTTTTTGGTTTTGTGATTATTTGCTTTGAGCTGTTGGTTTTAACTATATGCAACTCAGTATGGTGAAATTAAGAAGAGAGTATCACCCTTTTTGATTTTGGATAATAGGGTCTTCATTCTTTGGTGTTTGTTTGGTTTGGTTTGGTTTTTGGTTTTTTGGTGGTTTGTTTGTTTGTTTGTTTGTTTTTTTATTTGTTTTTTTGTTTGGTTTTTTTTTTCTGTAGAGACTTCATAGCTAAAACACATTTAGGCAAAATATTAACTGTAACCATTCAGAACTACAAATATGTGTTAAATTAGTGTAAAATACATATGTAGATGCTCTTGGAGGATTTTCTTAGTAGTTTGGGGCTCGCTGCCTTTACCTTTAGTAGCAGCCTTTAAAGCTTTGAATTGGTCTCAGTTCTCCAGATTTATTTTTTGTTTCTCAGCCCACACAGGCAAGGAAAACACCAGGGCTTGTTCAGAGGCTGGTGCAAGGCTGTCTAAAATCCTTAACGAGCATATCAGTGAAACCCTTGCGGAGAACAGAAATAGCTTCTGGGGGTCTGTGTGGGACATGGCCCGTGGGGAACGTGGATGGCAGACCTGGACCTGTGCACTGGAAGAGGCACCTGAGCAATGGTTTAATCTCAGCTGCTGCCTGGGAGGAGCAGATTTGTGTCAGGCGCTGTTTGGGGGGAGCAGTGAAAGTGACAGAAACAAAACCGCCTTCTGCTGCTCATCCTGGGCGGTGTCAGGGCACAGGGACAGCAGCCAGTGCCAGTCTTTTGAACCAAACCCAGAGGAGCTTTTCCCACCAGTGTGCACGGGTACAGAAGCTGAGCCTGTCTCCAGGTGAGTGCTTCTGTGCCTCCTGGGAACTTTTGGGTGTGTTCCCTTAACAGGGTGGTTTCTTTTTTTACTTACTATTGCTTTTGGGGATAATTTTTAGGGAAGTCACTTTTCCTAAACAATTGAATTAGGAGTGTTGGTTCTGCTGTGGTTTTGAGTGGCCCTGTACAGTGTTGTCAGCTGTGTTGTAAAAAACTATCTTGTGTTAAGAGGTGTGAGTAACTGTATGTAAGTGGAACCTATAAAAATTCTTTTATGAAGCCATTGTGTAGGAGTGTAGGGCTTAGATGTAAAACAGCAAAATACAGGAAGTCCTACTAAATATAAATAATAGATTTTCCAAGGCTTTTTCTGAGTGTAATTGCCTAGTGACTTTTCTAATCTCTCCAAAAAAAAAGGAAAATAAGTTATCATAATAGTGTACTCTAAAATTGTATCAGATACTAAACCAATGGTAAGTACCTTTTCCAACAATTACAACAACAAAAAAAATTAATATTTAGAAAGGCAGAATACCAGATATTGAAATATAACAATAACACTAGAGAAAAGCTTTCTGGTCTTGAAATAAAGTTCGCTTTACTTGCCAGTGTTTCAGGAAATACTATGTTTGATTCAGATTCTGGAGGTAAAATGAGTCAACTGAAATAAAGTAAATATTAAATTCATCCTAGTATATAGAAATACATTCCCTAGGGATAAGTGTTGTACACTTCATGCTTGCCACATTAAATGAGTTTTCTGAACCAAATAAAACAAGTGGTGTGCAGTTCTGCTGTCACTGTGTACATACATAATTGGCCATTACTAGAGATTTAGACATTAAAAAAAATATATGTATATACTTTTCATCCTAGTTCCTAATTACAGAAGCTGTAGGGTTGGATGTGCATGTGCAGGCTCTTGGTGTGTTTGGTTTTGTGTCTGTGTCAGAAAGTCGTGGTCCTTCAGGAGGTGGCAAGAACATAGTTTGGAATACAGACCTTTCTCTTATGGGATGTATTCTAGGGTGGGCATTTCTCCTAACTTTTCTCCATGTACTTTTGACACAGAAAACATTTTCACAATGTCTATGGTTTTTGGGAGAGTGAGCTCTAGCTGGTTTCTGGTTTCCCATGAGAACCTACAAATGAGAGCATCCACAAAAGCCTTGGGAAAAAAAAATAGGGAAATAGTTTTCACTCCTACTTCAACACAGATGACAGCATTAAAATCAAAAGAATTATTATTGGGTCTCACAAAAAAGATTTTTTGTCAGACCCCTTCCAATCACAGTAAAGTTTTAGGCAAATCTTATTTTATAGAAGAATATTTGAATGAGTTGAAACTTGATACATTTAACTACAGCTTTGAATAAACACAAAGCTACCATGGAAGTGGATTAGCAATTTTAATAATCTTATAGCAATTTGATTTGTTTGTGGTGTTTCTATAACATGTACAGTTACCCAAAACATGACTGAGGTTATGTAAACATACATGTGACACATGGGGGTCTAGCTTGCAATGAAGATACAGAAAATTCCCATAGTGAATGGCTTTGATCTGTTCCTCCTGGTTTGGGAACCTGTGGCCTAAATATCAGCTGAAGAACACACAAAAACAATGTTAAGGAAAACTGTAAATTGCTATTGAGAATGAGGCAATACAGAAGAGGTTTTTAAAGAAAGTTTACTGTTTAAAGATGAGTGGGTGCCTATATGATGATGAAAAAAATCCTGTTAGCTGTACTCTTAAGTTCAGTTCTTAATGTCCTTCTGGACTTGGTCTTGGATCTCTGGCTGTGAAAAATCCTTGAGAAAAAAAATGCTATAAAAGTATTTCTGTCAAGTCACCTGAAATAAGTGCATATGTTTGGTAGTTGAGTCTTTTCAGGAAAGATTTATGGGAAGTGGACTGTCAGGTAGATTATTAATAATCTAAAAGGCAAGGATAGTAATAAAGATTTGTGTTATAGCCTTGGCTACAAAAGGAACTAAACCTTTTTTGTTTTAGCAGAGAAATCAGCTTGCTTTACTTCTCTCCCTGCATACAGACTAACCTAAGTCGTCTCTTTCCTCTGTCTCTGCAGCTGCTTGTTGTGGGCACAGAGCAGCCTGAGCAGAAGTCTCTTAGTGCAGTGCTAAATTTGGAGGTCACAGCTTCACTAACCAATTCTAAAGTATGTGGTATTGCAGTGCAAATCCTAGCTGACACCAGTGGCCTCAGCTGTGGAGTAAAGAATAAGCTGTGCAGCTGTCTTTTCTTTCAGCTTTTCTACCTGCTAAGGAATGCTGACTGAAATCCAGAACATTGTCACCTTCTTTCCTCTGTGCAGCATACCTGAGGCTGAGAGATGACACGAGAGCAGAGCTGCACAAAACATATTTCAGAATCATGGCAGTGGCCAGGACCAGTGCTGAAGCACAATTTGCTGCAGCATTTTTCTAGGCTATCAAAGTCACAATTATTTCAGTACTCCTTATAAAGCAGGCCCTCTGGAAATATCATCATGGTACTTTGTTTCAGCATTGCAGGGCGAAGGAGAGGCAGAGATCACGATGTGCATAACCAAAATGCCTTGCACAGGAACAAAGCTGAGATAGTGAATCCTCAATGGATTGCTGTCATCACTCTCTTCCTCCTGCTCCCTTCAGATCATTCCCCAGCAAGGTGCTTCACCAGCCTGCCTATAAACAGCAGCCTCTTTCCCTCTGGGCCATGAAGAAGGGGAGAAGGAGAAAAATACAGGGAAAAAAGTAACCTGAAGAATGCCTCAGCTGCCCTGGGGTGTGTCTTGGTCCCTCAGAGTGTAGCTGGGGCCGTGGCTGCACCAGTGCATGGCTGCTCCGGGTGAGCGCCTGCGAGACCCCGCGCCCTGCGCCTGCCTCGCCGCAGCGCAGGGAAGAGCTGGCAGCTCCTCTGGTGCTCTGTCCCTTGTTGTGTTTCCAGGGAGGATTAGTAACTAATGAGTTGAATGAGAGAGAGCTTTCCCTTGGCTTTCACAAGCAGATGTCACTGCTGGAGAGAAGAAGTGGTGAGAGGTGAGGAGAACCTGTGGATTGCCTGTGGAGTATTTGTTCTTCTACTGAAGCTCTAATTACCTTACTGCAACTCTTCTTCCATCTCTCCAGTAATCCCAGAGGCCTCTGTAAGTTCCTCCAGTTCAGCTGGCATTCTGTATCAGCTACCTCCAGGCTTAAATTGCCTTTCTTTTTCCTTTAAAGGAGGAGTAATCACTTCCCTCTGTTTCTTAGTCCAAAATATAAGCCCTTAATAGATTTCTCTTTTACAGAGCAGCTTATGCATTACCTCTATGCCTGCCACTCTCCCCATCACCTTCACTGACTGTGAACATTGGAATTTATACATTACCAGTTCTGTAGATCTTGTATTACAAGATTAAATTTGCAGTTGTACCCCAGTTAGCTTTAGGCCAGTTTCCAGATGACCTTTTCCCACACAAGGATGCTGGGATAGAGAGATCTGTGTCGTTCTCTGTCTCAGCCTCGTTCTCTTTGTCGGTCTCAGTCTGCTTGGGAAAAGTCAGAATTGGGAGTCTGTTGATACTCCCCACATTGATGCTCATTCCCTACTTGCCTGGTGGTTCCTTGCAAAGGAGACAGCCTTGCTCATTCCTCTTCTGCTCCTGCAGAAGAGAAGCACTATGAAGTGTGGGGCTTAGATCCTTTGTCAAGCTGCTGTGATTGCTGCTTTGTTCTGTCTCCATTTACCAAAGGTTCTCCATCTTGCCCTGGGCACAAAAGAGTCTCTGATAATTGTAAATTTCCTGGCCCCTGGAATGAAGTGTTAGAAGTCTGATGTATAGTCAGACTGGGTTAGTCCTTGTCAGGAGGAAACCTGGTGGGTATTTAAAAATATTTAAGCAGCTTTTTTGAAAACAAGTAACTCATCCCATGTATTATAGAATAGGAATGTCTTTAAATTTGCAATATAAAAATACTTTGATAAAATGACAGTTAAGCCTGAATTAGATAAGTTTAACTACTAGGGTCTGATCCTGAAAATAGTAATTATTGCCCTGCTGTTGTTCAAACGACTGTGCATGGGAAAGGATCACCTGCTTAGGGCAGCCTCTACTAGAACACATTTCTCCTGTTGTTGTCCATTTGCAGTTTAATTTATACATTTGAAAGAAGGACACTTATAAGATGGTTAGATGCCACTTCACTTTTGCTAATGAAATACTGTTTTGTACTTAGTAGACCATAATATTGGCATAGCAGAACCTATCATTTATAGCTAGTAGGTATTATTTTCAAACTAAGCAGAAAGAAACATATATATGAGCTTGAACTTGTGGTAGCTGAAGTTTATTTATGCCTTGCAGTGATTGTAGTGACTTGGGATCAAGCCTTGCTTATCCATGCTACAGTTTTAGCTGGGCAGGGAGGCTCACTTGTTTCTAGGTGTTTTCTTTATAGAAAAAGAGAAACAAATGAGGCTTGGCACCACACATTGCAAAAAGAATTGCTGAGGTTAAAGAAAAAGGTGCTCAATATTTGGTTTGAGATTGCTTTCCATTTAGGCAGTGTGAGCAGAAGTGAAACCAGGGGCTCTCATCGTAGTTCAAGAGCAGCTATGTGCTACTCCATCTGTGTCTTGCCTTGTTTGCAAAAAAGGATCTTGGCAGGCATGGCAGATGGAAGCACTATGGCTGGTGTGCTGTTTCCTGGGTCCAGATAGTAAACTAGAAAAAATGTGCTTTAAAAATGTATTGCTCTCTTCCTTCTTATATCACTTACCTACTCTACACTTAAGTCTGGCACAGCTGGATGAAAAGCTCCGGGATCTAAGCTCCATAACCAAGGGTTATCTGACTTAGTTCAGTCAGTTCATGATTATTTTGGACTGTAATTCCCCAAATTTATTATGAATGCATCTGTCTGTGTCAGAAGTCATAGTAACCATATTCATGTGTATTTTAACATAATGCTTTCTGTGTCACGTGGTTGGGTTATTTATTTTTTGTGTCAGGTGGTGGTCATTTATGTCATGACCCTAAAAGGAATCTCTTTGGTTGGATGGTGGTGCTTTTTCTCCCTTCACCTTCCTTTTTCCCCACTTTCCTACCCTGCTCCCCTCAGCCATGACATTGCTGGGGAAGGTTTTACAAGTATAGTTTAAAGTTTGGAGTTGACTAATTATCTTATTGCCAGAAGTTATATGTGTACTCAGTGCCATTTCTTCTGTTTGTGTGAACTCTTATTTGTGTCCACTACCAGTAGATTATAGCTAAATGCTGAATGTTAGGAATTGATGTTTTTTCCCACTTTGATTACTTGCAGATCCATAGAGCTGTTTATTCATCTTCTCTACTTAGCAATTATTTAACATCCCAGTTTGCTCACATAGTAAATCTGTAATAGCTTTTTGTATTATGGAAAACAATCCTTTCTTGAGTAAGGAAACAGTGCTGCAGGATAAGCTAATGCATTGAAAAACAAGTTTATTCTCCACTTAGAAAAAGGGCTGTTGCCGTCCTGCAGATAAGGGTCTGCATCTGCTGCTTCTGAACAGCAGACAAAATTCTGCTGGCCCCTTCAGCACTCAGCTCACAAACTGTGCTGTCCTTCCAGCCCTGCCTTAGTAGGTGCATTTGGGAGCTGGATTTACTGCCTGAAATGTGTCAGTTTTGTGGAAAGATGTGTGCCTTTGGGTTTGCTAATTACGTACCTTTTGCAATTGTGATTTTTTTTCGTTTGTTTCTAATTGCGAATGTTTCAATTAGAAAGCATTTTGGAAGATGATAGAAATTGGATGATGTTCTAGTAGTGTAGGAGGGAAAAAAATTAATCCAGTTTTTAATTTCAGATAAACAGCTTTATTATAGAGGCTATCTTCTCTCTTTGTCATTAGTCTGAACATGGACAAGAGTATTTTGAAAAAAAAAAACAACCTAAGCTGGCTGTATTATTTTGGAAGTATGTGGCAGCAGGATGGCCCATTCACTGATTGCTTTTAGCCCATTATGGAACCATATTCTTCTTTCAATTACCAAGGCTCAGGCTGGGCCAAATAATGTTTAGCCAGTTTAGCCCTTCTCTGTAAAATCTTCCAAGGCTGAAATCCTTTGGTGAGCAGGGTTGGATGTGCCTCCCTGCTGACCAGGGCTGTGCCAGAAACAGGTGCCAGAAGTGCCTGTGCCTCCCCCAAATTAAAACTGGGTGGCAGCACTAAAATCCTAGTGCCGCCTTGTTTCCCGTGTCCTCGTCATCTCTGCAGTCCTGTGTTGACTAAAAGCTGAAATTCTGGAATACAAGAGCTGAGCTTTTTAACTCATGGGACACACCTGACAAGGAATATTTCAGTCTTCTCCTCCAACTTAATCCATTATCTCCCTGAATAATGGAATACAGGGGAATAATGGAATACCGTGGTTCACAGTGAAATATGGTGTCTCAATGGGAAGCATGTTTTTGGGAAAACTGAGTAAGTTAGATCTTGGAGCTGTCTGCTTTTCTTAAGTGGTTTATTTATAGCTGTCCCTGAGTCTGTTGCCTGTGAGTTATCAAAGACTTTGCAAGATTAATTTGCAGTTTCATTGCAGAGAGTAGCTTCTTTCACCATGAGACAGACTTTTCCCCCCCCTCCTCTTTCCTGTGTCTGTGTGTTGCAGTTAAGGACACTGTTATCTTCTCTTTTGAGTGCCATGACTTATAATGGCTGAGACATTATTCCTACATGGAAACATAGCCAGAAAAGGAATGCTTAGCCTGGCTGCTCAGTTCTCCCAGCTACCATTTCACAGCTTTGGGTTCTGTTCACCACAGTTTTGAGGTTCACAGGACTTCTCAGACCTTCTTATCCTTCTTCTTTTCCCACTTTCTTGCAGGAATTCCAGCTCAGAAAGATTATTTGTTCTTTACCCCAGCTGGTACAGTTCAGTTCGTGTACCCTTTGAACAACCCTGCTCTCTGTGGGACTTCCTTAATGCTTCCACCAAGTGAGACTGAGGTTAAAAATTAGAGAAAAGAAATAAACCCCAAACCCCAAATCCCCTTTCAAATGATAATAGTAAAGCACAGTATATCGGCAGTGGCTGTGAAATCCTCACCATTACTGATATTACAGTACAGACCAGCCAGCCATCCATCTGGGATGATAGCATTACCATTGATACTGTCCTGCATGAAGGGGACAGATCAGACAACTTTGCAGTGGGGCTCTCTCCCAGCTGTATTTTTCTGCAATGTACTGGACTAGCACTTCATAACAGAAATAGGCAGATTTAAAGAGAAGTCTACCAAAAACCATCCAACTTTTTTCAAGGTGTGTTTCTTAGAAATCAAAAGTATTTCTCAAGTGACTGAACTGGAATTTTGAGTTAGGATATGAAAACATGGATGGTTAGAGAAGGGTAAAAATTTTGTTCCTGGATACAAAAATCCTTGCAATGACATGATAGGATATTGTGTTATTTCCATTAAACACATTTTTTTCCTTTTCAGGCTTCGTATCTAAGCAAGCCCTTACTGTATGGAAAGAAGCTAAGATTGTAAGATAACTGTTTTACTGAGCTGTTCTGTTCATGCTGCAGCAGCCTTCTAACTACATAGCTGAAATTTTGCAGTAATAAGTATCTGTATATCCCAGACAATTCATTTGGCATCATGTATCCTAAGAACAGTGTCCAAATAGCTGCTGAGACTTCACCAAGTGCCATGTAAATACAATGACAGTGTCCTTATTTGGTGACAGACCTGATGTGAGTAACAAAAGCCCAGAAAATTAGCTCATGATTTACATCACACAGGGACACTGTGAGGAGAGGATAATAGGAGAAAAGTCTTCATGGTAGTCCCTGGAACGCACATGAAATGGAGCAAGATGAAAGATTTAAGCTATAATAGCTTTGTGAGGGGATGCCCTGCCTCTCTCCTTGTTTCCCTGTATTGCATCAGTACTGATCTTTTTAAAAGTGGAAATAGGTGCCCTCTGTGACTACCACTGTATCAGTACTGCAGAACAGCTCCTTGAACTCTGAATTCCACTGAGGTATCCCCAGGTGCCCTAGATACTGCTGAGGCTTTCCCTAGAAAACAAAATAGCTCAGGAAAAATGACCGATTATCCAGGCTGGCATAACCTTCCCACATACTTTTCAAATATAAATTACAGTGGAATTAGCAAGTAAAATATTGGATATTGTCTCTTTTAATGCTGTCCTTTGAAATTAATGGTAATGATGATTCCCCAGTCTGGAGTACATGGTAGTGGCTTTCTAGTGACTAATTGCCTCAGTCAGTAATGTAATAGATTTTTGCAACATGATAATGAAGGAAATTCTAATGAAGGTCAGATAGCAAATGGCTACTGAATTGTTAGTTTAAAAAAAATCTGTCAAAATGTGTAATAATTTCTTCAGGTTTTGTTAGGAAGGCTTTTTGACCCCTGGTGACAGACTTGTGCTCATTAAAGGTATTTCAATGATTTTGTGGGAAAACCAGACCTATTCTGTCAGGCTCTTGAAGAAGGGAATTAATGCTGCTTAGCTTGATGCATGATGTTGAGGTCCAGCTGGATTTTCAGACCTTTTAGGGGAAAGGCCTTTTTGAAGCTGCCGGTGCAGGCAGGGCTGCGAGGTCTCACTGCGCTGGCTGAGCAGCCGTCGTGGACAGCTCCACGGTGTGATGCCAGGGGAGGGATCACCGTGCAAAGACGAGTGTTTCCCTCTACATGCCTTCACTGGAGATGACTAAATCAGCCACTTAGTGATGCAAGAATACCTGCCTTTTAGACACTTTTGGCTTTGCCAGTTTGTAGGGGTTTTTTGTCTGCAATATTACGAGCTGTTAGAGCAGTGGGATCCTGCAGGGGGTCGTGGCAGTGCTGGATTAATGGATGAGGCTTTTCATGTTCAGGTAAAGGACTTTGACAAGGACATTGGAAGGAATGTGTCATGTCTTGTAAACAATCTTGGAAATGCATTTCTAAATTGTGGCTAAAATCAAATGTGTTATTGTAGAATATTTTCCCCTCATTTGCATTTGTGAATCATTCATCTGTTTATCATCAGCTGGTGGTATTTCTGTAGTAAGTGAGTTTCCATTAGAGAACTCATGATGAAGCTGCCTTTTCCTGTGATTGAGTAGTTTAGAGTGAAGGTAATACTACAAGAGTATATTTCAAGTGAAGACTTGGTCAGCAATCCTACATAAAACCCTTGCTTCTCAGAATGTGTTTTGGAGAAGCACAACACCATACAGGCTGTTATTTTGTTCTTGTGTTGAGATAAATTTGTTTGGCTTTTAGAAGGATATGCATGTATACATATGATTTCCTTCAAAAAGATGTGGGTGAGGAAAGTTTCTGATTATTGGTTCCATGAAGATGGAAAAGAGAGTCTCAAATTTGTGTTAAGAGGAGGTATTGGCTATAAGATTATTATTGAATTAAATAACTCCTATCATGTCTATTGAGCTTTTTAATACTAAAATATTGTTGCCTAGTTTGAGATTGGTATCTGAAAATTATAAAGAAATACAGATATTTTCTATTTTTAAAAATACTCTAAGTCTTCATCAGATACTAAGAGACTTCTAATAGTTGATTTAAAAAAAAATCTTTTTTATTCAATGTATTGGAAAAGAGGGTTATGCCTTACTTCCAGATATAAAACAAAATTACAATATAGAACAAAGTATAGTGTAGTACTTGATTATACTACATGTGCAAAATATTGTATTAAGATTAGGTTTTTTCAAATTAAAAATAAATCAGGTTAAAGCTACTGCAGAAAAAATATCTGTGTACTTCAGTATGTTTCATTTAGCACTATGTTTCATTTTGTTCTAGCAAAACTAGGCAAATGAATACATGCAATCTGCAAGTCTTAAATAATTTTACTATGTTAGAGAATTTGGAAAAAAAACTTAAAGCTTTATTAATTTAGTTGCTCACTTTCAAAAACATTTCTCCCTTTAATTTGCTTCTCTGTTACATTTTCACAATATGCATTTTTGGGGTAAAACCCATCTGAACAGATTTCTCATACATCTTCAGCGTAGCGATTATTTCTGCATAGTGACTGTTAAAGCCTTGATTATGCTGTGGGAAAAATGTAATGAAGTTACCTAGTTACTCTTCTGAGAAGGAATAGCTGTTGTGTTCTTAATAAGTTTGGTGTGGTGCTTATGGAGCTTTCTGAGGTGAGATGTAAAGCAGGAAATTTATATATTGTTTAGCTGCTGCACTGAAGGTTACAAATTCATTTGCTTGTTGCAGCTATGCAGAGTGACAGCAATGCAGGTTAGAGGGCACAGAGTTAATGGTCCTGCTGGCTCTGAATTGGTTATGGTCCTAATCTCTGTGATTTTTCTTGTCTGTGATGCAGAAAACTAGAGAACGTGTTTTGTCTGTTGAGCAGTTCACGCTGCTGCCTGATGACCACGGTGTGTCAAAACCAATTGCACAACACGGTGTTATCTGATATTTACCTTTTGCTGGTGCAGCGTGAGCCAGGCCTGGCTCTTGGCAGACCTGCCTGGGTCAGTTCTGTGCAGCAGCAGGAGTCACTTCAGTTTAGTCTCTGTTGCCTTTACAATGCCCTTGATTAGAGGCATGGCTGCCATGCTGCAGCTGCTCCCCGCTGGGTCTGTGTCGTGGATCACAGACTCACCAAGCCTGGAAGAGGCCTCCAAGGTCATTGAGTCCAACCTTTTGCTGATCCCCACCGTGTCAACCAGAACAGAGCTCTGAGTGCCATGTCTGGTTGTTCCTTGAACATCTCCAGGGATGGGGACTCCCCCACCTCCCTGGGCAGCCCATCCCAAGGCCTGGCCACCCTTTCAGTGAAGAAATTCTTCCTGATGTCCAACCTGAACTTCCTCTGGCACAGCTTGAAGCCATTTCTGCTTGTCCTGCTGATGGTTCCCTCGGAGCAGAATGGGAAGTTGCCCCCTGAGCCTCCTTTTTCTCAGGCTGAGCCCCCACAGCTCCCTCAGCTGCTCCTCCTGTACTTAATCACTAAAGCAGAAGTACTCAGTGAGTGGATTGTGCTGGTTCAGAAGGGTAGGAATTCTTAGATTTGGTATTGGGATGAGTTGTTTTCTCCTCTCACTTGAAGCAGTGATGCTGTTGTATTGTTTTATTGGCATGGCACCCAGTGTGAGAGACTAAAATTAGAGTGGACACTGATTCCTAAGAACAGAGTTTTCATTTTGTAATCTGTGACAAGCTGACAGAACATGAGAAAACATGATGGCCTTTCTCCCTCAGACATATCTATCTGTCTGGGGGTGAATACACAGCTTGTGACAGCAGCCTGTGCAGATAAAGTACATGTGATGATTGGATACACAGGGATATGCCTGGCCATCTCCAAAGTAGATGTATAAAGTATTGTGGGTGAACTTTTTAAACCCAAGTGTGTTATCACAGGTCTTTCTTGTACACTTGATGGACTTTAATACTTGATCTCAATCTACTGGCACTTTGAATTCTGTATGGAATAGTGAAGCAAGGTTTATTCCATTATTTTCACTGCTATATTCTTATTTAGTGGACTTTTCATTTGTTGTGTGTTCTTGGAAGTGGAATATTGAAGCCCAGATAGCTGTACCCTGATACCTTCCCACAGCTGAAAATGCAGGCTCTCCCTTTAGCCATGATTTCTCTCTCACACAGGATGTGGTAAGTGTAGCAAATGCCATGAATGAACTTTAAAATATCATCTCAGCTGCAGCCGACTCTTTTGATAGATCTGAAGAAAATAAGGTATTCCTTTATCCTGGCCACTTGAAAGTATCATCTATATCATCTAAAATTTGCATAGTAAGCACATCATTTCAGGGGAGCTTGGTAATAAAAAGTGTGTGGTTTATCACCTTGGTTAAAGGTGATACAGTTCAGAAACAAGAAGTACAAGAAATGGGAATTCTGTGTGTGATTCAGACTGCAAGTACTATGGATTTCTTTCATTCTTTCACAGCTCACAGAAAATATATTCTCAAAGAGACTGTATTTTATAATACTAAAAAAAAAAAAAAAAAAATAGCTATATTGGATTTTTAAGTCAGCTTTGATTCCTGCCCTGCTGAATAGAAATGAGCAGTCTGATGTGGAGTCTTCAGAATGCTTCACAAGTGACGGTCAAACACCTGGTGTTATATCGAAATGTATGGCAAATAGCTCTGCCTCTGATAAGTGCTCATTATTCCACCAAAGAACCTATTTTTTGGTATGGTCTCTTATGCAGAATTGTTGAGACACATGAGAAGAAGCTTCTCTTTCCTATTTCCTTGCCAGCATTTGAGACAGATGATGGAGAAGCTAACATTTCATGGTCTTGCTGCACTTTCTGTTGCAGGAGATTTGAATGATTGCATCCCCATCTGGTCATTTGATGGGAACATTCTGAAGCTTTAACAGTCTGTTTAGATTCAATGACATTTCACAGCTTGGAGAGATCTTCCCCAGCATTACTGTGCTGTCTGATTGAGTCTGCATTTACCAGAGATTACAGTTGTGATTATATAACCGAGAGAT
The DNA here is from genome assembly GCF_017590135.1 of Pyrgilauda ruficollis. NCBI lineage: Eukaryota > Metazoa > Chordata > Aves > Passeriformes > Passeridae > Pyrgilauda > Pyrgilauda ruficollis. The sequence continues at coordinate 2,326,268 of NW_024530599.1, forward strand.
GCAGGCAGATAGATAAAGATGAAAATCCTTTGTATTATTTGGCTTTGATTTTGTTTTGTTGTGGGTTGTTTTGTTTCGCTTTTCCCTCACAGATTGGAATTGAATGTAGGAACTTGAGAGAAAGAACTAGAACACAGACTAGGGAAAGGAAGACAGTAATTTGCTGCTGGAAACCATATAAATCAGGGGTTTTGAGAAGGCACATTGCCTTTAATATATATATATATATATGTGTGTGTGTGTGTATGTGCCTACACACTCATGTGGAAAAGCTTACAATGCAGATGCCCTTGCTGTGATTTAAGTTTTTTTTTTTTTTTCCTAGAAAATGTTCTTTATTTATTGTTAATTTTATCTAACCATTTTTTATTTGGGTGAAGATGGTAGTGCTAAGTAGTTGTTTTGCAGTAGAAGAATTCAAACTTCATTAGAAAAACATAAAGCTATCTTCTTTGCCATCTAATTCTTTATGGAAGCAGGATTTTATACACAGCCACATTAATTACAATTAACTATAGCATTCTAATTTGTTGACTTTATTTATTCAGAACTCTATTAGTGTTAAACAATTAATGGTGAGTTGAACTTTAAAGTGGATAAGAACGTCATTCTAAGCTGTAATAGCTTAGTGGATGAGCATATTGTCCTAAATTGGCTTAGCTGCATCGTTCAATGGTTGTTGTATACAGGCTGTGTAATTATATGATGACTGAATGCTATTAAACCTATCTCTCTTTTAGGCACACGTCATGATATCACAGCAAATGTTCCCAAAACTTCCAGCTATGAGAAAATGTTGTAGTTAGCACTATCTTTAAATGTTCACTGGATTAATTCTAGATCAATTTGCAAAAATATACAGGTCAGAGGATTTCACTTGTTCCCTGAATCTGGTTTTGCAGGTGTGTTTACTGTTTGGCAGCATTGTTTTCCAGTTGTGCTGGGAGAAAAATTATTTTACCATTTGCTCAATAGCTTTATTCTTTTTCTATATGCTTTCACTTACAGAGGATTTGCATTTGTAACACGTTTTTCCATTTAACATGCTTTATATTATTGTAGGAAATGGAGAAGAAAAATCGCCAAACTGTTTAAAAATTCAAATAAATACTTGTTTGTCCTGTGAGTTACATATGAATTCATTTTTTTTCCCCAAACTGCTAAGTGCAGTGAGGACACAATCCATTGATGAAGTAATCAGTTTTCTAAAATAAAAATATGCTAGCACACACAGTTTAAAATAAATGTCTGTAGGAAGGATATTTTCTCTTTGCATTTGCATTAATGTGCGTGGGAAGGATATTTTCTCCTTACTTTTGCATTACAACCAGATGCACACACACACTCAGACAGAGCTATTTATCTCTCTGTATTTATAAATATAGGCAACTCCTTTCAAGCCGTAGTAAGGCAGTGTGTGTAGTGGGAGCAGTCCAAGGCAGAAATAGTGTGACTGAAACCAGCTGTTGCATCCTGGCTCCCCCTCTTGCTCCCAGGAGAAATAAAATGTTGCTTATCTCCAGACAGTAGTTGATTATTTTCTCCTCCACGCTGCCTGGCTGTTAGTGGGCTCATGGACGAGATGAGGCAGAATCACAGCACCACATGCTCTGCTTAACTCGAGAGGGGGAATTGTGCCCTTTGCAGGCTCTTCTTTCCAGCAGTGGCCTACACAGGAGAGTGACTAATTCCTGCTCTCTGACCTTCTGCATGTAAAACAAGCAATATTATCATCCTCATTTGCACTTCTTTATTATTTGCTCTCGTGATAATATCCGAGGCTCACAGATGGGTTTGAAGTGCTGCTGTCCTGGGCTCTGCCTGTGCAGGAATTGGCAGCGGTTGCCCAGGAGGATGTGGGATGCTGTAAACAGAGTCCCGAGGGATCCAGGGGCTCAGGTGTGCTCCCTGCTGCCCTGCTGCTTGCCCCAGTCTGCTGTGCTTCCCTGCTGCTCTCCAGCAGCACTGGCTGCTCCCCTGTCCCCCGGGATGCCAGCACCCCCAGGGCTCCTGCACAGCCTCTGCTTTCCTGGCTCACCCTGTGCAATATCACATACTAGGGAGTTAAGAGCTGTCTTACCTCCTGCCTCATTTCATAGACTGCCACAGCCTTGAGAGGGGATTATTTTGTGTTTAACCTGCTATCTGCAAATCACCCTTAGCTCAGGTCAGGCAAGGGACACAATGCTGACTGAAGGCAGTCAGTGTCCAAACGGAACAACAGCAATGTTGCTACAAAGGGTGTAAAAGAGAAGATTCTTAATCAGTTTTTAATGAAAAGATTTCAGGAAGTTCTCCCTCATCTTTCAGCTGTCATCTGACCTACAGGTTTTCCTGGCCATCTTTCCCTTTGCATCTGGTATCTGCTATGACAGCTGTTGCAGAGAACAACTTCTTGGTGAAACAGCATTTACTGCCTATCCTGTTTGTCCTTGGCCTTAAAGGAGAAAGTTGTTTTCTTTCTCTCCAAAACTAGTTCATTTCTTAAACCAGAAAACAGTGCAGCTATTCTGTAAATTGATGGGTTTTGTCACTTTCTAGAAGCTCCCTGTCTGTTACTCATGTTGTGTTCCCTGTACTTACCTGCCTGTTGGTGACTCCACCCTTCCCCTTTTGGTGATTCAGTGTTTGTTTCCCAGCATGAACCCTGTTGTTGGTTTGTTTAGTTTTTTGGTTTTTTTTTCCTTATCTTGGGATTTTTCTGTCTCCATCCTTAAACAAGCATAGTTGATACAAATGTCACAATGGGGTGGGTGTAGGTGGCTCCAGGTTGGGAAGAGCACTGTGGTAATCACCATTCTGTGAACACCAGGGCTTGGAGCAATTGACCTCCATCATCAGGATTTCAGAGTACAGAAACACAGGGTTTCAGAGGTGAGGCAGAAGCACAAAACAGTAGGTCTTAATTAATTGCCATTTTAAATGACACCTTTCCAAATTTTCTTTTGACTCTGGTCCTCCCTAGCCTTTGTTGAGCAGCTCTCCAGAGCTCTCTATCAGTGTGACTGAGGATGCTGAATGTCATCTTTATCAGATCACAAGATCACCGTTACCATGAGTGTAGTTACACTCCTTTTTCAGTGGTCTATCAAAAGCATCTTCATTAAGAAACCATTTTATATCAAGGTTTTAGTGTGTTTCTCTCTTTGTCTGTTTACAACTGGCACAACAGCTCTGCTTTTCTCTTTGGCCATATACGGCCTATCATATAAGAAGTTACTCCTGAAGCTCCAGATAGAGCTGGTTTTGCCACACCAAAAGTACTTTGTGCTCCAAAATCAGGCTGTGTTGCTCCATAGTCAGCTTGTGGGTTTTCCCTGTGGATTCAGGTTTGGAGGAAAAGGATGTGGCACCATGACCCCACACTCCTTTATTGCATAAGAGGGAAAACTAAGCATGTGTGCTCGGAGGGAACAGATGTGGACAGTTAATTCTGTTGCCCTGACCAAGTGATTAAGGGAATTAAACCTGGCCCATTCCATTATGCTGAGTGTCCTTACACCCACTCCTGTTTAGATGCAAAATGCTGCTTAAAGTGAAGAGTTATTGAAAAGCAGAGCACAAAACAAACATTATCAATCACACAAGTGACATCTAACCTCTGTGCCTAAACACATGCCTTGATGAATACAAGATTTCATTGCTGTGATCCATTGAATTAGACTTTTCAAAAAAAGAATAGAGTGAGACACCCATTTGAGCTGTGCTTTGTGATTAGACTTCATGAAAATTGCATCTATTAAAAAGGAGTAGGGGAGTAAATGCACACAAAAATTACAGTGTGTTTTCTTTATAGTGTTAGGATATATTTTGATACTGGTTTTAAAGACTATTGCTTTATGCTTTTCTATCAAGTTTTGTCCTAGGGTGATGGTTTAGAATTTTTAATTTAGCTTTGTCTGTCATGACAAATGTAGAGAACTAGGCAGCTGGGAAACTGTAAAGTTGGTTTGAGAGGGAATTGTCAAATACTTCCACTCCAGTGGATTTAGCAAACCAAATTTCACCAGTGTATCAATGATTCTGCTTGCTGAAGTAAAAGCACTGTGTTATTTGTAAAATACCGCAAGCTAATAATTTGTAATTTTTCATAATTAAAGGACTATAATATTCCAGAACTGCTCTCCTGTAGTATTAATAGATGATTAAAGATGGGCTGCAACCTTGAACTTCAAGTTTTGACTTCAATGTTTAGAACTTTGTATAACGTGGTAAATATAAAGGAAGGGTTACCAGCACCTTGACTGGCTTTTCAAAACCTGAAGTATTTTTCGTTAAACCCCAAATTCTGGTAACTGTGTAACTCATGAGATGCTCTTATTTGTTAGGATAAAAAATTGACATTCTTAGCCAAAAATAAATGAAAGGCAGGAAAAGGGTGAAAGTGGATGGCAGGTAAGTTCAGCAGTTGGCAGCAGTTCTTTATTTACCTCTTCCATCAGAAGAGAGAGCACTGTGGTGTTTCTGCCATGCCACACCCTTGGACATATATTATTCTGTGCAGCCACCCCAGGCAGGTGGGTGGGTGGGTGATCAAGAAATGTGAAGGTTCAAGGAAATGGCCTCTCTTACTTGGACTCAAAATCTGTGAGGATGCACAACTACTGTCATGTCTTTGCCCTGTCTTCAAAGCCTCCTGCCTATAGGTGATGGCAGCAAAAGATAGATATCCTATTCTCTCTGTTCTTCACACTCTCTGCTTCTCTCAAGGAAATATTGGAGTTCAGCCCTATGACTTTCTGAAGCTGTAGCTGCAGCATAAAAAATAAATTGCAAAACCTCCCACATGTTCCTGAACAAGAGCTGTGAAACTTGTCTTTGCCAGTTGTTTCATTCTAATACTCATCAATATCCTGAGCTAAAGGAGACGTGCTGGAACTGCCCATAGATTGAGGAAAGGAATGCTGCAGCTGTTAACTCCCTGAACTCTTCACTAAGTGGTGTCATTGAAGCTCTGTGGATGGAAATGTTGGTGTTTGAATTTCACAGAAGCTGATAGCTTAGACCACTGCTCACTAGGGAAGCATGTTCAAGTGTATTTTTCAAGTGTTGATACATTAGACTGCTTAATTTTATGGTCCTGTGACTGAATGTAATTAATACTTCTAAATTAATTTAAAGCAACCTACTTAGCATTCTGTATTAGTAGGAATTAATGCTAGTACCTATTTTGTTTTTCTGTGCAGAGTTCCTTTACAAATATTTGTTTTTGTTGCTGCTGTTTGTAAACAAAATGAAAGCCTTTTATTTAAAATGGAAAAAAATTCCTGTTTTTCAAAACTGAAATAAGTCTAATGAGCATATTTGAACAGGAACTATATTTCAGCATTAAGGAACTAAAACTAATTTTTATTTTCCTTGCTTGTAATATGCTGCAGAGTGTTTAATGTCAGACACATTTTTTTGAAGACATTGAACTTTGTTGGTTCTCTTTTACTATGGCAATACCTGCAGCCTCAGTTTTTGAGCATATCTTAGACCAATTGTTCTCATCATACCTTCTGTGCTCTTCAAGGTGCAGTGGTATTTGTCAGTGTGTGAATCAAAGGTGTTTCTACACAAATTTTAACTTTACAATTATATGCTTGCATAGTTGGGCTTTCACTAATTTAGGGGTTCATCTGTTTTGATTCTGGCTATCCTTTATTTCTGGAAACTTCGCAGCTCCACATATAGTCTTACATAATCTTTCAGCCTGCTGATAGGGGAAGACTGAATTTAATAACGATGAATGAAAATGCAAGAGGTTGTTCCTCTGTTCTTAGTTGGAGGGTCTGTGAACCTGAATCAGCTCTTCTCTGCTTTTTCCTCCTTCTTGCCAGTGCTGCACCCATGGCTGAGACAAACTTGAGAACCTCTGGAATTTCCTCCCCTGGGTCCCAGAGGGATGGCCCCTGACTGATGAGAGGCCTGGGTCCATACACACCCTCTGTGTGTCCTGCCATGTGTCTGAGACCCACAGGCATCACAGGACTTGTACAGGGAATGGATGTGAGATTCAGAAGTATGAGTTTGTTTTTATAACCATTAAAACAGTATGGATTTCTTTTCCTTTTTCCTTGTGCAAGCTTTTAGGTAATATTCTTGGTTTCTAACACCCAGTAAGTGTGGCAGTGGCCAGACAGGCACATTCCTTCCAGTGCGCTGCTGTGGGAAGTGGGAGTGCTGGTGAAGCTGTGTGGAGTGATGAGCGTGGAAGGATAGAGAGCTTAGAAGGGTGCATTTATGTGTGTGTCCATGTATTTATTTCTGATAACGTGAGTTGTCATGGAAAAGGTACAGTAAATTCTGGGGGTTTTGGTTTAATTACTGTGTTTTGCTGGTTTGGGGGCAGTTTCACTTTGAAGTGTCCAGCTGATGTTACGTGTGGGTGGTCTCTCCTAAGTTTCAGCTGCTGTCTTTTGCCACACGACTTTTGGTGTGTTCTATTAATCTTGCAGTCGTTGCCCTTCTGGTGGAATGCTGTTTGATTTGTATCCTGCAGGATGTTGGAAAGAATGGCAGAAGGAAAGACAAAATGCAAAGTTAGAAGAACTAGATGAAAGAAGAGTCTTGGATCAAATGCTGCAATAGCATGCAGCATTTTCTTTTTATGTCATCCTAAGTCAAACACAAGGTAGAAATACCTGGGATACTTCTTGTCTAATAAACTAAACCATGAAACCACTGTGGATCTATTCATCTGCTGCAAAGAATCCTCTCTGCTGGTTATTGTTACTGTACTGGGGAAAGGAAGGAAAAAGAAAAGAGAAAATGCTTCATTTTTTTTCACTGCTGTCATCACTCATCCTAATGAGGACAAAAAAGGTTACCTCTACTAGGAGCATGATGCTTTCATGTACTCTGAAACCCACCTGCTCACTTCTTAATGAGAATGTGAGGTTTGGAGATACTGTGATCGTGTTAGGTTATTTCTGAAATACATTACACAAGGAATAACTGTCAGCTGCCTATTTGGTAACCAAGACTTTTTAAATTCAGACATCTTGTGAAATGCTCTTGAAATAAATTTTGAAATCCTTTTTTCTTACTGGTTTAGACCTTGTCAAGTGTCAGGCATCAGCAGTATTTGAGTCTTGGGAGTTTACAAGTTGCATTTTATGCAAACATTTTCCAGCATCTGCACATATAATATGCAGTAGATATGTAGGTATATGTAAATAAATATTCAGATCAGCATCGTGGTTTGAATTTAGAGAAGATGTGACATCTATGAGTTTACAGAGATTATTAGTAAGATGAAACAATTTTTCATAAGGTATTTTGACATATCTGACCCATAAATTTCACCTGGTGTTCTGCTTCTGAGTTTATGTATGTACCTTGAAGTGTCATCACCATGCTGTGCTTTACAGCAGGGGTGTAAAGGGGAGTCTGAAATTATTAAGATGAGCAGGATATAGTTTTATTTTGAGACTGAAAGCTGTGGATGAATTTAGAAAGGTGCTTTTTTTTTTTTTTTCCTCCTTGGAAGTTAGGGCATACCGCACACCATATTTCATACAAAACGAGACATACAGCTTGTTTTTATCTTGCACCTGTGTGTTATTCCACTTGCTGCTAAGTGTAGAAAACATAAAAAGTCTATCTGTAAACTTCAGTGGTTAAAACCTTCTTGAATCTGATAGAAGCAATGTGTTACAACCTCATTTGTGGTCACTGGAACCCAACAACTGCATGAAAACAATAGCTTTGGAGCTTTGTCAGTGACCATAAAGTTACCCAGCTTTTTCAAGTCCTGACTGAACATCTTCAAGCACAGGATGTTTTGCTCCACCCTCTCTATTTTGTTCATGTGGGTATTGCTCCTGTTAAAAGCTGCACACAGAGGAAGGAGATCCTCTACAGCAGCTGCCAGATCATTTCAGCACTTCAGGGGAGAACCCAACACTTGGACTTCCTTAAGCACTTCTACAAAGAGCAAATTTGAGTTGGGACCAATTAGTATCTTTGTGTCTGTAGGTCATTTAGATTAGGCAGTTCATGGCTGCTTTTAGTGTTTATAGTTTTGTTTCATTTAATTAGTCTGCTTCATAACTTGACCTTATGACTTCCAGTGAAACACAAGGGTTTTTTCAGCTTACTTGATAACAGATAGATCTGGCTGCTCACACAGCATGTGGGGGTTTGTTTGTTTGCTTCTTGGTTACTTACATGGTGTATGATAAGAAATCAGCTTGCCTGGGAGGCACAGGTTTACAGTAGCAATCAATTGCTTCCTCTAACACAACACAGTTAAACTTGATGGAAGAATTGCTTAAGTTGATTTGTGCTGAATAGCTGTCCGTTGTCAAAAATTCATTATGGTCATTGGCCTGCTAATAAAAGTAGCTCATAGAACAAAGTAATTTTGAGTTAGAGGAGCAGATGTAGGCTCATTAGTGTCAAGGAGTTCACCATCAGGAGTTCAAGCTGAGTAATGATTAGTCAATGGAAAGTATGACTTAAAATCTTAACATTCTGTTAACCCTTGCACGTACACATCTTTTAAGGGCCAGATTGACTTGCTAATTCACAATGCAGCCAGTGTGTGTCAGACTGCTCAAACAACTGCTCAGGAGGTGGCAGGTGGGGTTAGTGGAAACTCAAAGAGAACAAGTTAATGCTCAGTGTGGAGAGGGGAAGGTGGGGGCACATCATCTTGCCCCCTCCTCCCCCATTTTATCAGGATTGGGAGGGGGCTTCATGCTCTTTGTCCCGTAAATTTTTCGAAGGTCTCTAAGCAGTGGCATGGGCTCCACACTAACTGAAAGTAATCTATCCATGTGCTTTTGGATTCTTTTATGTTTCATTTGAAGGGAGTAGAAGGAATTGAGGTGACACGGCAAAATTTGGCTATTATAGTGTTGTAAATCTGCCCTCGCTATGGCTGCTGGTATTTAACAGATTTTTAGGCTGATTTGAGATTCTTCACCTGATGTTTCTGGTACAGGAGTTCTTCTGCTGCCTCTGAGCCTTTTACCAGCTCTCCAGCATTTAGGAAGAAGCACACCCTCGGGTGCTGGGGCCCCCACCACCTTTGGTGGGCCCCTGGAATAGCAGGGAAATGAATGCAGTACTGCCACAGCTCAGAGGGTGCTCGCTTCCTCCAGTGAGTGAGTTGTGCTCCTGCTCTGCGTGGGGCAAGTCCAAAGGCAATGGCATAATGCCAATAATTTTTTAGTCATTAAATTGTGTTTAAGCTTGGACATCAGCTTGGAATCACTGAATGAAGAAACACATGAAGATTTCTAACATTATTGCAGCATATTCCTCCAGGTCAAAATAGAAAGATTAGTGTTACATAAAGATTTTAATAAAAAAAATTCATATTCTGATGAAAAACAGATTGTGTTCGTGACGTGAAACTACTGGAAGAGAGTCGTACACGTAACAATCATATGTTAGAGAAGTGTAACATTTTATCCTTTGACTTATTTTTCTTCCTACTGTGTGTTTTTTGTTCACTTTCACATAAGTATTTCCTGTGTCTGGTAGATAAACTCAAAAGAAATGTTTGATAGGTACGCATTGGACAGAAATGCTTCTACGTCTGAAACATCAGCATAGCTGTATCTTCTCATTGCCTTTTAACTGTGATTTAGCTGAGAGCTGAAGCACAGTCGCTTCCATTAATCAGCACCGAATCAACTCTGCAAGCTTTATACTCAGATTTAAGTGAAGAAACCTTTATTTTGAAGCTTGCCAAACTCCACCCCTGAATTTTCTTTCTCTTGTAGGAGCTGATAACATCACTTAACACCTCAGGACAATTGGAACACTATTTCTAGTGGTGATTTAAGTGATAGTGATAATCTCTCTTCCTGCTCCTCAGACAGAATGCTCTAAGCTTAGATCTGCACATAGAAGTAAAAAGAATTTTTCAAATGCATTGTTTGGAAATATGTGTCTATTGTTTAAACTTTTCTTCTATAAGGATTTAATACAGCTTTTCTTTGAATAGAAAGTTGTTTTGGGTTATCCAGGCTATAAAGACAGAGAGGGACTCAGCAATGGGAGGTTTATTTGATGCTGGTTGAAATTGGAAATTATCACAATTCCCATTATTAGAAAACTGCAAAATGGAGCTGTTAATATATGGCAAAAGACATCTGGAAAAAAAAAAAAAAACCAAAAAAAAACCAAAACAACAAAAAACCAACCACACAAACAAACAAAAAAACCAAAAAAACAAAACCAAAAAAAAAAAAAAAAAAAAAAAAAAAAAAAAAAAAAAAAAAAAAAAAAAACCAAGCCAGCCCCAAAGTGCTCTGGACTGCAAAATAGATAAATATTCAGAAGAGTTGTAGATGGTATTTAAGGTCATATTTTGAGAAAAAACATTATCTTTTAGCTCAAAGATCTGATAAATAACTTTATTATTTCCTCCCTTTCACTTAACTGTATGTCTGTATTTATCAATATAAGTGCAAAATATTTAATTTTTTTATTAACTTCGTTGCAGAAAATATTCTTTAGCCATTCTTATATTCCCATGTGGTCACCTGGGTGCCTTTTTGTGCTTGTTGTGCCACTTCTGTGACCACCTCCTACACTGATTTATGATAAACAAGAATTCTTACTATTAGATGATGATTTTGCAAGAAGTGTCTTTTCTTCAGTCTACTTCATCACTGTGTTGCAACTTAATTTTGCCTTTCAAAAAGCCTATTAGTTGACCCAGAATAAAACTGTCATGAGCACAAACATGTGCAAAAAAGCATCTCTGAAAACATCAGGCAGATCTTGATCTTTTCCACCTAGGTAGTGAGAGCATCACTCATTCCATTCCACTGCTCTCAGCTCTTAGGGTGTAACAGGATGGAAGCTCTACAGGACAAGGAGACCACAATTTTTATTTTTTCGTGTTTTGACTTTTAGGTAGGCAGTGTGGGAAATGTTAAGGAAGAGAAATCATGGGTCACTGGAGAAATTCCTGTAATAGGATTTTGTGACCTGAGGAAGCACAAACCCATCATCTGCCAGGCATAATAAAAATGGGAAGATAAAATTAACTAGTAAGACATTGCTTTATTCTCCCCTCTATTTTTAATAATTTTTCAATTGTCATCCCAGGTTCTTCTGTTTTATACATCATAAACTGTTAAATAAAATGAAGAATAGCATTAATGTACACTATTATTACAATGTGAAGTAATATTTGGCTCAATAAATGAACTATTATCTGTTACAGTATTTGTCAAAGATAGGGACAAATGTGTTTTGCCTACTGGTCTGTGTATGGTGCTCTGAAGAGAATTTCAAATATGCATGTGCCCAAATTTTTTATTCTCTATTTACATCTGAATTAGTTAAAACTATAAAGTGTGAGTTCATCAGTATTTTAAAGATATTTTTATAGAATCAGCTTTCAGCATTCAGTCAGGCTAGAGTTCTATATTCAAATTTCCAGTCTTATTAAAGCAGGGAGATCTGTGTAGATCACAGCTAGACACTCAATTTACCCCTGAAATCCATATGCTCTGGGCTTACCTGCTGAAGCTGCAGTGCTGTCTGGGGTGTGTGCCTTGCCTGAGACATTTTATTTCGCCCTCATCCCTGCTGTGCTCAGCTCGGGGCAGGAAGTCATTTACTGGCTGGATCTTACTCCAGCGGTGGGCTTGTTTAGGATCACAGAAAAAGCTTTATTTTTCTCAGTTTCTTCCTTCTTTTAGCAGTCTCGGTAATACTTCCCTGAATAATTTTATGCTTGTCAATTGTACTGTGCTGCTCTTTCATTAACAGAGAAATGAATATTACTCTTTTTAGAAAAAGAGCTGAAGTCTTATATGGGTCACAAATCCTGTTGCAGTTTCTGGAATTCAGACCTACTTGTCAGATCAAAGCATTTAAATTCCACCAAGGTACTCCTCCTTAACTTTGACTGTTTTTGCCAAGGCTGCATATATAGCATAGTCATACGAGACTATTTGGATATTCTCTCACTAAAAATTGGCAGTGATCCATGGTAGCTGGTATTTACATATTTGTATTTAAATGTTGATTATAATATGTCTTGTTCTGTTAACCTTTCTGCTAACTAGTGATAGGATTGTATTTTAACATTGCTTTTACATTACACCTTATTCAGCTTCTGATGTTTATTTTAAACAAATCCTTTCTTTGCTTCAGCAGCACTGCAAGTTATATTATATATATATATATATCTGTATATATAAACTAGTTAGGTTAGCACAGTGCAGTCAGACCATGGAAGTTAATTCTCACCTCTAAAATAGAAGGTGCCTCTAGGGCTGTTTTAAAGACACAAGTTTATTTGCACTCTTCTTTCCTCTGCTCAGAGGTCTTTCTGAATTAGTTTAGATAGTGCTTTCTGAAGAAAGAGTGGGATTTTTAATATTATTTCTGTGGACAAAAATTTTTTTCATAATTAAAGTATTTCATTACTTGATTCCAAATGCCATTTTCCTCTTGACATTAAAAGGGATGGGTTGATCTCCAAATGAAGGAAAACTGTAATTTGAAGTTAATATTCCATTCACTTCACACTGTTATGAATTTTTACTTTTTCCTTTTGTGCAAAATTTTAAAATACTTAATTACAGTTAAAGTCGAGATTAATTTCTCCCCACGTGATTCAGACACTGGTCCCACTATCCTGGCCTTCATTAAGGTGTTTTTCTCAGACCTACTCACAGACAGAGCAGTGGTACCAATTCTTGCTGGATGATCAAGTAGCTGTAACTGCCGAGAAAGTTTGATTTTGAATTTATTTTAAAAAAATAAGTTCTTTCTTGGTTGGTCATTTTTTGCATTACAGGCAGCAACTTCTGGAGGGTGTTTTTCCAAGGCTTGAATTTGAGGTGATCTAGAAGCATAAGATGTTGGAGTAGCTCTGGCTACCACTGAGGATCTTGCCTACCTCACTGAATCATCTCTGTGTTTCTCCAGCCCTGGAGTTTATCCTTTATAGAACTTCCAGCTGCTGGCAGCTGAATGCCTTCACCTCTTCTATTTTTCCTTGTGTTTTACTTCTTTAAAAGTCCTTTGAGCAAGAGAGCCCAAAGTTCAGAGTGTGCTGCAAGCTCTTTGTCTGTCCCTTGGGGAGGAGGGTGCAACTCAGTCACATTTTGGAGACCTGGTGTAAAATGTGACTATGATCTATTGTCTTTTGTGTGTAATATAATACTTTATTTACACAAATATTTTGAAGTTAGAAAGGCTAAAAAGTAAATAGATTATTTATGATTAATAATTCTGCCCTGTATGTAAATAGTAGAAGAATATTGACATCTGTTAGTGAGGTAGCAAAGAAACAAATGATATAAATGAGCATAACAGGATTAATAGTGATGCTTATCTGGAAGTTATGATAACATAAGCAGACTGTTTTAAGAATCCAGCTTTTTTTTCTTGAGGAGCTAAGATGGATAACCAGATTTCTTTTGGATTTAGATTAAGTATCTCGCTATTTCTGTTAACACAGTGTGCCCAGTTCTGCTATGATAGTTTATCATACACTTCTGTGGTGCTGAATATTTTTCTCTGAGCTTCAGCCTTGGAACATGGGTTGTACTGTTATAATTTTCATTATAAATTATTATGTAGAGCTGCTGATATTCACTAATGAAAAATCATGTTCTTGAACATCCACAAAAGAAGGTTTAAATTACATATCTTTTATATATACATATACATGTCAAATTAATACCTATACATTCCTGTGAAATTAATACCTATACATTAATGTGCTCATTAATGACATCAAAAAGAAATTTTATATTTGGATATTTTACATTCCTAGAGTTTTACTTTGTATTGTTGTCTACATTAACCTTGTTAAAAGCACTGAACTTGTGCGTAACAGTTCTGTCACCACACTGAAATTCTGTTACTAAGTGTTTCATGTCTCTTTGCCTTAGAGAAGTTGAACTACTCCCTGTAGGTAGCTTTTGAGGCTGACTTGCTGAGTACCTGTGTCTACAGCAGTGAACCAATGCACAGCCCTCAGCCATGTAATTTTAGAATTTGGTGTCTTAATAAGATCAAATGAGTAATTACTCCCAGCTCAGCCTGCTGCCTTCACTCGTGTTGAGTTGCAGTCTGCTCTAGGATTGATTATAGGGGAGGGCAGTGCAGTGCAGCATTAAGAGAGTTGGCCTGTTTTGGGTCATTGTTTCAAAACCCAACAGCGCTGGGTAATGAAAACTTGTTTGTAACTATTAGAACCAATCAAATTAATCAAATATGGATAGCTCCATGGTATTATTTTCTTTTAATACTTAATAACGTTTTCACATAAACCTCTTTGCGCCGTGCTTGTGCTGAGCTGGAGGTATGCTGTAGTTCTCTGGAAAGGTGGAAAACAGCAGCTTTGGCTCTGTCACAGGGCAGTGGATTTGCAGACTGGGGGTGCCATCAGGGTCACTGCTGTCAGGGTCACTGCCATGACCCTGTGGTCAGAGATAAAGAGCAGGGCTCAGCGGGCTGGGATGGCTGGGTTTGGCTCCTTGTTTTCAGATGGAATGTCACCTGTGCTGTGTTGCTGGGGTTTTGGCAGATGCACAGCCCTTTGGACAGTGGGTACCCACAGCCAGGGTGTTTGATCCTCAGCAGCTCTCTGAACATCTCCCTGCCTTCTGTCAGCTCTGCACTTCAGCAGAGGTTCAGGTGTTCACTTTAGTGGTTCTCTTCACCAGGATTGCCACGGCAGTACAGAATGAAATACACTAGCAGGAAGAGTGTGAATGGTACTGAAAGGCAGCATTTGAATGTTTTTCAGCATCTGAAATTCAGAAAAATGAGGAACGTTCAGACTTTTACAGAAATCATTGCTGACTTACCACAGTCTCTAAAGATAACTAAGGATGTCAAAATCCTATAGTTGCCTCTGTATAGGCAGAATCCAAAACGTTGGGTCAGAAGCAAAAAAGAATCTCTATTGTCTACACTGGATTTAAATTTGAAAGGCATTTTTCTGTATCTTAATATCCTAAGAATTAAAAAAAAAAAGAGTCACTAACGATGTTAATGCAGCGGCACTTACACCATGAACTCATCTCACTGTCTCTGTTTCACAGCTCTGGAGAGGACTTGGCATGTTCGTGGTAAGGACATGGTTAATCTCAAGGACGTGGTAACATCAGATATTAATTCCATAATTAATTCCAAAACTTTCTATGTCTGTTTCTGTAGAGAAATCTTCTGTTCTGGAGACAGACTTGGAATAACTGCAGATTGGACATCCAGACATCAGTGCTGGGAAGGATACTGTGACTCTTTCAAAAGACTCATTTGCAAAGAAACAAGCAATAGGGATGTAATTCTCAGTATGTGCAGCTTTACAGGAAATGAATCGTGAGCAAGCTTAATTTCAGTATTTAAAGAAGTTCAAAGGTTTGGCTGACAAAGGTGAAGGTGTAGCTATAACAGCCCTTTTAGTAAGACAGTTCTTTGCATTGCATGACATTCCAGTTTGAAAAATAGCACTGCCCTGTATCAGTGAAGCACAAGTTAAAAGGATTAAGAACTGGCCAACTGACAAACCTAAAAAATTAGTCATAATAATAGAGTGCAGCTCCATAGGGATCAGCACTGTGCCTGACACCATTTAACAGTTTCAGCATTGATCTGGAGTACATGGAACTGTGGTAAAATTTGCAAATGACTCAAAGATTACCAAAGCAGTAAATAATGAGGGCAGGGAGTAAGACAGAATTATCTGTACTGATCCTGCCTGTATTCAGCCATAATTCTGATTCAGTCAGATGCTAAGCTTTGCAGCTAAGAAGAAAAGGCATTTTAAGTTACCATTCCGTCCACTATAAAAATAAGAATAATAAGAAATGAAATAATGAGAAACTCCAGGACTCAGGAATGACAGATCAGCAGAAGTTTTATCCAACTTCAAGACAGGGCCCAGACCATCCTTACCTGGTTAGACAGAGAAATGGAGAGTGCTGGACTGACCTGTAAGCATTAGGATCAAGTACCAAAGGAAATGGTGTCATCCATATCTCTGAATCTTTACATCTAGAGGAGGAGTTTTGCCATTGCTTAACATGGATTCTTGGCCTCAAACCAGGAGTCACCAAATGCCACAGCATGTTGATGTGCAGGTCAGTCTGTGAACTAGAATTGCCCCTTGACATTGAACTGGAACTATAAAAAATGCTAAGTTGACTCACAAAATTGTTTGACAGACTTCTCTTGAGATGCTGTTGTATCTAATGGGAAATTACTTGTCCCTTTAATTTAAGGTTGAAGCTTTATTTTTAGGCTCCACTAAAATGTGCCTTTTCCCACATACTAAATTTAGACAAATTAAATTGTCATTTTTTCTGGCACAATAACATGCTGGTCTAGAATGCTGGGCATTTTGTTGTTGTTTGTTTTTCCTTTTAGCTTTGAGGAAAAATGTGTGTGCAAATTAAAGGCTTCCCAGAATGAGATATGGTTTTCATATACTTTCGTGACTTGTGATAAGAAGACATTTTGGCCTAAGAATGAAACTTATTTTTGGCATAGAGAGTGAACTTCGTTCAAGACACGGAAAGTAGGAATATTTATTTCAAAATGTTTTAAGAGCAGATTTAGAGGTGAAGCCTGAACACCTGTTGTCAGGCTTATACTAATCACCTGTGAACTTTTAAGTAGGGTGACAGTGCTGTGTTGTGCTGCTCACGTTCTTAAGTATCTTCACAGGGACTGAAATTCTGTCGTGACACTACTGGAAATGTGGAAATGTTGGTCTTTTCCAACACGTTTAGTGGTGGCAGATACTCTGCACAGTCCCTGCTGTCTCTGTATTTTATCTTTGCCTTGCACTTTCTGTGTCTCAGCCCCTGGTGGGAGCCATGCCGGCAGTGGGGACGGGGCAGTGTCACAGGGCACTGACAAAGCCCTGCCTGTGCAGCAGAACTGCCTGCTGCGGGCTGCAGACCAGAACCTGTCTGCTTCCCCCTCTTCCCACAGCTGCTTTTCCCTATTTCCCTGTTCAGGCTGGTGGGCCCTCGTGCTGCTCGGAACTGGGGGCAGTCGTGTCCCATAAATAGGAAGCTGCCAACTTCACTTGCTGAGAGGTTACAATTTCTCCCATAGTCAGCGAGATATTTCAAGAATGAGTCAGACTTGGATGTAGGTTAAGGAAATATTCTCTAGAAGTTTTACAAGGAGTGTAAGTGCCTATGGCTTGTCTGCCTTTAAATTCCTAACACTTCTGTTACCATTCCATCCACTATAAAAAGTTTTCTATAAAGTAGTATTTTTAGATATAAAGACGAACTGATCTCATCTCCGACTTGAAATTTTTTGTAGTCATTGAATAAAGCAAAAATCAAGGCTCTTTTATTCACTTTTCTGCATGTTTTGTTTTGTTGTGAGCTTTTTTGAAGTGTGGCCTGGATTTTTTGTTTCCCAGTCCTGACAAAATTTTAATTTGCTTTTTAAGTTAAATTGCAATGTTCTTTCAAATCACCTTCCAAAAGAAGGTTTAGTTAGAAAGCTATCCAGAGAGCACCTGCATGTGGCAGTGGTGCTTGTGAAAGGAGGGAATGGCACGATGGGAGGGATGCTTTCTGTTTTTCTTGTGAGTTAATTTTAATCTTTGGTATATTTCCATTAAATGTGATTATTTGAGCTGCTAAAGGAAAAAAAAAATATGGTGTTCATGTATTGCAAGACAGCAATGAGGGTGTCCTGCTGCTGAAAACCACAGGTGGAATATTGCAAGGTCATTACCTCAATAGCCTTTAAATGAAGTGCACGGTAATAAGATGTGCTTTGTTTTCTATAGACTCCACAAAAAACCTATTGGAATCCACAGGAGTGACAGGGCAAACACATGATGAGATTAGTATTATGTTCAGAAGAACAGTAAAAAAAAATACATTCCCTCAGGAAAATTGGAGTTGCGTAGTGTGAGATTGTAATACAGCCATGAAAGAGCAGAGCCAAGTAGGAATTTTCTGCTCTCATTGAATAAGGCTCTACAGATCTTTTATCTTGATTCAGGCTCACATATGGTTATTATGCTGACTCACTTGGTAGTCGTATGATGTGAGGCCTGTTAACATGAACCCAGACTTGAAAAAACACTTGAGCTTTTCTTTAAAGTAAGGGGGAACTTGGGACAAAGAATTTGATAACAACAAAGCACCAACAGTAGAACAAAGGTGTAGAATTGGGTGGCAAAGGTCAGAAGAACGTTCTTGGTTCTCTTGTATGAATTAGGGCAAAAAGAAAAATCTTGGAAATAGGACACTAGCAAGTGTATCTTTGAGAAGAGGCTTTTTATGGTATTCCAGTAAAGAGCATGAAGTAAATCTTGCTTGGAGTGCTTGTGTCAACCACAGCAGCATGGAGGTGCCTGGAGTGTAGTCTGAGAAATTTGTAAAATGCACACCCAAAGCAGGGTTTTGAAGTCCAAGTACACCTGAAGAGCTGAAAATAAAGCACACAGCATGAGTATGAGGAAAGAAGAAGTTCATTTCACATGTGGTGACCCCAGACGAAGAAGGCAAATGAGCTCACACAGAACTGTGCTGCTGCAGCACGTTCAGCTTGCAGTTCTGGCCAGCAAATCTTGTCAAAACCCAAAACCTCATCATTTTAATGCAAGTCATTGCTTTTATCAAGGGAAAAGGACAATATTCAAATTTTTGGAAACATTTTTTAAGACTATGAAAGATTCAGTCTCTGCATGATTCCCTTCATAACTGAGAGATGTGTGATAAACCTTCAACCCCCTGCCACACGCACGCCCGTGCAATGCTTTGAGGTGGTCTAAAACCCTTGTGCTGAACATGAGTGTTTGACTATTCCACCAAATCAGGGCTGGTCCAAAAATGCATAACAGTGCATTTTACCAGCCTACACCATTCTCTGAGTTCTAGGATGTGACATCAGTGGGTTTTGCACTGGACTTTACCATTGACCTCTCTCTGTATGAAGAATGCCACTGGTTTGCTGGGATTCAGGGCATGCTTGGATGACATTAATGGCTGGAGACTTGCTGTTGGAGGGGAGGGTTTTAATGACAAGGAATAGCAAGCAAAATCAAGTAATAGTTGCAGTTATAGCAGTCATACACCATTAGATAACATGGCCAACTCCAGCCAAGCAGAAATGATAGCATCATACAAAAATAGGACTGGAGATGACTCTAAGAGGAATTCTGGTTGGTTTCTTGCCTGAGGACAAGATACAGTCTCTTAATGGCATTGGCATCAGGTATTTGGCTAAGCCATCTTTAAAGGCCTCAAATGATGGTCAATTTATGAAACCCCTGTCTCACCTATCATTCTCTATCATTAAAAAGTATTTCATAACCTCAACCTTTACTTTGGTTTGTGCAATTTGCATGCTGTTGCTGGCTTCATGAATATGAATAAACCTCTTCCTTTTCTTCTTACTTTTGCATTATCTGCAGTTGAAAGTGTTTTATCTTATCCCCTTCTTCTACCACATCAACTCCACTTTAAACTAAACAATCAAGATTTTTTCAGTCTGGTTTTATGTAGGTCATGTTTTGTCTGATTATCTTCCTGGCATTCTTCTGGACCTTGTCTGGCTTTCCTCATTCCTGAAGTGCAAAGCTGCAAACTGTGCAGAACTGTGACTGAGCAGAGTTGGAAGGATTAATTCAGTCTGTTTTCTTGTTTATACAGCCCTATATAAATATAAACATAGTATATATTTAGAGAGTGAGGAACAGCATGATATTGTTGATTCATGTGCAGCTTGTGATCTGCCACAGCCAACAGCTTTTTTTTTTTTACTGCAGAATTACTTGTTTCTCATCTATTTGTGTGCAGTTGAGTATTTTTTCATGAAGGAAAAATCTTGCCCATTTTCTTACTGTCGTGGGTTCTTTTCTTCTGAAACATTTTGACCATATGTCAAGATGAATTTTAATTTGAAACCTGTCCAGTAGCGCACCACCTCCTCATCTTTATGTTGCTTCTAGATTTAAATACTCCATTTTATTCTGTATAATGCTAGAATTGTTTAGTTGGAAGGTTGTTTGTGCAAGTCTTTGCTGCAGCTGCTCAGTGAAGGTGTTTGTTGCTCTAGATCCAGCACACATCCCTGCAGATCTCGACACCATGCGTTGTGTTTGGACTGTGACCCCTTGGAGTATTCTGGAAATAGCTTTCTCCCTTTTCCCTGTACTTGTCTAACTCGACTGTACTTCACTAGCTTGGTCAGCTTGTCCCTTCTGTTGTCAGGTAGGAGGTCAAACTGTGAGATTTGCAGAGGAAAAACACTTTAGTTTCTCAGTACAGCTTTACTTCAGAGTTAAACAAAAGCTTCAGGTAGTCCATGTAAGCATTAACTGGCTCCTTCCTGGGGGATTTTAATCTGGTTTTTCCTTGAAGCAGTACCTGGTTGTGAGCTGCACATTGTCAGGGCATGGCTTTACTATTTAGAATATAGAGTAATTCCAGCTGCATCTGCCCCTGGGCTGGGAGAAGTCAGCTCCCTTCAGACTGCCAGGCTTTGATGCTATGGGAAGAAGGGACAATGGGAAAAATGTAATATTGGTAATAGTTGTTGCTATAAATCCCTTGTTTTGATCAAATGCCCATCAGTTTGAGGTCAGTCGAGCTGCCTGATGAGCCGGGGCTCAGAGGGGCTGGTCTGAGTTCTGGGGGAGGTGTGTCCAGGGAGAGGGAGGCAGAGCTGGCATGAGAGGTGCTGCACTTGGGCTAACCCAGCAAGGAGAGGTTCTGGAGCTGTGTCCTGCAGCAATAATGATCCAATTCTGTCAGTGACTGGATGGGGAAAAGCCTTGGCCACGTGTGCTCTGATGGGCTGGGTCAGGGCCTGGGTTAGGATTTGGTCCTGAGGCTGTGAGAGACTGTGGCACAGGTTCTGGTGGTGACATTTGGCTGGATAAGCAAACTCATTTAATATCAGAATTATAGATTTCTTTAACAAAGACCAAGTTAGAGCTACTTAATGGATTAAACCAATGTCTGCTGCTGTACTTTTTTTTTTGGTACAAAATGTTCTGTGTGCTAAGCATGCAAAAGGAGCTTAATGGCAAGGTTTGATTTAAAAAAAAAAACACACAACTTTTTAATAAGGTGTGATTCATCTTTGCTATTCTCTAGTCTAATTAAAGATTAAAAATCCACCACAGAAGACAAAATTGTAACATCATTCTACAGTTGCATAATTTTGTAGCACTTAAAAAGCATAATTTCTAGTTCCTACACTACAAGTAAAGTATTTGGATGAGCTGGAGTATCCTGTATTGCCCCACGTTACAGCCTGCAGTGCTCATACTTGGCTCAGGTCACATTCCCTGATAACGCTGCTGCCCTGGTCTCCAGTGGAAGTCAGAGGGACTCAATGGAAAAGATTTGCAGTGATTTGGGAAGTTTGGGATCAGGAAAAGCCCAGCCCTTCGTCATGTGTGTTCCTGTGTGCTCAGAAAAAATGGATGTTTTGCTTTTCTGGAAAGCTGGTACCTTGTTGCCGATGTGAGGTGATGAACACTGCCTTGTTACCAGGTGATTTCAGTGAGAAAATGAAGGCAGAAATATCAAGATCTGTACCAGTAATATCTGCAAAGCTCACTAATGGTGTGTTTTGGGGTGGGGGAGAAATGCTGAGGAGAGAAAAGCTGAAGTGTCCTAGGGAAATCACTGGTCTTTACAGCCTGTATCTTTCGCTAAAAGCCTGTTCTGAGAAACTTAGCTGTGTTCTGTATGTGGTGTTCTGTTCTAGCATGTTCTTTTAAGAGATCCTTTCTTGCTAATACTAAAATATAAAAAAAAAGAATTGCAGAGAAGGACATCAGTCCTTGTAGATAAAAAGATTTTTTTAAATACCTGAATGGGCAGAAGAGATGGATTTTTTTATTATTATTATTTTTTTTTAATCTGGCTACAGATAGCAGCGTTTATCATTCAGCCAACCAGAGAGCCTTTCTACAGACATGCCAACAAAAAGCCCTAATAATATTTTCAAAGCAGATTAGAAATAATCTTCCTGCATGCCCTTGCCTGGGTGACCTGCTGGTTTGGTGCTTTCTGGCTGGGCTGGGCATCAGGGAAGCACAGTGAGGAGTGTGAGAGGTGGCACCGTGCCTTCATCCCCCGTGCTCACGGAGCACAGCCCTGCCCGGAGCATCCCGCTCGCTGTGACACTGCCAGACAGTGACATGCTCGGTGACACCGAGAAAAGCACAACACAGAGTGCCTTCAGCACTTCTTTTGCTTTAATTTGATCTCATTGTGTAATTATTCAGTATGATTCCCTTGTTTACCAAGTAATTATAGCTTTAAAATCTGTTTGGGTTAGCATTTAGATTCTCTCCATCCAAGGGGTTCATAATATTGATGGAATATGTATTAGCCTGTTCTTGTGAGCAAAAGTAATTAAAAATATATCTTTATTATTTCTCAGTATGATAGCAACCTATAATAAATTTTGAAATGAGCTGTTTAAACAAAATATCCAAGTAATGCGCTTGTCTTCCTTTGCATATAGAAAATGAAGTCAAACCTCTTTAGTTTTACAAGATTTTAATTAAATTAAGGGCTTCTAAAATGACATAAATTACAGAAGTGCAGCATGAGTGGTTTAGTACTGGCAAAAAAAGTCTTGACACCAAAATTTAAACAGTGTAACACAAACATTAAAGTGGCCTTCAACAATGACTTGAGGATTAGAACTGTGAATATCAAGACTTAAAGGATTTTAAAGGAATAATCTTTCTGTTTTGATTATTACAAGCTAGTACTGATACAGTTGACCTACAGAAAAGCTTTTCCCTTTAGCTATGTGCCATTTAATAGCTTTTATTGTTATTCTCATTATAAAGAGAATGTCTGTAAATGAGTGCTTGAATGTTTGCAATTTTTCTCCTTTGGCTGTGGTAACATTGGGAGATAAATACAGAAAAGTAATTATTATTCCAACTTAATAATACAAGCTTGTTTTTAATGTACACACTTTCTAGATTGCAGTAGATGAAGATTTATATTCTAAAATTCTGATTGCTCTAAATCATCTTTTGAGGGTTCAAACATGGTACATGATACATAGACAAAGCAGAAGACACTTAATAGTGTTGTAACTTACACTGAAGGTAACTGAAGTGATAAGGTAGATTCAGAGATAATTCTTATCTTTCTAAGCTCCTACAATATATGGAACCCTGAAATTTTTAAACTGACAGCTATTGTTTTACAATATAATTTATATTAGGCTTTTTGAGGGGAAGTATTTTATTACCCCGTGTCTGTATATTCAGACACACAGCCATACTGCAGGAGAAAATTCTAAATGCAAATTCTAATGATTTTTTCTTGATAGCCTGGAAAATTCATGAGGTCAGTTTCTGGACTTTAAAACTGAATGAGAATTTGGTACTTGAGTTACAATTCTGAAGAGTCTGAGCAATGAAAGTTCGTGGTGCTCAAGAAATCATGATAAATAGCAAATATTTTTATTTCTATAATACTTGTAGGTTTTGTCTTGTTTCACTTAGCAAAAATACTACTTTTTGACGATTTTTTTACCTTTATGAAAGTGCTTTCTTTGAAATATACATAGACATAGAAATATTTAGAAGGACCGTGTTTTTGTTGTATGAACATATGGAATTATGTGTATTCCAGAAGCACTTTGTTCAAGCATAATGTTCTGTCAGAACTGGAATATTGGCAAATCATTTCATGTTTTTGTATTTCTACAGATATAGTAATTGGTAAAATGCTTGAAAATGGAAAAAATTAAGAATTTGCATTGTACATAGCTCTGCCCCTTTCTTTTTTCTCACACGTATATGCTTAAAATGTGATTGTTGATGCCTCCTTTCTATACTTGGCCTTCCAAAAAAACCTGAAATTGAGTATCAGATATTTTCTAGGTTCTGCCTGTTATGAAAGGGTTTTGGAGTGTAACCTGAGTAGGACAAATTTCAGCATAAACATGAGTCAGTGTCACCTTTACTTATTTAAACTATAGATCAACATAAAAACAGCCTAACGTTAAGGTTCATTTTGACTGACCATTACCAAAAATGAACTGAAATTGTTTGGTCAGTCACAGATATTTTGAGTTTCTTGTAGCTTCATGTTACACACATGCATGCAGTTACAGATATTCAAGCAGATCTCCAGTGTATGCACAAGACCTTCAGGTCAGCAAGTTTGCATTCCATGTAGGAAGTTGGAGATTTTGGTTCAGGACAGAATGTTATATGAGCCTCCTCAAGCCAGGTCTCATAAGCTCTTGGAGGTCTATAACACACCCAAGATAGCTCAGCTACCTTTGGAGGAATAAAAATCAGCAGGATGGCTTCTGTTGCAGTGTTGGAAACAAGAAGGTTTAATAAAAGGCAAAATAACAAACAGAAAAACCGAGCCAGCTGCAAGAGGTTCTTGCTCCTGGTAAAACACCTCAGAAAAGCGATTAGTTTCTTTGTTCACTTCTTTTTCCAGTAAATTTCCCAGGCGGGACTTTTCGGCTCCTGTCCAATTAACTGTCCTTAAGTTTGAGGTGGAGTGCCCTAGGCCTATGAGATGCCTTTTCACCTAATCCAGCAGAGAAACTTCTGGGCTTCTTTCCTTTTTAAAGGGACAAAGTTTGTCACTCCGTCAGCAAGGGGGCACATTGCTGCAGCAGAACGCCGTGCTCAGGGCCTGGCGCAGAGGTGGCCGCAGCGGTGTCCCCACACGGGCACTGCTGCCAGCATCTGCCAGGGCTCAGTCTGCCCCACGGTGTGCAGGGCTGCACAGATGAGGCTCTCCAAGGGCCCTGGAATAGATCTGGAGCATCTTCACAGAGCCCTGAGGGTTCCCTGGGGGCTGGGCTGAGGGGAGGACAGGAATGGCTCCTGTTGGCCAAGCCCAGCCAGGGCTGACGGTCACTCTCTTAGCAGCCAGTCCAAACTCTTGCAAACAGTGACCCGAGTGCTATAGATTTTGAGTGGGGGCATAATTGAGCCTTTGTATTGCCTTTTTTATTTTTTTTTTATTTCTGAAAGAGCTTTTTTTATCTTTTTTTTGTTGTTGTTTGTTTGTTTGTTTTTCCATGAAGAGGGCTGTTGCTGATGGAAAAAAACTCTTTCACCTGAATGTCATAAGATTTAGTAAAGCACTTGTTTCTAGTGAAGCAGCAGTTAAAAATATTCTTAGCTTTTTTGTTGTTTATTTATTTTTTTTTCTTTTCTCCCTTGGTGGGAGGTAGCACAGACATGGGCATTTAATGGTTCTATTTACTGGTTATGCAGTAGCCAGAGAAGAGGAGTGCTCAGTAACTGCTTATTCTGTGCTTCCCCCTCATCTGTCCTCAATAATGATATTCAGGCTGTGGAGGGGTTGAAATATCTGCCTCATATCTGAAGACAAATTTACATTTCACTCCAAACACCTTAATTTAATGAAGGTATTATGCTGTTGGTGGGTACTTAATTATGCTAGAGGCAGAGCTGAAATTTAATACTGTTCCACATGCAGGGAAGATTTACTAGTAGCTTATTTTCAAAAGTCCTCTAAAAGACTAATGCTTATGCAGTCTACTCTTGTTTTTTAAAGCAGATTAGAATAACCCAAACTTTCATAAATAAAATTTCATTTTAATTGCTCAATGAAGATAATGTATGTCTTTTTAGATTATGGGTTTTTGAGGAGATATCTGGATTAGCTGGCTCTGCACCAATGATCAATGTAACATTTGCTGCCCTTAGCATCTAAACCTTGATGATTTACACCTAAACAAATATAATCATTCAGGACAAGTAATGCTGTATGTGCTCATCTTATATATAAATCAAAGTGACAATTTGAAAATTATTGCAGAGCACACCTGTTGGTTTCTCTGTAACAGTTCCTCTCCCACAGCAGAAATCTGCCTTTTTAATCTCAGCTTGCTGTGTTCTTTCTGATAAGAGGACACTACTCTGAGCCATCATTTCTCAGTTTTGAGTCACAGCACCTTCCTTCCCGAGGCTGGGGGCAGAAGCGTGGTGGCTGCTAGAGGGGGGTTCACTGTGATGGGACACTTCTGAGACTGAGACCCTGGGAAAGTCAAACAAGCATTTGTTTATGTACAAGTACTAGGAAATCTCTCCAAGGACAGTGAACACCAGTCATTAATTAGGAATATGAGCCCAGCAGGGCTGAGCTGTGCTGCCCAGGCTGGCTGGGAGGGTTGCTCGGTTTGAGATGCCGGAGCGGTGTCACTGCTCCTCCAGCCCCATGTGTGCACATCAGCCCAGCTCATCTCTCTGTATGGCTCAGTCAGGCTCCTCTGGCACAGCTGTTCTGCCTGGGGCTCAGTCCCACCCAGCTGCAGCCCGAGGGTCACTCACCTCAGGGCTTCAGGGAGCTGCAGGCTGCATATTGTTGATTTGTATTTCTTGTGTTTCTACCCCTGCACTGAGGTGGGTTTACTTGTGGCACTGAATGAGGCTGTCTGGAGGCACGTCTGGGTCCAGGGCAAACAGAGGGGCTTAGAGTATGCTACAATACACAGATTAAATTTACACAGGACAGTAATGGGAAAATACAAGCTGGAATGCTGATGGGAAATGTCATAGTAGGATTTATTGATGACAGAGGCAGCGTAACTGAGAAGTCAGTGAAACAAAAAATTGCTGTAATTAATATCAGCTAGTAATTTTATCTTAATTACAACCAACAATTTCTGCCCAATGCATCAAGATACTATACTGGGGTTTTGAATTTTTACTGCTGCTACTCTGTTGCCCAGGTAGTGAGATGTCTTGTTTGCTTTGCTTTGTTCAACTAAACTTGACAGAACTGTATCTTCAGTTCAGACTTTTTCTAATGAAGCCTTTAAGACAAAATCTGCTGCCATTTTTGGGGTACTTTTTTTTTTTTTTCCAAAGCTATAATCTCATTTAAACATGTGACAGTTTCATGCCTGATAACTTTCCTAGCACTAATTCCTTTTCACTGAGAACCTAAAATGACAGTTCCTGAGTCCTAGATGTCCTGTTTCTTGTCACTGGGCAAGAGAATTAGACTGAGTGACTTCAGCTGGGGAAACATCTGCTGTAGTTCTGAGCTGATTGCTGGCTTTTGGCTACCTCAGCTGTAAATCATTCTGTTGTTAAAAGAATCCATTTGGAGTTTTAGAAGAGGAGCTCTTACAGCAGTACCAAGTCCTAGAGCAGAGATTTCTTTAAAAGGTGAGAAAAACTTTCTAGCAATTTCAGATATGTTTCACTATTACGGGAGCTGTTTCTATTTAGGGGAGTTCTTGGTAGAAGGACTTTTTCAGTACAGCAGAACTTGGAGCCACTGTTTCTGAGAGAGTTCACAGTGAGTTTGGTACCAGCAAGGGAGGTGCTATTTCATCTGGGCTGCTTGCCCCTTGCTTAAAAACATGTTTGCTTTCTGCCTTCAACCAGTTGGGGAGGAAAAGAAGTTTAGCAGCTGTCTGGCTGTTTCTCCAAAGCAGAAGGCACGTGCTGTATGTTTCAGCTGCAAGAAGCCTGCAGCAAAGCAGGTTAGTCCCGGGGGAGGCTGAGGTTGTCACCATTGTGTAGGGACAGCAGCCGAGGTGATGAACAGCTGGGGACAAGGGACAGGGCAGGGGGAAACGTGTCCTGTCAGTGCACTGCAGTGGAGTTGGGTGTGCTCCACATCAGAAAGAGCTGTGAAATAGCAGGGATGTGGCTCTGCTGTGCAGAAAGAGGAGGCTGCCTAATGGCATGTCGTGCTTTTAAGATTGATTTAATGCTTTTGCCATAATAACCAAAAGACTTAAGCAAACAGCTTTGATGTTTAATTCCTTCTTTGCTTTGAGACAACCGCTTGTTGTTTCTGGGCTTCCAGCACATTTTACTTTGAAACAAAAGAAATTAAAATCCTAAAGAGACTTAGTCTGGTATACTTTTCTTTCCTGTGAAGCATATCCCTTATGTAAACAGTTTAGGTGAGGAGCATATTATATTGGAGTTGGGACTTAAAAAATTACACTGGAGAAGTGGCAAGTCTCAAAAACAATATTATGTACATGATCAGCCTCGTAAACAGTGAACTCAGGATTCTGGCTCTGGGTGGCAGTTAAGCATCTCTGACAAATCAGGGCTGCAGAGCCAGTGTACCACTAGTGGAGAAAAAAAAATACATCAGCACGATGGGAGAATACTGCAGAGAGCAGGAATGTGGTGAATGTGGAAGAAAGGGAAAGGTGGTGGAATAAGCTGAAGGGGCAGAGTAGCCAACTGCTTATTTTGGAAGCTAAGAGATGTGCCATTTGCCAACCATGAATATTATCTACAAATCTGGGGAAATATGGAAGGATTTTAACAAGTCACAAAAAGTGAGATGAAAGTGCCGAGGTAATCCCTATTTAAAACTGCCTTTTGGTATATTTTTTGTAAATATTAGTATTATCGTACAGATTGCTGGAGCATGTGGCATGTTTGTTTGCTTGCCACTTGTCTAAAGCAGCATACTCTTCAAAACATTAACAGCATATTTCTCTCGAGTTTTTAACTGTCATAAAAATGTTTTTGAGCAGTTTAAAACAGGGAATAAAACAACTGCAAGATGTAATCTCTGTCCTGTTTAGAGGAAGCAGAAAGGAAAATAACTTTAGCCACATTTCCCTGCAGATGTTCCACTTGACTATTGAATGATATGGTACACAAGAGATGCTTATGCAAGTGATATTTGACAGTGCCACCTATTGCTGGAAAAGCAGAACTCAAATGAGTATTTTTGTTATAAGCATGCCTAAATTGAGCAGAAAAATGAATTCATCTTTTAATTATTTCAAGGTCATTTAGCCATGTAGATATAAGCTTGCCTTTGTCTTTATGTCTATGAAATGGACTGCACTTTTAAAAACTGGATTTATCATACAATTGCATCAGATAGTGAAATAAATTTCTAGTTCAGAAAACTTGCAACTATTGGAATGTGGTTGAATGCCAGTGACTGTATTTTGGCTAAATCTGTTAAGCCTGATTGTTCCTCCCCCTTTAATTGATGACAGAAGATTGATCCTAAAAATCCTCAAACTGATTTAGATTTAGCAAAACACAGGAAGTTAGTTTTTTCCAGTGCTTGGAGTTTGTTAGCGTGAAGAGAATAAAACGTGTTTTAGCATGCTTCCAAAATTTCTATGAAAAGTAACTGGCTTAATGATGAAAATTCTTTGAAGACAAAGACTTAATGATCTGGATGCATCTTAATGCTTCCTATCCTTTATGAGGATGCAAGCATGAAAGCTGATTTCTCTACCTGCCCTTTCAAGGATGGTATTTGTTTTATTATAGAAGTCTAACTAATGCTAATGGTAGGAATAATGAAAGATTTATGGGGGCAGCCTGAGATCAATTTTAAGTTTTAATTGTGGTTTTTATTTCTGATCTTTCTTACTGCCTTAGTCTTGTTGCTCATCTCTATTAGAGGAACTCCCAACCCTAAACCTCCTCCTGATTTTTGGCTTGTAATCTTTAATGGAAAAAAGAAATTAGAAAGAAAAAATAAATTAGGTTTTTTTTTTTTTCCCTTGTTGGATCTAAATGGCAAGGTAAGAGCAGGAAAAGATGGAGCAGCAATTTGCTCTTTCTCAGGTCCAGGCACATATCACTGAGGAGTTTATTGCTGCTTTACATAACTAATATTCTTTGGCTGAAGCTGTCCTCCTTCCTCAAAGATAGACCAGTCTTCTGTTACCCCTGCTGAGCTTCTGAAGAACTGGATTGCTGTGAAGCTTAGGGGAATCAAAGGAAGTGGCTCTCGAGTATATAGGCATCTGTAGGTTTACAGAAGGTCCAGAAGGAAAAAATAAAATATTACCTACCCTCCTCCTGACCATAGAAAAATGCTGTGGGGAAATCTGACATCACCCTTGTTAAGTTCAGGGCTGAAATCTAATTCAGACAAAGTGAAAAGGGCTTACTTATTTCATGGATGGATTTTTGTGTGCTCTCTCTTCTTGAATCTCCTCTGCAGTCTGTTCCTATACATTTAATCTTCTGCTTTATCACTGTAGCTACCTGCTCCCTTGGTGTTCTTCAGTTCCCCTGTTTGGTCGTTCTCTTGTTCATTTTTCTGCTGTCCGTCCCCCCCCTCCCCGACAGAATCAGAGCACCTGAGCCAAGCCAAGAGACCTTCAATTCCTGCTGGGAAGTTTAAACCCCCTGTTATAACTTTCCCTTATGCAGATTCTGTAGAGGTAAAAAGGAGAACGAGTTCCAGCGGTTCCGTTCGGTGTCTCTGGAGGGAGGAGTGTGAGTGATGAAGTTTCCCGTTCCCGTCCGAGCGTGGGGCCAGCAGAGGCCACTTCAGCCTGGGACCCACCTTCCGCTGCCCTGGACTAGAAATGGGAGATTTTTCTTTCTTTTAAATATTAATAAGAGCCATTTAGGCACGGGGTGTTTCCGTCGTGATTGGTGCTTTGTTGGCACTGTCTTCTGCAAGCTATCTGTGGCCTAATGCTGTTGTACAGTGGAAGAATTTGGGAGCTGGAGGGGAAAAAAATGTTCCCTGTTTAGTTTAAAGGTGTGACTTTACTGAAAGAAATGATACCTTTGTAGTTGAACTTCTATAATCTGAAATTGAACATAATGGTGGGTGTGAAAACCATCCTTGAAATTTTTTTGTTCCCCCAGTGTACAGCTTCTAATTTCTTCTTAGTTGTGATTTGATTTACTCTTTTAATTAAAAAGCAACTGAAATTGGAGAACACTACAACCTACTAACTGATCTTTGTGGATGAGTGTGAGTTACTTAACAGCAAATCACAATCTATTTCCCCTTCCAATCCGGTGCCGATATTGTTATCTTGTAATACAATGCTAACAGATGATTATATCTGCCAATAATGCATTTAACAGGAGATGACAAATTTTATTATAATAAGAAGCACCTCACGCTCTTTCATTTGTCCCAGTGTAAATCAGAAGTTACTGCCTTGGATTGAAAAGATTTGTTCTTGTGTAAGAGCTTGCTGGTGTAAATGAGGATAGTCAAGCCTGACATGTGGTGATGTACCAAATTATATTACAGGATATTTAAATTCTGTCTCCCACTGTGAACAGCAGGATATCGTTTTTATCCTTCCTGTTGAATGCAGAATCACTTTTCCATTTATAAATTGAGGCTGAACAGAGCGCTCTTGGTATTGGCTGTTCCTCTGTTACTCCACATGCAGAGTATATTAAGACACCTGTTCATTCTTGCAAGGCAAACAATAAACAAACCAAAATACTTTCCTAAAAACAAATTGTTATGTGATTAGTGGAACTAATGAAGCTTCACTGCCTGCAGGTTTCTGTCCTTTATCCCCGACCCCCTCAGCAAGCCTCCCACCAGAAGGCTTTACTAGTGTTTATCTTTGCTCATATTTCATGGGATCTTCCCTTTGTCCTTTTTGCCCTGCAGTAATGCCAGTTCCTGTTTCCTTCTATCCTGCAAACCTTCCGCAGGTTCCTCCTGCCCTGTCACCACCAGCAGCAGCACTTCTGCCTGGCCCTGGGTGCTGGGTGGGAGCTGCTCAGGTAGCCAAGTTATAGCCTCAGATATCTCAGAGGGGAGGATAATTCAACTCTCTTGTTTTACTACCTGACAGATTTTCCCAGCACTCAGGGGAATTTAATATCTTCAAGGTGATTGCCCTCTGTTCAATTTCATAGAAATGGACCAGCAGATATTAAGAGTTTTATTCCCTACTCCTTGTTCTGGTGATTGGTCTTTGGGAGACTAATTTTGTTTTTGTTAAACTGCTGCTCTTTTCTGTCTTTCTCTCTTGTTTTGCAAATCAAGTGCAGTGGTCACCAGTGATGTTGTTAACTAGATAGAAAGCACAGGAATGGAGAGTTTAGCCCCTTACTATTTTTTAAGGGCATGTATACAACTTAATATCTTGTAGCCCTTGCACTTGAGGACAGTGTGAAATTATTTCCTTTAAGCGTATCAAAAACAGAAGTGGAAGATGAATGCTGAAAATTTCAGCTGGAAGGAGCTTCTGGAGTCCTGCCAGTTCCTTGTACTTCCAGAATCCACTCTAGAGTTTTAGTCTGGCTCCCTGCTCAAGCAGGGCCCACCAGAGCAGGCTGCTCAGGACACATCCAGTTGGGTTTGGAGTATCTCCTCAGATGGAGACACCAGAGCCTCTCTGAGAGACCAGGTCCAGTGTTGGACAGCAGTGTTTAGGTGGTGTTTGTGCCCACTGCTCCTTGTCCTGTCAGTGATCTCTGTGCAGGTGCACCCTCCCTCCAGGACTGTGGTTTTGGTACATAAGGCACCATGTTGGAAATTTTTTTGGCATGTTACAAATGGTCAGCCACTCTTTTTACAACGTCTTGTATTTTATCTGGTTTTTTGGTCTTTTTTTTTCATCAGAAATACTTGTTTGGATTTCTGAACATCTAGGTGTAACTCACAGTTTTCTGAACTAAGTATTTTTCAAAATATTGAAATTAATTTGAAATTCCATACATTGAATTTTAGGTGCTAATTATATTTTCCAGGGGTTTATTACCTGGAAGTTGAGCTGCCCTTGTATGTATGGGCATTTAAGATTTTTCATTGTAGAGGGGAAGCCATTCTTGCCTATTATTAAGTTAGCAAAGCCAGGAGCAATTGGTGTACTTTTAAGCTCTGCTTCATTGGTGTACTTTTAAGCTCTGCTTCATTCAGTGGCTATGTATAGATTCACTGTCTTAGCTTTTAATACTTGAAAATCCTATCTGAGTGTATTTATGCTCACTTCAGTGCTATCCAGTATTCAGTATTCAAATACCAATACTCTTAAGTGAGGCCTTTAAGCTCGTTTAGTGCATTGAGTCTTTTCTGTTTTGCAAAAATGAAAACATGCACAGTATTTTTTTTATCAATATGTGTTTAATGAAAACACCTGCAGGTTTTAAAATTGTCCTGTTTGCTCAGTGCAGAGTGATAGAGATGGCTGGGAGCAGAAGAATTACACCAAATCTCCTGGTGGATATCAAATTTTCTCTTTGTGTTACTTTCCCAAAGGCTTATTAAAAAAACAAACCAAGAAACCTACCAGCCAAAAAAACCCCAAGACAGACAAAACAACCAAACAAAAGTATCTTGAGAAATATTTTTTTAAATAAAAAAGATTTTTAGATTGCAGCAGTTACCATATAAATACTGAAAACAAATGTTTTGCAGACAAATAAACTACAGTCAGTAGCTGGATGCCAGCAAAAAGGTGCATGTGGCTCTTCAGAGATTAATGAATAAATAGAATTATTTCTGTAACTGGGGACAGTTGATAATCCATAAGCATTTACACATGGCACATTTTATTGCTGTGTTGTATCAAGGCCCTAAACTGAGGAGTTGACAGGTTTTGTAAGAGGTGAGGACAGCAATAAACAGAACCTATGCGGACAAAGTAAATCCATCTTTAAACTACAATTTATAAAAGTATGTTTACTTTAATCTTATGATAAATAACCCTTATCTAAAAGACAACTGGTGAAGTGCTGCTTAATTCTCTGAATATTGGGTACTGCTTACTTTGGGATCATTACGGAAGGAATAGCCAATATGTAGGCCAGATTTTTTTAATCACAATTTTGAGAGGTTTTAATTTTTAATTAATGATGAAGGCTTTTGCCTTTTCTGTTGCATAGCTGAGAGGTGCTAGGACTTGAAAAAAAACTTACTACTAAAATATTTTATGATTTCAAAAGGCTTTCTGTATTTATGTACATCATTCTGTAAAAGTAATTCGATAAAAAGACCCAATAAAAATAAGTAAGAATTTCTCTAAACTGCTTAATGAGACCTAATAGAAATCTGAATTTCAGATCACATTAGGGTTGTCATATGCCCTAATTTCAAATGACAGCTCTGGCTTGTCATGCAGTTGGCCTTTTATTTTGTGTCATGAATTAACCAACCGTGTGTTCTTACACCCCTGTTTTATTAGAGCTACACTTAAAAGATGAGAAAACTTCATTACAGTAGTTATGTTAGAACATGAGTTACAGAAGGGCGAATAAAGGCAGTTTTGGACCATATTTAGATATTTCAAATGTGGATAAATATAGAGGAATGAAAAATTCTTTCTAGTTTTCCCCACTTCCTAACCAGACAGGGTGTGCAAAGTGCAGGTGATGCTCATTAGCAGCAATTATCAGCACCAAGGGGCTGTGCTGCTCCTGCACTGTTTCTGTCCATGGGTGACTCACCTGGATGAGGCACGGCACACACCACAGGTGAAACGGTTCTTGATAATGTGTAGGGTTTGTGACACTTTCTAAAACATGTCTGCAGTCTAGTTGAAGAAAGGGGATCTACTAAAAAATGGGAAAGGGTAAAAAGCAACTGTGAACTTCGCAGGGATTTTTACTGGTGGGTTTTTTTTTGTTGATGTTTGTTTTTTGGTTTTGTTTCCTTTTTAAATTTGCTGTTTACTGAAGGGGATTAACATCTCGTAATGCCTCTTTTTCAGTGCTGTGGCTTGATTCTGTGTCTTTGAATCACACTATCTTGTGGGTCTAAATAAATCAGGTGATACATAGTGCTTGAAGTACCGACAATATTCTGAGGTTGGATTAACAGTTTGGGGAATGGTGAAAATATAACTTCTTGTCTGCATTTGCCAGTGCAGAAGGCATTATCAAAATGAGGTGTTAGTTATCAGCCAAATCATTCCTGTCTGTCTCTGTCTGGAGTTAGAGAGATGCCAGAAGGGACTAGAAATACGAGATGGGCTGCCCTGGCTCAGATCGATGGCCCTAAGTGGATGCCTGGGGACAGGACAAGAGGCAGTCATAATTGAAATGCCACTTAGGCTTTCCCAGGCTTGCAGCCCTTCTGCTCTGGGGGCTTTTGGAGCTGGATGTGGCCTTGGCTGCTTGGGAGGCCTCAGTGGGGCTCTGCGAGGAGCTTTCTTGCCGTTGTTTTAATCCTTGTAAACCTGTGGCCTCCCCAGCACTCCCTAACAAATGTGCATTTGCTGTGTAAAGAACTGTCTCTTTTAAGGAGGGGAGAAAAATGGGAAAAAAAAAAAAAAGGATTTTGAACCAGACTACTGCTAGTTCTGTTTATGTCTCCTGGTTTTTGTATGAAAAGAGTCAGGAAGGTCAGATAACATGCCTTGCAGCTTTCTCTGTGGTGTCCTTGCCTCCGATGGTGGCATGTGGTCAAAGGGAAGTAAATCCAGTGCATTATTTGCTGTTTTCAGTGCTCTCCCGGGTGGGAGGTGCTGCCATGGGACACAATCCTTCCTCGAGGCACCCAGACAGGGCAGGGGAAGGTGGGGCTGTATTGCTGCTTCTCTTCTGATCTAATCAAAGTACATCAGGACTCGGACCATTAACATAAAGGGCTGAACCACCGTGGTGGTGTTGTGCTGCTCTGGACAGTTTACAGAATACGCTCCTGTGCAAGAGTGCATAAAGCCAGAGGCACCTTTCCCATGCTTTCAAATGCACGTCTGCACAACTCAGCTTAGCTGCCCTTCATCTCTAGAAAGCAATGGGTATTTATACATACACACAGTTATATCTCTGGATGAGAGAGAGACTCTGCTGATGTAACTTTATTCATCCCTTTTAAAGAGACAATATACTGCTTATCTCAATAAGCCTGTAAATAATAATGCTTATCCACCGACTGTGGTTGGAATTGCAGTTACTATTGATTTTCTCATAAAATACTGTTGGAATAGTTCTTAATTTAGTGGAATGTTAAGCTTTGCTTATATCCAGCCCCAATTACACTTGCACTTCAGTGGTGTCTGGGGATGGTGCTGTGAATGGGCGCAGAGCTCCCTTATCCCCCCTGGAGAAAGCTTCCCAATGCTTGAAGCTGCCTCAGGTGCTTCCACCGTAGTGTCTGGTGCAATGTAAGGAAGGCAAGAGCAGGTCATGACTTGCAGGGCGTTTTGTGATTCAAGGCTGCAGATCCACCTCAGGTGCTGCTCCCAGTTCTTCTGGGAGTCAGTTCTCCCTGCCCTGCTGATACTCCCTTCACTTTCTGGTAGCCCCAGTTCCTGCCATCCTCTGGTGAGCTGTGTTTGGCCTAATGAGATCATCCCCCTTGTCTGTTCCCTCTCCCCCTCTCCTGATGTTCCCATTTTCACCCTAAGTGACTGTCTCTTGCTGTTTGGTTCTGGTGACCATGATGCCCATCTTTGAGGCTTTGCAGTAGTTCTGGAAGTTCATGATACTCTGGCACTGTAAGTTTTATTATTATCTCTGTTTTATTTTATCCTTCTTTATTGGAAACTCACATAGTAAAGTAATGGTAAATACAGTTATATTTATTTTCACGCTTACAAGTGGAGCTCCTGATTAATTTCTTCAGGTTATTATCTACTTGGCTGTTTGTTTCTATCATTTCTTTGAATCAGTAATTGCTGAAGTTTATGCTGTGGTCTGTACTCTGCTGAGACATTGATTAATGTTTTGGTTAGCTGAGCTACTTAAAAAGAAAATCTAAACCAAAACTCCGTATCAATAGGGAGTGGTTTTCTCCTTGGTTGTACAGCCTGGGGCCTCACTGGGTCCCCAGCTGTGGTGGGCACAGCCCAGGATGTTTTGTGCTGCTCTGCCCAGGGCCAGGGTGCCTTTCATGCATCTCATTCAGACACCTTCCTTCCTCCTTCCAACACCTTTTTTTTCTCTTGAGAAATGAATGAATTCTTCGTAGTTGGCCTCTTCTTTACTCTTCAAATTATTGATGGATGTTTCGTGTTTACATGATGATTTTCCAGTCCTCTGTTTTGTTAGTAAACAAGAGGTATTATTTGTAGGTGTTAAATACACAATGTACCTGTTCTGGGGGAAAAATAAAAACAAAACAAAACACCCCAAAAAACCAAACAACTTTATTTTCAGGTATATATTTTTAAAATACATAGGAAAATATTTGGTTTAGTCATTTCTCCTCTAGAGTTCTTTGTGCCTTTTCCTTTCATGTTCTTC
This sequence comes from Pyrgilauda ruficollis, assembly GCF_017590135.1. Lineage (NCBI taxonomy): Eukaryota > Metazoa > Chordata > Aves > Passeriformes > Passeridae > Pyrgilauda > Pyrgilauda ruficollis. The sequence goes on from NW_024530599.1 coordinate 2,363,118, forward strand.
CTCTTGCAGTTTTAGGAATTCCTGATACCCTTGAACAGGACAGAGTCTTTGAAGTTTGTTGTCCAGGACTGTAATCTATCCAAAGCTCTGGTTTGTAACCAGATATGGGCCATACACGAACCACCCAGCAGTGGTGGTGAATGATGCAGTTTTCACTGAGCACAATTTTGCTTTGTTAGTGTCAGCTGTCCTGATTTGTTGGTGCATTGGCTTCTTCCTACAGCTGCTGCTTGTTAAACACCAACTTTTACTGTTATTCCACTGCAGCATCTTTAATTTCTGTGTGAAATCATGGTTTTCATGTTTGGATGACCATGGTGCTTCCCTTCACCTTCTGCATTCTTTCCTCCTGGTCCCAGGGATTCATATTTCAGTAGGTATATTTTTTATTTTTTATTTTTACTGCTTTTCTTTTTATTTGGATTAAGGTTGCTATGTCTCTGAAGATGTTACAAAGTTACTTCAGTGGTGTATTGGGGTTTTTTATTCTGTTGTGATTCAGCTGTGATTTTTGCTCTCTGACTCTTGAAAGCATTGCTATTAGATGTTTGCCATGATCTCTTTTTCCTGTTGCTGTCATGCCCATTCTTGCTGACTTTATCCAGAATTTCTCTTGAAAATAAAAAGTGTTGTTTTCAACTATTACTAATATTCATTAGAAAAAATGATGCTGTTTTAAAGCTAGACATTTGGAAATACATCTGTTATGATACATACTTGAGAAATTGATAGTGGCTTCCTTTCTGTAATTTTTTTTGTTCTACAGCTGTAATATATTGAAAAAACTTATATTTATAATTTTGTGGCTGTTTAAAAGCTTTATTATTATTTTTCATTACCCAGAATTCAGTTAATTTCCATTTACTAATCTACCACTCTCTCTCATATCTTTTGCTGGCTAATAGGAAGATGAAATGTTTTTTTCTTTCAAGTTTGGCCTACAGCTCATAAACCAAATTTCCATTATATGTATTGATGTCAAGATGAGGAAAAACATATTTTGAAAGTTTTACTCCTATTTGTCAAGGGTGCTATGTTATGATCACTATCACGTTAAGTAATTGGCATTTGTATTAAATATCAACTGAATAGAAATTCTAGATATTCCCTGATTTGTTGGTACATTCAGAATTTTATAAATCATTAGTTTGAATAAGTTTCTGGAGGATGATAACTCTATACATTGAATATAAAGTAGCAGTGTGCATACAAAATGAGTTGACATGAAAGTACTAGTTTTGGTTTTTGAATATTGTGTACCTGTTTTTCTTGCAAGGCATCTCTCGGTCTTTATTGAAACACTGGCTCCATTGCAAGGCAATTATTCGAAGAAAAAGAGGTAGAGTGATGGAGCAGTGAGAAAAGTCAAGGACTTAATAGCCAAAACACAGATCTTTAATTTGAATTTGTCCTGGCCTTTGGGTGAAGTTGCGCGATGGTATCTTTGCTTCAGAACCTTGGTGCAGTGCTTTGATCAGGTGCAGTCTCAGAGCACATCAGTCTTGGGAAGCCACGTAGGGTGGTGTTTGTAAGATCAGTGCTGTGCATTTGGTTTGGGTTTTCTTCCTGCTGAGGTGAAGTCCATCACGCAGGTTGTTAGGAGGGGGATACAATATAATGCAAGTGGTTTGTGTTGTCTTACACTACAGCTGTGCCATCAGCTGTCAGCACCTGCTGAGGACATTGCTGTGTGTTCCCTCTCCTGCCTCCTCTCGTGGCAGTGCCCCGAGCCAGAGCGTGGAACTGGTGCAGCCTAAAGCCGTGGCAGGAGGAGACAGACAGGCCTGGGGTGGTGAGTGCCCAGTCGGGCTCTGAGAGACCCAGGGGAGCCAGGGCTTGCACAGCTGGCTGTGAGGAGCTGCTGGTGGGAGCGGCACTGCCTCTGCACCCCAGCACAAAGCTGGGACTGCTGCTGCTGCTGCTGTGTTCCTGTGGCTGCAGCCTGGAGGAGAGAGGGGCACTGCCGCTCTTGTGTCCCACAGCTGCCTGCATGGTGACAGATTACAGGTTTCTGCATTGGCGTGGCCAGTAAATGTGTACTTGTCCCTTATTTACTGGGTATGTAAAAATGCTTATCACTCCAAGATCACAGCTGAAGGCACCCAGACCTGTCTTGCAGCATGCAAAGTGCTGTGTAATGCCAAAGGCAAGGAAAATTGGGCACGTGGTATTCACAGACACTTCTTCCATCTTCCTGTGCCAAGATCTCAGCCAATTAAAGTGGAGTGGTGTCCTCTGGGGAGAGGTGAGCATGGAGGGGTTGGTGCTGAGCAGCAGCAGGGTGAGTTGGGGAGGCTGCCTGGCCTGTGGCCAGCAGTGTCAAAAATGAGCAGGAAATTGATTTAGTGAAGCTCTGAGTACCTTGTGCTAAATGATCTATTGACTAAGAAAAAAAAAAAGAAATTAAAAATACTACTAATAAAATGTGGAGTATGTACCAACTAGGACAAGTTGTCTGTGTTATGTAGATTTTGCTGTTCCCTGCAAGCTTTTAGATGCTTGCAGCTGTGATATTTCATTTCTATCATTACTGTGTGTGTAATCTATAACCTTCATCTAAGAAACACGACTCATTAATTAATCATTACCAAGGGCAAGACATGCAACAGCATCAAGTGTGCCAAATCCTCTCTCAAAGTTTTTGAGTGTCTGACTGTTCGTAGATAGCATCTCAGCAGTCCTGGCAGATTACTCTAAAGGACCAGATCTTGCAGCACGTACTCAATTTATGGGTTTTTATATCAGTTCTTCCAGTGGCACTCCAAGTAATTTGCAACTCTGCCTTCCACTTATTTAACCCTCTCCATAGTGCTGCTCTGAGCCCTGCTGCTGAGGTTCCTAGCACTGCTGGGGTGGCTGGGATGTGGATGGCAGCAGGGACCTGAGGGTGGCACTTGTGCAGATGGGCAGCCCTGGAGTTTTTAGTGCTCCTGATGTGGAGAGGCATTATGGAAATGGGCAAACCCTGCTGCACTGTCACTTCTCTTCTGAGAAACAGTGCGCTCCATTTTTATGCTGCTTATGTAGTACCTGCTAAAATTATTTTTAAAGAATCCGATATTAGTCTAAGAGATGTCTGAAAGGAACAACTTCATTCCCTTTGGCTTTGCTTCTTTTCTTGCTTGGTTTGGCTTGTTTGTAAATACTGGTTGATGTTTACAAACACTTCTCCCCTGCTCTCTTACAGAAAGCTACTTCCAGGCAAAAAAAATATTAGAACTTGTCAGACTGTATTTTTAGTCAGTCTTGGTAACAGGTACTTTATTGACAACTCTGTAATGAAACATGAAACCTGTTTTGATTTTTGTTAACTAATCTTCTACATGGATTTATGGTGGGGTTTTTTTGTTTGGCTTGTTTGGGCTTTGTTTCTTTTTTTATTCTGTTGCAGCTAGAAAGTTTCATTGTTCTTTGGACCTTCCACACATAAAGAGGACAAAGGAAAAATTGAGAACTGAAATTGTAGCTGTACTGCACTTTTTTACAGTGTCATATGCTTTTACATCTCCTGTGACTTTGAAAAGCTGTGTACTTACTTCAGTCTGATTTTTAAAGTCATTTTTGCACGCTCTTGTCTCTTCCTTTCGCATTGTTCCATGGGAAGAGGTGACTCCAGCAGCACAGCGAGGGCCAGCACGGTGTCCAAGGGGGTGACAGGCTGGCAGTGCCTGGGCTGGACCTGTCCCCTCCTGGTGAGCAGGGACTGTGCCCCAGCAGAGCCTGGCAGGGGCACCCTGGGCTCCAAAGCCAAAAAACCTTCTCAGCTGAGGTCACCAAGTGGCCTTTTTTTTTTCAGTAGCCGACAGCTCCCTGGGAGCAGTTTGAAAAGCCTGGGTGAGGTGGGCTTTGCTGAGGTTTAAAGATGTTTTCTTACGTGGTACATTTTAGCTCTCACATATTAATTATTCTTTTTCTTGGGAGCCTATCAGTGTCTGTATCTCTGTAACCCAACATTGTTCTTATGGATCTTGCTGTTCCAAATCCAGCAGCTCCTGAAATAGTGATACACAAACAGGGGAAGGTATAAAAGAATTAACAATTATAAGCAAATACTGTAAATGGCACGGAATTACCAAAGCAGGAGGGAGGTATTAGAAGTGTAATTTCCACTTAAGCATAGGTTGATAGGATTGCACAAAAGAAAGTAAGCGTAATAGTGAAAATAAGGAGATTATGAAAGTAAAGACTGCATCCCAAACCCTAATTAGTGAGGTTATCTGCATTTCAGCTTTCACATTTGCTCATTAAAAGCACTGGGGGTTTTTTTTCACCTTGATTCATATTCTTAGAAAATCTTATGCCATGATTCTGGTCATAAAGATTTTACATGATACTAATGAACAATATGTATCCAATGCTTTGTCTTATTTTTTTAAAAAAATAATGCTTTATGGAAAGCTGTTGGCCTGAATACAATTATTCCTATTCATTTCCAGGGAGATAAACCTCAACAGTTAAGCAGTGCTAATACATCAAGCTTCTTTTTTAACCAAAAATAAGTACCATTAATTTAAATTCAGTGAAAGACATGGATAAAGCAGTGTTAAATGCTCTCACTGTTAAAAGAAAGTAGCTTAAAATTTCATGCATAACAGTGAAAAGCATTAGCTTGTCTTTATAGGTTTTTGTATATGTGATGAAACATTTGGCTCTAATATTGATGGTTAACGCCTCTGCTCCCCCCTCAGCCTGGGAGGATTTTGTGGTTTTTTGAGTGGGCTGCCATCAAGTATTTGAATTTCTTTGGCAGAATGACCAATCACTACTTCACCCTTATTTCTTATTGCTCAGTTTCATAATGCAAGGTGAAACATATGTTTCTTTCCAAGTCATCCTAGATATGGTTTTGGCTCTCCTGGATTGTTTCATTGACCAGGTGGAAATTGCTGAGGCTATGGACATATTAGATAATACTTGTTTTTCCAAAAATACTTTTGTGGATAATAGAAATTCTGAACAAAATGTGGGAATCAACAGGTATTAGAAGGTATTGCATACTGAGAAAGAAAATAATAAACTGACAGAGAAAGCAAATGGTCTGTGAAGTGGCGACATCTAAGGCTATTTTAATTTAAACTTTTTTTGTTTTAAAAATGCTCAGTGGAAAAAGTGTCATAATGCTAAAGTTGTGAGAAATGCTGCTTAAGTTCATGATGTCTATTTGTTCTTTTGAACTGAGTAGGGAAGATGTGTTTCTTTCTTATTTACTAGTTTAGCAGTGTAAAAATTAAATTACTAAGCAATCTCTGTACTTGAGTGTCTGCATTTGGGACAGGGGTAGGAAAAACTGGAAGCATATGGAAATAGGAATTGAGAAGGTTTATTTTTTACATCTGGTGTGGTTAGATTGTGGGGTCCTTTTGGCAGTTAAAAACTGTAGGAGATAAATACCATTAAATAAAATTTCATGGTCAAGCCTTTGCTTATTATGGTTTTACAGGTTTTTTTTTTGTTTGTTTGTTTGTTTTCTGAAAGTTATACTTATTTCTTTCTGACAGATCCATCTTGGTTTTCACTGCTTTCCACAGTAAGAATTCCCTCTCACCTGATGAGCTAAAGACACGACCCCTAAGGACTGCCAGACTGAGCACTGCCTGGTCAGTGAGTACTCACAACCTGAGTTTGGTGTGCTGTTTGCTCACAGATGTGTTTATATTGTTGGCCAAAGTGGTTCCATCTATGCTTCAAAAGTGCCTGGGAAGATCTCTGCAGGAAAGTGTTTTTGTAGAGGAAAGCAATTTTTCTCAGCACTTTGCTTTAAAGAATCTGCTTCAGTCTTTTCCAGCCCAACTGGATTACTTCAGAAGGCCCCAGTAAAAGAAATATGCCTTTTTCCTGTCTACCTGCGTGTTCATTTGGGGATATTGTTCATCCTGACAAATTCAGGATCAAATGAGGGTGTTAAGAATTTATTACTCCTGGCATCAAAATAGTTTTTTCTCCACTCAAATGAGCCTTTCACTCAGATTCTGAACACAACAAAAATTATTCAGTCTGTACGACTGGCTGCATACAGTTCTATATCTGTGTACAGGCAATATATGCCATTCAGAGAAAAGACAAAGAGAAGAAACCTTCCCATTTTCTGTTCTTTGATGGTGTCTCTAACTGCTGGTCAGAATGCTCACAAGACACCCTACAATTTAATTACTGTTGTACACATGCTCTGGGAATTCAGGTAATTATATAAAGTGCCACACTTATCCCAGTGTGTCCAGCACTGGAAATGGCTGTCCTCCTTAAGAGTAGCTGAAGAGTAAAGGGATCATAACCTTTGGATGATGGATTCCCATCAGAAAAAAACCCAAACCCTACTTATGTTCCAAAATAATCTGTCTTCTCTTATGGATTTTAATTTTACTGAGAATAATTTGCAGTGAGACACCTGAGAATTCTTACTCGAGTAATTTAATTCAGTGGCAGTATTTCATAGGAAGCTACTTCCAGATTGTGCCTTTTCTAAATATCTCATTTGGCGTTAGTTTAATATAACATTTTAAATTGTTTCACTTGTCTTGAAAAGCATGGCAAAATAGTGGGGTTTAGATATGGCAAGCACCAAATTCTGAGGGAATGCACACTGAAGAAAATCAACACATTCTTCTGCAAGAATTCTTCTTGCATTGTTTGCAATGGGTCATTTGGTTGTCATTACATATTTTCTACTGGAAAGTTATTTTCTAAATCCAGGGCTGTACTTTCTCAGTTTTTAGGCCATTAAGATCGATGCTCCATACTTATAAAGTAAATTACTCCAAGGGTCTGATCTATAAATTTTCAAATTTTATGTAGTGTAAGAAAATTAAAATGAGAAAAATTAGATACCTCAGTATAAGGAATCCTTGATCTGGTGGGATTGTGGAGGTTTTAAAATTTATTTATATTATTTTACAGGTGTAAGTTTCATTACAGCTTTCTGCTGTTTCTGTAAGGTTAGAAATATGAAATAAGGGATTCCTGAAATCTGTTTTGGCTCTTATTAAATGTATTTATCTAGGCTATGTATAAGTTATTTGTATATGCTCTGTGTAGATGGTCCTGTATTTAAGGGACCTTCATAGCCCATCTTTAAGTAGTTAAAGAACAGATTGACAAGTACTTCCCACACCAAATTCCAGGAGAACAAACATTAAGTGATAAAAGATACTGGTTCCAGAAGCTCTCACTTTTGCTCTGTATCTCAACAGCAGTTTGTCAGGGAAAGGTTGCAGAAGTATGTCCGTGGTGAGAATTTCAAAACACCTGATAGCTCAATTTCAAAACCCCCTGCTGTAGTCTTGGTTTGTTTGTGTTTGCTGTCTATTTTTTAAAATAACACCAAATTATCTCCCAGGGTCAGACAGTAAGTCAGTGACAAAGCTGAACATGAAACCAAATTCATAATTCCCTGCAGTAATTGAGGTTGAGAATATGCCTGCTTAAACTTTCAAAATGGTGGCTAGATCCTGTGCATTACTTATTTTCATTGCTCTGGAAAATACTGAGGCCAGGAAGGATTTTCAGGTACTGAAATAAAACTTTTCTTCTTGCTCCCCATCCTATGTCTGGGGGAATTTTCTCGGGGTTGGATTTGAGTCGAGACACAGGCTGGGACAGGGAGCTCAGTGCTGTTTGTGAGGAGCAGAGCTTTCCCTCCTGGCAGTGAAATATTTGCTTTGGAGGATCTCCAGCAGTTCCTCCAGCTGAGGGAGGGCTCCTCACAGCGCCCCAGGACAGGGGAGGAACATCAGCACCACGAGATCCCCTGCAGCATGGTACAGCAGCTGATTTGGGGTTTCATTTTGGGCTTTAGGGTTTTAGGAGATGTTCTGTCTTTACTTGAGTGTCTTCCTTAGCTGCAGGTTTGGGGTTGGGAATTTGCCCCGGTTCTGTCCCAGGAGCTGGTGGCACCACTTGTTTTCAGCCTGCTGTAGGTACTGTTTGTTCTTTATTTCACTCCTAAACTTGTGTTCCTGTGGATTTCCTGGTGTGATGAGGAAGCGCTGGTAACTTCCCAGTTAATTCCTTTTTGTATGGCTTGCCCAGCCCTCCAGCTCTGCCTGTTTCTGCTTTATGTTCTTTATGCATCTGTCAAAAACTTACTGTCAGTTCCCAAACCACCCTTGAGACTCATTTCCCTCCACTGTGCCCTTCTCCAGTATCCTCTGTGTTCTTCAGAGGCCATGGCTGTGACATCAATATTTCAGTGTATTTTTTACGTTTTGTTTATTTTTTTTTTTAATTTGCTTTCTTTTCAACAAAGGCTGCTATCATCCCATCACGGTGGATCAAAGCCTTTAGAAAGTAACTACCTTAGAGGAAAAAGTTTAACTTCTTGAACAAAACCCTTCTGGACTTATCCTCAAGGGAGGACTGAGTTTCTTAGCTTTATGCATCTTGACAGGAAATTCACGTCTTCTGAGGGAGTTGGAAGAAAACAGCCTCTTCATCACTGCCAACTTCTGTGCTCTTCTTAGTTCCAGGTCTGGAAGATGCAAGTTTTTGGCATTTTTAGTGCTGCCACTCTGAAAAAAAGAACATATTCTATATGGTTTGAAAACCTTCTGTAAACTCCCATTGGTATGAATAGTCAAAAGTACTTCAGTAAATTACTGAAGAAGCCTTCTTTTTACTGTCAGACTTGGATGCCTCTACCGTGTTGGGTTTATTAGTTTGCAATGATTTTGAAAGGGAACAAAAGTTGACAAATAATGTGTTCGTAAGTACTTGTATCTTTTATTTCTTAAGCAACAAACTCACAATCAGAACTTGATAAGTCTTAGCACTCACAAATGAAGCCACAAGACCAATGCAACTTCTGCTATTGATTTTTCTCCTGAATAACTCTTGGCAGCAAAGGCAGGTTACCATCCTGTGTAAGCATCAAACTTACTTAATTACTCTAAATTATAAACTAACCAATAAATCAGCATTGCTACAGTGTTGTCCTCCCATTCCTCACTCCATACCTGAAGTGTGTATCCCAAATAAGAATCAATGCATCAGAAAATTGTTTTAATTTTATTTTTAATTAAATGCAGAAAAATGGATGCTGTTGTGGAATTACCCACAATAATTAAGCCTGAGGAAAGAGCAGGGACATACGTGCAATTAAAATAGGTCATTGTAATGTGATAATTGCAGAAGTAGAATTAAGGTGTTGCCCATGCTTTTGTAAATTATGCCACATCACCAAGTACCATTTTATTTTTTTTACATTTTTGTCTTTGTTATGAAGTTCAGTGAGGCATTAATGAGGCTAACCAATTCTGCAAGTGGTTTTAAATTTATGCCCACACATTGGCCTTAGCACTGCAAGCATATTTGTTGGGAAAGAAATTTATTTGGCAGCATTCTTTAAGACACAAGCTTCGATATGAGGAGATGCAACACTGCCATTTCTCAAGTACTGCATGAGCAGATGAGAAATTGTATATTACTTTGGATAAATTCAGGCCGCTGTCAGATGTATAGAAGATGGGAATAATTCAAGCAGAACAGTAAGCCTAGGATAATTAAAAAATAAATTACTGTACCTTAAAATATTTTAGTGGACTCTAGATATGAGTGTTCAGACTGAGAAGGATGTAGTGAGAAAAACTAACTGTATGAAAATACCAAATTATCACTAAAGGTCAAGTAAAAATGGACTGGAAAAGATAACTGGATGTTTGAAATCCTCTTGTTTCTTTTGCTTGGGTTTTTTTTTGACTGACTACTATGTAGCATACAAATTTGAGAGTTGATAAATAGATGCTGATAATATTTGCTATTTTATGAGAATTCTCTTTGAGTCGGGTACCAATTTCATTAACAATAATTTGCATTCTATGTCATGACATTGTATAATTCATGTATTCTTCAAATATTTCAGTGGGATATGAAATTTTGTGTGAAAAAAGACATTGTATAATTCATTTATTTTTCATAAACTTGAGTGGGATATGAACCTCTGTGTAAGAAAGGCTCTGTGGGGAAAAAATATTTGAGTTTTGACCTTTGTTTTTTCTAACTAAGAGCAAGTTTTAATATATGTTATAGTTTTAAAAAGAAAAATCATCTTTTGCCTTGTATGGGAGTGTGGGTGAAAGGGTGGGGGGAAATGCTGTAGGTATTCAGGCTGGCCTAGAGTGGCAGCTTGAGGGAAATGTTAGGATAACTATCTGAATGCTTCTTAGAGTGAGACTGAAGGGGACAGGTCTCTCCTAGAAACTCCAGAAATGCCATCCTGTGCATTCTGGGGCTATCCTTGGAGAGCCCAAAGAACACAGTTACAGCTCATGACAGATGGTTCTCTATGAAATAGTCTGTGTAACCTGCTGCAAACACTTAATAAGGGTATGACATGAAGGAAAATGTAAAATCCTGTCTGTGGTGCAGTAATCTGCCCTTTATTGGTAGTTTCATTTCTTCCTTCCTGTACTGGAAACTCAGCACTGACAATTCTAGATTTTTTGTGCAGCTGATTCTGAAGTCTTCCTGGAAACTTGGTGGGGTTTCAAAAGAAGTTCTGTGTGTTTGAGAATGATGTAGCCCTTCCTGTTTGGTGATGAATCCTGGGCTGAACTATTTCAGAGTGAAATAGTTTCCTTGTGGAAGGGAAAGGTTCTCAGTCAGCATCTGTCCTGGAAGAAACCCTCTGTCTGTAATTACTTCGTGACTGGAGTTTGGTGCTGTGACTGTGTAGGTGTCTGATAAATGTTTTTGGTGGAATAGAGCACACATATGAAGAATGAGTGGATAAAGGTGCATTTCAGTTCCATTCATTCCAGACCAGGCTGATGCCTTTGCCTTCGTGAACAGCTTTTTTTGTGTATTTAACAAAAGGAAAAAAAAGAAATCTTTATGAGAAGGGTATTTTGGTAAATAGATGTTATCGTTCAGGTTTTTCCTTTGCTTTTTATTGCACTGTTTGTGTTTCTAGAAGTAGAGGGTACGAATAAAAACTACAGTTACAAAATACAGCCCAATAGTGAATCAGCCTGAAATTAAATCACAACTTCTAGTGAGCCACCTGTATCTGCTTGGATAGGATCTTCAAAAATCAGGTGTGATAGAAATAAAACAGAAGAACTCGATAAAAACTGAACTGCCATCACAGTGAGAATCAAAATGTTGAGTGTTCCCTGGCTTTGTTGTACGGGGAAGCACCACCCCATCAGTACTGACAGCTGCACGTGCTTGGTGCTGAAGCTGGGACACGAACCAGGGACAGTGAGCCTGAAGAACAGCTCGGGTGGCACCTGGAGATGGCTGGTGCTGAGTGCAGCAGGGGAGAGACCTGTGAGTTAGGTGTGAGCAGGACACCCTGCAGGAGTGACTCAGTTTTGCACATCAGGGTGCCCTCCAAGGGTGCTGACCATGCACTGGAGGAACATGGCAGTAGGGCTTGGGAGAGCCCTGTGCCATTCCAGGAGGTCTGGGAGACAAGGAGACTCATAACACAAACATTTTTTGTTCTGCATTCTTATTCTGCCTTTGAACTTGAAGCTGTGTGCAGGGAAGGTTGTGGTTTGCCAATTGTCTTCAAGCTGTTATTTACTGTCAGTGTCACTGAGACTTCTACAAGTTTGCATTTACATAAATACATCTCACAATGCTGGCACCTTGACAGTGACCTGAAATGGGAAAACAGCATGGTTACTATTGTCTTACATGATCTACTACTGAAAACCAAAATGTACCTAAGGGTGAGTTTCATCAAATTAATTTAGAATTATAAACTCAATATAACTGGATTTTTATTTGATTTTTACCTTGCACCTACCCACTTCTTTTCCTAGCAGATGGGTCTAACCTTACCTTTTTGAGCATGTGCAGCAGAAGCAGCTTTGCTTCACGCAGATCCTTACTGACCCAGCTTTTTATACCCCCTGGCAATCTGCTCTGTGCTTGTACAACACCAGGTTAATTACAGCCTTGTGAACATGTGCATTAAAAGAATCTACCTGCTGGTAGAGATATCTTTTTGTTCTTTTGCTTTACGAGACTGCATCTTATTTTTTTAATATTAGCTTTGTCATAACTGTCATGTGGCACATTTCACGGCCAGTTGAAGTTTCCCTCACTTTAGCAGAAATCCAGCTTATTATGCACATACCCACTTTGGAGGATGAGCATCTGCAGCTACTCAAGACACAGAGATGCTGGTGAATGTGTCTAGGCATCTTCATTTGTTGTGCTGTGTTGTCCCTGAATAAATATGCAGAATATCTGGCAGTTGAGCAGTCACAATGCAAAAAGAGAAACACACTGGTGTTTTGTTATGTGATAGCTGGCTGTGCCAGTGATTATAAGGCATGTACTTGAACCAAGTGGAAGGAATTTTTCTTTTTAAAAAATATTCTAAATATTTTTCTTATCTCTATTTTTTTTTGTCGATCTCCTTAGCAACAGAAACAGATGTTTCTTTTCTCTTAGTCATTACATTCAAAGAAAGTAGCTGCTTCAAAAATAAAGAAAGCAATTTCTGTGAATTGGGTAGCTATTAATTATTGCCAAGATGTTTTAGGATGATAATAAGACATGCAACAATTGGCTTTTTTCTTTAATTGAAATATAGCTATCTAGTTAACCTGTGCTGGTTAGGTGAGCTAAAATCTATCTGCTCTTATAGTGCAGTTGTGTGATAAAGACAAGAGTGAGATTGAATATTTCTGGTTTATTGAGGAGATACATAGTATCAATGTGCACCTAATGTTTTATTAATTTATTACTTCAAAGCAAGTCAGTGAAGAGTTTGCCTTGAAGACAAAGAACTAAATATGCATGGCCTTACAAATATATATTTTTGTATGTCAATTTACAATATGAAATTGTATAATTAATTCTAAATGTGGACTTTCTTTTACAGTGATGCTCTTTTTCAAATTACTGTCTGTTTTTCTCCAGATTTTTATTGAAGAATTTTAAGCTTTCACTTGGACTTCAAAAGGGTTTACTGATCCGTGATTTTCATCTGTATGGGCACGAGTGCCTTCCTAATGCACAAGAAACTGGCACATGTAGATGAGATTTAGAGAGAAGTGAGTTAGGACTGCAGAATCAGGATATGGACTGGCCTCTGTCAGCCAAGAGAAACGGAGTCACCTCTGAAGTTGGGAGAGACGGACTTTTGCTGCTCCCCTAGTGCTGAGTGATTGTCATTTGAGATATCTGTATGTGCATGGACCCACATGTGTGCTTGAAAACCAGTGCAAAAAACGAACCTTCATTCTTGATAGTGTTAATCTGTTTAGTTCATCTCATGGAGATGTAGTAGCAGTGTTGAGGGGAAAAAACAGTTGTTCAGGCGGGTGAAATTGGGAAACCTTGATCTCAACTGGGCCTAAACTGGCTGTTTTTTTGTTTTTTTTTACAAGCACATTCTCCTGCGGCATGCATGTCCACAGCAGGAGAAAGAAAACAGAGCCTTTGACATGAATTTACTTTAAGAACCAGCAAATCTCAGAGAAGGAAGAGTTGAAGAAGATTAGTTATGCCACAACCTTTAATCACAGTTGTACTCTCCCTGATGTTTTCCTTTTTCTTTGTCTCCCTCCAACCCTGAAAATAATAATTGTGATTGGGACTCCTTAACCACATGTCAGTGGCAAAAGTAGTTTTGAAAAGCTTTGCCAAAGAACCATCTGGAGCATGTGTGAGGGCCCAGAGCACTGAGAACTTCCTCCATGGCAGAGCTGATGAGCTGGGAGGAGCAGCGGGCAGCAAACCCTGGCTGTAACCCTCTCACCTGGCCAGCACATCAGACAGGTGGGCAGGCTGCCCAAATGCTGCTCCCTGGGAGCTCAGGGAGCAGGCCATGCTGCCCCTCAGGCTCTGCTAAAGCAGAGGTGGAACCATCTGCATTCCAGCTAGATGTGCAGAGTAATCAAAAGTACAAACATGAAACCATCCCTGATTCCTCAGTAAGTGCACAGTCTTGTCTGCTGTAGGCTGGAGGTGGGCACAGCTCCTCAGGGGAGCTGCAGAGAGCAGAGCAGCATGGTTTGGGCAGGGCTGAGTTCCAGGGAAGATGGGCACTGGTGTCTGTTCACCCCAGTGGAACCTCTGTATATGGGTGAGGAGTGAAGGTGTCTTTGGGAGGACCTCAGACGGGAAGGCTTTCATCAGCTGTGGCCAGGGACAGTGCTGCAAAAACGGCAGGAATTTTTGTTCTTAGTCTTGGAAAAGAACAAAAGCTTGGTGTGTAGGCAGGGAGGCAGCCTGCAGTGGGTGTCTGCTTGTCTGTAGGCAGTCCTTGCCTGGTGCTGGCTGCTAAAGTAGGTTAGGTGTTATTTCTACTCAGTGTTGAGTTTACTCAGTTTATTGTAGGTGAAACAAATGTTGGCACTATGAAATTAGAGGAGCTAAATGGTATCTTACTGCCAATGTCACCTTCTGTAAGTGAAATTCAAACAGCTGTATGAACTCTTTGGTCATGCTTTCCATGCCAGCCTTTGGTTCATGTTGGCTCACTCCTAGCTGAATTCTTGGACCAGGAGGCCTTTTGTGGGGAGCAGGAGATGGTGCAAATTCTTTGATGGTAGATAATTTGACAAGGCAGCCCTTTGCCACTTGGAGCAATAATAGCATCAGTGTGGCTCTGGGCAAGACACCCTGTTCTGTAGCAGTGCCTGGAAGTTGGTGACTACAAAGTGGAAAAGGACTAAGCTGGTTTGTGATAAGAGCAGAAATTTCACTTCCCTGATGTCTCCTTGGCTGACCATCCAGCCATTTCAAATATTTCCCTTGGCAACAGTTGTCTTGGTGTTTCCTGGATTTTAGAAAATCATTGCTTACATATTGGTGGTCTTTTTGAATAAGTGTGGATCACTTCTACAGGGAATTTTAGAGGAAATTGCAGGTTTTCTTTTGTCCACTCTGTTTTGTATGTAAGCTGTCTGTTACTGTCCATAGATTTGCTCACTTACATAAGAGAGAATTTAGAAGAAAATGACTAATTCTTTTATCATTAAAGTGGATGAAAAGAATAACACTGTCTAAAAAAGAAAGTGCTCTCAATGCCTACACAGTTTCATGGGCACAGCTCTTCAAATGCTCCCATAGCAAATTGGGGCCTCCCTGGTAAATCACCCTTTAAGGTAAAATAGCTGATAATTCTGCAGCTCTTCATGATGTCTGTCCACAAGTTATTTCTAAAGACATACTTGTCATGAAGAATACTTCTTTGATATTGAAAGAATGAATTCCAGTCTGTTTAATGCTAATGAGAATGCGACATGTAAAATCAGTATTTTGAATTATATGTGAGAATACAGGGGTTAAATATGCATTTTAACTGGACTGAATATTCATAATATCTGTTGAGGGTTTTTTGTGCATGAAAAATACGTGAAGGTAATTTGTTGAATCAATATTCCTGACAGGCCTGTTTTATGTGTGGTTTGTCAGAGGCTGGGAGAGGGTTGTTTTGGTTAGTTTGTTTGTTCTTAGTCTGATTTTTAAAAACAATCTGAATTAATTGCCTTAGGTTGGTTCTGTTGACACTGTATGGAGTGTGGTGACACTGTACTCCTGGAAAAAAAGAAAATATATCAGAAAGAAAGCAATGAAGTCATTTTCTTCAAATGTTCAGCAACAACCACTCCAGGACTTCATAGTTACTCTAAGTTGAGGGTAAATTTTCAGTAAAAATATTGCATACATTAGAATCACAGAACCCAAAATTAGGTACTGTTTTTTAATTTTTTAATTTTACTGTAATGATTATTAGTTATGGTGACAGACCCTAATCATGCACGTCAACACTGAAGACCATTTTTTGTTATATATTTCAGGTATACTCTTAAAAATATTACTGTTTTGAATAAACTTGTAATATAAACCCCTTCATAGAACCTGCTGTTGTGTGGAATTCATTGTGCTCTCTAGGGAAGTGTAGAATCTGTGGAAAAATGCTTTTCATCCACCAAAGGAAATAGAAAATTTGACAACATGCATTTGTCTGCAAAATGCGAAGCAATATCTGATGAAATATGCTTTGTCAATAAAATAAATTGCCAAACAAAATGTAATCCTTCCTCAAAATGCATTTAGCCTACACAGTGAAATAAGCCACTTCCACAAAGTGCATTTGGTTGCTTGAATTATTTTGATTTGCTGTCTATCAGAATCTGTAGATAGTGTCTTGTGTCTTTTTTTTATTGTCAGACACTGCATATCAACCTGTTTTTATTACATATAGGTAAAATACATTTAATTTGAAGGTAGTCATTAGATAAGACAGCTATAGGTATGGACATATATGTACACACATGTATGGAGTTAGTTATAAATTAACAGATAACTTGGGGTCTGTTAAAAATAATTGTATTTGGCTGAACAGAAATTTATTGCTAAGCTTTTGCATCTCATGGAAACAAAAATACACAATGCTGCAGTTGGAAAAGACATTGCAGGTCTGCCTCCTTCACCTTAAGTACAAATATTTTCCCAGTTGTGTCCAGAAGAAACATAGGTAAGAATGTGTTTATTTTTATTATATGTAACAAAGTAGAAATTAATTTTAAAATGTTATTTCATGAATTAGCAGCTCTCTAACTGTACAAAGAATGTTTATATAGAACTGGGTGAATCAGACCACTGCTATTACCTGGACATGGTGCAGTGTTCCAAGAAGTGTTTGCCTCTTTCCAGCCAGGATGTTTCTGTAGGTAACTTTATTTGAATGGAGTGTGACTGCCTGAATAAATAATAATACAATAGTTGTTGAGATATTTTTACATTAATTTGGAGGGCATTACTATTCCTGTCCCTTTAGCTCCATGTTTCTGGGCTAGCACAATGATAACACATTATAAAATCCACGTGAGCGTGGGACATCAGAAAGATTTGACAGAAAGCTCACTGGGCAAGCAGCAGACTAATCTATGTGTGACATATAGGAGCTGGTTTTGTCTGAACAACTTCATCACTGAAATGAGAGATGAGCCCAAGTACCTGAGGATAACTTGGGTACTTGGGTAAATGTCAAGGTTGTTGCATTTTCTTCCATTTTAGTATAAATCAGGATTGCTCACTCTTTCCTCGTGTGATTTAATGCAGTAAATCTTTATGGGAGCTGTCTGAAAATTAATAGCTGTTGTAGAAGAAACTACGTAATAGAGCTTTAAATTATGGTTTTGAATTATGTATCATTTAATATTTTATTACATAATTTTCTATAGCACAACTAATGAAATACCAATTAAAAAAAAGAAGTCATTATTTTTTAAATGTTGCTATTGAACATCTATCCATTCTTTTTGTTTCAGCTTGTTAGTGCACCAGTGATTAAATTACAATTGCACTTCCCCCTAATATATTTCACAGTTTAAATACCCTGAATAACATTGTTTTATGTGAGTTTGGGAAACAGGGGTACTGCCAGAGATTAGGACTGCAAAGTTGGGCTTGAGACATTTTTAGCTTCTGTGTATGAGATAACAAGGTTTATGAATTGGTGTTTTCTGCATCTCCTCAACCTAGATTTTGAACTTTTTCACCATGTCTGCTGACTTAGATGAAAGGCTAAGAGATCTCAGAGATAACTAATTTCCTGCAAGATGGCAGAGAATTTTAAATGCTTGTGTGATGAGGACCTCTCAGAAGAGAGAAAATATTTCAAAATGCCTCAGCTCTATAAAAGCGTCCATTGGTGGATGCAGCTGGGGGGGCACCAAATTCAGTCAATCAAACACAGACAAACACCTTTTATATCTGATAACTGAATTTCATCACTTCCACTGCTCACAGAATTAGTAGCTTTTGTTGAAAAAATTAACAATGCAGGTTTAAAAACATATATAGTGTTTGGGTTTTGTGGGGATTTTTGAAGTTTGCACATCTTGCTTTGTACTGAACTTTCTAGCAATACCTCACTTTAAATGACTATGTTGAGTCTTCATGAAAAATTAATATAAATAGTGGGGAAAATTAAGTGAAAATGTGTGTGGACCTGATAAAATTTGGTGAGGTTGTAGTGTAACTGTAGATAATTCCATATCCAGTCTCTGAGGTAGTCTCTTGCAGACTCTGCTGTATATTTGCCCTTGGATGAAGAAATAAAGTATCAAATTATTTCCCATTATATTGAAATTGATTAGAGATAAACAATATTTGAGTTTTAATTAGTTTCAAGGAAGCCTAATAATTGGAAGGCAAAAACGAGTGCTATTCCAATTCCAGTGTTCAAAGTGTATAGAAAATGCTGGAATTTTCTCCAGGTTAACATTGTATTTAAGCATTCTAGTTGTTTCACAAAGAGAAAGGAAATGTGCCTGTTCATTTGGGTTTATTCATAAGGTGGTATTACAGACAGAAAAATGGATGCACTTCAGGAATAAAATGTCCTGCATAAATTTTTAAAGTACATTTTAAAAATCCTGAAATGACGAATATTAAAGCAGCTTTTTACACACTGTGTTAGTGTTTTGTAGCAGCTGGCTCAAGTGATAGCAACCAATATTTTTATTCTTGTTTTTTCTGGTCCTATGTCATTCTGTGTTTATGTGCTGTCCCAAGGCTTTGAGTGCCTCTTGATTCCCTCTTGCAGCAGTTCCTTACACTTAGGTTATGTTCTTTGAAGGAAATGATGATAGAAACAGATGATATCTGCTGATCACTGATAAAAAATGCATGAAGAGCAGTATTAAGATTTGCTGGCCCTGAGCATTGCTGCTGCAGGGCACAAAAAAGCAGTGAGTGCATGGTGGTGTTTAGCCTTGGGCTCCTGCATGGTGTCACCCGCTCTCTCCATCCATCACCACCAACACCAAACCTCTTCCTGTCACCTCTTGCTAACAGGAGGATAAGCTGACTCACAAATACTGGTTGCCAAGTGAAGCGGGATCTTATTTACCACTAAAAATTGTAAATTACTGAATTTATTTATAATCCTATAAGATCAATAACATTACTAGATGGACTTGTATAAAACTCTGCAGGTTACTGAAGACCTGTCCTCAAAGACTTGCATAGGATCCTGCAAAGATATTTGGCATTCACTCTGTAGTTATTTCTGTTGGGGTTTTAGTGCATTTTTATTTATTTGACGTGCCAGAGTGATTTCTGTCAGTTTTAGTTTTCAGTGCAGTTTCTCTGTGCTCTATGACACAGCCTAAAGCTGGTAGCCAACTCTTTTGATCTGAGCTTTTCACTGTGGTGGCTTTGCAGCTTCTTCAGCCATGAGCTGTTGACATGGGTGAGCTGCTTGTGTGCAAGAAACCTGCGTTTGCTCCTCAGGAGTGAGCAAATTGTTGCATAACATGGAAAGGACCTTAAACTCTAGTTTTGGTGTGCACTTGAAATCTTCTTCTTTCCTTGGACTGTGACATTTTTTGTCACAAAATTTGGCAGGGACCAGTGGTCCTCGATGTGATGAGGCTTAGTGCTTTGTTTTGCTCTGGTTTACTCTCGGAATAGTCTCCCAGTGTCCATGTGGATGCAGGAATGATATCCCGTCAAACTGGCACAGTGATAACACACACCTTTGGAATTTCTGTCTTTCTGTCAAGTGCTTGCCATGCTTCAGTTCCTGCAGGTTTGGGTTTGGGGTTTTTCCAGTGCTGGAGTGGACTTTCATGCCTGTGTTTTCTAATGGCTGGTTTTTAATTTCCCTTCTGTGTCACTGTGGCTGTGTAGGAAGGGAGCCCAGGGAGCAGTGCCCCATTGCACAATTCCCCTGAAATTCCCCTGACTTCCTTTGCTTCTCCACATTAATTGTCAGGGTTGATTTGGAAAGTTACCAAAATCAGGAATTACAGGCATCACAATCTACATAGTTCCATTTTCAGTCTTCCTCTGCCAGTCGTGGGGGCTCTGGCCCCATGGAGTAAAGTTTTATGATGGTTTTCTTAATATAAACCTTACAGTGTGTGTTGAAGACAAAATGTTACAACTAGGAATTCAGACAATTTGGTTTGTTTATTTTTATATTGAGATCCTTTATGAAAAATGTTTGTTTAAAAGTTGAGGAAAATGTATAATATTTGTGAAAATCAAATGATTCTTGATAGCACTGGGAAGATTCATTTCTTTGGAAGGGTAACTGCAGTCTTAATCCATAACTTAGAAAGATGAATCATTTGGAAAAGAAAGTCATAACAAACGTTCATTTAATTAGTTTTGCAGAGGAAAAAAATATAGCGAGAAACATTGACATTAAAAGAAGTATAATTTTAAATTAAGCTCTAAATGAGAATTGCTGTATTGATAAGTTCAACAAAAGCAAGTGTCTAAGGAGACTTCAAAAAGCAATGTGTACAATTTATCAGAGTGAAATAGCTTTGTGCAGACATGTGTTGTGGCAAATTATTGAAGTGAGCATTGTGAATGCTTTTTTGAATGGAGTGATATGCAAGCCTTCATCCAGGAGTTAATATATCACCTGGAAAAAGGACCAGCTATCGCCACGCAATTTTCAACAGTATGAGTATAATTGCAGAAAGACCAAAACACAGCCTTCAAATTAATGCAGGGAGAGACAAGAAAAATTAAACCACCAGAATATAAATGGATTAGCACAAGAGATGAACTTAAATATTTAGAAAATTATCTGACATGAGGTTGCTTACTATATGAGTTTTATATTAATATGATATTATTATGTACTGATTGGTACATGAACATATTTTTTTAAAAATAAATTTGTACTGAAGGAGTTTCATTGACCTTATGTACTGAGATGTTGCATCTTGTGTTCTTTTAAATGTGAGATGGTAGAAGCAGTGCAATGCAAGCCTGCAGTTAAATCCTTGAGAAAGCAATCTGTTAAAGTAAGCACAACTTGTATATTTTAAATGTTTTGTTATCAAAACATACCAAAGAACATAAATATATACCAATACTTGCTGTTCTGATCCATTTCTTTTTAAGGATGTTTGGTTTGTGTAGGGAGAGTCCAAGTGATGCCATGTTCAGGTGCAACATCTGAGTTTTCATCCCTCATTCAAAAAGAAATGTTTCCAACTCAAAATTCCTCTAGTATAGGTAATTAAGTTAATGGCTGTGAATGACAGATGCTCAACCAAACCAAGATGTTTTGTGTCTGAATTATTGCCACAGTGAAGGGAAGCAGTGGAATAACATCTGCCCTGGGTGATAGAAGGGAAGGTAGTTTGAAGTCTTGAAAGCAGCAGAGACGTGAAATAGTTATTGATGTGAACGAGTAATTGATTGATCAGGTAATAACTATCCTAATTTAAACCTGACAAGGAAATTGATAGTTGATATTGTTAAGTAGCCTCTAATGAGGCAGAAAGGAGATGGAAGAAAGGCAAGAGTGCTGTGAGTCTGGTGTGAGAGTGGCTTTGATAAACAAATGCAATGTGGAATGACTGGGAAACAATGGGACACAATTAAAGGTACAATTTTCGAGTCATTTTTTAGACTGTAGGCATTATGTCCTGCATATACAATGGAGGAAAATGAGGGAAATTACTGAAACTAGGAAAACATGGCATTATGCTGTATTTGCAGAGAGTCTGCATGTGCCCTACATTGTTATTACATCCTAATTATTTTAAATGAGCTCTATAAAAGCATTATGCCATTCCTAAACTTCTTGGTGAGTTTAAGCATCTGGATCCTGATTTTTTTATTTTTTATTTGTTGTGTGTGTTTATTTGTTTGTTTTATCTCACATCAGATACATAGGATTTGCAACTAATTAATAGATTTACCACTTTAAAAATGTTAGTGTGTAATTTCCACTTCTAGGTAAGTTTATGAAAGAGACCATAAAAACAACAATAACTGAATTCACAGATTATTTGTTTTTCCTTAAATTATTGTTGGTGAACTGTCAAAATGCCGCAGAAAAGAAGGCAAAAGTTACTGTTTCTTAAAGATGTCTAATAGATGCTTGTAATTTGGTAGCCTGCTCTCCAGGGTAATTAAAGATGTAGTTTATTCCCAGAATTCTAAGGGAAAGGATCAGAAATATTTCACTGAAGAACCAGACTATGTGCATTAGCCCCTAAGTATAGGGAAATAAGTTTATGGCTTGTAATAATTGTGATAATCATTGTGCTTGGGTAACTAAGAACCCTTTATTGATCATGTTAATTATTAACAGCTATTGAAGATGCATTCTAAAAATGTTCCCAAAATTAATCTACTGTACTAAGCTTTTATTTTCTGTATTTCTTAATGAAAATAATTTAAAGGAATATTAGAGTTAAAATCAAATATAATTTGAATTATTATTAAAAAAGTAAGTACTCAGTTGCATAACTTTAAGACTAAAGAGCCTGTGCTACATCAGAATTTGTGCATAGATAGCAAAAAGAAAAGGAGCTGCAGTCGTAATTAGGATGATCTTTTATCCCATGTGGTTAGAATTTTTTTTTGACCCCAATGCAAATTCCAATTGCTTGAAACTGAAGTTTCGTGTGTTTCTAAAATTAACCAAAGCTAAACTGTGTTTTTCTAAGATAGAGTATTCAACATGTTATCGCACTACATTTTTTTAAACTATTGCTTTGGAAAAATGGGGATTTTGAGAGGTTTTTATAGGGTGCTCCACTGGGGCTTAATGCAATTAAGAAACATTACTGTGATACAGATCACACTCGATTATAATAGTGGCCATTATGGAGGCAAAGAATGCTAAAAATAAAGTAGTTAGGCACCAATCTTATGCTCATAGCAGAAAGAACAAATACCATGAAAGAAGTATGTATCAATAGTATATTGAAAAAATATTTGATAATCAGGAAAATATGCTCTGATGGCAAAGTTACTCAAGATATCTCTGTGCCACAGAACTTAATAATTTGGGCTACAAGTCTTACTATTTTTGGGGAGTTTCATATAAGGATTTGTGTGCAAGAGGACTTGGGCTTTCAATTGCTTCTTTAACTGAGCCCAGAGAGTGCAATTGTAGAACAAGGTATCATATGTGAACTTTAATAGAAATCCTCTTGCAAGAGAAAAAGAGGATGTTCTAAAGAAAGTGAACCAACTCAAGTGAGGAGGCACATGCTCTAATATGGACATTATTGGGAATTACATGAATGAGGAAAAAATTATGGTGATATGTCAATTGCTTCCATCATCTCTTGGTCTGAAATGATTTTCTTTTATCAATGCATTTTTTCTGAGATAATGGCATCTCCTGAACCAATCAGTTCCTGTTGCCAGTGGCACTTAGCTCCTGTTAGCACCCCGTGGAACCATCAGATCAGATCAAGTGAATTAATCTGTGACAGGCCTGGTAAAGGACAGCAGCATTTATCATCTCTGAGCTCATCGCTCCCAGCTGTGCTTGTGTTCGAGGGTCCCCAGGACGAGGGAAGAGATGAGAATCTTGACTCCATGTTTCAGAAGGCTAATTTAGTATATTATTATATTACGATATTATATTAAAATGCTATACTAAAACTATACTAAAAAGAGTAGAGAAATGATACAGACAGAAAGCTAGACAATAAAAACTCGTGACTCTCAGAGTCTGACACAGCTGCACCATGACTGGTCATTAAACATGTGAGAAACAACTCACATGGGCCAATCAAAGATGCACCTGTTGCATTCCACAGCAGCAGATAATTATTTTTTTTCTTTTCCTCTGCGACTTCTCAGCTTTCAGGAGAAAAAATCCTGGCAAAGGGATTTTCATAAAATACCATGGTGACACCCAGCAGCACTGCCAGGCTGCAGTCCCTGCTCGGCAGAGCTCCTCTCGCCCAGTGAATGAGCAGGATGGCCCCTGCCTGCATCCTTTGTGTCCTGTTTGGTTTTTAGAGCATGTGGCAATGAGGAGTGCACAGAAGTGGCATAGCAGAACAGGCTGGCTTGGTTTTCACATTTGGAACGTCCTGTTGGAATGCGAAATTTTAGAACTAGAGGTGAGAAAATTCAGGCTGTAAATAAAAAGACATCTTGCAAGACAGCAAGAGCAGGAGAAAAGAAAATACATAACATGTACCCCAACAAACTACAAAATTTTCTGAATATGGTAAAAAACACCATAGGCAGGTTAGTTAAGGAGGCAGACTTGAAAAGACCATGATTTTTCCAGTTAGGAAAATGTTATATTTGTTCTGCTTAATCTTGTAGCTGGGGCACTTTTAAGAGCAGAGGATAAGGGATGCTTATTTAAGGGTGTTTGTTTGTCCTTGGGTCTTAATGTGTGGAGCTCTTGGTCAATTTTGTTTTCCTTGCTTCTGCCTCACTTTTCCTGTCCTCACTTCTAAATTTTAGACTGACTTCCTCTACATTTGATAAAATCCTAGACCGATAAATTCTGCCAGTCTACAGGACAGACATGCCCATAACCTCGAGGGAGGGCTGCCATTATTTTCCCCAATGGTGCAAAATGGAAAATTTATTGGCATTTCTCTCTGTTTCCTCATATGGGTTTTCTTTGGGTGGATTTCACAAGGAATCTCTGTGGCAGAGATTCCAGACATGTGGCACTGCTGGGCTCATGATCGCCCCAGGTCAGCATCCTGCAGCGTGCAGGCAGGCACAGCCACTTCAGAGCCTCCCTGACGAACCCTGCAGATGAAGAGCAAGTCTAAGCTGTTGGAGGTGTGTGTACCAACAGGTAAAAAAAAAAAAAAATTGAGTTTTAACCACATCCTATCCATGCAGTGTATATTTCTTTTAAATGATTCTGTGGTAGAAAGGCTCCCTCATCCACAGGATCCCTGGAATGAAACCTGCTTTCCTGGATTACAAGCTCTTACTTTACTTTAGTATACTTTACTTTACTTTATTTTATTTTAAAATTTAAATTTTTTTTCTCCTTTTTCCCCTTGTGGTTGGGGCATTTATTAAGTTTCCTTCCAAGGAAATGCTTGATTTTTCATAACTGGAGAAGAAGAATCAAATCTAATGTGATTTTCATTGTAGGAAGATCCATGATTGTAAAAAGTCTTAAGTACCATTTGTCCTTAATGGGCTGCTTTGCTTCTCTTAAGGATTTTCTTAAAGAAAAAAAATTAAAAAGAAAAAAAATTGCCTTCATGAGTGTGCATAAGTGTAAAAGAAATCAAACTATACTGTAATTTGTCTCATATAGCAGAGAATTCAGCTATAAGTAGCTCGTTAAAACTACACCTTTTGATAGAAATTTTAGCATTTGAAATATAATGTCAGAAGATAAAAGATGAGAAAAACCTGAGATAAACTTACTTGGTTTTGAGTTAGGTTGTTTTGGTTTGGTTTGGGTTTCTTTTGTCAAGCTTTTGGCTTGTTCCAGCTGGACTGTGGAACAGTGAGAGAGGAATGGATTCCTTCAGTGGCTGTCATGCCTGTGCTTTTCCCTTACAGATCTCATTTAGTGTCAGTATCTGCCTTTGATTGTGTATATATTTAACTCACATGCTTTGTTTCAGTCTGGTGACTAATTTAGTTCTTGTGTTTCAGTCCTCCTTCCCACCTCAGGAGCAGTTTGGCTGTCTGTGTGGCTGCACGGTGTATGAAGGATGGGTGCAATCTGCAGCTGTTGCAGGGTGCTCTTGTACCTCATTGATTAATGCCCATCTGTGATAATGGTGACTCAGCACTGACATCTCTCTCCACCACTAATGATATCTCACAGGGTTGTTTTTGTAGCAATACCTATCTATTAAATATGATATGTGATGATATAATGTTATAATGATTTAATTATGTTTTTGGTCAGGGTCTGTCTGTCAAGTGATTTGCTGCTCTAATATCAATCATTTGAATACTAGTTCAGTACCTTCTAAGTAGATAATGTCAAAGTATCAGACTTGTAATCAAGCTGAATTGAACAAATTATCAAGTCAGTCTATCAAGTGGCATGACCAATTCAGTTGAAAAATCCCTCAATTTTTATGGCATAGCCTTTAAACAATTTATGTGCTTTCTCAGATTCCTGTGTTTGTGTGTGGTTGTGGGTTTTTTAAGAAAAACAGTCTTTGATATTTTTAAGCTTTTTATCAGCTTATGATGATGGTGTGACCTGCCATTTCCAGGGGTGTGTTTTCACCCTCAGCTGCCAAGTGCACAGAGATGAGAAATAAAGGAATGGTTCTTTAATTTTAACTTATCCATTTGGATCGTATTTCAGTGATCCCTGAAACACTGTGGCCTTTGGTGTAGCTGTAGCCAGAATTTAACCAGGTATTCAAGAAAGAGCTTTAAGCCTGGTGGAGATGTCTGTATTCTACAAAAGCCTGGAACATGGTCCTAAGGTTGCTTTCTGCAGGATGCTGCTCTGTTCATCAGTTAACTGTTGTTCAGATACTGAATGGAGTTTGATATCAAGACTGGCAGTAATTGTGGTTGTAATGAATGGATCAATGATTTTCAGTGGGCTGATGCTGTATGGGAAAATAATAATGCAAACAAATTGAGAAAAAATACTGCCTCAACTTCAATGGAGGCAGTTACTGTCACAGTTAAAAAAACCAAGTGGAGCTCATTTATTTTGTGAGAACTTGAGAAAGGACACTCTTGGCAAAGTGTTACCTTTTCCTATGCTGATAATGGCCGCTGAAAAACCTTGCATTGAGACACCCATATCTGAGTCCTTTATTGGCCAAAATACAAACAGTGCAGGTAATTTAGTGAAACCAAAATGAACTTTTTTCTTTTGTTCATGATGTTCTTACACCTTCATTATAAATAATTATTTCTTCAGTAGTTGAATTAAGCTCCATGCCATTGAGAGGGATTTATTTTTGTGTGTATTGTTTTGCAGTTTGGTAGTAGTTCATTCCTTGTGTGCTACAGCAAAATAGATAATCTTAAATGGTGTTGATTTGGCTTAAAGTTAAATATTTTGGAGGTTTGATTCATGGCATTAATACTCTCTTAATTTTTCTAAGCCTTCTTGCTGCAGCTAAGCAGGCAGGAATGAAGGCTGTAAATATCAGTTCTCTATTCACGGCAGGATTTGCTTGTTCCTAGCACAGGGTTTAAAGGAAGCTATATGCAGCATGTATAAAGGCAGCTCTCAACTTTTTTTTTTTTTTTAATTTGATTTTGCACTGTAAATTGCAAAAACTGGTTCTTAGTTTGACATTTCAACCCTATGATCAACATCTTGGGCAATGCCAGAAATCACCCAGTCCAAGTTGAATGGAAGGATGGAATTGTGCCTGAAGAAGTCTGTGCTTTTCTGTTCACCAGACACTATGTGCTAATGGGTAGTTACTCCTGTGATTGCTGTTTTCCCCTGTATCCAGCTTAGCATCACTTCTGGGCATGGATGCAATGGAATGTGCTCAGCCTTTTGCAGTTAGATGTTAAATGTCACCAAGCATGACACATCCAAGGGGCAGTCTTCAGAACCTGCTCGTGAATCCAGCCACATAATCAGTCTTTACTTCATTAGTAAATATCCAAATTAATAATAAACTGAGTTAATTGATGTATTGTCCAATACTGTTGTTTAAATACCATGTTATTGACATACTGAATAAATCTCATTACTAAAATTGTATATTTGATTTTGCTTTAATGTGACTGGGTTCATTTGTAGAGCTATTTCATCACACAAACAATGCATATGTTTGGACATGTGAACCTCAGTCTTTACCTGTGTATTCTCAAACTAGGTCCGTTGGCTTTTAAGTTGTCCTTAGGTTGTCTTCTCCCAGTTAAGGAGTAACAATTTCAAGACTTTCCTGGCTCTGTGTATCTTTATGGAAATAAGATCAGGAGAATGCATTATTTGGAGCACCTCTGCGATTGCCGAGTTGCTGTAGCATGTCCTGATACCATTGATTAAAACAGAATTGACTTCTGTCTTCTTTCTGCTACTTGGTGAGTTTGAATTAGAATATGCTGGTATATCCTCATTACGGATTTCTTATAAATGGAATTCTGCAACAAAGAAAGCACCAAGTGCATGGTCGAATGGAAGGAATGGTTAAATAAAGAAGTAGGTGAATCAAGTAGGGAGGGCTGCTGATTTTTTCAAGAGTGATCAACAGAACCTGATCTTTGACCCATCTCTGTTGAGGAAGTCAAACAAATCCTCATTCTGCAAGAATCAAGCAGTGGTGACATTGAAACTGAAAACGATCTGTAAAACTGACACTTGTGGTGACTAGAAACTGATTTGTGAGTTAGGAGAGCAAAATCTTCATTATTTTTGCTGCATTTTATGAACTGACCAATCCATATATCTTGCTAAACTTTAAAAACATGTTGAGAGAAATGAACTTGCCCAAAAAGGTTCAAGAAAGAAGTAGGCTACATGAAATAAAATAGCTTTTCTATTTGAGCGGCATGTAGATTGAATTCACCCTCATCTTCTCATCAGGTATTTGTGCCATTTACAAACGTAAAATGACTGTGGGAACTGCTTAACAAAATGGCATGAAGTCCTGCATTTGAAATAATACTTATTTTTAATTTTTTTAATGAAAACATTCTTGTACTTTAGAGGAACACATTAATTTCCTAGTTCCCAATGTGGACCCCCAGGAACTCAGGAGTGCCAGATTCCTGACTCTGTCCTCTGAAAGCAGAACAGATATTCTTCTCTGCCTTTTTTCAGCAGTAGGCACAAAACCCAGACGTTGTATCGTGGCCAGGGAAGCACAAAGTCTTCATTGGCCATATGGCCCTCGGGGGACCTGACTGTTTTCTTTTGATCCTGTACCCTACTCCAGTGCTTGTCAGTCCACCAATTAACCTACCTTTTCTGAAACTCTTCCAACTGTACTTTTTCCTAGATTGGGAAAGAATTCTGATAAGGATGTGTGTTTTGTGAGACCTGCTTCCTTCCATGATTCAGAGCTTTTTGGCACTTCTTTAAAAGAAGGATCAAGTAGAAGCCCTCTGGCACATCCTGCCAAACCTTTGATGCCACTGTCTGTCACAATCCCAGAGCACACTGACATCCCTTTAAAGTGGGCCAGGAACAGAATCCCCCACCTGCTTCCTCCCAGTGCTAGTCACTCTCACATGGTGACACGCTTCTTCCCTGGCAGCAGTGGCTCCTGCTAGCATTTAAAATTTACCTGGGGCACTTGTTCTGAATGTCTCTGGTTGTTTGAACATGACTTTTGAAGCTCCTTTTACCTCATGACTCAGGAACCGAAGAGCATTTCTGTTATCCTGAGAGAAAGTGAAGTGTGCTTTGCCTGCTCTTTAGTTTGAGTCTGAAGTTAGTGATTGTATAGATTCTCTTGCTGGATATTTTTTATTAATGAACTTTTTGTTGCATCTCTTCCAATCTTGAAGTATTTTGAGAGACTGAAAGTTTGCCAGTTCACTTACAGAATATTGATGTAATATTGTTTTGAGTGCCACTCCTGCTGTTTTCTGTAACAAAACAGAGTTTAGGAGCCTGTGACCTGCAGCCTGGGAATGGCTGGATGGCAAGAGGGACCATAGTCATTGGAGTTTGCTCAGCACGATGTATTGGTGGCATCCTGTAGTCTGGACTGGGGGATCTCTTGTGCCTCAGTGTGTGCATTGAGGCAGATCTCTCACTTGGATGAAAAAAAAAAAAGAAGTTTTTATCATGTGAAGGTAGATTTCAAAATGGCCTGAATTACTCTGTGCTTTTAAAAAATGAACCTCTACCAAAGCATCAAAACGTTATTGCAAATTCAGTCTCTGAATTGCCAGTCCTCCTTTGTGGCTGTCTTTTTCCTTGCATTCCCAGAGGCACTCCCTGAAACCAGCTCAGCATTCTCAGGTCTGTGAGGTGTTGGTGGCCCAGCTCAGGCACTGCCAGGTGGGTTCTGTGCTCCTCCAGGTGCTGGCCAGGCTGTGCTGGGGCAGAGTGAGGGCAGCTCTTTGCTCTGTTTGCCCTGTTCCTGCCCTGCTGCCTTTCCCAACGCCGGACCTGCCCTGGACAGCTGTCCTTGGACTCTGCTGGCACACATGGCACAGGCTGCTGTGTTTGGCAGAGCCAAACAAAAATAAACACTGTTTTTAAAGCATGACTGACTAGGAGCTGTCTAAAACCCTGCTCATGCTATTGCTGTATTCAAAGTACATTTTGTCTATCCAACCTTCCTTTTTTCATGGGTGAATCCAAAGAGGATGAAGTTAGGGTAGTGTTGGCTGCTCATGCTCTGGGAAAACGTTAGATTTTAAAAGTGAGGATAATTCTCTTCCCTAAACTGCCATTTGCATAGACCTACTTACCTGCACCAAGTACTTTAATGAGATATGCATTGTATTTTATTTTTTTCTTAATGCAAGAAATCTCTATGGCATAATTAGAAACACAGTTGCACTTCCTGTTGAGACTTTGGAAGAAGTTGTAAGCATTGCTTACCTAATGGAAATTGGCAGCCCTTCTGTTGCTGTATTTTCAGGCTGTTTTACTTCAAGTCTAACCAAAAATAAAACTGAGGTATTTTCAGGCTGTTTTACTTTGAGTCAAACTGAAAGTAAAATTGAGGTATTTTCCTAAAAGCATTCAAACTTTTAAATAATGAAATATGAAACTCCAGCTGAATTTCAATGGCCTCACATCTAGATGAGTAGTATTTTCTTTGAAAGGGAGGGTTTGAGCCATTCTTTCTCATTAAAAATTAGTAAAAAAAAAAAAAAAAAAAAGGAAAAAAAAAGGTTTTTTTTAAAGGATTCCTAATGGAAATTGGCAGCCCTTCTGTTGCTGTATTTTCAGGCTGTTTTACTTCAAGTCTAACCAAAAATAAAACTGAGGTATTTTCAGGCTGTTTTACTTTGAGTCAAACTGAAAGTAAAATTGAGGTATTTTCCTAAAAGCATTCAAACTTTTAAATAATGAAATATGAAACTCCAGCTGAATTTCAATGGCCTCACATCTAGATGAGTAGTATTTTCTTTGAAAGGGAGGGTTTGAGCCATTCTTTCTCATTAAAAACTAGTAAAAAAAAAAAAAAAAAAGGAAAAAATAAAGTTTGCTTTAAAGGATTATGTTTCTGGGAGGAACATAGGCTAACATATTGTATTCAGTGTATGTAAATACACTGATTTTCCAAGGGTCATGAGTTTTCTCATTAAAAATTAATTTATCACCTTTATTTCATCATTTGCCATTGTTTTGTCTAAGGCTTTCTCATTTTATTAGAGAAATGTCTGCATGTATGTGAAGGTTTGTACAGAGTTTGCATGTAGGTACCTGATTCTCTTAGAAATGACTGCACGTGGAAATGTTCAAGAGCATTTCCTTTATTCTTTCTGGAGCATTGCAATCAAACGTGCTCAAGTTAGTCTGTGTGTGTCATGCATTCTCTCATAACTACAAAGGTTATATCTATATCTTATTTTTTCTTCTTTTCCCCTAAAACAGATTTTTGGGGTGTGTGCATTTTTTTGGTAGACACAGTAACCCTATTTACGTAGATATGTAATATGTATATGTATAATAATGTATATATATACAATATACATATATACACATATATGTATATATACACAAGTATGTATATATGTGTGTATATATCTATCTCCAAATTTGTTATAAAGATATATATTAACATATATTTTAAAATAAATATATAATAAATATAAATATATATATTTACAAAATATAACTATATATACTTATACATATAAATATATACAACTATGTATGCATTATATATATTCATACACTGTATTAGATATTATGATATGATAATATATATATATTGTATTGAGTCCTGGAAGTTCCTGTGCATGCTGAATGCAGACTGAGATGTGTGGTAATGTCTCTTTAAGGTTATTGTGAGGGGTAAGGATGTATGGAAATGATTCACCAGGGCTGCCGTTTGTCTCCAGGTTCCTATAACAGGGAGATGATCTCAATCTGCCTTCATGCTGTTAAAATGATTCATAAGCCTCCCAGCATTCTCAAATGATGGAGTATTATTGCACCCTCTTAAAGTTGGGCACTGAGATAATTTGGCTGGTGTTGGAGAAGGAATGTACCGTCACCCCTGTGGCTCAACTTTCATTGAATAAATATGGCACGCTGCTGCTTCTGTTCTCCTTGTGTGTGGAAGAACAATTAACGTGTCAGGAAAGAGGAATCACAGAATGTTCTGGCTCCTTCCTGGAAAAGTGCAATTCCACACTGAACTGCATTTTTGAAGTTACTGAGCAAGATTCAAGGTTTTATTTCCAGAATATCAGAGGAAGTCAGACTTATGTTTCATATGGAAAGATGTTACTCAAGCTGGAAGAACTTTATCACTGTATTACTGTAGCACCATCATATGTCTTAACGGGACACATTTTTGTTGCTGGAAGTGAACAGGATCTTCAATATGATTGCAGCAGTAGAGTTGTAAAAAAAAAAAGGGCTTTTGTGTAGACGTAGATAGCTATGATTGTAAGTTCTTTTTCTTTTTTAGTTTAAAAAAAAAAAGATGTGCCCACTGTCCACAATAACTCAGGGAGAACTGTTTATGAGCTGAAGATTTCCATTCTTTGTTGTGAGAGTGATATAATGAGAGATACTGAAAACTTTTTAAGACTTGATTACAGATTGGCATCCTTTTGGTCTTCTGACATTTATGACCTTAACTGAAATGATGCTTTCTTTGTGTGTTTTCTCCTTTGTTTGTTTGTTTTGTTTTATTAACTCCCCTATTCTGACTTTTTGAGGGGACTTTGCTGGTGTGTCCTCCAGTATAAAAAAGTTATGGTGAAACACAACTATTTCAAGTTTGTAGTCTGAAGTTTACATGAGAGAAGCTGTGAATGGACTCATTTCTATTGAAAAACTGTTGTCAGTTTTGAGCAGATGTTTCTGACTGGTGAATACATTTCTAACAGCAATGTGGAAATTTAGATTTGGTGTAACATGAAAGCAGTAGAAAGAAACTGCTATAATTTTTCACTCTCCTAGTGAGAAAGAGCAGTGAGTGATGGGTTCTTCTCAGGGTTGTTTGGATTTCATTCTAAGGTAGATACAGCTTGCCAGTGTTAAAATAGTGATTGGAAGTTAAGTGGTAGCGGGTGAGAAGCAAGTGTAGGTTCATGTTAGTAAATATTTTGCATAAGGCAAGTAGGTTAGCCTGGTTTTCATAAACTAAATCTATTTGCAAATAAAATGGTTGTGTAATGTACTGTACTGTAAAAAAAATTGGAAATTAAAAATCTTAGAATTTGAAAAAAGGCAATAGTAGACCACAGTCTGCAGCTAATAACTCTGCCACATATTGAAGTAATGTGTGCAAAATGCTAACAGCATCTTATTTAGCAGAGCAGCAGTCTTGTCAGGCAGCATTTCAAGTGGAGTTTGTGGAACTGTAGCACACTCTTATCTTTGATAACACCTCTCTGTCTTGAAGCATGCTTTCTAAGTCATCTAGTTCAAAGACGGTTCTCTTCTGAAATACATTACAGGATGTCTTTTACCTTCACTTCTACTTGTGTTTAACCCAGAGGACCCTGAGAATCATAATTTCTAGAAATCAGAGCATACACTTTAACAGTAAGATGACTGCATCTATCTTGAGAGAGATTTGTTAGTTCCTAAGGGCTTCCTTAGTGCTAGTACAGCTGCAAGTTGCCCTTGTTTGGGGCTGTTTGTGTCCTGCTCCTGATGCAGCTCAAGTGCCATGGAGAGAGGAGAGATAGACATGCCCTTAGTTTATATTGTGCTGTCACTGAGAAAAACAAGATAAATGTATGCCTTTGTACTGATAAGGAAGTGTCCATAGCATGTAGTCAATCTTTTAACTTGACTGCTGTGACGTACCCTGCTTACTAGATCTTACCCTTCCTCTGGCCTGAGTGCAGTTCTGAAATCCAATAGTTTTTCCTAAGACACATCAGGTAATTCTGAACTCCTGTGGCAATGTCATACCTTCTGTTTTGTCAGAAATATTTCCTGCCGTACCCTGTTTCCCTCTGAGGAAGAACATGAGATTATGGCTTCATCTTCTTTGAGTAGCATCCCTTTCTGCATCATGTGCATGGTAAAATTTGTGTTCTGGAGCCTTCCAAAATACAAAGTGCTTGGAGTTTCTTCAATCATAGTGACCGTGTACTTCTTTTTATCTGATTAGCAGTTTTTGACAGTCCTGTCTTTCTGAAATTTAGCCTAAAAACTCCCAGCCTCAGAACTGTGCCTGAAAATGCTGTGCTTTGAAGGAGTCAAGGTTTTGCCTCTCAATTTCTAGATGAATGTAGTTTCCTAAGAGCTTCCTTTCAAGGCTCATCAGAAATTTCTGCCTCACTGGATTTTTGACTTACGTATTTCCCACCCTTGATTGCTTGGAGGGCAATTCTTGCAGCTGCTGGCACTGATTGGTTTCTAAATATAGGGAAATCTTGCTGCAGGAAATTTTGAGATGGATCTGATAAAAGAAAAGGTGAGAAACTGTGTTATCAGAAAGTGGTGGTTGAAGGTCAATTTTATGTGGGCTTCTGTAATTTCTCTAGCTGCTACAACTTGAATGAAAGATTAAATTTACCCTTTTCTGTGCAGATCTCAAGTAATCAGTCTTTGGGTGAGGAGTTAGACCAGATTTGTAGAATTAGTATTTATCTTTTCACTTTTGATTAAGGTGGACTGCTAAGTAGCATTGGAATTCCTCTGGGATGTGGCTTTTCCCTTTCCCCCACAGAACCTTGCAGGGCTGTCTGTCACCTCACACTTTCAGGGTGGACCCTGTGCCACCTGTTCCCATTCTCCACAGAGCTTTATCTCTGCATTAGTCAATAATTTACAGCGTTTTCCTCAGAGTCCTTCCCCCCTCTGCCAGTTCAAGTCACTGCCCTTGCAGTAAATGTCTGTGGGGCTCCGTTGCAGAGATGTTTAGTTAAATGTAAAATCATTACTTCAGTGTGATAATTTTACAAACTTTAGTGCAGGAGATAGTCTTCTGCACTAGCCCCAGTGGCTATGGCACCTCATGTAAAACAGTGGCTGCTTCTCCCTCTTCCAGAGGTCTTGTTTTGCAAAGGAGGCAGACGTAATTTATTATCAAAGAACAGATCATAATTAAATTCAGATGGTTTATATATAGAAAGCCACAACAGTCAGGAGTTATTTTATCCATGTCACAGCCTGGCAGCTTGATTACAATTGCTCTGCACTTAACCATGAAGCATCATCACATTATTTTTCTTGTACCGTAGAAATGCAAAAAGAAATGCATTATTATCTAAACATAAGAGGACATAAAAATGTTCAAGAGTAAGCCTATTGCATGAGGACTAGAGCCTTCTCACTCCTGGGCACAGGAACTGTGGAAGCAGCACTTTCTTCTGTTCCCTGCTCTAAGGGACACTTGGAACTGTTCACATCTGCATTTTCAAACACAGACACTTCTGAATGAGGAGCCTTGAAGCAGCTTCCTGTAGCAGATCAGTGGAATTAGCCACTTCTGGGAAGCGTTACATAAAGATCATTTTGAGGGCTTAGAATGTTGTGCAGTCTGGATTGGTGCTCAGGACAGCTGTGATGAAAGGTTACCTTAGTCAGAAAGAGGTGTCCACTCTCTGGAAGATGACTGGAAAGAGAACTAGAAGATGAGCATTATCCCAAGCACTGAGTAGCTGCTACTGCTGTAAAAGCAAAATACCGAGGCACAGGGTTGGGTTTGGGTTTGAATGGTAAAGCTTGAAATTTGCTATCATTTGATAAGAAATGAACTTTAAGAATTTTGATACCTGTGATCTGTTTGTTGATACTAAGGAAGAGTAAAGCCAGGTTTTGTAAAATTGTTGCAATGTTTAATGAGACTGTTGGAGAATTTTCAAATGTTGTCCTTCACTAAATTGTTTGGTTCCTGGCTTTAAATATGATTTTTCTCTTTGAAGGATATTTCAGTCTATTTCACATTGTAACTTAAATGTTAATTCTTTATTTTATAGTTTTCTTTACTGTCAGTTATATGCTTTCTTTTAGAAGTATATTTCAGTCCCTAATGTAGTTTTATTTGTTGGACAGTAAGGTACATTCTGTCTTAAAAAAAATATAATATCCTCATAATTAAAGTAATAATACTGACTAGACTAGGAAGATTCATGGAATTGGTGTTATCCAGGGTATTTTCTGCCACAAATTCCTGTCTTTGTTCATTCTGTTATCTAGAGCAATAAAAGAGTTCTCACATTTGCAGGGAAAACGAAGAAAAGATTTGTCAATGTGTCCATAAATACACACGTGTGTATCAGGTTCATATAAACTAGTCACAAGCCTTGTGAATAAACTTCTAAGTAAAATCTAAAATGAAACAGTCATAAGTACTATCATTATTTCCTTTACTTTGCCTTTTATCTTCCTTTTCTCATCATGTGCTAGAAATGTTTCGTATCCAATACCAGATCTTAATCATTCATTATTAGATAAAACTCTTTAATGTTCTCAGTGTTTGTCAGGGCTGCAAAAGGAATGCAACCACCTCTGATTAGTCACAATTTTGGTCAGCTTTCCTTTCTGTATATTTTTTCTAAAGTACCATGCAGTCCTTTCTGTGTATTTTTTCACCCCCAGAGCAGTGTTCCCTTTTCTGCTGCACAGATCAATGCCAGAAGCCTGATGCAATCCTATTATAGCACACTAGTATTCACACACACTGCAAGGAAACACTTTAGTAAAGAAACAGATTTAAGTTTAAAGCTTGCAAAGGATTTCTACATACAGCATAGAAAAATCTTTTTTTTAAAATAATTACAAGTATCATAAAATGATCCCTTTAATGTGAATTAAGCACGTCTTTGTGTCTGTAATAAGTATACATTTAATTTTGATGAGCTACTTGCAAATGAATTTACGACTGCTCGAAATGAGGATGCTTTTTTCAGTCACTTGTGTCAATTGCAGGGTAATTGGCTGGTTCTTCAGAGGACTTGTGGGAAAAGCACTGGAGTACTGTCAGCATTTGACTATGCTGTTTTATTTCCTTACTTACTTATTTCCTTTATTTCCTTACTTTACTTATTATGTAAAGTACCCATAATTCAGCATAAGTTAGCATAAGGCTCTAACCACAAAGATTATTTTATGCTAAAGAGCCTCTGAAAGCAAGGTCAAAATGCTGCCATGTGGACTGGGTGGAAATGTCAGCTACAACCTGTGTAAAAGCTGGAGAAGAGAGTGAAATGAAATGCATGCTAAACAGAACCTCTTAGTGCATGTCATGTGCTCATGTGGATAGAATGAATGCATTAATCAATGAGAATGTACATATGAAATAAAATGGAGCTCTGTTTTTACTGGCTGTTGTGTGAAAGTGGTGGTTGATACAGCTGAAAAGGCAAAGTTGTGCATCTCATCTTTAAATCCAGATGAGCTGCTTCAAGACAGGCAGCTATCAAAAACCTTGAGGTGGTGGCTGTTTGTGCACATGCAGTGCAGCAGGAGCATTTTGGGGAAAGCTGGACTCCTATAGATACTCCTGTTTTCATCTAAGCTATTGTGTGTGATGGAGGCAGGGGGTGTGTATGTTGCAGAGCAGTAGAAGACCATAATAAAGTGTCAGCATGAGTTTTTGTTTCTCCTTTTATCTGTTTAAGACAGACCATTAATGTTATTTTAATAAAGTGTTCAGTGGTTGAATGTTTTGTTACAAATGCAAAGTGAAATATGTTGTGGAAGAATATGAAATGGTTGGATAAACTTGGGTACTTGGAAATAATCTTTCTTCCATTCTGATTTTTGAGATGAGTACTGTTAAATAAGGCTTTCATTAGCTGTGAGTTAATTTGGGGAAAAGTACTGCACTTAATATTTACTAGATGGAAATGAAGGTGTCTCATGCTGATTGATTTTATTTTGCTCATATATTTTGGCCATCACACAAGCTGTGGCATTTTTGATACCAGCTAATGAGGTTCATTCTGGGTAGATGGACAGCCCAAGTGACTCAGCAGGGCAGAGGTAAATTACTTTTGTCCATCCTGCTAGGCTTGTTAGCAAGTCATGAATATCTTGATCATTTTCCCCTTTTGTTATTTGTGATGCTTAAGTATTTTCTTCTTGTGACTCACGGGCTAAAAATTAGCCTACAAGAAGATTTCAGATATGTTGAAGGTGATTATCTTTCTCCTTTGAAATACCCCATAAACTAGCCCTGAAGGTTAGTAGAAAGGTGAGTTTCTGAGCTGAAGTAAGGCAGCTTTGTGCTAAAAACTCTTAGCAAAACTTTCCCATGTGAAGACAAGTGATATAATTAATTTGCCTTAGAATAAATTCTGTATTTCGTAACTGGTTTAAAAAATGAAATGTTAGAGAGTTGTTAACCTTGTGAGATCTTTGAGAATTAGAATCCTTTGGAACCAGGAAAAGGTGCAAAAGGCAGAGGATTTCACAGGTTGACACTATTTTGTCTATGTTA
Source organism: Pyrgilauda ruficollis (assembly GCF_017590135.1). Taxonomy (NCBI): domain Eukaryota; kingdom Metazoa; phylum Chordata; class Aves; order Passeriformes; family Passeridae; genus Pyrgilauda; species Pyrgilauda ruficollis. The sequence continues at coordinate 2,401,286 of NW_024530599.1, forward strand.
GTGATTGCAGGAACAGAACTGGTATTACTAGGAACACAGTGAAATAGATGCATCTCAGGGACAGAATGTTTTTCTATTAAACACAACCACAGTTTACACAGACAAACTGGCCTTGCAAACCAAACAGTAAAAGCCATGCTCCTAATTTCTTCCTCAGGAGAGGCTTTTATGATTTTGCATTGTATTTTTCTTTAGCATTCATCTCAGGTACTTCCAACATCTCGGACACTAATTGTTCATTAAGCAGCACCTGTTCCAAATGAATACCACTCCAAGAATATTTGCTTTTATTTACCATTTCTTTCTGGATATTGATAACTAGTTAGTCATGCTGTTTGCTAAGCAATCTCTTTGATTCTCCCATGTATTACCTCAATATCAGTCGGGTAAAAAAAGCTGCAATGGTGCCCCAGGGGTTTGCTGAGATATCTGAGATCTCAGCTTGTTGGTGGGCCATGGTAACAGCGGCAGAGGCTTCTGACTCTGAATTTCCTGTTCTCATTAATTAGGCAGAGATCTGAGGTTATCTGGAGCAAAATGAGTCAGTGCTGGTCCTCAGCACACAGCTCCCTGTGAAAAACCTCTTTCTGCTGCTGGGCTCTTAGCATACCAAAGAATTTTTTCTTTTGAGTTGAAATTGTTCTGGTTTTTCAAGTATGACTCAGTAAATTTCCAAAGCAGATGTGCCTGGTGCTCACCCATACAGGCCTATCTGTAACCAGCATTTGCATAACGTCTGCACGTTCAAGGCCTGCTTGATGATCTTTTAAGATGATGAGGGGTTTTATTTTAAACTAAATATAAAGCCACTTTGAACTATGAGCATAAAATATTTAATCAAACTGAAATGCCTGGAGTGATAAGATTCTGCAGGCATAAGACACATTTGCATGGATGCTGGTTTATGTTCACAGGTGGAAATTTATTTAAACTTAATGTTGTTTGCTTGAAAAGATGGTTGGTTTTTTCAGGGAAGTTTTTTTAAAAAATATGTTTTGTGACAATTTCTCACTGTGAATGTTAACTATATTCAGAATCCTAACTTAAAGAATCTTCAGTGAAAGTGCTTTTTAAGCATTTCTAGTACATGGGTAGGTGCTGTGGGTGCACGTCTGCTCTAGACCCCCTGGTTATATGGAACAGCTTCCTACAAGCTGCTCAACTAACGGATTTAATGTTATTAATCCTCCAATGCTACACTTCTTGCTTACTCAGGGGTAGATCTTTCTTCTGTTTTTAAGTGGGGACTATGAAGAGGGAAAGATGTGCAGATTGAATTGCAATGCAAACAAAGATTTGGACAGCATAAATAACAAAACTGCGAGTACAGAAATCAAAATGGCCACTCTGCTACCCATATTTCAGTGGTTTGGAAATATTGTCATTATTATATATGGAGCAATGTTTTTAGGAAACAATAATAGATAACTGCAATCACTGCTTTATTTTTCTTCAGTATTTATCTCAACTAACACTGAATGGGTTGTTATCCCCCACAATTTTCTTTGTTCTAGCAGGATTGATGAAATCTGATGAAATATTACTCAGCCCAATTTCAGTAGTCAGCTTCTGGTAATTGCTTTGGTTACTAAATACCTGACATGAACTTTTTGTTTCCCAAATGGATTAGATTATCTAAGCACTGCGTTCCCTCTGGGCATTGAATTTTTCAGCTCATTTCCATCTGGGTTTTAATGCTTTTGTAACAATGAAAAAGTTGGTTGAACTGAAAATGATTGATATGACTAAAAGGATGTCTGAACCTTGGAGGGTTTTTTAGTGTTATTTTTAATTTTTTTCCTAACTTCTTACATGGCTGTATAAGAAATGCCTTCTAGACTTAATGAAGGAAAAGTGAAGCTCTACTTCTTATCATATTAATACAGTTTGGGGTTTCCCAAGAGAGAATTTCTCATTTGTCTCAAGGTGATTTTTTGTGTTGTACTTAAGTTGTCTGAATGATAAATAGTGCCCTATGTAAGTTGCTGGCTGTATATGTAACAACGAGTAATATTGCATTTGAAAGTTTTCTGATAAAGTGGAATCCAATTTTGCATGGAAAAGCTAAGATGAATTTTAACCACTGTTCACTGAAATTTCATCAGTCAATCTGGACTTATTAGGAAAGGAGAAATTATTCATTTAAACCTTCAGTGATTAGGGATGACAAGATTACTTTATCAGAATCACTTATTTCACGCAAAGGTACAAATTATTGTATTTATTTACCTTACTTAAAAAACTATATAAATATCTATTACTGATACGTTTGCATGCATACAGGCACGTACACAGCACTATATATAGTTTTATACAAAATTCCGCATTGTTTAGCATAACGAGATTAATTCTGAATTGCTTGCTAACTAACATTAGTATGCAATTATTTCTGTCAAAATGTTTTTAGATAATTTTGTTATTTTAATTGGTCCCACTTAAGAAGATGGTGGATGGAAATTTACTGGGTTAGCTTTAGCTGCAGCACAGTACATCCTCAGCAAGACAATGACACCCAATCCCACATGTGAAATATATGGCACATGTGGTTTTGCAGTAGCTCCAAAGAAAGCTTCTCTGACCTGCACTGGCTTGGATGGGCAGTTTAATAATTTGCACATAAACTGAGAGTTCTGCATATGAGTAAATGATAAAATATTCTCTAAAGCTCTGAAAGCATGCATGAGAAACATAGGGCAGGTTAAAAAGGACCAAACTGTTTCATGTGTGCAGTATCAAAATACCATTCCCAGAGCTAAATCCAGGAAGAGAAGGAACACAGTGGCAGTTTTATACAACATTTAGCCAAAGAGCTGGCATGAAAAATAACTTCCACTTTGTTCCCCATCATGTTGCAATTGGGTCTATGTCATGAAAGTGAGTAAATGTGATGTGTGTATTAAAAATACTGGCTATGAGCAGGAAAAAAATAATCTGAGCCTATTCTTTATTACCCCATGCAATAATTACATCATTGCCATTTTGCAATATTTTTACATGTAGTTGCACTTAGTTTTTCAGATTACTTCATTCACCAATTGCAACTAGTAACTAGAATAAAAATTGTACTAGTTAGACTAAATTCTGAATATGCTGAGGGTAGAAACACCTGATAATGAAGATGTCTTGCAGGATTGTTGAGTGTCAAACAAGGTGTTTGTTTCTTTATCTTACAGCAAGCTTTGCTTATGGCATGACAGACTGGTTGGCAGAAGTTCTGGTCCTTTGGGCAGAGCTGAGCTTGGGAAAGCCTTCAGTGCGATGGGGAACCATTCTGCTCTGTGCCCTGGCTGCTACACCTGGGACTTGGAGCAGTTCCTGCTCTCCCAGCCAAGCCCTGCAGGCTGATTCACAGGCTGGCTGTGCCAAGGGCAGGCTCCTGCCGGGCTTGGATCAGGCAGGGTGGCCGGGCAGGGGACAGGGATGTGCTCAGACATCACCCTTGCTTTGGAGCAGTGGGGCACTTGGCCTCCCGAGGCTTTGAGGAGCTCACCATCTGTTCTGCTGTCTGAGATAAGAGTGGTCTGTTCCTTGGCCTGGACAGAAGAAGTGGCTGCAGGTGAAAAACCTGAAACCTATTGCATCCCCAGAGCCAGCTTCAGGCGTAACTCACGGGGTTTAGGTGTGGCTGTAGGCAAAGGTGAAAGGGGAAGGGTGACGAGATGCAGATTAGGGGTTTGGTGATGTGGGATGGAAAAAAGAAGATTCAAAGGGGAAATGACAGCTCTTGTAAGTGGTGAGAGCAGAGATGCAAATTTACATGATATCTTCCAGCCAACTGGGTAGTTTTAGGGCCTCTGGAGTTAATTTGTGTTATTTTTATGCCTCCTTTTTATGTAAACTGCTTTGGCATTTGTCTGTCTCAGTCTCCAAATGAATCATTTACTTTTTCCACCTGCTGCTATCACCTGTTTAACTCTTCTGCTTCCAATTTCATGCTTACATCACTTCCACTTCTAATTCTTTATTAGCTTGCACAATTTTAGAGCAACTCAAAAGAAGTTTCTGATCGCAAACTCCAAATAGTCTGTGAGAATATAAAACATACATTATGTGTCACTTTTCAAGGACACACTGTACAAGTGGCTTGCTGTAATCTGTTCTAGGATGCTTACATTTTAAAAGGCACAAGATTTTGATAGCTGATTTTGTTTCTGTGTGTGACTATTTATATTTTTAGCGCATTTGATAAAGTACCATTACACAACCTCCTCTTGGCTCTGGTGTAAGGCTTTGTACCAATGTTTTTAATGCTTTGCAATGTGATTATGTAGCAATCTCTAGGTGTATTAAAGGCAAGTTTCCTTTCTACTGTAATAGCTAAGTCATCTCCACCTTTGTCTCCTCTACCTGACAGACCCTTCATGTCTGACTCAAGTTTAAAACACTTGTCCTAATTTCTGAAACTTTTCTTCTAAACTGTATTTAAAACTTTCTGTTTTTAACATCCTCCTCTTTTCTTCTTTGCTGACTTTGTTCCAGTCTTCATCTTATGTCTGACCCACTTAAGTGCCTGTGACTTTCCCATTCTACTGCCTATAATTGAAGCTGTTTACTTTGCTTTGTGCCCAAAATACCCCTGTCTCTTCAGATCTGTTTTCAGACAGCAAGAGCCCTCTTTACTTGTAAGTCAGATTCTCCCACAGAGAACTTGTCGTTGCCACAGTGGCCGCACTAAAATCACCAGCACGTGATTTCCAGCAGCCCAGTTTGTGCTGAAACAGAAATTCTTTCACTTTTTCTGCCTCTATGACACCAAAGAGATTTTTCATTTGGTGATATTCATGGTGTACTTCTGCCTTTTTTTGTGTGCGTGTGTGTTTGTGATACTGTTAAAATGAAAATTATAACCTATTGCATCTGCACTGTGTGATGAAGCAAGTGCCTATGTTCAGCAGGGCTTGGGAATATTTTTTTCTCTTAATAAACAAACCCTGTAATTTAACAGGGTTTTTTTTTAGTTTTGTTTTGTTTTATGACATTTACAGCAAGGTAGCAACTGTAGGGCAGGAATAGGAGGGGGATTTTTACACACCTCTCCTTGCCTTGTAAGTCCATCACTGTATTTTAGCCTATTCTCCCAGTGGGAAAGTGGGAAGTGTAAGTGCAGGCAGCAGAGTTAAGCTGGAATGTCCTGCAGAGATTCACTATCACAAAGGGTAATGCTGCTTTATCGATCCTTTCCATACCGTCTCCCACAGTTGTGTTAAGCCTGTAGCAAGTGCAACCTTTACAAAACAAGATCAAGAGATATGCCTTACCATTTAAGTTGAATACTGGCTTTAAAATAGGATAAAAGAATGTTTCTTAGGTATGACATATTGTTGGCATTTTAGTGTATACGTGTTAAAAAATCCACAGAGTGGAAGTTTGCATTTATTGGAATAATTCTTTCTTTTTGAGCCCTACATATTTGAATGTAAATGATAGGGCAAACTATTTTTAACTTTGACCAAAAAACTTTCCTAGAGAATTCAAATTCCTATTTCTCCTTATATTCTGCATAGTCATAATTTTGTCATCTATACTATAGTAGTGAAAAAATACTCTAAAATCTAACAAAGACCATCACACATGTTTTTGCAGATATTTTTGTGTTATTGCCACTTTTTTGCAGTACTCGATTCCACTGCTGCAGCAGTTGCCAAAGATGTTGATAAAATTTTTCACTAGAGCTTGGTTAGAGCATTAGCTCTAACCCCAGGCTTTCAAAAGAGTGCTGGAGGGCTTTCAGTTTTGCAGTGCAGATTCTTGCTTCCAAAGTTGGCATGTACTTATAAAGACATATATTAATGTGATAGACCTTAACTTCTGTTTTGAAATTCACCTGTAAAACGTTGAGTGCTGTAGATCTGCCTGTACTCTGTGTCTTACTGGTCTGCATGTTTTCTTCAGGTGACTGAGGCAGAGCTGGGGCCATTAAAAAAAGCAAATGAAATAGGAAAATTGTTCTGTTCAGCTTCTATTAGTGGAGTTTTGTTGTCTCCAGCCCAGCCTCAGTGCCTGTCCCTGCAACCAAAGGTCCTTTGTCCTTGAGTGCAGTGCCCAGGCTTTGCTTTGCAAACCTTTACAGCTGTGGCAGGTTGGCCTTGAGGCAAACCTAAGCACTTCTGCTAAAACTTTTCATCCTAAAGTTATTGTGACTGACTTGAAGAGAATGCTCTCATCCACCAAAACCAACAGCAGCAATGTTAAAAGAAGAAAAAAAAAAAAGAAAAAAAATCCTAAACAAAACAAAAAGCCAAACATCACAACAAAACAAACAAAAAAAATCCCCAAAACCCAAAACACCCAAACACCTAAACAAAAACACCCAAATAAACAAAACTCTCAACCAAAAAAACCTCACCAAACCTAGATACCAAGACATCTTTATTTCTTCACTTTCCGTGCTGCACTTACATTACTGCTTGTGCTCTCTAGCAAGGTGCAGACAACTGATATGTGACATGTATTATAAGAAAGTTATGATTTTCTGTATTCATCTTAAGCAAAATTACAAAGGCTGCTGGCAAATTCCAAGGTTCAAATAAAACTCTGGTGATCTCAGTCAGTTCTGTCTCATGTGAGTAACACTGCTTGTTGCATAGAAGGTTTATCCAGATGAGGAGCTCAGCAATGAATTAGGAAAAATTTGGAAACAAACTTCAGTCAGGAGTAAGAGCAAATACCTGTCAGGAAACCTTATCTCACCTCCTCCTACTCCCTCAGCATGGTTCCATCTTAGAACCTTCTGCCTGAAAGCTGTTGTAATGGATAACATGAATAAACGTTAAAACTCCTCATATTCAGTTTTAGACATCATGAAAATAGTGCAGTGCATGGACTGTAGTGCAGTGATCCTCTGAGCACACTGTCTGCATAGGTTACTGTTTACTAGTGGAGCAATAAAGTGCAAATGGGTCATTGACTGTCACTGAAGTCAGGCTTAGCACCACACTGTTCTCTTTGATATGATACAGATATATTTTTGGAAAATGAAAACATTCTAGATTAAATTAGCTGTTTAAAAAAATCAATTTTGAGGGCACAACCCCCAGGTAATAGTATTTGATTCTATTATTTTGACCCTGATTAGATTAAAAAAAGAAATCTCTGGTACGTACATGCCACATGAACGGAATGCACAGAGCTTAGAAAATACAATGCTAACTGACAAATAAGAGCAGAATTCCCTGTTTTTTAAATAATTTTAGATAATCCGGAAGCAATTGAGAGAAATGTTTCATTGTTTTAAAACTTTTGATCCTCTAAAGTAACTGATAAATAAGAGCAGAATTCCCTATTTTCCTAAACAATTTTACACAGTGGAGAAGCAATTGAGAGAAATGTTTCATTACTTTAAAACTTTTGATCCTCTAATATTAAAAACACATTAAATCACTACTATAGTATCTAATTGTTATTATAATATTGCTGTATAGTATGAACATAATAACATTAAGCTATTTTATTTCTATGCTTAAAGGAAAGGAAAGAGCGCACCTTAATAAAGCTCTCCCTTTTGTTTATGGTCCAGATTGCAGGTGTGATAAGTTCTAGCAGAATTAATTAAAATCTGAGGATGAACTCAGACCTGGAAGGGTGGACTGGAGAGATACTGTCTTAAAATGCAACATGTAGCTGACAGATAATTTCCTCGTTAATTTAATTAGTTGGAACTTTTTAAAGGGTGGTTGATAGCAAACATCAAAACCTGCCTTCAAACAGGCAGCTGTCAAGTATGGGTACTTAGGTGAGAAATGTTCCTGAGAATGTTCTCATTTTTATCAGTGTTTATAAACCATGGATGGCTGTTGAATCTTTTCAGATTTGTTTATATTATTCTGCAATGTAATCAAGAATATTTCCAGAGAGGGGGATAAGATGTTTGGACTGGTGAACCGCAACCAGGAAAGTTGCTGTTGCTACTGTTTCATCAAAAAGTTGTGGGTAAGCCAGTTAAAAGCACTGTTTTAAAATGACTGTTTAGTAAAACTAAATAAATTAAAATTCCCAGTGCTTTTCAAAGTTACTAAACTGTATTGAAACTTTGCATAAAAACATGTTGCGTGGTAATTTTAACAAAAATCATTAAATTTACGCCACCACATTAAAACAACTCATACAGTACAGCATAGTCAAAATATGGTACAGGAATACAGGAATTCAGGCTTAAGGGAAAAAATGTACTGTGTTATTATGCCTGCACTTGGAAATGCACAGTAATGTGCAGCACTTTCCTGATGCCCTAGAACCTTTCACCAAGCCATTAGTTTTTCATGTTGTTAGATGAAAGCCACACACGAGTAGTTTTGATAATGCATGGCTGGAAATTATTCCCCTTGCAGTCCTTGGTGCGCTGTGTGTGTGCTGCAGTCACAGCTTGTGCCCTTGTGTGAAAGGCAGGAGCTGGGAGTCAGGAGGTGACACCAGGAATTTCATCCATCCTTTTCCCAGGCACATTGCTTCCCACACTGTCCCCTCCCAGGTCTGTAAGGGGGTGCTGCAGTGAACAGTGTCACTTGTGAATGGGCAGATATTGGTGCCAGTCCAGTAGTCTGTACTTGTGACCTTCCTTGTCCTGAAAAAAGCTTTCCAAGTGAAGAGCATGGGCTGAGGTGAATAATTCCAGCAGACTGGAGGCAACACGTGTCCTACAGGTTAAGCACTTGTGTAGAACAGCTGCTCCAAAGCCAATGACAGTGCTTCAGCTGTGTATTCCAGAAAGGGTACACTTCTACAACCCATGGAACTGGTTAGGGTTTGGTGCTTGATTTTTAATTAATACTCATTGCATGCAAAAGTATTAATGATTTTCTGATAAATGGAGAGGTGATAATCACTGGATCAATGGCATACTTATGTTTCAGGGAAGCATTCTGAATAATTACTCTATTCTGACATTTTGGTTAATTCAAGTTGGGATTTTTCCATCTGGATTATTTATAGGTAGCACAAGGCACATCTTTTTGAGACATTCCAGTCTATTGTGAATGTATTGTGTTTTTATATAGGAATATAGTAATAATCCTTTAAATTGGGGTAAATATTATTCTAGACTCATGACACATTGAGAGAATGCTTTGAATTTTCTGATGTGGTGGCTTTCAGAGAGGTGCCTGTATGTGTTTGCATGTCAAGGATTTGAAAATACAGATAAGGTAAAAAAACTGATGTATGAGCAGACTTAAAGCTCTCCCTGACCCTGAGTCAAATCACTTTTGAGATTTGGACGGGAGGAAAAGTTCCATATTATCATTTTTGCACAGCTTTGCTATTTGGTCCCATTAGGGATTGGAAATGTGGAAATATTATGGGGTAGTTGTTGTCAATCTGAACAAAATTGAAATCTCATTAGCCTCTCTATCAGGTGAGATCTAAAAGCTAGGTCTTGGCCACTTGTGGTCATTAAAGAACTCGCTCATTGCTCACAGGAGTAAAGGTGTTAAATACAGTGAGTTGGACAAATTCCAGCTTGTGAAATTAGGTTTGGCCTGAATTCCCAACCCATTTGATACTTTCCTTCTTGTTCTTAACTAAAGTGTAGTAATGGTTTGAATTATTAAATGGATCCTCACATGTGTCCCAAGCATGTCTGCTGTTTAGTGACAGAAAAACTTTGATGATAGTGTATGTTAGACCTTAATGGAGTAATATAAACAAAAAGAGTTACAGCAGTCTAAAGTGGAAACCACAGTATCAAAGCTTTACTATACACCAGTTTGGTCACATATTGCCAAAAAGGTATATATAGGGGAATAAAAGTACCATGATTTCAGCTTCCTTTTTTCAGTAGCTCAGGTAGGTTGGATCTGTAGGAAAAAGCAGGAACATGTAATGAAACAGAGGTTTACAAGTGGGAGAGCAGAATCACTGCAGTCAGGACCATGACAGTGGTGTATCTGAGATGGGTACAAGGGAAGAGCTGTCTCATTTCAAGGGTTTAGAGATGTACCTGTGTGCTTGAGCATCTCCTTGCACTGCAGACATGGGCATCTTACCAGGTTACTGCAGTCAGGCTGTTTCCACAAGTCACCTGCTCTGCCATGGCTGACTAATCATGTTCTTGGATTAGGTCTTTTTTTTGGTCATTTATGGACAAACTATTGTATAGCTTCATGGAATACAAGTAATCACACAGTAATATCAGACTTCTGATTTACACCAGATTTTGCTTTCTTTATTCTGAATCTCCCTTTCAATTAGTTATATGTGATTTTTTTTTAATCTTTTACCTTTTTATTCTTAAAGTAATATCCTAGTTTTTCATACACTGCCTGTTTTCTACATCCATCCACATACTTTTAGTTCAGGCTGTTTTAGCCTTTGAATTATGCATACTCAGTTTGTCAGTCAGGGCAGCTCTTGCAACATTTCAGTAGAAATTACTTCTCTAAGTCTTTTCCTCAAAGACATATTGCTGCTGCATTACAGTCTGCTTTGAAATCCAGTGAGAATACACTATAGAACCAGACAGCAAACACATAGATAAGTAAAAAATTATATATGACTATCTGTTGTTAATAGTAGTCATTTTGTAATACCCCTAGGAATCCAAACTGTTGTTCCTCACATGTTTACAAAATTTCATGCATTTCCTTCTTGATGTTTCCAAACATACCTTATAGAGAACATACAGTTTCTTCAATATGTTATTGTTCTCCCCATCTCTTTTTAGATAACAATTTGGTAAAGCAGGTGAAAAGCCAATATTATTGTGACAGCTGTAAAAATACGGGGCTGGAGTATTTTATGATTTTTAAAGTTGATTTGAAAGTATTCAAATATACAATTATAATTGTTTAATTTAATGCTAAATTTAGTGTTTGGAAAAGTGGGGGAGATTGAAGTGATTGGGGGTTTGAAGCATGAGAAGGAAAAAAGTCCATCTGCTTTTTTGCTTGGCATGGCTGAACACTGTGTGTCATGACAGGTCCTGAGCTGGTTCTCCAGCACAAGTGAGAAGTAATTGCTGCACTTTTATTGTACAGCCACTTAGGTACCTGGCATGCATCCCAAGGGGACATAACTAGTGAAAGCAGCAGCCAGCTCTCCCTGAATACAGTGAGAACTTCACTTTTTTGAGGGGTGACAGATATACCTCTGAACCTCTGCCTTGTTAGGAGTTCATCATGATGGGTCTCAAGGAGAATTGCATTCCCCTCTCACAGGATAAATTGGACATTATGCCTGCATCTTGGAAGAGTCAAAACCGCTCTTGTTCTATCTGGTTTTGGAAAAAAATATTTTCTTAGTCATTTCCTTTCCTATTTGATAAGAAAAACAGCAAATAGAGTGCAAGATTTAGGAGGTTGTGTGATGTTTAAAGCAGCCAAAATTTGTCTTGCTCAGCTTTCTGTTCATTCACCACAGCCATGACCGACTGTGCTGTGCTTCAGTTTGCAGCTCAAAAAGCTGAAAATTTACCAGAGGAGGTTTGGCTCTGTGCCTCCAGGAGCTGTTGTGCTACCACTGATCTAAATCACAGTGTCTAAGCCAGTCAGATGAAAATGCTCACATGTACTTTTTCAGCTACTCCATCAGAAACTACACCTTTTACACACACACACGTATATGTGTATGTATATATATATATCAGTGATTAAGTGATCAATTTTTAATAACTGCCCTCTGATATATTTTTGTTTTCTGATATCTGCTGCAAGAACATATCAGAAAACAGATATCTGAAAAAAGAAATCAGAAAACCTGCTGCAAGAATTTTTGTTTTGATCTCTGCTGCAAGAAGAAATCTTTTCATTTAACATTCAGAACTCTATCCAGCAATTTCTTTTTTGAGCAAAACAATATTATTGATGCTGCAATCCAGCTAATCTACTAATTCCCAGTTGAAATCATATTGCCATTCCTCACTTTCTGCATTAAATCCTGCTTTAGACAGATTTTCACATAGAAATGGCCAGCACCTCTAAAAGCAAGGATATATGTTGGATGTTTAAGGTGAAGATACCTTCCAATATGTTAAATATTAACTGTTTTGTCACATGTAAACATGTGAAGATAATAAATGGTAGTGTTACAATGTAGGAATAATATTTCCAGTGCAAATTGATGTAAATATAATTAAATTTTAATAAATTTAATGTCCAGTGTTCAGTAAATAATTTGCCACATTCTTGAGAATAGTTAATAGCCCTGCTAGCTAAATTAGGATTATTAACTGATTTGAATTTCAAGAAAGAGTTAAATGTGTACATTATGGCACCACTGGTAAAATAATGTGGCAGTAAGTTGTACCCATTAAAGCATACATTCAATACCTGATGTAGGTATTGCATAACTAAACAAACTTGTGAAAATCTAGGACTAAATCACAAGTGAGAGCAGAGGCCAACATGCCTGGGGATATCCCTGTGGGGGCAAAGTTGGCAAAAGGGGTGGGCTTGAAAGCAGAATAGAAGAGGAATTTTCTAGGGCACAGGGAAATGTGAATCCTGTGAAACACAGCTGTGAAAGTGTTCTACCTTTTATCCTGGTGTGAGTGGCCAGATACGAGGGGTAGGATCTGTGAAGGAGCTTGCACTGACTCTACTGCTCAGCCTTGGTGGTTAAAGATTTGTATTTGGCTATATGATTGTGCAGCCTCAAATCTACTGAAATGAAATTATCTCTTAGCTCTTCTGTGCAGAAAACATCTCCTCGAGGCAGAGACCCCAAAGTTCAAGTAACTAAAGTTAACTGGAAGGTTCCTCTAGACACAAACACCCACGCTCCACTCTACCCTCAATTTTCTACGTTTGCACAGTGATTGACAAAGGTGTTACTTTATTTCACTTTTAAAAATAGTGGAAGCTGAAGAATAAAGGTTATGTCTTAGTTCTGTTGCAGCATCTGCTGACTTGGACACCTCTTTTCCATGGTTAGTCACTGAAATGCTTTGACTGATTTGGGAAATATGGCTCAAAAATTCTGTGAAATATCTTGTCAGCATCAGAGTAGTGAGTCCCAAGTCTCTTCATATCTTGATTGCACATATTAGACATGGGTACAGCAGGCTGACAATGATTTTACTGCAGAAGTGGCAACAATGATAGGTTAATTTTAAACACATTTAAATCATTAAAAACTGGAATTCTCATCATAATCACAATCAATGTTTTCTCATCAAAATCTGAAAATGGAAATTATGTGGGATAGAGTGGTGTTGTTTTGATAGCCAGCCTGTAGGAGAGTAGAGGTTTGTGGTCTGTGAATGGATGGATCAAGAAGGGCTTGAATATGGCTGAGTTGCAAAACCCCACATTCAAAGGTGTGAAAGCCAACTGACATCAAATTTCTAGGCATACTTAAATGCTAAGTATGTCTGTTAATAAGAGGTGTTCACAAATGTGTATTGTCTCTTACAAGGTGTCACAACACAGACCTTGTTTTCACCACTGTGGCAATTCAGAAAGAAACAGAGTAGGGATCCAAAGCTCCTGAAAGTTTTGCAGGAGGTTCTGGAGCATCATGATTTTCATCAGATGCAGCATTTACCTTCATCTTGTTTTCATGAGGTGTCTGGCTGGTTTGTCCTTTCTGTGTGAATTTGGGGGTTTTTTGGTGTGTGGAGCTGCTGGTGCATCATTTATATGTCTGTAATACCTGAGTGGTCCATGTTTTATCTTCCTTTCTTGCTAATTTCCACTGACTTACATTTAAATATTGACTAAATTTCAAGTATTTCTGGATCAAAGTTTTTGAGATGTATCAGTTATTTTATCAGGGATTAGAAAGTCAGTTACAGCTTGTGCTTTGCTGCCAGGCCTGTGGGGCTTTGTATCTTTTTATTAACATGCTTATGAAATAGAACCAAATGTGTGGAACCTTGTAATTAGTCTTTCTATGTTAAACAGGTGTTGCTCTTGCCTTTTAAGGGAGTGTAGTTTATTGCTGCCTTTGGGGCACAGGGGAAGGATGGAAGGAGTCAATGGTCAGACAAAGGCTGGTGGCCAGGTGATACCAGATGTCAAAGGGAAAGACTTTTGGAAGACAGAGACTGGTGAATTACTCCAAAAAGGCCTAAAATTGGCAGACACTGGAAATTGTAAGCTATGTGCTTACAATGAGGTGCATAAAACATAAAGCAATATTAGTTTGTATTGTCACTGCTTTACAAACTACTTTGTCACAGCCACCCTGAGCTCCTGGAGGAAGCCCGTGGTCCCAGCTGGCTCATTGATCATATGCCACTAGTTGGTGCAGCACACACAATTGAATTGCTTTTCCCTCAGGGAAACAGTGTCTCCAGGTGTGCTAATAATAAAATTAATAGCTTAGAGAAACTGCTTGCCACAGCAGCTGTGGCTTTACAATGAGAGGATCGATTCTGGTGTTTAACTGTCCTAATTCCATAGTGGATACCCGACTCAGCCACCGCTGAGATACGTTCAGGCTCACAGCTAATCAATACATGCCTGATTTAAAACAAAGAGCCAAGATTCCGGATTAGAAGTCTTTCTGAATAAAAGGATGTAGGTTAAAACTGTCAACACCCTTCAACTACTACCTTAACATAAAAGTTAGGAGCTCTTCAGCTAGTGCCTCCACAGGAAATGGATGTGATTCTACTGACTGTATCCCACTCATTTTGTGAAGCATTAGCTTGTAAATATTACGATGTAAAATGGCACTTAAATTGTTCTGACCTGCCATTTTGTAGAGCTTCATGAATTCTGATTGTAATTGATAATATTACTTTAGTGTGAATAATGTATGTAGTCATACACCGTAGTTATTACTGTCATAGAGCGCTGCTGTCAGTAGCCACAGATTTGACTGCCAGCAATGTGTCTTGAGGGGCACAAATGCTTTTCATATTGGATTTTGAGAAGATCCTGATTGTGAGTGCTTATAAATGTCAAGGTTTAGCCTGTGTATGGAAGAAAATATGCATTTTTATAAGTTGATAGTGGAAAGTGAAAGAGCATTAAACATTATTGGACATGGGGCTGAAATTTCAGTGACAGCTTCTTAGTTGCAAGAGAAATGAGAAAGACATTGAAAATCACAGCTTGTTTGCCGAAGTTGGGTAGGGTTTGTTTGCTTGCTTTATTAAACTTGCAATTTGGGCTGATCATAGCCTTTATTGTTCTTTGTCTTGCTTATGTCCTTAGATGACAACAGTTCCACCACAGCTACCTACCACAATTTAGCACAGCGAGGGAGGGAGCTCCGAGACATTTCTGTCAGCCATTAAACACAGCAGTTCCCTGCAGGGGGAAAGCAAGTTCTCCTTTCCTCTCCCTTGGAGTTCAGTGAAAGGAATCAAAATCACCTCTCCCTATTATATTCGATACCACCAGAAGAGTGTGGCTTCATTTGATTCTTGCAAATTTAGGAAATCTAAAGCTAAACATGAGAAGTTTGAGAGTGGTGGAGGCTTTGTAGGCAATGGACAAATGGGGGTGGTACCAGAGCTGTAAAAAAATAAAGCAGTTAGGGAAGGAAAGACTTCTAAACAAATACAAATGTTAAAAAGCTGTTCATACTCTAGCATAACCAGAGCAAAACCAAGACTCTGTGATGTGTTTCTGAGGCAGATAACTTTAGGTGGTTGCTGAGAGATGTTGGTAGGAATGGAGGCAGACCTTTGTGGTTTTGATTGTTTGAATAAATAAATTTGTTAGGAAAAACATTCTTTGAGTTACTTAAATACACTGCTGGACACAGTCTTCCAACGGGGAAGCTCTTAGAGGTGCAAAAATTTGTTAAGCAGCAACCAAGTTTTCCCTAAATGGGGAGCTTGGCCTGCTTAGGAGGCAGGCAGGCTGAGACCCAGCCTAGGTGATTTTTTTCTGAGACAGCAACTTTAGCTTGTTGCTGAGAGATCTATTGGTGTACCATGGCATCATCTCCCAAAAGATCTCACCAGCACTCTCAAAGTTCAGCTGCTGTCCTTGGCAATAAGACTTAGTGGGGAAAGGTGACAGGGATGAGAAGACCCAATAAAAAAACACATTTAAAAGGGGGTTCAGCCACCTCCAGTTTACAACAGTGGGTAAAGCATTGCTTGTGTGGATGGGGAGCATCAACAGCAAGGAAGTGCTGGTGGTTTCTGCAGGCCTGGGATGTGCACAGTGCTCTTTGGCTCAGACATGGTGCTCTTTGTGTCGTGACTCTGGCCTTTATTTGCATTGCTTATTCTGGCAGATGTGGGAGAGGTCTGCGCTTCTATTTTTATCAAATGTGTTTCAGTGACTTTGCTTTATAATAAATTGCTTTAATTTTTTTCAGCCTCTTAATGAATTAAACAGCATCCAGAGATAAAATGTCTCAGGATAAATAGTTTCAAGAGACTATCCAGGACCACGACTCAATCACTAATTAGTTGGTTTTTTTTCCTTCTCCGTGTCCCAGTGCCACACAGACTTTGTATACAAAGGTTGAGGGCAAGAGATAAAGATAAATGTTAAGCAGCAACCAGCTTTTCCCTAAATAGGGAGCATGGCCTAGTTAGGAGGAGGGCAGGCTGAGAACGAGCCTGTGTGGCGTGTTTCTGAGGAAATTTAGAAGATTTCTGGGATATATTGGTGGGAATGAAGGCAGACCCTTGTGGTCTTGATTGTTTGAATAAATGAATTTGTGAGGAAAAATGTGCTTTGAGTTCCTTGGATACGCTGCTGGACACAGGCTTCCAATGGGGAAGCTCTTAAAGGTGCAAATTAGAGTTTGGTCTGTTGCTTCAATGCATTTGCAAGTAGTGGGACTGAGAGTCTGAGAAGCGTCAGGAGATCTGTAGGATTGTGTTCTGGAAGAAATCCAAGAAATTGGTTTCATCTGAAGAACAGAGTTCAGATGGGAGATTAAAGAAATCATGTCTTTACTACTGCATGAGGCTGTCCATCTGAACTAGAAGTCTGCATGAGGAGAGAAGCTTAGAGGCCTCACAGAGATTTTTAAATTTTTTTTCCAGTTGGTGTCATTGCAGGTGAAGTTTTGCACTGATCTATGGAAAGTTTGGACTGCATTTCCAGTCTTTTTGTAACAGCTTGTGAACATTCAGCTGTTTATTTATTAAAAATTTTAATTTTCAAGAGATGAGTGTATGCTGCAGAGAATTTTTTTCTAAAGCTGTTTCAGGTAAAGAACATTCTTCCAACACACGACTACGAGTTGCTTCTTCACTCCAAGTTATATGGAATTTTATTAAACAGTAATATTATTGTTAAACCTCTTAAGCTGTTGTAAAGTCTTTTAAACCTCCTAGTTGTGTGAGAGTCATTTTTGCATAAGAAAATGTGATGGTAGTTTGTCGGTCACAATGCAGTACTGCCAATCCATGGTATGGGCCAAACTGGTTTTTGTTCCATTAGCAAATGTCATCGAGTTTTTTATGGTGCTTTAAAATATATTCAGCTTTAAGAGAACTGGTTTTATAAGCTGCAGAGAAGCATCAGTAACTGACTAATAAAGAGACATAATTTAGTTTTCATTAATATTACACTTACAAGATTAAAACAATGAATTTTTATTAAATAGACTTGTATAAGAAGTCATTTTGATTAAGACACTGTCTTCATATAATGGATGTTGGTTCCATACAGAGTAATGGATGAAAATTGCCTCTAGGAAAAAAAAAAAAAAAGTGCAGAAAGAGATGAAGGCAAAGGTTTTCCTCCATGGCTTGCCAATACTCACAAACTTGATTGAACATTTCTTTTGTCTGCTTTTAATTTTATGGAGTTAATAGTTGGCTTAGAGTAATGAAGTATATTTATTTTTTTAAAGAACATCTATAGATGTTTTGCTTTAGACCTAGTAATTTTTCTTACTTTTTTGAAAATAAATTTAAGCTGACTAGAGGGTTTTAATGGTATGGTGTAGTCTTGAAAGTTGCTAACAGTCAGTTTAAAACCACCAAAAAAATCCTGAGAAGTTTCATTGGTACATTAGGACTGAGTATGTCTGTGTGTAAATGAGAACCAATTTGTGGACGTGTTTGCAAGTTGGTTTCAAGGAGAGTCCCACAAGCACAGCCCGGTGTAAGACACACATTTGCAATAAAGCCTGTCGGAATTCCTGTGCCGTTGGAGCTGCGGTGAGGCTGCCTGGCGCGGCAGGAAGAATTCCCTGTGCATCAAGCCCTGCGTGCCGTTGGAGCTGCGGTGAGGCTGCCTGGCGCGGCAGGAAGGGACGGGCTGGCTGCGGGTGCCAGTGCAGGGGGTGTCTGGGGGTCCCCCAGCTCCTGGCTCCCTGTGTGCTGTCTGCAGCAGGGAGAGGGAGGACAGCTGCTCCAGCTGCTGCTGCACAGCTGGGGTTCAGTCTCACATTTGAAATGAGGAGGAGGCAGCAGCTCTGTGGGAAATGTTTTCCTGCTGCCTCCATCTCTTTGTACCCCCTCTGCATTGCCAGGCCCTCGGCTGGGGCAGCAGAAAGGGCACCTGTCTCAAGAAAGTTCATTTTAAATGGCCATTATTGTCCAGACATAATCTGGGTGAGCCAAGGCACGGGGGAGGCAAAATTCTGTGCTAAATTCTGAAACTAAATAAACTCTTGTAAGGGGCGAAGGCATGTTTTCTTTAACCCTTGGGCTAGCTCCTTGATAAATTTCAAAGGTTTGCTGTGAGCAACAGAGGTGTTAGTACTTCCTAAATATCTTGTAAAATATGAAGCTAAGCCTTGCATTAAGTTGTTAAGCTTTGTTCAAGTCATCTGTCCCTCCTGTAGCATCCCAGTATAACTTGCCAGAACGAAAGGTTTTGGTTTGTGATGGCATTAAAGAAGATAGTGCCACACAAGTGCAAATCCCTGTCTCTGATTTTTATTTTGGTAATTTTTTACAGCAATAACTTAAGTGCCATTTTGGTGTGGAAGAACAACTGTGTTGTATAAAAGCAGAGTATTTTCTTTCACTTATAGGTTTGGGCTCTAGGAAGAAGGTGTTGCCAGGGATTAAGTGTAATCAAATTCCAACTCTGATCTCTTAAAAAGTAATTCAGCAAATGAATGAAGGACAGAAAATATTTTCAGTCATTTCTACAATACGTGGCTTTGTGTTGCATTGAAAATGCCAATAAGCTACAGTTCGAGAGCAAAAGCATGGAAAAGAAATGTAAGTTCACAATAATTCAAAGGCCATGATCTTTATTATCCTTTCAATGAATAGACGAATTTCACTGAAATTTTATAAGCCTTCAGTGAATGTTTTTTTTTTGTCTTACACAATGACTGTTTATTCTTACTTGACTTCAATGAATTTATGTGAGAGGTAAATGTTATTTTTAGTTACAATCTGAAATACTTTTTGATCAGTGTTGTCACTTTAGTTTTCCTGTTCAAACCCATCTTGCTGGAGAATACAAGGCTATAATACTTTTATAAGGCTTTTTACTATTTTTTTCCTGCTACATTTCTCATCTTCCACTGGAGAGCCAGAACTTAGAGAAGGACGATCTTCTCAGATATTCTCTCCATCCCTAATTTCTCTGCCAATTGTCTTACTCTTTTTCTGTCATTTACAAATGTTATTGCTTGATTGCACATCAGAGCTTTTATCCATCAAAATTGAAGGATGTGCAATCCATACTGTACTGGAATAGTACAGGGGAAGCAGCACTTCCAACATGGATGCTCAAAAGGTAGAGATGGAAACGACTAAGTGTTGCTGGACTAAGTGACTTGGAAGAGTCTTTTCTTAGGCAATTACAGAAAGTCTGTAACAATAATTTTAAAAGAATAGTAATATTTGTTAGATAGTGTACAGAAAATAAGACTGGCATGTAGCTTTGTACATTTGTTCCCTAGACTCATGTGGAACATGAGCATCTTAGGAAGGGAAAACAATTTATGTAGAAGCTTTAGGTCATAAATGTGAAATAAATCCTCTATCATTAATACCAGGTGATGTCAATCACTTTTCTCTTGCAAATAATCTCTATAAATAGAGCAATTACTACATAAGCAGTCAATTATAAACTCTTGCATTGTGCAAAAAAACCACAGTACATTGGCTTGCTGTCATTTCCAGAAAGGCTTTAACCTTTTACTGAAAAATAAATAAGTGATTATAATTCAGTGGGAAGGATCTAGAAGAGCTGTTAAAAGAGAAGAAGAAAGTGGTGTTACATAGGATCCCTTCTGTAGGATTTAGGAACTCCAGTGTTCCTTAGCTGAGTTCTGTATCTGATGATTTGGATTGAGATGCTGGATTGCAATGCTGAGCCTTGGTCTTTGCAGGGCCATGGGGCCACAATTGTATTTGAGTAGTGAGAGGAAATGAGTTTTTTGAGAAAAACGTTCCCAGCTGCATTGAGTTCCTCAAGCCTTTGTTCAGCAGAGTGGCACAACACCAGGCATTACAGGACTGACAGCTCTACAGCAGATGTGGATTGTTTACAAACCTCTTTTCGTTGTTCCTGAGTAACTTTCCCCACATGCCTTAGTAAAATTCAGGCAGTCACGTTACTGGCTGATGCACCACAGTTTCAAAAATCAGCACTCTTGTGTGCAAATGTTAATATGATACACCAAAATAGAACCACACTATTATTTAACATCTCTGTAGATTAAATTGTTGTTTTGGGTAATTAGTGTCAGGGTAAGTAGTTCTTCCTGTGTCCAGTGACACAATTGGTTTCTTCCCACTGTGTTGTAGAATTAGGTGCAGCCACTGTATGTTGGGAACACTCAGACTCTGGCATTGTGGAGAATTCTGTAGATATGGTTGGGCACCACAGTGTCCCTGTTCTGCACTAGAAATGCCCAGAATAAATAGAATGTTTAAATATTAAAATGTGGAGTGATGTCTTTAGTATTTGGAAAGAAGGAGCATGTGATACACATCTAGAACATCAAATCAATCTCCTAGAAAGGAAGGATAAGGTCAGTTAGATACAAAACCTGGTTTTGAGGGCCCCCACTGACGTCAGATGTGTTTGCAACAGACTCAAGTTTTGGACAAGTTTATTCATTATAGCGAGGGAACAGCCACATGTTCCTACTTTCATGTACAAGTCTCTGTGCTGTGATTTGGAGGCCTCCTAATTGACCATTCTGCTTTTTTATTGAGCTGGGACTCTGTACATCTCAGGAATGCATGCAGAATATGTGTGTACATCATTAGTGAAACCTGGGCAGAGAGATCTGATACCTCTTCCTACATAATCAGTGATTCTTGGGTCCTTAAATGTCTGTTTCACAGTAAAAACAGATGTGTTGTTCTTGTATCAATATTACAGTAACAGCTCTTCTGCCTCCTTGTTTGGGGGTGTGTTTAAATGTGAAAGAAACCTCACTGTATTATGTACACACACTGTGTAATATATAAGTAGATTTCCTGTGGAATAAGTTGAATGTAACTGACGTGGTTTGTTCTTATATTTATTTATTGATCACTGTACTAAAGTTTCCCTGCCAGCTCTGTGTCATCGGTGCTTTTGTAGGAGGCTGACTTGCCTTACTTGGGAAAACTTCTGGAATTGCAGTTCAAGTGACTGTGGGAACCAAACAAGTTTTCCTTCTAGAAATAAACATTGTACAAAGTGAGACACGTTCCCAAAATTCTGTCTAGGAAAATAACTGTAGCCTTTATCTGTGGTAGCTACAAATAATTGTAAGTACTCCATGGTGAACATGTCACTTGTTAAAAGCAGTAGCATTTAAAGGGATCAAATTATTAAAGTGAGCTCTTCAATCAAATACATCTGAAGACTAAAACAAGCTTTGGAAGTACATACCTCAAACACGAGGTAATTCTCTTTCTGAGATGCAGAGAAAAGTGAGGTCAGAACCTACACAGGAGTTAGAAATTGTGCACTACCAGAGCATGGGGTATAGTACTGCAGTCTGCCTCCTGTTTGGTGAGCTGTTTCACATAACACTGCTGTGCCAGAACACGGGTTTATGAATAGGAAATTTAATTTTAAGACCTTTGTGTATCAGGAATGAAGTTCTGAAGAGGTGAAAGTAAAGGGAGAAGAGATGTGTTTGTTGTTTAAATTATTATTCAAAATGTTCAAGTTGGTTGTTTTGAAAAACGCCTGGAGTGAGTGAGATGCAGAGAAGGGGTTGGTGTTTAATTACACAGGACTGCCACCTAGCATCAGCTCACAGCTCTGAGCAGCACCAGACTTGCAGCAGCATCACTCCCGGCTTTTCGCTGGAATTCATTTTTTCTTTCCAACCTTGTTATTGGAGTATAAATGTCTGTGCTAAAAAAAGACAGTTCTTAATGGTAAACCTCTGATATTAACATTAAAAGCTTTTTAATTCGGGCAAATGGAAACAGGACTAGTAAAAGCTTTTTTGTTAAATAGAGATAATTTTAGTATAGCTAATACGAATGGTTTCCAAGTTTGCCTAGGTAGATGCCATGTTAATAAACGTTACTATTTCAGCAGCTCTCAAAATACAAATTTTGCATTTAGTATTGTTAGTGTTCTTTCAAATCCAAGCATAAACTGGAAAATGAAGAAATCTCTTCATGGCATTAGTGCACATACCCCAGATTTACATATTCCTAAAAGGAAGAATATCTGTAGGATCATGATAAAGAGGGCCACAGTAATCAAGACATGAGTGATTCTATACGTGGCAGCAACTACATATTTTATGTTTGGAAATTTTTGAGATTTGTCAGGACATTTGACACGGACAAATAAGGGATATGTCAGCTCTCAGTCATATATCCTTTTATTCTGAGTATAGCACAGAGTGAATTAACCTTCATATTTCTCCCAAGTGCAGTGTGAAGCCAGAACACCAATCAAAAAACTGCTTTACCTGAATGATCTGTTGGTGCTTTGTTCTATTTTCTTACTCTTTATAGTAAGTAAAAATATTAAAAAAAATAAAGCTAAGAAATACCAAAATATTGCATTTAGATTGACATTGTATTTAATGAATCCTTTCTAGGATGTAATACCAAGTGTTAATCAATAGACATGCCAGAATAACTTCCAATACAACCTTGTAGAGTTTTTAAAATTAATTCTTATTAAAATTATTGACTTGTTGTGACTTACTGGGGTTGCAACTGGAGCAGTTTTTCATCCTAATTAGGAGGTTAGGTTCCACTACTCAAACTGCAGATAATAGTGTAATGATTGTCATTTGGAAACATAAAAATCAATATGAGATACTATCAAAATCTGCCGCCTGTCACAAATTATGGAAATTGCACATGGTTTTAAAAACACTGCTAAACGGTGTTTCCTTTTATTCTTTATAACATCCTCAAGCACAGCTACTCGAGAGAGTGTCTATTAACATAAAGCAAGCATCAAGTGGTGCTTAGATAGTTAGGGCCACCTCTTAATCTGTGATGTAATTTACAAATATTTTAGGAGAGATATGGAATAGTATTGCTTTTACACTATTAAAAATCAAATATCTTACTAGAAATTATGTAGCATGATTGTATTTTAGATAACACTGCTCTGTTTTCTGGTCAATTATATTTGTCGATGCAGTAAAGAAACTGGAATGTGAAGACAATAGCCACACACATGGCTGTACATTTCCCTCGCTGGTAACGTCAGGAGAATTGGAAAATTTTAGGTCATTCTATAGATATATATTCCATCTTTTCTTTTACAGTCTTCACACTGCAATGTCAAGGGGCAGAAATGAGAGAAAAAGAAAAAAAAGAATGTTAGTTGTCACTGGGGCTGTGCTTCAGTTAGAAGTTATTTATAGTGATTTTGTTTTTAATATTTGATGTACACAGACCTTTCCTTCTCAGTCAGGTGTAACTCTGAAAACTCCTCTGCTATAATTGCCTTTGGAGGTCTATGGGAGGTTATAAAAACATGATACATGCTGTTTGATTAGTCCATTATAAGTTACTATCTATTTTCTCATTCTGTCTACCCTGTCTGCAGAATATATTCTCCCATTTTCTTATGTTCATAATGGAAAAAATAGTGTTCTTCATTTGAATGTTAGTATGTGTCATGTGTAAGGGGAAACGAGGAGCAGAACTTTTGGATTCAAATGGAAACCAAGCCGATGCTTTCATGCACATATTCACCAGCTTGCTGGGGTGTTGGTCCTTGTCTCTCTCTACTGCAGAAGTACCTTAAAGCAACTCATTTCAAGTTTTGTGATGAAGCACTACAAGTTCTGGGTCCAAATCTTGTATCTTATTTTTCCTTTCTAATTCACAATCTGTGTGCAGGTGGAATTGCTGACAATCCTTCATAAAAGTCTTTTAAAAGAACCTGCAGCTGTAGAGATAAAAAAGCTCAGAATCGCAGGCATTGAGGGATGGTGGCACACATGGTGTAGGGACATGGAGATTTTACTATTCACCATTGCTCAGAAATTCAGAATCAACTGATTTGCAATGTGCACTCTGATGAGTTGACTGAAATTTTAAGTGGTGCATTTAAATTTTAATGCAAACAAATTTCTGACAAAACCAAGACTTTTACCGGTATGCAGCTTTGTGTTTTCACTGAAAAAGAGCTTTGGAAATCATGATCCTACCCCTGCTTGGGGCAGAAACTAGCAGAATCCCCAACTAATGCAAATCAACATATCTCCATCAACTCAGTGGAGGTGAAGAGATTTATGGGAGCTGCAGAGATAATCCTCATTATCTTTGTGTGAAGAAGATAAAACTGGTTCTGAAGATCTACACAGTAGATTATGACATTATTTGAAAAGTGTTTATTAACCTTGCACTGTTAAACAGAAAATAGCTTCTGGTATCTGATAGAAGAGGAGGTAAGATTTAGAACACTTGAGAGGGAAACAATAAACTGCTGTGCCCGTGGTGGGCTTTGGAGAACATTCAGTTGTGCCCACATCTGGATTCAAACCTGCATGCTGCTGGGGTGAACTCATTGGTCAGAAACTCTTTGAGCTGCTTGGATGCTGAGCCAGAATTCGTTGGAAGAAAGCCTCTTCTACAGCAGCAGTGCTATATTTCAAAATATAAGTCTCATTAAATTCTTTCTGATATAAAACAAAGAAAATTGTGACTACAGTAATTAGAAGCATAGTAAGCAGCACAAGCTGCTTTTCTCCATTAAAGTGTCAAATTCAATCCTCAATGTGAAAACAAAGCAAAATATAATTTTAGTGAAATGTTTGGAGAATAAAAGAAGAAATATTTTTTGCAGACTCCTTAGAAACAATTAAGCATTAGCTCTGTCAAATACTGAATTACAGGTGAATTCAGTTTAAATTATGTGAACTTTACATTCTTTGAAATTTGCCTAAAAAGACTTACTACAAACCTAAAGCTGTGAAAAAGCTCTTCTTTTCAAACTGGGTAAAGCTCCTGAGCACTTTTTGTAAGTGGCTGTGCATGTTTTGAAAGCATTCTGGTAATGCCTAACACCTTCCAAAGTACCTTTCAAGCAGTGAAATTCATATTCAGCACATCTGTGTTCCTACAAGACTTGCAGTAATAATCAGATTGGTTAACTATACTCTTTTTTTTTAAGATTGATTTGAATGTTTTAATCGATTTGAGGCAGATAAACTCAGTTGTGTGTAAAATCTTATTTATTTGGGGACAAAAGGGAATTGAGTTTTGATAGGAAAAATAGAAACTACCTTCCAGAGAAGAAAAGTCCTTAGACTCCACTTTTTAAGGCATGTTCAGCATATTTAGAAATTCATCATTTTGGTCAGCATTACTCATTGAATATGGAATTTACTCTATTTTAGTGCATTTAGGATCCAGGATTGCAGTTACAAGTGTTGAAAAGTATTGTAGGTACAGAGATAGTGCATTAGTTATTTTTCTTTCATCAATCCATTTCTTCAATTGACTTTGCCTGGCTAGTAATGATTATTTCAAAGAGCTGCATTTAAATGCACACTGCAGAAACTCATTAATTTTGAGTAATTTTGGAAATGCACATGAGGAATAGATGAATTCTGAAAATCTGTGCTATTGTCCCATGTTGGATTCATTTATAAGGAGAATCGTTGCAAATGCACAGCACCTAGAATTTGTGAAATCAAGAGAAAAAAGGAGAACAGTTTCTAGAAGTGCAGAGAGGATTGGGGAACACTCAAAATTAAGAAGCTTATAAAAGTGCAGGCACAAAAATGGGTCAAAATCAAGTAGCTGAACCCTCCTAAATGTTAATGAAGTTCTGATTACAAACAGGGAAAAAGAAAGTCTTGAAATCTTGTCAGTTCACTGCTGTGAAATGTGAGCATCATACTCCAACCTTTATTTGTTGTGGGGTTTTAAAATAAATTATTTTATTTATTTTAAATCTTCTAGTTTTATTTGCTGCCCTACAGATTTTGTATGTAGCTGCCCATGGGATCTGTTTTGGGCGCCTCCTGTGGTACTGGTTTTGTCACACAGCCCTGTTCTGGAGCAGAGCTCTGCTGCCTCAAATACTTTCCAATTGTGGTAACTTTGTCTGTTTTTACTGTACCAGCTTCTCATGTGAATCACAGAGATTTGGTTTAACTGTGGAGCTTGAGCACAGCGTTTGTAATCTTGTGTGGGTGTGTTTCAGTAGAAATTTTTGGAGTTTTTCATGACATGACACTTTTCCTAGTTAAGTTCCTAGTGGGGATGATAAGGAAATCTGCTTTTGGTCCCTCTGATAAATGATGTTATTTGGCAAAGTGAGGATTAGCCTGGTTCTACATAGATAAGTAGACATATCCTTAGACTTATCTAATTTCTGGAATTCTTAGGAAGTATGGACAAATCTCTCTATAGAAAGAAATAACTTCTAAAAGCATTCTGATTCTTCATTAAACACAATCTAATTAACTGATATGTCACAATTTCATGTTGAATTACAATTTTTAAGTCACATGTATTCAATGTCCTGATCTGACCATCTGTCTGGTGATGCACTTGCACTGTATCAGAACTAATATTAGTGCAGTCTAAATGGAGGCATGGCACTATGGACCAGTTTGTATTTCCTTCTTATTACTCAAAACTCAATTTCTAAATGGGACATTTCCTAATTCTGTAGTCTTGATTATTGGAAAATATTCCAGCAGCCTCACATAAGTTTTTTATACTGGCTTTAAAAAACATTTCAGATGGATAAAGAAAGGCACATATCTATGATTTTTTCACCTGTGCAAAAGAGAGGAGAAACATTGCTTGTTCAGGCTAGAATTTCTTAGCTGCTTTCAAAATTTTAGCCACTCACTGGAAAACTGAGTATTCCATCAAGATATTATGGAAGTATATAGACTTCCTTGAACATATTTCTAGGAAATGAGATATAAATAGTTAATTTTATGTCTAAGAATCACTCTTTTCAGTTAAAGGTTATTCCACTTCCATAAATTCAATTGCAATTGAGGTTATTATAGGTCTTTCTCTTGGGGGGTTGCCCCAAGCATTGAGATCTGTGTGTTGTAGAATCTCTCTTTTGCAGATCTTCTAATATATGTGTTACAGTCAATTCAAAATTGCAGAGATAACCCCAATCTGTGAGCTGTTCTTAAGAAATTGATTTACTTTCCTTTAGTCTTTTTTTCATTTTATTATTTTAGATCAGGGCTATGTTATCAGGCTGCTTAAAAAAGTATTGAAAATTGAAGATGAAAGTTGACCAAAAGTTGAAAACTAAAACTAAATAATTCAAAATATATATATTACATGAACAAGGGTTCATGCACACTGCTTTGTCCTCGACAATATTTTTATGAGAATGATAAAAGGGACTTAATGCCAAACTAAATAAATAACATGTTTATTTAAGAGAATACCCACTGCAGAAGTTCAAGCAAAGAAATTTGTAAGTTGTTGTGTGTATAAATCTTGACTAAAACTTACTTTTCAATGAAAATTGTGAAGCTGGACAGTCTTGTTAAATTGCTGAAGCTTGATTTCTGTTCCCAGTAGTTAACTCTTCGTGTGCTTGCTCAGTCTGGGTATTGTCTCTTTTTTTACCTTGCCTCTCAGGAAATGGGAATGAAACTGGACAACTGAGTGATGTAAATGGAAATGCTTTGCTCTTATGGTAGCTGAAATAAAAAATAATTAATCATGTATCTTTAATGCTGTTAGAATTGAAACCAGTATTAGTGGTTTAAACACAGGCTCAGTTTACTGTTGGTTGGTTTGTTTTGCTTTTTTCCCCCCACTCTAATTGAACAAATACTTGTTTTCTTTTCTGTTTGCAATTCCAGCTGCTTCTCAAAGCACAGAACTGTTGTCTGTAGGAAGCTGTTCAGGGAGTGCCTTTTCCCTGGAGGAGTAGGAATTACTCATGGAGGGGTGTTCACTCCTGCTGCCTAATGCACTGCACGTCTTTACCCCACCTGTAATTCTGTGTTAGTGCAAAGGTGAACCAGCCTTGCCAGGGGCTGCTGTCCTGCAGGGAATCTCCATGGGAGGGCTGGAAGAGGTGCCCCTTCGAGTGGCTTTGGCTATGACCAAACACCCAAACACACACTTACCAGTCCTGCTCTTTTTTGGATAGGAGACTCTTTTTGGGAAGTCTGAGGGACCAGCACCTCCCCCTGCCCTGGGCTGAGCTCACAGATCCACCCTTTGGGGAGCTGCTTGTCACAATCCCCGCCGCTGCTTGTGCAGAACCAGCTTTTGAAGAACAACACGTGCACATCAGTGACAGCGGCGTCAAGGAGGAGATTTCTCTCCTTTACCTTTTATCTTTTATTTTAATAATTCATGAAAGTTTTCATGCAAGTTAGAATTTACTGAGGTAATTTGGGCAAATGAGTAAGTTGGTAATGGTATATAGATCATTTTGCTCTAGGTCATTGTGTGTCTTGATATTGACCTAAAATTACAATCTGATGGCTCTTAATGTATATGAAAAGCTTTGTCAGATACCTTTTCAGTTCTGTTTGCTAGTAAATTAGGTTACAACTGTTCATAGTTTATTGATTTCAGTTCAGGATAATAAAGCATTTATAGTATTTGGTTCCAGTTTCCTTCCTGCTCGGAGAGGCACAGATACAGGAGATTCTTTTTCCCACTGCCTGTATGGGAGGATGACCTATTGCTCAAGGGAGGCTTTAAACAGCAGGGCTGCTGCACTTCGCTCTCCTCTGCCTCAGTGACTTTTGTATTAAAGTAGGGGATTGCAGTGCTTGTCTTGGGGAAGGGAAGCAGCTCTTTAAAGGGTGGAGCATTAGTAAAATCTCTGCTGGAAGGTGCTGTAGGTGCACTTTGTCCAGGGACTGAGGTGCAGCTGTGACTGCTACCAGAGCCAGATGTGTGTGGGGGTGAGTTCATGAGCTTGGAAATACAGTGTGAAGTTCTGGATGGGAACTCACCTGGGCCACAAATGGGGGAGATACAAAGAAGGTGGTTAATTAGGACACTTTACTGACTCTGCACATCTCAACAACTACCAAAACTAATTCACATCATGGGTATCAGGAAAGTATTCCTTCCCTCACAGTTTCTGCTGGCCAGCTGCTCTCTCTCTACTCCCAGGCCGAGTAGCTGATGTTCTCCACACTCCTGCTGAGATTTAAATACAGCAGAAAGGCACCCACCAACCCAGCTGAGACAAAATGCCAGTTGATTTTAGCCTGTATTGGCTAAAATCAGTGAGTCTTTTGAAGTTTGGCAGACAAAATTGTACAGGAAGAGAAAACACCACTGACTTCTGTGGGGTTGTGGGTTCACACCTACTGTCTGTGCCCTCAGCAATGGAAATAGAAATGGAAAGTTGTTGATAAATCACTATAGAAATTTAAGTTTTGATTTCCTTTTTTTTTTTTTTAATTTTGTTTTACAACAGTTTTTATGTTTCCAGACAGAATAATGTACCATAGGTCTGTGTATCACACACAGATCTCAAGTTGGTCATTGGCCATTATCTATAGGATAGGCCCAGATGAATACCATGCTTCCTGGGCCTCCAAACACAAGACAGAATCTTCAGTGAAAAGGGAATAGGCCTTGTGTTGATTTACATGACACAAGAATGTGGCTCTGCCTGGTGGAGAGGTGAGTGTTGGAGGTTACAGTTCCTTCTCATGTGTTGTTTTCTTTAGATTTATGGCAGTGTCATCACAACATATGGCAGAGCTGTTTTCTTTTAGGTTTGTTTTCACATTTTTAAGGGACTGTTTCAAAGTCAACACTGTCAAATGACATGTTTGGAAATGTATGAGCTTGCAGTAGTGTCTTGGGAATTGTGATAGAGCTTGTGCTTCTTACTTTTGTTAAATTGTGCTTTTAGTTCCTGTGTGTTTTCTTCACTCTAGAACTGTATTCCCTCAAAGGTCTGTGCTGTGGAACTGAAGAAGGAGCAAAGCCCATTCATTTTTCCCTGGCACACCACACACACACCAGGGTATCATCAGTGTGGCTGTAACCTGCCCCACTGCAGTGTCTGCTCCTCTGCAGACAGAATGCAGCCTCTGCTTGGAATTCACCTTTAAACCTGCAAGCTTGGATGATTTTTTTACTTGAAAAACCTCTGACTTTTTTAGCCTGCATGCTCAGCTTACAAAGCTTGCCTTGTCTGTTTGCTTTACAGGCTGGTTTCCAAAATAAATAGTTCTTTTGTTTCTTCCTATTTTTGAATGGTTATGGAACTTTTCCTAGATTAAGACCATCATAGGCACATTGAGGATGGAAAGGACCTCTGAAGCTCATCTAATCCAAGTGTCAGTGTTGAACTGAGACTGGGTTGCTAAGGGCTTTGTGTAGTTGAGTCTTAAAAATAAGCAAAATTCCCCAGCCCCTGCAGCAACCTCTCTAGTGCTTATTTGTCCCCAGAGTGATTTTTACTCCCTTCATTTCTGTTCAGAACTTCCTGTACCTCAGTTTGCACTGGTGCTTTCTCACTCCCCTTTGGTTGCCCCCATCTCCCTCTTCTCTGTGGCCTCACAGTTACAGCAAGGCCACTGCTGGCCATTTCTGCAGTTAAGTCCAGTTCCTTCATCTCTCCAGGTAGATCCCATGTTCCAGTCCCTTGAGACACTGGCTTCCTTCCCTGGACTTGCTCCAATTTGTGAACATCTTTCTTGTTTAGTGGGAGAACTCTGTGCAGTATTATTGTGTTCTATAAAGTACTGCTAAAAATAATGGTACCAAGAAATCATTTACCTTGGTAGGTAATACAGAATTGGAACAAAGAGAGCATTTTAAGGCTTGTGTTGAACTTACAACAAGTTGCTTACAACCATAGAAAATTCTGTTTTCACCAGGTAAATTTTGTTAAATTGCATTATTAATTTTGCTCTCTGTACTTAACATCTAATCCTTAGAAAAAGAACCGACAAAGCTTTGGACCTCTAGTTAATTTTAAAACAAAGCTGTAAACTGGTTCCAACTGTCCAATATCTTTGGAGGACAGACAGTTTTAGAACACTGTCAGTTTCATATACTGTGGATGGAGATCAGGGTGTCTGTATAGCTGTACAGATACAAGAAATACTCAGTTTAAATCAAGTGTCTGCATTGAAGGGATAAATTTTATTTTGCAAGAGTCAGTGATACAACTGCATGTGGTAGGTGAAACAGAATTTGCTTTGAATTCTCTTTAAATGCTTCTTGCCAAGTTCCTTTAGGTTTGATCTCTGTCCTTGTCACAGAGATGCTTTTGCCTGGGAAGTTCGACCATGGCAGCTGAAGAATATTGGGATCTCTGTGCTGGATGCACAGCAATCCAGGCAGCAGATGGCAAAATTGTGGGGGCTGGCTTTAATGCAGGGAGCTTAGAGTTGTGAAGAAATTAGACATTGCAGCTTGGTTATTGTTCAGTCTGTGAAAGGGCAACGGAAAGAAAGGACCAAATGGGTTTTGCAAAGATTCCATGCACTTTTAAGAGCATTTTTAAACTTGTTTCTCCTTTCTGACTGATCTTGCTTGGTGAAACTCTGGCACAGATGGTGAATAGGAGTTGGTTGTTGGCATTTCTCTTGTGGTAGCTTATCTGAGACCTCCCCACATGAGCTCCCCTGCTCTGGGCTGGTGCAGCTTCAGCCCTTGCTGTCCCCAGCTGCCCTCAGGCACCCTCTGTGGGGTGTTGGATGAGGAGCTCACACAGGGCTGAGCAGCCAGGATGGGCTTCCCTGTGACAGCTCAGTCCCGTGAGCAGTGACTGCTGGCAGAGTGGCACTGAGGAAACCCCCCGTCCACCAGCAAATCCCAGGCTTTCCTTGGAGGCACCCACAGCTAGGAGAGAGTGAGCGGAATGATGGTCCTGTGTAGGAAATCTGCAGTGTGAGAGTGAATATTAGAGTACGTGTTTTGTCCTGAATGATTAGGTAGATAACAGGAGATAATGCCTGCTGAAGCATGTGGCCTTTTCTCCAGAGAGATTTTCCTCCAGAGGGATTGGGGCCTTTTTCTTCATGATTTGAGATTGAGCAGAGGATGCAGTGTGTCTGCACAGTGACTGTACAACATTATGAGGTATTTGCTGCTTTTTGTGATCTTGGATTAGTTGATTTTCTAGAAGTGTGTTTTTCTTGACTGAGGTTATTAAAAAAATTCCATTAATCAAGATAACCCACAGTGTCCTCTTCTGCTGTGATAATATGTGAGTAAACCTTGCACTGCAGATTTGGACGGACCAGCTTTCAGGGTGGCAAAGTCTCTGTTCCATCCCTGATGACCCCTAGATATGTCAACTCTGGAAATTCACTTCAGACATTTTGAGTTAGTACTGGTCATTTTTTGTAATGGTTGTGTTCATTGTATCCATCACTGCAAGGTTTCATTAATTTCTATAAAGCAATTAATTTTCCTTTGTTGAATGATGGAACAACACTTGTTAGCTGAGAATCTTCCAGTGTAACTTTCTGACTTCATTATGCAAAGTTTCATTGCTGGCTGAGGCAATCTAGATTTTAAAATGTTTCAGCAAATACTTGTATGGAGGCTGTTGGGAAACAATGTCATCCATTCCGTGTGCCTTATCACAATGTTCTGTTGTTTTCCACTCCTATTTCTTTTTTCTTTTAACTTTTTCTTTGCTTACCTTGAACCTTTTAAAACAAAGAATCACTTCAGGAAGCTGTTATTTCTGATAAAATCTATGTGTTTACAAAGGTGGAGAACTCACAAGAAATAAGGCTGCCAGCTCACACAAATAGAAACACTCTCACTTTTTTCCTCTTTTTTCTCCCTTTTTTTTTCCCCCCCTTTGGTTTTCTCTAATAGAATATCAGAGCTTAGCTGAATGGACTATTCACATGTGTAATTTGGAATAGGTTTATTGAAATTCTACTAAATACTATCAGGCATTTTAATATATTGTTGATTTTCCTTACCATATAAGTTTATACTGCCTTAGAGAGGAGGTCTCTAGTAAAACCTTCTGCAAAACCTATTTTTATTGATTGACACTTCTAGAAGGGAGAAAATGTATTAAAGCCTCCTGTTAATAAGCAAATGAAAGTTGTTAGTATCAATTTGAGGCAATAGATGTTCTGTGGAAGCTTTAAAGAAGGAAAGGGGCTGTTTCTTAGACAGAATTAGAGAAAATGATGTAAGTGTAGAGTGGAAAGCTGAAAAGCAGGTGGTGTTCTTGACTGAAATGATAAGTAAAGTACCTAAACCCATAACTGCTTGCATGATTTATGCATTTGATGAGTTTAAGAATAGTCTTGTAGAGGTTTGAAAATAGCTAAAAAACTTCTTCAGCAACACGATCATCTCACAGTAGGCTGAGATGTGCACAGGAGCTTTGCTGATCTCAGATTCTGGCAGAGTTCCCTGCACAGTGTATTCATCTGTAAACAAGGAATGAAAGGCACATTCCTGGTGTTTTTCTCTTGGCTGATCTTGTACCCAGTGGTACAGGTTTTGCTGCTGCCAGCAGGAGTGGGGGTGCCCAATGGGTGTAGAACTACAGAGTGCTTTAACATAAGGAAGTGAAAAATAATTAGGAAGGAACTGTCTTAACATTCTTGGCATTGGACCTTCTTGGGTGCAAGTACAAATCCTTTGATATTATATTTCTCCAACTTGATAGCACAGTCATGTATTTAAAATCAAAATCCTTGAGTCTAATATGGAAGCACCGTGCCCAGGAGCTCCCAGAGACAGCTGATGGATTAGCGTGGGTGGGAAGCAAAAGGCTTGTGGATATGGACAGTATTCAAATCCATAATGGAAACTCTGGCCATAAATAAGGTTTCTGAGAAAATGAAAAGATAAAGGAGCCTGACAAGAGGACAGCACACTGGAAAATGCTGGTGAATAATTAAATGAACTAATGACCAGGTGCTGGTGAAAGCAAAACAGAGAGGGGAATGGTTGGAGCACAACTTATGTTCCAACCAGCTTGATGTCTTGGCTCCATTGCTGATAAGGTTAAAAATCCCATTAGGTTAATTAAAGACAGCATTTTACCTAGGATTAGAATGAAAAAGGTGCATCACCCGTGGACAATTAAATAAAGCAAGTTGTCACTCCTTGTATGGGCATTTAATTCTGTCTCACTTCTATAAATGTGGATCAGTTTGATCAAGGACTTAATCAAAAATTATTTAGACAATTACTCCCTCTTTCAAAAGTATTCTCTAGTGATATGAAACTATTATACAGAATCGTTAAAGCATGCTTAACAGCACTGTCTTAATTATACAATGATAAATTATTCTACCTTTCTTCATTAATAGCAGTTTAGCAGTAGATAATATTATTGTTTATTCTTTCTAGGCAGTAAAAGAGTAACAGTGTTCTTTAGGAAATTAGTTCTAGCAAACTTAGCCTTTTGAAGTGGCCAGCTTGTGTTTGATCTTTACATCGTTTTTGTGAACTTGTTCAGCTATACTAATTTTGGGTAATTATACTAGTTGAGACCTTGGCTTTTTTGTGTTGTTTTATAGTGGCTTTATTTAATTTCTTTCTTTATTTATTTATTTTAACCTAGCTGCATAGAGTAATGGAAGTATTTAGATAACAATTTTACTGAGAGCAGGAAACCAAGCCCTGGAACTTGGGGTTTCAAATGTGCAGCAAACTCACATAGTGACCTCGGGTGGGACTCTTATCTTCATGGTGTTTAACCTTTGCTGTAGAATAAGAATGATACGCATTTAGCTCTCCTGGCTGTTCAAAAGCCTAATAAATATCTGTAAACAGCTTTGAGTTGATAGTGGAAATATGTTATGCCTGGGTAAAATCTCTTTTTTTTCTTTTTTTTGGACTGGGGGATAGTTAAGACCTCACCCAGAAAAGAAAGAACACTCTCAAATAGGAAAAACTTGAAAACTTTGCATGGTTTTGCCTCTGTGTATCTGGGAAGAAAATATTTCAGCCCCCTTTGTATAACTAGCATTGTTCTGCTTAGTACCACTTTGGGGGATTTATAAGCCCTTCACTGAGAATTGAGCTTTTCTCTCCTCTGAGTGACTGTGACACAATCTCCTCATGGCTGCTGTAGCTTCTAGGATGGGAATCAACAGGATAGTTGATGATCAGCTACTGAATTGTGTACTATCCTAATAATATTTTAGTGAATTTCATAGATGATTTTTCTTGAAAATTATTTATTCTTTAAAATTAACTCAAAAGCCACACTCTGTGGCTATTGAGGCACTAAGTGAATATTGTTTGTGAAGTTTTCTATTTCTCATGCTCTCAGAGAAGGACAAGCACTTGCTTTGTAGCAGCTGAACACAAAGACTTGGGTGGTTCAGTGTGCCACGCTCTGCCCCAGACCTGGGACACTGCAGATGCTTTGCTGATAGTGAAATTTTTCTGGTGTGGTTCCCCAATCCGTGCTGCTCCCCAGCTTGTGCATAAACTAGAAGCCCCATTTAAGAACATTTATGAGTTTGTACCTGAATTTCTCAAGCAGCTTTTCCGGCTGAGCTCTGAGAAAGGAACTCTCCATTTGGCCTCGGTGTCAGCTGTGGCTCTGAGGCCCTGGGGAGGGGAAGAGCTGGGCTCAGTCCACCCACCCCCTCTGCCCCCTGGAAATAGGGGAATACGGGGTTCATCCTCAGCAGTCAGTGAATGATGGGGCACCGTTTGGAAACGGGCTCCTAGCTCCTGGGCTTTTCAGCCTTTCTCAATGGTATTGTCTTAATGGAATGCTATTTTCATAATAGATCTAAACAGTTCTGGGATTTAGACAAGTTCCTGGAGTACAGAAATTCTATAGTCTAGAAATAAAAACATGTATATTTAAACAGATAAAAATACATATATGGGATAAATATTTGGCTCAGTGCTTGATTTTGTTGTTGTGTGTACCATTTTGAGTGCCATTAGCCTGAAAATACTTCCTAGAGCTTTTATTTTTTAAAAGGAAAAAAAAAATGACAGATTTTTTTTTCTGCAGTAAAGCAGAACACAATGCCTATAAGCATTGTGTGTCTTAGATTACTTAACTTGAATCATTCATCACAACTGTTCTGACATAGCTGTTTACCATGTCATACTAAATATATCTAATTTTCAGCTTAATATAGAGTGGCTCACTAAAACAACAATTCAGTATTTGGACAGAAAAGGAAAAAGAATTTTAAAATTTAGAAGAACAATTTATCGATGAAAAATGAGGCTACAACAAACAGACTGTCCAAATATATTTTGGTTTTTGGTGCAAATCAAAACCAGCATACTTGTCATCAATATTACTTCATCTAACAAAGTGGACATATTATGGTGCATTTAGTTGTAGAATTTAGTTTAAAATTTCATTTTATTTATTGCCTCTTTTTTTTAATAGACAGAGAGGACCCAGAAGTAGAGATGTTCTTTTTCACTATTATTAAAATCAGAAATAAATACAACAGTTAAATACCTATTTTAATATATTTTCCTGAAAATTTATGTGGCACCAAAGCTTAACTGTTGCATTTTCTCATTTCAAAAAATGGTCTTTGCATAAAATAATGAACAGAATTTGATTATCTGAATCACAAGCCTATTTCCAATTGCTGCTCCTGAAACGGAGTCCAGCCTTTTAAGAGACCTTTTTTTTTAATGAACAGATTGGTACATGGTGTGCTACTTCTTTTAAATAAAAAAAAAAGAGGGAAAAAAAGAAAACAAGTCTGTTCCTAACACTGTCTGCACTATTGTAATGTTTTGATTTAGTTGTGCCAGGTGATTTGGGTGCACAATATAAATGTGAGGTTCTTTGTTTTCCCTGGAAACAAAGATTCCAAGTGATTCCTGGGCTCTGTGTGGTGTGAGTGGCAGTTCTAATGGCCCTGTGCACTGTAATCATGTCAGGATCATTACAAAATGCAGCAAACAAGCCCTTACTTGAGTTGGATAAATGTATGAATCAGCTTTAAATTTACAGAGAGTTTTAGCATAAGCTTTGCTAAGCCATTAAAATTCATTTTGAGCCCTCCCTCCATGCCTCATATTGATTTGGCTGTGCTAACACAAAAAGGAGTGGTCAATTTTTTTAACCACCCTAAACAAAAACCTGTTTCTCTTCTCCTCAGCTTTTTCTTCTCTTGTCCTCTCTCTTCTTTGTTCCCCCTTGTCTCTGTTGTCCCTGTAGGACGTGCAGTGTTTTAATGCCCTTGCACTGCCCACGGTTGCACTTGGGCTCTCATTGCCCCTGCCAAAGTCATGGGCAGGTGCACAGCTGCTTTATAGAACCACAATAAACCTTATCTTGCGTGAATTGTGAGTCAGAAGTGTGCCCCACGTTACACATATGTAACTTGGGGCTCATGGGATCTGTGAACATCAGCAGCAAATATAGCCTGAGCTATTTATTGCTTTAGCTTGACTGCTATGGTATGTCCCCATCAGCTGAGACTGTATTCCTGTGAAACTTGACCAGCCCTTTAGCAGACCATTATAAATAATAAATATTTTCTGAATAAACACCTTTCTCAGAAAGTTAGTCAGGGCTCCTGTGTTTCTCAAATAATGAAACCAAAACTAGATGAGAAAAACAGCCACTTGTTAGTGCTTGTGCTGCTCAGTAGTGTAAGTGGGTCAGAATGAGCTGTATTAGTTAAATCCTTTGAAACAAAAGAAATTATTAAATCAGTTACGATTTAGGTCAACGACTCAAAATAAACCATTCACAGAGTGCCCTTGAGACAGGCAAGTCAAAGAGTATCAGGAGTTCTGAACTCAAATTGCATCTCACCATTATTCTCTAAGCAAAGCTATCCCACCTTACCTTTCCAGGAATACAGTACATAAATATTTCACTGTCTAACAGGAAAGGTGTTTAGCACTGAATTGAATCAGTATTTAATCTATTTAGCATAAGAATGAAAAAAAAAAAAAGTGAAACAGCTTTTCTAGGAGTGTTGCACAGCTTATTTCACTGTGTTTTAAGCCTTATATGGTGATACCATTGCCTAAATTTTGAGAATGGTTTGAGCATGATTCTCTGGAACTGGTTTCTGCCTGGCTGCTTTAAGTTCAAATAAATCCCCAAAGCACAGGTGAGGAGGAGAGAAGTATCTCTGAGAATATTTTGTTGTGTTCAGGTAGATGTATTTGGTCTCAGATGCTTGGGATTTGTCCTCAAGTAATGGAAAAATAAGGAAAACAAAAAATAAAACTACACTATTAAATAAATAAATGACATTGAACAAAACTTCCAGTAAAAATGTTATCAATTTATCTATAGCATTTGAAGGACCGACTAAAATTAGTAAAGTTCAAGAAATTTTTAATAGTCTGGTGTCATAAAATCAAGTTATTCACCAAGTTATTCTGATGTCTGATTCTTGCAACAAGATTTTCCTTATGGAAGATCAAAGTAATGATCTTGGGACATTTCTACCTTTATTTTCTTGTGTTAGCCAGTTGGAGTTACTGTAGCACAGACATTGTGCCTCATTCTGCATGTGCAGATGACTGAGGAATATTTACAGGCACAATCAGCAGTGGAACACTGTCTTATCATTTCCTTTTATATTTGTATTTGTAGGGGAATTGCACAAAACTCTAAAAAATAATGGTTATTGAGGGAACAATTTCAAAAACTCTTGTCTTCCTGAGAAGATGCTTTCATAAGCTAATGTCCTGGAAATACTCAGAAGTTTTATCTCAGTCAGAGTAAATCCTTCTTTTAACTACAGTAACAAGGAATTAAATGTTCTTTCAGAAACAATAGAAATCAGGCCAGACAGCTTTAAGTTTAGCAGTCATAAAAACAAAAAGCTGTTTGTTTATCTGAACTGACAGACAATATAGAATTCATATGCAATGACAGGCTTTTGTGTTGAATAGCAGCATGAGGACTCCCAGAGAGTAATTGGCAGGTTTTGCTCAATGCTGTAGTGTCTATGTCTGTTTCTATGTTTATAATTGTGATATATTGATATCTGGATTTGATGAGAGAGTATTAAAATGGGATCAAAGAGCCAGGCATTGTTAATCTAAATGATTGTATATCTCCTGAAACTTCAAGAAACTCTGTGCCACCAGTGTTAAAGTGCTTTACAGTTAACCTGCTTTCCAGTTCAATCAGTATTACAGCACCAAAAAATTGAAATAAAAAATTCAGATATGCAGGAGTCAGCTTAGCCACAACATGTTCAGAGAACTGAGAAACAGGAATGTAGATTGAATCTTTCTTTCTCTTTAATCTGAAGTTATAAAACAAACCTTAATGGTTTCAAGTGCCAAATGTCTCTGCTTTTGTTTTGGCTTTTCTGTAGGTGTTGTTTTGTGACATTTTTTCCCCTCTGAAATGTTAAAAATAAACTAAAAAGAAGAAAAAAAGCATGTTTACAGTTCTTATTCCTCACAGATTGCAGAATACCTGTGGGTGGTTTAAAGCAGCTGTTTCTCGTGGTTACCTAACTTCTTTAAAATACAGAAAGGAAAAAAAAATCAAAAAACCAAAAACCACAACAAGGCTAAATGTCAAATATAAATGACGGCAAGAAACCTTTTCTCTAGGTCACCAGCTCCTCTGGCCAAGTACATTTATTCTCTCTTAGGGCCATAATCTGTTTCAAAAAGCAATGATTTAGCCAATTCTTGTGCCAGTGCTGTGACCTCTTCTCCTGCAGGTGCAAACAGCTACCACAAGGAAAGGCTTGGCTGCCTTCTGCATGTTTTATCATCCTCTGCTGCAGTTTGTTCCCTTGATGGCAGAGGTGGCACAAGGAATCACTGCTGAAATGCTTTGGTGGGTTAAGCAAAGCTTCTGGCCTGGCATATTCTGCTGGGTGGGCTTGGCAGGGGGAACCTGGACTGAGAGGGGACAGGGGCAAGGAAAAGCCCTTCAACTGTCCCAGCTAAATTCACCCCAACCATCCTTCAGCTTCTTAGCCATGTAGAGAAAAGCAAGATGTTTTGTTCCAATTTTTGCTTATTAGCAAATCTGAGTATTTTTTTAATGTGGGAATGTTTCATTTCCAGAAAAAAAAAAAAAATTGTCATGAGGATTCCTCAGGACTAGCACAGACTTGGGCACAGAATGCCATGAGAGAAAGACATACATACTAACACCAGCTGAAAATAATTAGTACCCCAGTGGGTAGGGTGTTTGTGCTTTTACTGTATTTCTTCCTTTCTACAGTAGCTTTCATTTTGCAGTTTTTGTATGCTAACGATGCATATATTAAAGTCTATATGCCACAGTAAGGGTGCCCTAATTAAGCACACTGTAAAAAACTCTATGGTCCATTGAACAAGAAGAGATTTAGACAGTTTTCAAGAGCTCCATGTGCTGAGTTGGATAAACTGGTTGACTTGAGGGGGGGTGAAGAAGCTCATCCAGTCATGTTCTGGGGTGCCCAAGAGCAGCCAAGCCCCAAAGTGTGCTCAGACACTCACAGCCACGCAGGAATGTCAGAGCTGGGATGGACCTCTGGAGAGACCTTGTCCACCTTCAGAGCAGGGCCTTGGATTAATGTTAACCAGGGGCCATAAAATCAGTTGCTGCTGCTTGTGAACATGTTGTTAAAGGATAATGTACACCTCTGTAATGCATTAACAGTGAATAGGAATAATCTCCTCTTTGGAACTCTCCTGCATGCTTCAGTCTTAATTGCAAGTCTTCCTGCAGAAAGAATGGAAATAATTAAAGCTGGTGTGAGTCTATTTTTCTTCTGTTGCATAACAGAAACAAATATTGTTCTGTGTTGTTACCAGAGTTCATTCAAAAAATCAAAAGATGACAGTGTTATTGTTTTATCATTGTTTTTCTAAACTCTTTGATTATCTGTTAATTTAGATAGAATGCAATTATCCCACAGCATTTAATTTTTTGCTCCCTACCCATTCTGGTCAATTATTTCAATTTTTTAGAGGATGCATGATGTTGGCCTTCCCTTTCTTTTCGATCTGTGCCGCACTGTTCTTCAAGGACAAGTCAGGGAAAGTAGAACAAAACAAAACCTAGTGGCAGCATTACTTACTCTTTTCTCATCCTTTCATGTTGTCAGGTGACAGTGACTGACCCCAGACAGAAGAGTGGCTCTCCTGGGAGCGCCGTGCCTGGCTCAGAATAATGGACATAAAGGACAGGAGGCACCGCTCGCTGACGCGGGGCCGCTGCGGGAAGCAGTGCCGCTACACCAGCTCGTCGCTGGACAGCGAGGACTGCAGGGTGCCCACCCAGAAGTCCTACAGCTCCAGTGAGACTCTGAAGGCCTATGACCACGACACCAGGATGCACTATGGAAATCGAGTGTCTGACCTGGTGCACAGGGAGTCGGATGAGTTTCCAAGACAAGGTATGTTTGCAGCCAGGACTGGTTCCTTCTATGGTGCTCCTCGGTGGGCGGTCTGCTCCTTGTTAAAGCATCTCAGTGCTACAAGGAGTTTTAATGAAAGAGCTCTGGGAGAATGGATATTATCTTATTTCCACTGCTTTGTCCTAAATTAGAAAGTTCTTTCTTTTCTCTGAGTTCTGGTACTTCTGAGATTCACAATTTGTAAATGAGGCAAACTGAGATTCACTGATCAAAACATCTGAAAATGCCATGACCCTTAACCAGAGGATGTCTTTTGCATAGATATTGGGGTTAGACAATGTGCTAGCTTGGTATTGTTTCCTAGGTTAATTCTGGAAATGATAACGGCATTTTCACCTAAATGTGTCTCTCTTTAACACAGAATCTGTACTGAAAAGACAACTAAAACACTGTTATGGTAAAAACCCATATGGCCAACATACATTCATTATTCATCAGGTGCCTTGGAATTCCTTTCCTGTTCCTGAATGCTGAGTAACTGAACTGTGGGAAGTGGTGGTTCTTCTGACTTTATTTTGTCACTGCTCACCCATATTGCTCACCCTTGACCTCATAAAAACTAAAAGGAGGAAACCCATTTAATTCCTTTTGTAATTGGCTGTAATTGAGCATTGCAGCCTACAACTAATGTTTGAAATAACCTGCTTGTATGAGCTGGTAAGCTAGGGGAATTAACCTCTTATTTTATACAAGAGTCCTTGCTATGTCCAATAGATTAGTGAATTAAAAATATAAATGTTTTTACTTGAAAACCTGTAAATGTACACACATAGTTTTATTCTCATTTGGGTATTTTCTTGTCTCAAGAACTTGTAAGACTCTGTGTTGATACTATTAGTGAACATTGCTTCACAGGAACTCTGTTTAATCACGTGGTTTACTTGCCCAAATAGCCAGGTTAAATTGGCATTCAATCAATGATTAGATATGGCATTTGAATTAAAAGCCTTGGTTTAGTGTCAGTTGAAGAATCAGTTATGGTTCATACCAACTAAGATACAGGCAGGCTTGATGGGCAAATGTGTAGATTTTGTGCTCCCTCGCTGGAAGGTAAATCATCGGGTACATAATTTAAATGTACCATAATTTAAATGCAGAAACTCTTCTGGTTTGTAGATGTGCTTGTTAACAGCATGTGACAGTTCTCTGCTGCACATTTCTAATGCTGTGGCTCAAGGAATGGGAAGTTACCACACTTATTGTGGAAATCCTTCAGTGGAAGGTCGTTTCTTATACCTGGTATCATGTCACACATCTTGTTTAAAACGTTCTGACAGCAGTCAGTGTCTGTCTTCCCCTTTCAATCAAACTATCTAATAATTGCCATTAATAATTAAGCCCTTGTCTAATCCCTTGCTTCTCTCAGATTTGTCTGCAGACACGTGGGAGTGTTTGCATTGTGCTTGGTCTGTGAAACACCCACTTCTGTTTTCTGGGGTAATCTCTGCTCTTGGAAGGTCTTTCTTTGCTTAGAGGTGTTTACCTAAGACAAAGCATCAAAACCTCAAACCTCTGAGCTGCTGGAGCCATTTTCACTGCAGTCTGTTCTGCTTTACTGTACAGAAGTCATCTAAATATTACTTTTTCCTATCAGGATGATTGATGCTTCAGCTTAAGTGTCTCATTTTAGTTTGCAGGTCATTATTCAGCATTTCATAATGGTCTTTTTCTCTTGATTACTGATTTGACAACTGTTCATCCTCCCCCTGCTCTTAATGTGTTCTTCTCTGCCCTCTTTACAAAGGGGAATGCAAATTGTTGGTAACTGAATTGAAACCTCAGGGTTTTTTTTATTATTGTTATTTTTTCCCCTACTAGTTTGTTTTGTTGTGTCTAAATAAATAGTGTTTATTTTAGAGAGCCAAAGTAATATTTTGTTAGATAATGAGTAGCAACTCCTTATTTTTCTGCTTTTGTTAAGTTTAGAAAGCAATTTTTTTAGAAAATAAGTCAGTGTGATGATTCTTTGCATTTGAAAGCTGGATATCTTTCTGATTGAACAGTTTTACTGGCATGAAATTCAAGAAAATATGACAGGTAGATCTAGATTAAGATTTGGTAGCTGTTCTCACTTTCTATATTAACATTAGATAGATAAAGATGTGGTTCATATAGTAGGAAGTTCTGTTCATTACATCTCGTGCATCCAGTTTCCAGCTGCAGACACGTAGGAATTTATACATTTAAATTTATTCTAACTTTGAGTGGGTGTTATGATGGGATTAAATTCTGTGGGAAATAAACATGATTAAAATAGTCTTTAGAGATGTTTTTGTTCTTCTGTTAGAAAAAAAGCTTGATTTTTTTAAAGGAATTGCAGATGTTTTCCTCAGTATTTTGTCTCTTCTATTAGAAAAGCTAAATACTTTTTACTTACTGCAAAATATTTGGTTTGACCATGCCACTGGAACTGCTCACAGCTGTTTGGAGCTGCTTGTTGTACGTTACTGGGTATGGAAAATCTGTTAAGGCAAAGTTGCACTCATTCTAGTTTTGTTTATCATGGTTTGTCAGCAAAATGCTAATAACAAAAACTATATTCAGAGCTCAGAAATCTGAAACAGTTATTGCTGGCTTGTTTTAGTATTTTCCTGCGAGGAATGAAGGTTGTTCAGATTTAAAAGATTTTAACTATTCACAGTGACTGATAGGCTGCTACTTAGAGGCCACAGCTGCTCTTACAGGTGCCTGGGCTGACCAGGCTTTGTCTCACTGCTCATGCTCCCAATAACACCCAAATGAGATCTTTGATCATCTTGTCATCAAACCTGAGTCATCCTCAACTCTTCTGTTAAAATTAATGTATCCCTTCCAAATCCAACTGAGTTTTGGCAATTACAATTTTAATACTTCTCTCCAGGACATGTGACCTTTTGAAAATGAAATGTTTTGATAGATTTGTATTAAATACATTAAGTAAAACTTCTTTAATGTATTCTCCTTAGAGTGAGAGCACATTTATAGTTTTCCTTTGTCATGCAAGGTTTTTGAGTGGCATTCTGCAATCTGTTGATTTTCATTATATCTGTACAGTTTCATAACCAAAGGAAATTTGAGGTAGAGGCAACGTGGCAGATGCTTTAACATTAAATCAGGTG
Source organism: Pyrgilauda ruficollis (assembly GCF_017590135.1). Lineage (NCBI taxonomy): Eukaryota > Metazoa > Chordata > Aves > Passeriformes > Passeridae > Pyrgilauda > Pyrgilauda ruficollis. The sequence goes on from NW_024530599.1 coordinate 2,445,895, forward strand.
TAGGGTGGTTTGTGTAGGAAAAGGCCTCAAGGCAGCTCTCCTCTTCTAGCCAGTACACGTGGAACCTCCACTTCTCCTGAATTAGGGCTTTGGTTTTAATGGTGACCTGAGAGAAACACGATCCCAGTGTAAAATATGTATTAGGGTGAAACAACTGCCTTCAATTTCTCCTGTCTAGAAAGCATGGCCTTATTGAGAAACAAAAAAATATAATTTGTGTACCCTATTTAATAATGGAAAGATGCTGAATAAAACCTCCCTCCCTTATGCTCTCCCTCCGCAAATCATAAAAGATTGGGAGATTTTATTACGTGATTTAAAAACCTGAAAGCACTTTTCATTTGTGCTTTCATGTGTGTTGAAGTTGTTAATAATGGAGCAATGCAGCAGCATTACTAGACTAGCAAATAAATAAAAGTACAAACGTTTAGGGCAGCCTTCTGTCAGTAAGCTTTTAAGAAAGGAAAAGGTAAGAAAGTCGAACCCAAACCTAACATTCCTCCTCTGATTTATACTCTAAGATCAGTCAAGTGCCCTTTTGAGCTGTAATAGCAAGATGATCTGATAGACAGGAATTAAACCAAAACTTTGTGTACATTAGATCTGAGTCACAATAAAAACCAGAAGAAAATGTATTTAAAAGTGGATTTTCAGGGAGACATCATGGCATTGACCTTCAGTCTTTGGGGTGCTTTCTTTTAAATACACACAAATTGTTTTCTCTTGGTATTTTGTGTATGTTGTTTTGGTTTTGGATTTGGTTGTTTTTTTTTGTTTTTTTTTTTTTTTTTTTGGTTTGTAATGTTTGGGGGTTTAGTTTTGTTTGTGTGTTTGTTTTCTTTTGATTTCTTTTTTTTTCCTTCTGAGCAGCAAGCTCTCTGGTTTGCAAGTGGTAGTTTAAATCAGTTGTGATAATCTCTTCCTTTTCACTTCCCTTACGTTCCCCTTCCATTCTATTTTCTTGGCATTTCACCATTTTCTATCTTCATCCATTGTGAGTCCCTTTGCTGGGTGTGCTGGGGTGCTCAGACCTCCTGGGCTGAGCACTGGGAGTCTGAGAGTCTGACCTGGGCTGAGCAAAGGTTCATCTTCATCTCTTCTCACCTGCTGGACCAATTGAGCAGATCTGATGGGAACTCCAGAAATGATTAATAACACCAGTGCTGGAAAACCCAGTACTATTCTAATATTAATATGTATTTGTAGAATAAACAACAGCTAGACATAATCTGAGAATTCTCTGTACACACACTTGGGGAATAACTTTTCTCTCTGTTTCTCTCATGGAACAGCTTTTTATTCTCGGCAGTTTCCCACAACAGATCATTATTAAAAATCAGCATTTGTTTACAGTTTAAATGAGAGACTTGGAATGCAGGGATTTCTGATGCAAGTATATAAGTTTATATAGACTTATGCTCCTTTTTTCCTCTTTTTTTGCTCCTTTATATAGCTTTCAAAAAAGAACTTCTATTTTTACTGCTTCTCTGCTGGACTCCTCGTTAGTTGATGATTAAGTTAAACTAGTTTCTATTTTTTAAAACCATTTGCAAAGTTACAAGCACATTGTGTAAACCACATATAAAAGGATTACTTCTAAAAACTAGATGTTATTAACATGTAGTAAGCACACACTGAATAAAAGAAAAAAAATTAAAAACCTCAGGTCTGCCCTAAAATAGGTTTAATAACCATTTTCATGCAAATACCTTTTCAGTAGAACTTGAAAATTAATAGGAAATATGCTTTCTATACTTCATAGTTCCAAATTTCTACCAAGCAAAAGATCTTGTGCCTCAATGAAAGCCATGTTTGCTTGTCTTGTAGTGCTGGGGCCTGACTGGGTGTTGAACAAAACCTTTCTTTGGTATATTTTTTCCTGCCTCATCCCTTTACTCTGCTATGTAATAGAATTCTAATACTTTGGATACTGAAAATAATAATTTTTGATCCTATAAACCCTTCTCGATTTTCTCATACACACGTGAGCACACACTCTTCTAAGAACTTTGTTTACACACATCTGTGGATGCTCTGTCTCATACTAAAATCTACTGTAAAGGGAAATAATGTACTCCATGGAAATGAAATAATAATTTTAGTTTGTAAAAAATATACTTCAAATGAAAGTGATTTTTGATTAATTCTAATAATGAAAACGGCTAACACTGAGCAAATCTTGCAAATTTGTTCCACCTTCGGTGTCTTGTTTTCCAAAGGTTCAATTGATATTTTTTAGCATCTGGTTTTCAGCAAGATGTGTTTGGAAGGGAGGCTTGATTACTTGAGAGTGTTCTCAAACTGATGGAGAGACTTAGATTCTTTTCTAATACACCTATTAACATTGAAATGTCAGATTTAGAAAGCTTTTACATTTGATCAGGATTTGAATTGGGCATCTCTGTTCCTGCATCCTAGGTGGGTTCCAGAAAATGAGTTTTTATATGTAGTCCTGAATTTGCTTCAATGAATATCATTTTGTTTCTGTGAACTTGAGAACCCTTCCAAAGCTTGTTTTCTGGTAAAGGAGCAATTAGGCCATTTTCCTTCTCCTCTTTTCTCATAATACAGGAAGAAAGAACTATTTAAATAAAATGGTGTTCAGCAAATATTTGACATACAGCAGCATTTACTTTGGGTTATACATTGATGAACTCTCCAATGCCACATGTGTTTAAGGTCTGCATCTTCAGAAAAAATAAGGGAAGGATTAGATATTTGTATTTTAGTGGAGTGTGTGGAAGATGGGTTAAGCACCAGAGGGTATTCACTGCTCCAATGCACGAGTCAGTTTTCAGCTCAAATGCATTGGGACCAAGTTTTAGGTGTATTTTTATTTACTCTGTAATTGTCTTTTCTGCTTTATTTTTCCCCCATGTTGTTTTGAAATGTCTTACTACTGGGGACTAAATTCTAGACTCAGTGGACAGCTGGTTCATCCATGATGATGATTGCTCTGTTTATATTTCCTCTGTCCTCCCTGTTTGTTCTCCTAACACCTCCAATGCATTACGTGATTTCTAGAAGCTTTTAAAATATTGTGGCTGGACCCAAATGCACACACTTCAGTCAGTAAGAAAAACATAAGGAAAGTTTCAAACAAATAAAAATACCATCCAAGTCTCATTGTCTTCCTTAGAGAACCATGGGGACTTTGGAGTTTAGTCCAAGTGCTGATGGCCAATTCATTTAAAGTCTATAAATCAGTAGAAAAACAAAATTATAAGGAAGTATAATTGGGTAAGCAGGGCCCAGCATTTGTCCTGTTTGTTTTATATTATTTGTCTCTGGATTCAGAGTTCCAGGTCAGAGGATCTGCAGTTACCTGTCTTGGCCTGCTTTTGGGTTTCTCGTTAACTTTCATCAGATTATTTCTACACTGATCGCAGTAATCTTTCCTTGAACTAAGCACATTCTGAAGTTCTGGAATCACCAGGAGAGCATGAAGTAGAAGCAGATCATGAAAATCCATGATTTCCACTGATGGGCAGTGACTGTGGGAACTCAGCCTCCATGTTAAAAGCAGATGCCAGCTTTTCTCTGGGTTTTGGAAACTGGCTTCAGTTTTAGCCATTAGGTCTGGTGATGCTCTTTTCTGTGTGATTGGGAAACCCACAGTAGCCAGTGTTTTTCTGTACAGATTTAATTAGATGCTGCAGTTCAGTCAGTTGTGTGTTCTGTGAGCTGTCTGTCAATCTAAGCAGAGCTCTTCAAGCATCTGCCTGTATAATGTCATCTTCTGTCATGAATTTCGACTTGGTAGTGGTTTCTAAACCCTTTCCTACCTTTTAGTTTGTCTCTAATAGAACTGAAATATACCATGGCAATGCCCTGTATGCCCCAGGGATGTGGATAAAGACAGGCTGAAGACACAGTGATTTGTATAAAGGTGGTTCTTTGACACTATTTCTTGTTTGTAAATCCAACTTCAAATCAGCTTTTGCTGGTAGCAGTCAGTTCCTTTTGAGGTGCTCATCCTTTAAGGTTCCAAAATGGTTTCAGAGTCTAGATAGCTGATTAGACAAAATAGCATGCAGATGTCTTTATATATTGCCTTTTTCTTTCCATTTGAGTGCTTAGCTGGAAGTGACTACACTGAGTGCAAAAGTACGTGTCTGTGAATGCAGACCATATTGGAAACAGAGATTTACTGTCCCAAAGTGTAATGCTTACTCAGCCATCTGATGAGATTTGAACACTAAACAGTTTGAGAGGGATGCATAAAGCTGTTTTATTACAAGATGCTGTTATGAATTGTAGCAGCTTTCCTTATGCTATGCTGCTGTTGCCAAACAAGTTGCATGAATGTAAGCAGTTTTATTTGTAATTACTTGCTTACATTTCCTTAGAATAGTTGGGTTATAGGTTTGTGATTCCTGCTCCTCCACTTGTGGAAATCTCTGCATCCTGTTTAATTCAGAATGAAAAAGATATCTTTTTAAAACTGCTTGGAGAAAAGCCTCTCTGAGGAATGCTGCTGCTAATACGGGAGGTGGAGTGGGGCTCAGATGTTTGTGTGTGTGTGGTAGAAACTTGTTAAAATGGATGCAGAAAGCTCAAAAAAACAGTTGACTGTTTCTTCATAATACAGTGAAAAGTAAAGAGATCTTATTTTAGCTGAATTTGAGAAAGTCCAGAAAATGGAGGAATAATTCACTCACCTAAAGAAATATTGTGGAAAATACAATAGTTAAGACCTGTTCTTTTTCCTAAACTTTAATCAAGACCTGGATGTTACAAACTGAATTTAACACTTGAAACTGTTCTTGACAGAGCAGTGAAGGCAGTCCTGTTTTCTTGCTTATGTGTAGCTAGAATTGCTTTTGATGATGCTGCTGGACTCTGTTTTCTTAAACAGTCAAGAGTGTTCCTTATGACAATCACCACTTGCACAAAGTAAGACAGTTGTTTGAAGAGCATTGCAACAGTTTGATCATCACTGCTGAAATGTCTCTTCAGTGTAGTTTGTCCAGTGTAATTTTGAATGCTGAGTCTTGGTCTTCTGTTGATTGCTTTCAAGATTCTTCCTCAGCTTAAAAACCAATCTGCTTGGAAGAACTTGCCAGTATCTCTATCTGTTTTATTCCTAGCATTGCTCCTCTATCCATGTTCTGAGCCCAGGTATGCCTTGCCAGTCCTGGTATTGTTAGACATCTTTTAGCAACCTATCCTCACTCTCATATTCCTTCTTTTCTTATTGTCTCATTTATCCACTCCTAACTTTGGGCTTTTGGTACTTGCTCTTTGCTGTGTTTCTTCTCTTGGCATGTTTTTCCAAAGGCACGTGTCACCTAAACCTTATAGAAATTTTCTTGTACAAAGGCATGGCACCAAGCACTGCAGCTGAGGGGTTTTGTTTTGCAGTTCCACCAGCACTTGTAGAATACAAAGAAATGTCTAATGCTAAGAAAATTTGAGCAGCTGGCTAACATCAGCTGTATTTTTTCCACTATTCCATGTGAAAACCACAGAATAGCCTGTGGTCAGTTTTACCTAAAAGGGAGCAAGCTGTCTGCTGTCTGTGGAAACAAGTGGAAATTTTGAATATGAGATTGATATTCATAATCATATTTGATTATATGAAATGGTAGAGGCTCAGTTGCAGATGACTCAGTTCAGTACAACTTTGTCTTCTCAAATGCATTAATCAACTCCATTTGTTTAAATACTGAAGTAAAAATTACCAGTATTTTAGGTTTTGCTACTAAGGCCAGAAGCAATGTTAGATAATGAAAAAAAAAAAAAAAAAAGACCATCATGTAGAACAAATTGCATAAATGTTATTCCTTCAAGCAAATGGCTACTCTGTGGTAGCTGGTCTAGAATTGTATATTCACTTTTTAAAATTACTTCCACTAGAGTACTATGTTTTCAGGTTGGCAGTTTACGATGATATATTAAATATTATAAATATAATAATAAATTTCACATGATGTAGTTAGGGTACCAAAAAAAACTTTTTATACATGGTAGTCAATTTGATTTCATAGCAATATCTGATTTTCTTTTGAAGTTTTTGTATTCCTGAGATAGTTATAGGCATTTGAATGATATTGAAGAAAAGCTAAAATGGTACATAGTCTCTGTGGAGAAAGTATTACCTTTGACTAATATTATTTACATATGCCAAAAGTTTACTACAAAAAAAGTGATAATCTGGACTTTATTCTTGCTTAAGTTATCTTACCAAAGAGTTAGAGAGGTGGAAAGAGTAGTGCTAGCCGCATAGCTTCTCTTTTTGGGGGGTTGGGGTTTAGTTTCTGGTGTGTCTGCTAAACTTGCTGCAGATATATTTTGACACTAACATTAAAGTAATTGCAGCAAATAAAATTTTGTGTATGACTAGGCAAATAAGTGTGTGGGCTCCTGTTAAGTTTGTTTCTAAATTCTTACAAAAATAAAACTCGTAAGGCATTATTACCAGTATGTGCTTCAAGCACTAAATTTATAAAGTAGATTGTTAATAATATGAGGAATGATATATCACAGCTGTAATGCCATGTCTTCCAAAGTTAATGAATACTTACAATTTCCATAATGAAAAATTAAGGTTAAAGTGGTTTATAAGACTGCCTACAGATCCAGCAGAAGTCTAATTAGAAGAAAGAACATTAAATTTGAGGTACTTGGAAATATATATTACCTAGTGTTATATATGGACTAAAATTCTGCACCTGTATTTAGGATTGCTCAAATGTGGACAATTCAACCAGAACACAGCACAGAAAACTGAAATGTTATTTGCTCTCTGAAATCACTGTGTACACAACAGATTGTGGGTTTAGATGTCTTCAGTACTTCAGTTATGTGAGTCTCTCTTGTTGACTCAGTGCAACAATCTCTCATCTGTGTTTGCCCGTTTCTTTACCATTTCTGAAGTAAGATGAACCTTTGTGCTTGTTTTTCCTATTTCCAGAGCCTAATGAAGCTCTTGTTCCTGTGCCGTGGCAGTTTGGGGTGGCTGCCACAGAGCAGGCAAATGAGGGGCTGGTTTGGCATCCCAGGGGCCGGTTTGGCATCCCAGGGGCCGGTTTGACATCCCAGGGGCCGGTTTGACATCCCAGGGGCTGGTTTGACATCCCAGGGGCCGGTTTGGCATCCCAGGGGCCGGTTTGACATCGCAGGGGCCGGTTTGGCATCCCAGGGGCCGGTTTGACATCCCAGGGGCCAGTTTGGCATCCCAGGGTCTGTTTGAAGGAGGCCACTGCCCACAGCTGCTCGGTTCAGAGAGGTGCTCCCACGCAGCTGAGGCTCAGCTGGATTTATAGAATTCACCCTCAAAGAAAACCTTGAGTTTTGCAGGTGGTGTTCAGGGCACAAGGAGCTGCTGTGCCGTGTTCCTGTGTGGGGAAGGGTGGGAGGTGTGGCACTGCTGGAAGAGGGCAAACTGCCTTCTCGTCCCACAGAGGGGAGAAGGAAAAAACCTTCCTGTTTGCCCAGGCAGGAGGCTGGGGAGGTTGACAACGTAAAAAACATAAAAACTGAGATGGTGTTGCGATGCTGCACTTCCCTGGACTTGTTTTTGCATTCTGTGTAATGCAGAATGACTGTAATTGAGAGTATATTTGGGATAAGCTGCCTTTGTGGTTATCAAATATGTCAGCTTTGCTTTTTTATGTTTATATGTTGGGTTTGTAACTCTTATAAGCTGTTATTGCATGACAGACTCCTCCATCTTAATTTCAGTTTCTTAAATTCATCTTCTTCCTTCCTTTTTTGACAGCATAACAATATAACACCTTGATCCCAGTGTATCTATCCCACATGGGGTTTGCTGTGTGGTGTTTTTTGTGGCCATCACTACATGAGCAGAACAGTTCTTGTCAACAAAATTCCTCTGAAGTATTGTTTTAGAGTGAGCTTTTTTTGTTGATCTCTCTCTTTTCTCATTATGTCTACAGCTTGTAAAAGCATAATGGAATAGAATTTATCTAGTTTTTCTCCAGTATCTCTTTTACTCCTGAGAATCTTAGTATTCAGTTTAAGGAAATGCATCTCAAAAAGTATGTCAGAAGTGTGGCAACTTATCCTCTTAACCATACAGGTGTGATATTTATAAAATAGAAACTTTGGCATTTTAAGATGTGATGATGATCTGTAGAATAAGAAGGCAAAGGAAGAACTCGGAATAAATAGAATGACTTGAATAAAAAACCCTGAAATTATGAGGTAATTTTTTGCAGATGTAACATCATGTTCTAAAATATACAAATATATAAGTGTTTTGTTGTTTAATTGTACTGATTCAGTTATTGAATCTAAAATACCCATTTGCTCAGCTGTGGAGTAGTGGAGAATAGGGATTTAATTCAGATTCCATTTTTTCCCTGAAAATTACCTTTTTCCTTATTATATCATGGTTTTGAATTCTAATTTAATTTGAATTTAATTTTAATTATTTTAATAATCCCAGCATCATGGGGTGTTTTTTATTCTGACTGTTTAAGCTGTAGTTGGAACAGGTGAAGTTGATAAGTTGAAGTTGATAGAATGGTTTGGGTTGGAGGGGACATCAAAGTCATCTCATTCCAAGCCCCCTGCCATGGGCAGGGACCCCTTCCACCAGACCAGGTAGCTCAGGTTCTATCCAGCCTGGCCTTGGAAATTTCCATGGAAGGGAACCCTCTGGGCAACCCTCCTATTCAGAGCAAAAGAGGGAGGGACCATTTCAGATAGTAAAGAAAATACAGTTCTTAGTATATTTGTGAGGCAGGGAAAGGCTTGTTTACTTGTCTTTGCACCAGGGATCTGCAAACAAATAAATGGCTCAAACTGATAGAGATTTACCTTAGATCCTCCTCAGGTGATGGGAATAATGTGCTGCAAGAGAGGAGTTATGGTTGCATATCAAAAATTCTGTTACAGAAATGCACAGTAAATTTCCACAAATGATTAAATAAATTAAGCTCCTGGACACATTTATGGTACTGTTTTCAAAACAGGAATTAAAATCTATGTCTCTGGAGGTCATATGACTACTTAGCAAGGAAACAGACTCAAAGTTATTGGTAGTGTCAGTGAATAGCAAACATGCTCTTTTTAAAACAAGATGTATTGTACCTCATATGTTTACTGCATTTAGTCCAGCAGTATAATTTACTTAATGTCCTGCAGTATTCCTGGGGGGAGGGAAAAAAAGCCAGATTGTTTGGCTTAAATTTATCTTGTTCATATGTAAGAAAATGACTGAAGTAAGTACTTCATTTATTGTTTGTTCTTGAAAGAGGACGTCTGACAGAGATGATGGCTCTCAAAGGCCTCTACCACTTCAGCTTTCAAGACAGAGGGTGAAGTTGGGCTGGATCTCTGCACAAACTTTACCTCTCTGCAGCCTGAAAGGTATACTGAAATACTCAAATAATGAAAAGTATTTTTCTGTTGTCAGAAGCTCTAAGAAGAGAGTTCTGTGGTTTGGTTCTGCACTTGATCTTTGGCAGCCACAAACCTCCCCGTGAAAGAACCGAAGGAAATCTGTTAGCAGAGTGAGCAGCTAAAGGATGAAGTAGACCCTGTTGCATAAGAGGGCAAACTGTGATTTCTTATCATTTAACTTCCTCCTGTTCCACTTAAAAACATTTTTGTATGGACTATCTTCAATTTCTTATGACTCCAGGTTGTAAATTAACATACGGAATAATCTGAAATGCAGATGAGGGGAGAGAGGGCACTTGTGGAAAGTGGCTTCTTGTCTTACTGTCAAGGAGACTGTTATGCTTGAAGTTTTATATTTCTGCTGAAATCCTTAGATATTTTTGGATATGCAGGTGGTAGAGTGCGTCTGTCAAATTTTCTATTTTTTTTTTTTTTCTCTCAATGAATTCTTTGCAAGAATCTTGGCAAAATATTTTGAATGCATGTGTGGTTTTTTCTTTTTATCTCTATATTCACTATTCAATTACATTTTTTTTCTGATTTTTTTTATCTCAGTGGTCCTTCCTTAAAGACATATAACCTGTGCAGAATGATACTGACTAGAAAAAAAAATCACAGAAAAAAAATAAATCTAGTGAATTTAATAGAAGTGACATAGAGTATCTTCCATGTTAAAAAGGTAAAGTAAATTCTCAGATATGTGGATTGATGGGGAAGAGAGTTAGCAAGATAAAGACAAGATCAAACAAGGCTGGTCAGGAGCAATGCTGAAAGAGGCTAAAGAACAAAAGGTGTCAGCTTTAGGGTGTTAACTCTGGGCAGAAGCAGCAAGAAGAGAAAGCATTAGCAGAACTTTTGGAACGAGCTTTTATCAAAATTAATACTGAGATATAAAAAAAAATGGTACTGAGGCACCTGCGTTTTTTTGAGGCAGAATGTGTGGTGCTTTATTCGCTGCTCTTCTCAAGCTCAGAACACACCAGGCAGTGTTTGCACAGCCCTGGATGAATTTGGAATTGTGCTTGTGGTGTCGTCTTTCCCCATTTAAATTTTCTTTTTTTCCTGCAGTCTGTATTTGTCATGTGTGTGACTGAACTCTAAGAGACTGGAGCTTGAAGTGCTGTGCTGATAGTGCCTTTTTAAATTCTTTTTCCTTCCAATAATTAACCCTAAATAATTAATAGCCATGGTATATCTGAGTTCTCAGTATAAAGCTGTCACTTGATTTTTTAGCATTTTCATTATGACAATATTCATGCTTGATTACAATGATTTTGGGTCTGTTTGGCTGCCAGTACTTTCCATGGATTTGAATTTTCTTCTCACTTTTCAGTTCTCCTGTGTTTGGGCTGTGTTACAGCAAATATAATTTTCCTAATGGGAGGTGAAATTTCATGTCAGCAGGACAAGATATGCTGAGCTTGGCCTTATTTCTTCCATAAGAATGTAGTATTTTATTCTTCTAGATTGTGTCATATATATACATATAATAGTTTTATGTATATAATTTCATTAACTATTTATTTTATATAGATACTGTTCTTACCTTCTGAAACCAAATATTATTGTAGTTTCTGACAATGAACAGTTATTTACTAAGAAAATAAATTTTACTTTCAGAGGTTTTCAATTAGAAAGGAAGAAAAGCAAACTGATTATTATGAACTACAAAATTATTCATCACTGAATACCAGTAGATAATCCAGGGCACTTTAAGATGCAATTCTTTTTTCATCTATTTAACAGGCCTCTCAATGATAATGAACTTGTCTTGATGTGCATGTTAATTTGTGGTGAAAGGTGATAAATAAGAAGTTACCCAAGATTTAAAGTCTAAGAAAAACAACTTGAAATGCCTCTAGTTCATCTTTTATGTAGCTAAAAATGATATAAAATGGAAGAAGACAGAGGTGAAATGCTTAAGAATGAAAAATGTATCGATTTTAATTCACAGGGGTTTTTTCCTGAAGAGAACAAAAGCAAAGATTATATATGTCATTCTGATGTACCAAATCCTATTTAAATAATTGAGATGTTTGGATTTTGTTATATTTTTGTCTTACTCTAACTCACATATTACGCCAGTGGGATAAATGATGTTGGTTCATTCCCATTTTACAGACAAAGTGCAGGAGAAAAAAGATTAAGTGAGTTGCTCAGGGGCATGAATAACATTGTGAGCTGAAAAAGGCAAAAAATCTTTGCACTTAGATTAGTAATCCATTTTTATTTATATTAGCTAATATTTCCACTCTTGGTTTTTTCCTTCCCTTTCTGTTGTCTGTGTAGCATGTATTCTCAACTAATCAGAAATTATTTTGCAAACTTCTCTGATCAGTGAAACTTCAAGCCATCTATCAAAAGGGAGAGTTCCACTTCAGTTAATTCTATGTGTCTTGTTTTCATCTAATTTTCTGTTGTTTCTGGAAAATGCATATTTATTTTATCCATCACAAAAACTGTAATAATAATTTAGAAAAATAAAGATTAGAGTGCTTTATTTGTTAGAAAATAGAATTTAAAAATACAAAGGTGAAGTCAAAGGCATATTTTTACTGGGTTTTATTAACATAATAATTACTCCTGTTCAAGCAGATTTATTAATGTAATTTATTTAATAAAGATGTCTGAAACTGCTGGATTGGGGAGAACAAAAGACAGTCAAAGAAATAGGAAAGGTAGGCATCAAGAGAGACAATAGTGGAGGCTCAGTGAGGGGTCTCACACCTTAGGTATGAGTTGTGAAATAAAAGGGAGAATGGGAGAAGAGGAAAAATGACCTGAATTTGCACAATTTTTTAGGGGTTAGTCATCTGACTCTGACTTTAAGTGTGAATAACATCTCAGAAGTCAGTGATAACCATGTCTTTCATTGTGAATCCAGGTTTATTATCTCCCTAGGGTGACTCCTAGAAAAATGTCAGTAGTATTTGAGCATGTTTGGAGACTTTGCATGTTGGCTAAACCCAGGCTTCACTGTGGAGGATCTATTCCAGAGACAATTTTTTATCGATCCTGGGAGTGTTACTCTGACATGGACCACAGGCTCCATGACAGTGGTACTGTGTTCCTTGGAGTGTCCTGTGGTGCCAGATCTAGTTTAAATCCTTTTCTGTTGGGAAAAGGCCACAGGTGGAGTGCAGACCCTGAGCAGAGCATGGATCTCCTTGTTTCCTGAGGAAAGAAAAGAGACCATGTGCACCATGACGTGGATGTGCCCCCTTCACACTGGGAAGCTCCAGTACAAGATTTTCTGCCACTCTTGGCTTGTATCAGAGGAATTTTTGTCATAATAGTCAATGAGTTCCTTCATGGTTCAAGTGCACAAGAAAAATTGTATTTGGAGTATGCTGTTGTGGTCACTTGATTCTTTCTAATACTGTTATTGATAACAACTTACATTGCTTGTACCAATATAATTTGCAGTCCCATGAGCAATTTTTACAGTGTTAAGCAAAAAGGAAAAAAAAGAAGTAACTAAGTCTTCTAGATGGGTTTATTCAGATTATTATATCATTCTAAGCACCGTAAATCTTTCATTGCATTAATTAAAAAAAAACCTGTAACAAGATGAGTTTCTGGTTTCCTGAAATTCAGGGTACATCTCCCTGTCAAAATAAACATTCCTTCTAGAAAATTATGGAGCAACCTTGATTTAAAACATAAAGTGAAAATACTGGGTTGAGTTTGTTGTTGTCCTTTGGTCAATAATCCTTCTTTCTTCTGATCTGTAACACAGGGGTAATGGTAGGAATCTTTTCTCTGTGTGATATTTCAGAATATTCACAAAGTATTATTTAGTTTAAATATGGGAAAAATATGCATGTATGTATTATATGTGTGGTGGCCAGCCTGATCTGTCTGTGGAGAGGAGCTTCCTTATCCTTTCCTTATCCATTTCTTTAGAATGCAAGAAAAGATGAGTTATCCTCAGGTAACTTTGCACCACAGGGTGAAGTCTTTAGAATTCATGGAACTTCAGAAAAAAATGAATGCAAGAAGATTTTTAAAATCGAGGTAATTTGAAATGTTCACGGTCAAACAAAACAACCCCATTCATACATAGACTGATTAATTTAAAAATGTTTATGAAAGTTGAAACATTTTACATGGGGACAGTGCTTGTAATTATCAGTGCCACCAAGAAAATTAAAGGATAGGTGTATCTAAATGAAGATCCTAAGGAAAAAATAGTCATGTGGGTTTAAAATACTGCTTCAACTGCATTAATTCACTTTTATTCATTATTTTAGTGACCTTACTTCAGTTTCATTAGTTGATTTTTGGAAGCCGTTACATCAAAGTAAAAGCTATTACATTCCTAAAAATCTGCATTTGTGTAGGTATACTTAGTAGTTTAATCTTCACTTTTTCACTTTTTGGGGTTTATGCAGTTAAATTGTTACCCAGACACAAACACAGATAATTGAGGTTTATAAAGATCCCAGCTGTCAGGCTTTCCAAGGCACAAGTCCCAGCAGAAGTCAGGCTCCCATTCCCAGTAACAGTCGTGGCTGGAAATGATGCTGAGCTTCAGGACACTGGTGGCAGAGGATGGGGGCAAGTATTTGTTCATGTGCTTGCAAATAATACTGAAAATATTCTGAGTAACTAAATGTCCAATACGTAATCACCTTAATGGCAATACTCAATGAAGGGTGTATGTTCTGACACATTTTTTGTGACATTTGATGATTTTTTTTTTCTATTCAGAACACGTGTAACAAAACCAAGAAATCTAAGCCAACTTTTTGGCCATGCCCATTACATTGTAACTTATCATTGATTTCTCTTCTAGCCTGAAGAATAAGCTTATTACTCTTTCAGTTTTCAGGTGCCATTAACAAACTTAGGTCCAAGGGTCGCTGCCTCTTTTCAGTTCCTGTGCATGAAGCAGAAGGAATCAAGGTACGCCTGATCCAGTCCTACAGCACTTAGGACTGTGTGTAATGCAGTTGTAGGTTCACAGCAGCCATTAGCTTGTTCTTCCCCAGCCAGGAAACTGCATCCCAAGGAAGGTCAGGCTGTGGTAGGAGGGTGCAGAAGTCAAGTCTGTGGTTTAATACTGACCTGCCTCCCTTTTCTGTCTTGAGCCATGCCCTTCATGATATGTGGGATCATAGAAGTGCTATGTTGTGGCTTATTTTTTATGTTTTTGCTGAGGTGGACTAAAAAACTGGAATTACATGGCTGCTTTTTTCCCCAGTGTTTCTTATGCTGGAATTGTGTTTTCCCTGTGTTTAAAGTTTTCTGATGCACAGGGCAAGGGCTGTTTCAGTCCTGATGGACGCGATGTAGCAGTTCACAAAGGGACTGTTTCTGCACCATACTGCCTTTAAAAGAGATGTATAACATGCTGTTGGTTTGGAATTCAGCCTACAAGTGACCTTTGAGTAAATGGTTAATCTGGGTAAAAATTAATCTAATGGATGTTTTTTCATGCCAGGGTTTCTTTTAATTCTAAAGCAGGAGGGAAGGATTACACAGTGCTTGGTAACTTTCCTCCCCCACTTGAGAGGATTGCAGGTTAAGTGGGAAGGAAGCCAACTCCTGGTTTCATGTCCTTGCAATTTCAGCTGGACTGTTCCTGTCAGGTTATAGCAGATACTGCCATACGTAAATGGATTCAAATCAAATAGAAATTACTTCAGAGTTTTTTTATATTATTGTAATTCACAAAGCTGAGTCCCTATAAAATCCTATTAAATTCTGAAGTCTTTTTTTTTAACATGTACTGATACATACAGCATTGCAAGCCCTCGGTTTTTTTTAATAATGGGAAAATGTTTGGGGAGATAAAACCATAAGCTGTAACTGATCAAACGCTGGCAGATGAGGATTTTGTTTCCTAGTTGTTTCACCTCCCTGTCCTTTTTTTTAAGCTTGAGAAATTACTTAGAGGTGGCTTGAGAGTAGAATATGGCTCATTGGTAGGGAGAATTTCATGGAATTTATGGTGGGAAACTGAAAATGTGCTTCAGTAAGTGAGGAAAAACAAGGAGAGGAGACTGAGGTGTGGGAGCAGATGTATTTTTACTTGGGTCCATCCAACCATTAATAAGCTCAGATTTGAGTCCTACTGGACTTTAATTAATAGCCCTCTGCTGGGAAACACAGACTCGCTACACCAGTGGTGAGGAATTCCAAAGAAAAAGAGCTAATCTGACAAGTATTATCTCTACAGGCATACAGAGAAATAAATGCTTTGTTGTAAGAAATACACCATAACTCATCTGTGACCTTCCTGGCTGAAGTAGCAGCCTAGGGAGGGTTTTTTTGACTCTCAAAATGAGTGCTGTACTATCATTGCTGCTGACTGTGCTGCAGCTCACAAGGCTTGGTTCCTAATGCCATTTTATGTATAGAAAAAATGGATTAAGCTGTTCTTGAAGTTAGCTTCTTAGAATGAAACAGATACCATGATGTGGAATTTCATAGTGTTACCAGGGTTTACCTATACTGGGAAAAAATCAGAATACTTGGTAATGTCATCTTGATGAAGTCTCTACCACTGGGGCTTGACTAGTAAACACATACTTTATTTTTTGTAACTGAAGATGGTGTTCTGGTTTCCTGGCTTTACAGCAAAAGTAAGGCAGGAATCTGGGTAGGCTATATTGACTATAACTGTGTCATGCAAATGAGCTGAGGGAAATTTACCCTTATATGCTTATTCTTTTACAATACCTTTAAAATTCTTTTAAGAGGAGCAAAGAATTTATTCTATTAAGAAATTATTATTATTGAATTTATTCTATTAAGAAATTGTGTGGTGTATTTTCTCTTTGTGCTTTCTTTTTCCAGAATATTTCTTTGTGCTTTTTAATATTTAGAACCTGTCTGAGTTGGAAATGGAAGCCTAAAGGTTTTTCTGACAAATTGCTGAGGTCTATTAATTTGTATGGTTCGTTTGTGCTCTCCATAGTCAAACTGAATTTTCTGGTGCATACTTTGGTTGTGTAGGGAATGCAGTTCTATTTTAAAGTGATATCTAGTCCCTGTAATTTTTTTTTTTTCTATCAGTGTCAACGTACTTGGAAGACTGAGTCCCTGTAAGGTTGAAAGAGTCACTTCAGGAAATAAATTGTATGTGAGGAGTTTGTGAAGAGAAGCTTCAGTGGCTGGTGAAGGCTCTTACAGGAGTACTGAGGGGAGGAGAGGAGCTGTTTAATGCCAACTCTTCCTGTAGCCTGTCAATTTATTCATGCAGTGGACCTTGCAAGCCCAATCCACAGATGCTATTTTCTGCTCCTCACTGAATAAAACTCAGTGCTGGGTCCTGAGTGTAAAGATTAATTAGTCAGTGAGTGTTAAAGGTCTGTTAAAGCCATTATGGCTTGTGTCCACAGAGACAAATAGGGGCTATAAAACACTGTGTTCGAAACCTAATTTTACATGTGTATTTTTCATTAATAATAATGATGGTAGTAATAATTATGGTCTTTTCATTCTGAAAGCTCTCCAAGGACTAAATGCATAGTGCAGTGCATACTGTGTAGGAAGGATCATGCTTTCCATCACTGAAATGCAGGCTGTCAGAAGGCAGCCTTCGAGTGATGGGAGCTCAGGTTGTTGTTGGCCATTGCTCAGGCAGCTGTGCAGTGCAGCTCCTCCAAGGAAGCTTCTTCTGCCCACATCTAATTGTTCACTGAGCTGAAGGTACTAGAAAATGTGTGTCACTGTTGAAAATGGCAAACAAAGAAATATATATAGTTATCTATATTTTAATTTTTTTTTTAGTTTGACTTCAACACCATATCCTTCCAATTTGTTGCCAGCTTTCAAACAAGCTTGGACTTACAAGATTGTTGAATGTTTGACTTTTTATTGGAAATCTTTAGCTAAATTAATAATTTTTAGCAATTGGCATAAATGGGAAGAATTTGTTTGTAAATATAAGCATATGCATGAGTTGAAAATGCTCTTGCTCATTTCTTAGGACTAAGCTGCAACTGTTCTGTGTGCACTGAAAATGAACGTCAGCATTACCCGCACCTTCAAAAGTGAAATACTCTCCTTTGCATATTTTTCAGAGTTCTGTGGGGTTTAGTGGCATTTTTAGTGTATTTTTGGTGTTTGGAACCAAAGCTGAAGGCAACTGAGATGAGTGAACTAGCAGATAGGGCCTGTCTCTTACATGTGTAAGTTCCAGCATGCAAAGCTAGAATTCATTGTAATACTTGTAAAGGTATTCCTTCTTTTCTCAGAATGAGACTTAAGCAGGGAAGGAAGCCTTTAGAAACATTTCCAAAATTTGGGTTTGTTTACTCCATTGTATCCAGCTATGAGGTCCTTGTTTGATTAACACAACCCTAATTTACAAAACTGACTCTATATATTCTCTGTCTGATTAGAAATGAAGAAAATTGTCCACATGATTGGAAAGAAACTTCTGTTTCTAGTTTGGAAACTTGCTTTGTACAGTGTTTTCATCACAGTGCCATACTTGGATCAGAAGATGCCAATATGTAATAGATCAGAAATACAGAAGGAAAAAAGATGGCATTTTTCATGTAAAAGCAATGGACTGTCAGGTCAGATTCCCCTTGTTTTTGTCAGAATGCTTTCCAGACTCCTTGTTACACACTGACATCTTAGACAACTTAAAAAATCTGTTGGTTCTGTCCAGGGGAGAATTCAGCAGTGTGTGCAAAGGTGGTTTGGGGTTTCTTCCTCTCTCTGAGGTTGTCTGACTCCTTAAGCTGAGGGAAGCCTTGTTCCTTTAGGAGAACGGTAAACTCCTGTTTCAGCTGTTGTGTTGATGTCAGACCTGGAAAGCACAGGAAAGAAATGGAAAGATGTTGATTTATTGAACAGGCTTCCAGCACAAAGATGACTGAATAAAAATGGATAGAGATGGTGATCAGTTTGGTGTCTATGTTACATGAAACTATGGTGCAGCAAGAAAAGGTTATTCTGGGAGAGAAGTTGAAGAGGGAAAAAGAAACAACAACTCAGTGGCCCTTGCCACATTTCTAACTACACATGATAGATATGTTTTGTTAGATATGTTCCAGTTATGTTTTGGAACCTCCATGGATAGTCATTCTAGAGGCTTCAAGAATTTAGCACTCTCACCAGAGAAATTGAATTAATCACTGACTTTAGCAATGTATTTATATCAGCCAGTGAATGAATGAAGTCAAAGGGCTAATAGATCTAGTGAGCAAAGCACTTGCTTTTCAGCTGCAGGTCAAGCAGCAATTGCAGATCTCTGAGGAGCTCCTTTCCCAGTGACCACTTGGTTTCTGTGTGCTGAGGAGGCTGACAGAGCCAAGGGGGTGCGTGGCAGCTGTGCTTGTTCACCTCATCAGAATACCTAATGCTGCCTGAAGCCCTCCCCAAATATTTCACATCTTGTAATGAAAGCTCACTAACTGTGGTCTCATCTCTTACAATAACATTAGTTTATAGAAACATGCTTTATTCTAAGATATTTATCATTAAAAAGGGTATTTAAGTTCTAGTTCATTTTTTTAAGTAATTTTACTGACATGTGTAATATTGATTGTGTAAGAATTGTGAGGGCTGCAGAAGACCTGTGAAGACTGAGTAATTTGGAATATTTTGGATGCCTTATTTGCCTTTCATTTGGCAATCCATCAACACTGGAATAATACATGTGTTAAAATTAATACTTGGGTGTGACAGTTTTTTCAGATATGTGCCAAGGTACTTGGCCATAATTCCCTAGTTCTGTGTATGGTAATGATTCTTCACAAATATTCAAAATAGTTACAAAAAGTTGCGATTTGGGAAAAAAAATTGTAATTTACATAGGGCAATCTATAATCAAAAATTGCAAAATGGGAGAATGCCTGTTCAGAGTCATAAGATTTGATTTACTTCTGGACTTTCCCAAGCACTTGCCCATTTTGCTCGATATTTGTTGCAATTCATGTTGTTGTATTTTGATGTAAATCTTTACTGCTTACCAGTGGTTAGAGAAGCCAGGGCAGGCCATTAAGATGTCTAAGGAAGAGTGCTCACAATATAGCAGGGTCCAAATGTGTTTGTAATTTGCAAATAATAAATAACAACAGTAAAAGTTTTTAACAAGAAACATTTCAGAGGGAAGAACAATGTCTGAGTAATCTCAGTGACTGAGAAGAGACAGAGATGTTCTTTGTAGGTGGAGGGCAATACCACATTGTGGTTTTTTCATCATCTTAAGCTTCTAAATCTCCCTTTCAGCCTTTTTCTGCAAAATTAGACATTAATGTTTCATTATTTACATGTAATATGAATTCAGCCATCTTAATAGTTATTATTCTCTCCATTTCATTGTTTTACTGTGTGCTTTTTGTAGATATTAGCCTTTCATTTTTATTGGCAACATAAAAAAAAATTTGAGTGCATTTTGAACACCACAAATTAAGCTAATTTTTTACTGTTGCCTTTTAAATCTTAATGATGTATGTATTATTGTATAAATCATGTGAATGACTCATGTATAACACCAATAATAGCACTACCACTAACAAAAGAAAGCCAAGTTGTGAGTGGTGGATCTTGTGTACTTTGTGTATGATTATTTCATAGGGAGTAGAGACTAATGAAAGCCAGTAACGATGGATAATTTAATGTATACAGCATGGCTAGCAAATCAAGTGCCAGAAGTTGCATCTTAATTTAGGCAGATATTTTCTGGATTCCTTCTAAAAACCTCCACAAATACTACAAATGCAGGTTGTGAATATAACATTGTAGGGTAGCAATTTATTGCACTATAATTTTGTTTATGGGACTACTGATCAGCAGTTTCACTGTGGTGGCTTAAAGCTTGACTTTTATTGGAATAGACATTTTGTGGAATAGCAATGACCAACAATTACATAGTTTTTGTCATTTTCATATGGGTATCATTTATTACCAGCAATATCCAAATTAGCATTTCAGAGGTTTTTCAGGCTAGATGGTTTTAACTGCTCCTTCTCACATGAAAGTCTTAATTTCCTTCACAGCACGGACCTGTGAACTGTAGGAAATGACTGTGGGGGTCTGTACCTGATAAATCTGCCTTCTAATGAGGGTCACAGCAATGTGCGGCTCCTCGGGTGGGAGCATCCCTGGCAGCCCCCTCTGCTCCGGCCCCAGGGTGGGAGGGGCTGTGCCAGCAGTGCAGGGTGCAGTTCTGCTGCCGCTCCTGGGGCCAATCCCAGGGGAAGAGGAAGGGGAAAAGGAAAAGGAAAGTGCCACGCTCTGACATGGAGCGGCTCAAGGGCTCGCCTGTTCCTCGTGAAGCTCCACCAGGAGCCAGCTGCTCCTGCCTGCTGGGGATGGAGCTGCTGCTGCCCAGGCTCACAGAGGGGCCCTGGGGCTGAGCACAGGACAGAGCCTAGCTCAGCACAGCCCCTGTGGCTCTGGGAGCTCTCCTTTGTGGCCCCGTGTCACTGTGTCCGTGGTAATGAGACAGAACGGACATCTCGGATTTGGCCTCCTGTAACAGGGTTAGATGTTGGGGCTTTGGAGTCAATCTTTGACACATGTCACAGTTGTTAAGGTAGGTATTAATACAAAATAATACATTTGTGTAGTATTCAACTTTCCTGGAGCTGTCTGTCAGAAAGTTCTGAAGTGGATTTCTTTAAAGACTCCCTGTCTCCTGAGGAAAAGGGGATAAGGCAGTGTGTCCCTGGACAGGATCTATGACTCATTATGTCAATCAAATTCCACTTCAGAGGGGAATAAAGAGATTTGTATCTCAAAGCTGTGCATAACGACTTCTTGGCTTTTCATTTCATATTTATGAGCGGTTTACTTTGAAGTGTTTATCAGGCAATACGCAGAAACATGAGAGAGCATTGCCTGAAACCATGTTCAAGTGTCTAATCTGTTAAATGCTTGCTGAGCAGGCTAGTTCATCAGTGCATGCAACGCAAAAAAGAGAGGAAAAAAATAAACTTTCTGGGGTTTTGAAGCAGAATCTTTATATTAACAATATAAAAAGGATTAATAATGCCAAGCATTTTGAAATAAATGTAATATATGAAACTTACAAAAGTTGGTTATGTTCTGTGTTAAGTAGATAAATAGTTCTTTGCTTGAAAGGAACCTTGGCAGTACTTAATACCAAAACTATACAGTGCCACATCTGCTCTTAAGATGAGAGTATGTGGTATCCACAGGATTCTCACTGCTAATTTAGAATGCTTGAGGCATTCATAGGAGCAGGCTGGTGTAGGTTTCTTTTTCCCCTCTAAAAAGGGCATTTCCTGATAACAGGAATGTTAAAAGCTGATTTTAAAAAAGCGGTGGCATTAGTCTGCAATGGAAACAAATTTTGAGCAGTATTACCCACTTGCTGTGTGCTGTGCCTGCAGTGGGACTCTGAAGAGGCGAGTATTGTTAAATAGGTCCAAAATTAAACTCCTTAATTTTAGGTAAAATGGAAACCAAATGGCAATGTTTTTCTCATTTTCCTTTAGCTCCATTGGGTTAGTTAGAAGAGCCCATATGCCTTGTGGTGCTTGTTCCAGTTTCCTGTTCGCAAATGTTCTGCTACCAGTGCTCTCAGGTCAGGCTTTACTAATTGTGGCTGGCTGTGGCTGGTGCAGGGAGCCGTGCGAGGTGGAGCACAGCCAGTGCAGCCCGGCCCTTCTGGGCAGGGCCGTGTTTACCTGGGTGAGCCGTGCTGTCTGTGCATGCTAGCCTGCATTCAACTGGAAAGCAGCTTCGCTTCCAAGCTCATTTTCAAATGTGTTCTTACATATAAGTAATATTAAGAAGGATTAAAAGGAATATCACTAGTTCGGTGCTTGATTTTTGCCAAAAATTCTTTAAACTAAAGTTATCTTTTCCCCTTGCAGAGAACATATTTGAATTTGAATGACTTGGTTTGTGGGTTCCTGCTTTAGACTTCTTAAAGGTATCCCTAAAATAATTTAGAGGACCACAGCACATCTCAACTGTACGCTTCTGATTACTTTAGCTATAGATTTCTTTTGTGACTTTCCAGGTCAGAAATCCTTAGAAACTTTTGGATTTGTTCACTCTTTTGGATGGAGGCTTTCCTGTTCAAGGATTAAACTGTTCTCTCCTTGATTCTATATCCATGCATGTTGTTCACCAAATTTCCAGTTTAAAATGAAAAAAAAAACAAAAAACAAAACAAAACAAAAGCTATGCAAAAAAAGACCCCAAAGCACTATAAAACTTTTTCTGTGTTCAGTTCCCATAACAAAAGTAAGTTGTAGAAGAACTTAAATCCAAGGGTAGTTTTGTGACATGTATGCCTGTTCTCTGTTCTGAAGTCTTTCAAGAGATAACAAAAAAGAAAATAGAGCAAGCAATGCCTTTGAGAACCACAAATCTGAAATTTAAATAGAGGTGCTGGCATGCTCAGCCGAATCAGAGTTCATCAGTCTGAAAGTGATGGATAAATCTGAACATCCAGAGCCTGTCATGGTGGCTTAAGCCACCTGAGGCCACGGGCCAGCTTTGCTCATGTGCCCTATCACACCGGTAATTAAGAACAGAATTTTTTCTGATAAGCAGTGACTGCAAGGCCACAGGCAAGGGACATCCAACAGTACCAGGCAGTGCTGCTGTCAGTATTCACGTCATGGGTGAAGAGTCTGGCAGCAGAATGGACAAGCTCTCATCCAAAGCATCCTGTAAGCAGCAGGGAGGAGAGGGTTTTTTCCCATCCCTGTTCTCTGGTGCTGTCCTTACATACTCCATGCTCCCTTTCAGAGATTTAAGGTTCAGAGCTGCCTGTGGCTCCCATATAAGCAAAAGGGAATTATGTGAACTAGCCTAAAATGCTTCTTTGCAAAATGTTGGTAGGCTGAAAAGTGTGAACTAGTGGGAGGATTAATGAATAATCCAATCTAATCTCTCTTGCTAAATCCGAAGAGTTCTATAATTGGAGTCTGCAAACTCAAAAATAATAATGATGATGATGATAAATAAAAAAATAATAATGTAATCGTATGATGTCTAGGCGTACTTGACCTTTATCAGTGAGATGTGAATTTATCATTTCACCTGATCTGCAAGGCACTTATGAAGCAAGTAAAGGCACTTAGGAATTGAGATGACGTGTGTGTTAAAAATAGTCAGATAACACAGCCTGCACAGTAACTCTCTTTCAAATCAACGAAATTTTGGTCTGATTTTGTAGTATTTGCTGTATTATCTCTTAAAAATAATGCCTCACAAAGATTTTGGGGTTAGGCTGAAAAATTTTTAATGCAGAACTAAGTGACAGACAAGTGCAGTATTTTTTTAATTACAACTGCTTCTTGTGTAGAATATTCGATCTAGTAGAGGAAGATCATTCTTTTTAAGGTCAGTTTGTGAAAATCAGGGTCAACATTTTCCCATACATAAAAGATTATTTGACAAAATTGTTGTTCTAATTGAGATATCTTGATAATTCCTCTTCAGGGGATTGCACACTGCCACCTGTTAAACTTAACGCAGAGTGATGGTAGGAGCTTGACTCACTCTTTGGCACACTTGCATGTCCCTCTATTATTAACCAATAAAGTCAGTGCTGGCAGTCCTTCACATCTGAGACAAAAGTGAGAGGGAAAGGACAACAGAAGTGCAACAACTGGCCCTATTGTTCCAATGGAGTTTTATAGAACAAAATGTAGTTTCAAAGAGCAGAAAGTTTGAATAAACAGTGTCTATAACCTGGTTATTGGCACATAACACAAATCTTCTCTGTTCACTGAAGAAGGGAAAAGTAGTCTAAATTAAAACACTGCTACTGAAATTCTAAACCACTGAGACACAGAAGTGTAGATGAAATAGAGAAGCAGTTTTCATTAACCAAGGGGAGTTGGGGTGCTGAGGTGGGAAGAGAACTTGGAACAGCCCGTGCCTGCCAGCACTGCTGAGTGCGACAGGCTGAAACCTCGGTGTTCAGCGTGGGCGCACAGGGACCAGGAAAACAAAATCAAACAGCAGCATGTTGTGACTGCCCGGAAAACACCACAAGGTAGGGAAGGAAAAGAGGTGCATGGGAGGAGATCATATTCTTCCTCCACGGGTCCTCAGATGCCTGGCAGGACCATGAGCTCCGGCAGTGGAGCTGGTGGCTCTGCAGTGCTGTTGCAAGCTCTGGGTGTGCCAGCAAGGCAGATCCCTGTGTTTGTATGCTTGGGGTTGTATGTGCAGTGTGCAAACAGTACTCATTGGTAGAATGAAAGAAATCCTGTATTAAGGGTTTGTATTTTGTCTATAGCAAAGTTCAGGACCAGTCATCATCTGGATTGGTGCCAACTGATTTATTCATAACACCACAACTGACTGGCTGATGAAAATAACTAATTATTTAGCTAGGATTAAAAGTGAAAAGCTGAAAGCAGTTTATAATTCAGTCAAATAAATACAGATGTTTCCTGATCTCATATAATGAAGACAATTGGTGAATAAAAGAAGATGTGGTTGTTTGGAGGTAAACTTCCCAAAGAGTTTAATCTGTTTCTTTTGATACCTGATTATAAGATATTTATCTTTTACTCCAAAATTATAGTGCTCAAGTAATTTTAATTTCATTATTCTCCAAGTTTGGCATGAAGTTTATGTGGATTTTTTATGTGACTTTTTAAATTGATGTGCCTCTCAGTTCAAAATGTTTGATTTATTAGGGAACCTCTTCATTTTAGGTGAATTATTTTCTCAGTCCTCAAAGTCATTCATATTGGTCTACTGATGATGCTCTAGTAGGATTAGAAATGCAGAGTTAAAGGCTGGTAACTTTGCTATAGCATGTTAGGAGCAACATCATTCAGAATATAACCACAAGTTCTCAGCCGAGTAATGGTTTAAACTTTTTATTCTAGTGTACAGGTTACAATTTACATTACTGTTATTTCTAAGTGACATGGTATTTACAGTGAAGAAGCACCTTCTGACTAAAGAGCTGACAGCTGCTAGTGCTCAGAAATCTTTATATGTGCCTGGGGACCTTCATAAAATATAGAGTAGCCGTGTTCTCAGCTTGTGAAGCAAGGTAGGGAGAAATAATTAAGGTTTTGTCTGTGTTGACAGCTGATTCAGGTTTTTTGAGAATTCCCAATTAAACAGTCATGGAAGTATGAAAGCTTATTACCATTGACTTCTGCTGTTTCTTGAGAGCACAGTTTATTTATCAAGTCATGAACAGTGCTTTATCTTTTGTCACTTTTAAAATCTTGATTTAAGAGTATAAAAATAAGGAAAAGGCTTTACATTAATTCAGCAAAGTATCAACAGCTCATTTATCTGCTGGTTGTTTACTGCAGATTTTTGTAGTGCTTTTTCTTAATAATTGAACTCAGATTAGTGTATCAGTGAAGATAAACAGCCATACAGTGATTTTATCAAAAAAGTACTTTGTGTGTATATATATATATATATATAGAGAGAGAGAGAGAGAGAGAGAGTCAACTGGAAATCAAGGAGAACTCACTGTCCTTTTCTTACACAACTGAAAATACTTTAACAACAGCAGACCTAAATCTTCTGAGGTAGACTGGAACAAAAATGACATTTTTTTTTTATTGGTGAAAACTGACTTTAAATTCTGGGGAACCATGGTTTAATTATTGCACTGCCGTGTGGCAAATGAGCTTAAGTGTGCATTGCAAGCATGCATAGTCAATACAGATACTAAACAATAGCTCTTATCTCTTGGGATTGCATTTCATTCTTTCCTTATATTGTCTTTGAAACTGACTACTTTTCCAAGTTTGCATTGTCCATGGATCTGTAGTTGTTATTCCTTCATAGGAAAACATTATGCTTCTGTGACAGGAGATAGTATCAGGTTGAGCAGATTGGTTAACATAAAAAAACAAATGGAAAATAGTTATTTCAGATTTCTTTATGCTAGCTATCACTTTAAAGTACACAGAAATTCCTAATATTTTCTTGCATTTCTGTGATGGATTTTATTTAGAAATTCACTATCTCTTAAAAGAAAATAGGCATTTAACAAAATTATTCCATAGTTTGATCCATTTCAGGGCTGGGAATAGAAAATATATGCACTCTTTTTCATAAATTTCTATTAAAAAACCCGAAAAAACAAACAATCCCAACCACCACCTCCAAAACCCACTATTACTTTGATAGTGTTTGGACCAGAGCTGGGGAGTTTACAAGAACTTCACGATTTGCCATGAGGCTTCACTTTCTGTTCTTTCTCTGCTGCTTCTAAAGGAAGAAGTAACAGGAACTGAATTTTAGTCTCTTGGGGTTGGCTTGTTTGGAGACTGGACAGGGGCAGGTTCTAAGATGGATGCTGGAGAAAATCCTTCATGTCGCCTACAATGACTTTGTTGGTTAAACCAAGGTATCTCCATGCTTTGAATGGGAGATTCCAAGTCTGGGAATCTTTCCCCTCTGTCTGTGCATCTCTGCTGACATCTGACAGATTTCCTGGAGTCTGAGTGCAGAAGTGCTGGGAGCTCTCAGGTGTGCCCAGGAGGTGCTGCTGGCCCACGAGGTCAGCTCTGAGCAGAGCTTTCCCAGCCTTCTGCTGCCTGACAGAGAATAATATGGGAGGCTCAGCCTGGAATTTTCTTTCTGCTGGCACTTAATCAGCAAGGAGAAGGAGGAGAAATGCACCCAGGGAGAGCACAGAAGGGTGAAGCACAGAGGAGAGCAGAGCAATTGCTTACAGAATTGCATACATCTGTCTCCCTCAGGTTTCAGAATGGACAGGAATAGTAGGAATAACACATCCCTTTATAACAAATGAAGCTGTGCTTCTTTTACCATTCCTTAGAGCTTGGAAAAGTTGGAAGGATTGGCTAAGAAAGTAAAGTGTTAGCCTGAAGGGTTGCATTTCAATGTGGGCTGTGTGGCGTAGATAATAAATTGTCATGCTTGCTACCTAGCTCCATCCTCTTGTCTTCTCAAATCTGATTTTGTCTTTAATCAACATGAGCACTTGAGGAAAAAGCCATAAATGTATAGTTTTCCCTAAGCCAGAATATCATCGAAATCAGGTTCATCTCCATAAGGTGGTGCCAGAAATACAATTGGTGGGATAGAGAGGAAAAGAGAGTTTTTACACCCTGACCCTGTGTAAGAACTGCTCAGCAATAGCTGGACCCTCACAGCCCCATACCAGCTGCAGAGAATAAAATCAACTCTATCCCAGCCAAGAGCAGCCCAGCATGGGCATCAGAGTCAGAAAGGAGCAAGGCAGTTAATAAAAGACTGTCAAAGAATTCTTGTCATTGATAGGAGGAACTAGGAAGTGAACTTTACATTCAAACCACACATTCCAACGTGCACAAACATTTCCGTTTGCTGCTTCTAGTCAGTTTGCTGCAAAAGGGACCAGAGCAGACTGAATTTATAAAGAATTGAGCAAAATTAAATGTGCATCAGAGGTTTTTTAAAAAGAGAGACCTCTTCCAGAGATTAGACCTAAATTGTGGAACTCCTGCCAGCAGAATCATTATAGCTGTGAATATAACAAAAACTTGAGAAAGGATGGAATGTCTTAAATCAATATATTTTTGTTATTCTTACTTTCTGTAACAGATTGTAGTAGCAAAGACTGTGAATTATATTTATTCTTTTGATTTTAGACTTAGCCCAGTCTTGAACTTGATGTCGTGTTGAAGGCAAATTTATCTTATCTGTGCATTACTGGTTTCAGAGATCTTCCTCTGAGGCATCTTGTAGCTATCACAGCTGGATTAGATTAATCTTCAGAGGGGCAATTCATGCAGTTTGTGATCAGCCAAATGAGACCTTTGCCTAGGGGTTAGGTGAACGTAACCTTTGCTTAAATGGTGATGCTTTCTAGACTTAGCAGGGATAATGAATACAGTAGTACATCATTGAATTCAACACACTGTTAGTAAGTGTTTATATCCTAAATAACTGAAACAGTAAATTTCTGTACAAGGAAGTGCACTAAAGAGATAATAGAAGTAATGTCCTCATTTAAAGGAAAACATCTATTCTATTGAGAGACTATTCACAGCATGTAGATTATGGGCAATGATGATCAAGTACATAACATTATATTACACTGCTAAACTAGAATACTGCTGATCTGTTTTTATATGAGAGATTATGTACACCTTAAGGGAGCAGCTGAGTTTAACTGCCTTCCTTTAATGAAAACCATCTAGTGGTTTCTGCAGGAGGGGCTGAAGGGACTGAGGATGGAGACACTAAGCTCTGTTTCATGTGAAAAAGCAAAAACCTTGTGACTTTCTATTTTTGGTGCTGTGTTCTTCAAGGCAAAGAAGTTTCTTTCTTTTCCACCAATAAGGATCCAACGTTATCTATCTCTTTTCTCTTAGTTTCACCAGCAAAGTAATAGATGCTACAAGAATGTGAAAAAAAGCTTTCAGTGTGCAAGAATGGATTCTGCCTGCACATTTCAGTCCGGCTTTGCAAGTGGCATTGCAGGGAGGGGCAGTTCAGTTCCTCTCAGCTCCCTGCAAGCCCCAGGTTAGGGGGTGCTGTCTCACACTGTAAGAAGCCACCGTGGCCTGCCTGCTCGTGCTGGCAGTGCAGTCTGGCTTGTGGCCCCACGTCTGTCTGTGGGCACACAGCAGAGCAGTCAGACTGGCCACGGCATGGCAAGCAGTGGCACTGCTGCCCTGCTTGTCCCCTACCAGGTCTTGCTATAGCTGGGCTCCCACTAGCAACAGAGCTGTAAGGATGATACTCCTTGAAGGAAACACTAAGCCTTTAGCCCAGGCCAGGCTGTGCCTGCCTTTCCTCTCTGCAGTTCATGAGTGCTGTGCTTTGAGTTGGCACTGGGGCAAGGCAGGCTGGGTTGTTCTTACTGAACTTTGTCATCAGCAGTATGATATACCATTTCATATATATATATATATATATATATGTAATACATGGAGTATTCTGGCAGGCTGAGTGGATATGGAATGATTTTGGTATTTTTTTATCTTTTATGAGACTATACTTCATCTGCAAAGTAATAGTAGGGTGCCCAAAGCGGGGTAGCCAGGATGGGCAAGGGCTTCGAGGGGGAGCCATGTGAGGAGCTGCTGAGGGCACTTGGTCTCTTGGAGAAGAGGAGAATGAGGAGAGACCTTGTTCCATATACAGCAAGGTACAGAAAGTCTCCTTTCTTGTGAGGGGAAGAGGAGGGGCAGACACTAATCTCTTCTCTATGGTGAGCCATGGCAGGACCCGAGGGAATGGCCTGAAGTTGTTTCAGGAGGATTAGGTTGGATATTAGAAAAAGATTCTTCACCTAGGGGAAGGTTGGGCACAGGAATAGGGTCCCCAGGGAAGAGGTCACAGCACCAGCCTGACAGAGTTCAGGCGGTGCTCGGACAATGCTCCCAGGCACATGGTGTGAAGGTTGGGCTGTCCTGTGCAAGGCCAGGAGTTGGACTCTGATCCCCTTCCAACTCGGCTTATTCTGTGAATGACGGGACAAATTATTTCTGTGCATCCAGATTTTATTTATCCTCTATGTGAATATACAAGGGTGAATATACAAGGTCTGCTGGTGGTCTAGCGATGGCATTAGTACCTTAATGTGCAGTAATGGCTGAGTAAATGAGAGAAGAATATGTTAGTGGAAGCAGTTCATATGTCATTCAAGACTCGTGGACAGTTTTATTTTAGGAAAACAAGGCATGCAGGAGAACATGGTCCAGAATAAGAAAAGGTCTAGAGAATATATCTGTAGTATTTCCATCTTCCTTTCCTCAGATTTTAGTCAATTAAGGGCTAAGCAAAAAATCTCTAGACTGAAGTGCACTTGAGCAGCTCAGTTTTAGGACTGTTGAGTTCCTTGGTCTAAACCACTAAATTTCTGATTACTACATTAAATACTAGAAGGCAGAAAAAATATGCTCCTAACTAGAAGGGTTTGGGTTAATTTGGAGCTGGCTTTTTAAATGTCAGACTTTCTATATTCTTTTGCCACTAAATGTTGCATTTCTTGAGAAGCGTTGTCTGGTGAGAATTCTTCCCCTGGCTGTGGCCATGGTGTCACCATGGGGCTGTTGGACCTCAGGGTGACAGAGCCACACCCAAGCCTGGTCGTTGCTGGCTGAGGGCATAGGTCAGGCTTCCAGAAGAAATCCATCCCCTTCCTTTAACTGATGAGCTTCAGGAATAAATTTAAACTGGGCCCAAGTTTTACATTTTACACGTGTGCACACGCCCCTTATCCAAAATGTGCTTTGGTAGTTAGATATGAGACTGGAGAGAGCTGATACAGAAAGGGGAGCCAGATGGATTTAAAACTCTATGAGCTTTCATGGCTAATCTGAGAAAGAAGTTCTAATACTTAAAAATCTAGTTACCTTCTTTATTAATAGAATACATTTGTGTGTTTCATTTAGTGTATGAACTTCCATTGTTTAGCTTCATCCTGACAAATATGTAGAGGATGAGGAAAAAATAGAAACAGATTTTGGGCTAAATAAAACTACTGTTTTAGAAACACAGACCACAGATCTGGTTTCCCTGTGAATTAAGGAGTTAGTTAAATAATTAGCAGTTATATTGCCAGCAAATACAGTCTGGTTTTTGTTTTTAACCCAATGCAATGAAGCTCAAATTACTTTGCTTTTCAAAATCTTTGAAAGCCTTAGAGACCAGTGAATATTTCCCTTTATTTTTTTACTGCCCTGTTCATTACTGTAGGAAACAAGTACATAAGCAGAAATCAGGCGGCAGCTCTGGACTTTCTGAGAACCCTGGGGGCCTCTGTGTGCTTTAAAAATGTATAAGATTTTGTCCACTGAGTCGTTATTAACTGCTAAAGGTCACGTGTTTTGACATTGTCTCAGAAAGTTTTGCCTTTAAACCAAATGACCTCCTGATTTTGGTATCGATTCATTCTTTCTTCTGGAATATAGGGGAAAATGAAAACAGTTACAATGTAAGGTCTGTCTTGGTTTCTTTAGCAGATATTAAATTACCAGTTGCGCCAAATGTAAATATCAAATTGGTGACAAAGTTCCATGTTTCCTCACTGATAGATTTGCATTCTTTCACTGTCTCTGAGAATGACTTGTGTATGTGAAAATGACCTTCATTTAAAAAAAAATCTCTTTTTGAGTAATCAGATGGATGACTTCAAAGCTCATGCTCTGTCCTACAAATATGAGGTTACATACACACTAAAGCAGGTCATGTCATTAGCACTTGTCATGAGGTTCATGTTAATTAAGTGGTTAATTATTTGAGGGCAAAATAGTAGCCTAAAATTTAGAGACCTTTCCTACCTTTGTTTTGTATATTTCATCCATTTTAGATACGTTCAATATTTTCAAGGTTAAGTCTTGCTATACCATTGCACCAGAGAGTTCTGTAAGTAATTCATTGGTATACAGCAGAACTGAGCAAAATTAAAAAGAGATCTGATATGTTCAAGCTGAAAATAAATCCCCTAGCTTTTTAAATGACTTAACTTTTATTTTTTTACTTGTCCTTCTAGGAACAAACTTCACCCTGGCAGAACTGGGGATCTGCGAGCCGTCTCCGCACCGGAGCGGGTACTGCTCGGACATAGGGATCCTGCACCAGGGCTATTCCCTGAGCACAGGCTCCGACAACGACTCGGACACGGAGGGAGGGATGTCCCCGGAGCACGCCATCAGGCTCTGGGGCAGAGGCATCAAATCCAGGAGGAGCTCCGGCCTGTCGAGCCGGGAGAACTCGGCTCTCACGCTCACCGACTCCGACAACGAGAACAAGTCAGACGAGGAGAACGGTAGGGTTTTGCTTCAGTATATTCCTAATCTGCTATTCCTAACTTATTAAAAATACACCAGTCTGCTTTCAAAGGTGAACTTTGCACTTTCCCAGTTTGCCTAAAGCTGGTTTTTAACGTGTTTTGTGTGCATTCACATTCTCTGAACATAATCCCTTAGCCCAGGGTTTTCCTCCTGGGAAGCTGCAGTGTTGCTTGCATTTACAATAGTTTTGGGGTTTTTTTGGCAACACTATCAGGAAACTAGTATATGTGCATCATATGATAGATATTATGTGTGATCTTACAATTTACTTTTCATGCCATAATCTGTCACAGAAGTTTGTGCTCCGAGTATCTTAAATTAAACTTAATGATGAGAAGCAGAAAGAAATTTCCAAAGAGAAATAGTTTTTATATGTGATTTTTCTACACAGCTTGAAGTAATATTAATAATCCACAATGTGCTGATAGCTGTAACAATGATGCTAATTCGTAACAATCAGATTTAATTTTAGGTATTTTTTCCATGGTTTTGAAGTTGTAAAAACAATTCTTTTTCTCCTTTATTACTGGTACTGGGGGGGGCTTTTGGAAAACAAATCTCTGTATTGCGTAGAACACTTGTGTTTAGTGTGGTTTAAAGTCACAGAAATGAGACTTTGGGCTCAGCACCAGTCACTTGTGACCAAACAGCCTGGCAGGAGAAGTGGAGTCTGAGTGTCCTGTGTTCAGCACTGTCCTCTCAGGTGCACACATCCAAATTCAGGTCCTTGGTGTGGCTCACCCTCAAGTTCTTACCTGGGGAATTTTCTGGGTTCAAATAGCTTTAAAGAACTCAAGACGGAAAATAGTAAAAAAGGATTTGCAGGAATTTGTCCTCCATTCTATAGGGTGATGAAAGTGCAAACTCATCTTAGTTACAATAGAAACAAAGGGGTTTGGATCTTGTCATTCTGAGGAGGTGAAGAGGAACCTCCTTAACATCATCAACCCTCAGAGCAACTGTTCCAGCAGCGTAAGCTCTCTGCTAAGCATTTTGGGGTAAAATTATGTTTGATACATGTTGGGTGCCTCTCAGAAGAGCATTTTTGTAGGTGGTTTTTTTTGGGCTTCTCCCTTTACGCACTGACAGTTGTCTTAGTTTCAGCAAAGTGGGTGTGCCAGGCTCTGGAAACACAAGCAACTGCTTGTCAAAGCAAACAGGGCAAAATTACGGTTTATATGTTGATAGGAAGAAGTTCAGCAAAGTGCAATTGATTTTGTTTGTAACAACAGTCTTTTTTTGTTGATTTAAATTGAATCTTGAAGTTATATATCCTCTCCATAGGCATAGCAGGATACATTTCTTCATCAAAACTAAGGAGGGTATGTGCATTTCCTAATAATGGTTTGTACAAGGAAGCCTGTGTTTTGAAAAGAATCAGTGACTGGTTAATTGATTTTTCCTTTTAATAATACCATTCACAGAAAATATGACAACTTCCATTGATTTTAGTACAGTTTCGTTAAGGCTTCTGAGCATATTTTCAAATTAACAACCTGACTAATAGAATTCTGGCATTATGGAATGATTGGCCTTCAGTGCTGTAGCAGGAATTCACTTCTGTGCAGGTGGTTGTCTCCATTTCAGTGGCAGCAGTGTGTCACACCTTTTGTCTAAGAAAACATAATGATCTCAGAACCCACTTTTATACACACTGTCACAGACTGATAAAAGAATGAGTCTGTTCACTTGTTTTTCATTTTCCTCCCCATAATAAGTGAATTATTCAGTAATTGGAAATACAGTGCAGCAAATCCATTTTTCATGTTTCTAACAATGATATTAATAGGAGAAAGAACAACATGATCAAACAGCAAGCAAGTAATAAACCAGTATGTGGAATTCATTTTGAGTTTCTGTGAGAAGAGTTTCTGTGTGTTTGGCTGTTTTAAAAAAACATCACGCAAGTATGAAGCAACTGTTGTGTACACAGAGGTGTTAACTTCAGTAAACTTTTTAGCCTTACTCTCTCACAAACCCTGGTTAGCTCAAAAATCAATGCTTCTTCACATCACTGATTTTATGAAGTTTTGGGATACATTATCATATAGATTGACAGTTGCCCCACTGGTTCAGCACCACAGTGTGGACACTTACAAAACCATCATTAATTTCTCACACTTGTGCCCAGCAGTGGTTTTCTACATAAT
This sequence comes from Pyrgilauda ruficollis, assembly GCF_017590135.1. Taxonomy (NCBI): domain Eukaryota; kingdom Metazoa; phylum Chordata; class Aves; order Passeriformes; family Passeridae; genus Pyrgilauda; species Pyrgilauda ruficollis. The sequence goes on from NW_024530599.1 coordinate 2,480,111, forward strand.
AAACACTGTGTCCTTCAGAAGCAGATCAATAACCTGCTAGGTGTTCATCCTGAGAGGAAGTAACAAGAATCTATAATTCAAGAGAAATTTGTACTCTGATATGGTTTCATATTTGCAGGATACCAGCATAAAGCAAGACATTACTTGGCATGAGACTTTACCCATTTATGCCTGGCAATATTAGAGGGAACTCATGATGCTTATACCTCTGAATTTATTGAAAGTACTCTTAAAGCTTTTCCCTGATACAGCTCAAGGGTTATGAAAGAGCAGTTCAACTCTAAAAGATTACTATTTTTTAAAAATATTGAGATCCTATCACAATTTAAACTTTAAAAACAAAAAAGCAAGCAAACAAGCCATACCCTTAGCAATTTTTTTTTGTATCAATAAATCTATTTTGTCATTTCCAAGTAGCACAGAGGAAGCTTAATTTCTAAAAATTGCTCCCATTCAAATCCATTCACAAAGCTTGTGACCATTTTCTGCGCTTGTAGATTTTGTATGATTTAATTTTATCATAAACCAGAATGCTGTGAACCTTGAAATATTAGCAGGCTTGGAATGCTTATAGATAAATTGAAATAATGGAAGCTCATTAAGTCCCATGTTTTACTTGATATACTGAATTTCTTCCTAACAAAACACCTTATTGATATGTTATAAACACTTATATTTTCAGAAGTCTGATTAGGCTCTAAATTCTTACTGTATCTTGTAGTTTTTGTTGCTAGATATGGCCATCTCTTCTTTAGACAGATCAATTCTGAATTTGTAACACAAATTTGTCATCAGATTGGTACTCAACATGATGTATACTGGGTTGTGAGATTTAAGTAATTTTTTTTTAATATATGCAAATGTAAAAGGCCAGTTAGAAATACAGATCACCTCTGATGTCATGTGCCAGTTTTGTAGAGAGAATCACCTGTGGGGATGCAAGGGGATACAGCACTGCTCCTCAATGCTTATTTTTCTTTGATTAAGTCTTGTAACTATTTATTTTGAGACATCATGGCAAACTTCTCAAAAGTATTTTTTTCGTCAGTTGTAATGTTCTTTTCTAAGCCTACAGTATTTCTATTTCAAGAGTAAATCTTAGGGGCTGGTCATGTTTAAGTGGTGACCTTGAAACAACTACTCTTTCAGTGTTGGCTTCTTCTGTTTTTTGGGTTTTTTTTAAAGTTGAACTGAAAATTATGTTCTTCCGAAAAATATAAAACATTGGAAAATAAGGTAACTTTTGGTTTAAAAATCCATGAAAACAGAATGATCATTCTTAAGGAGCATTTATGTACAGAATCTTTTTGCAAGAGATCTGCAATTTTCTCTTTTCCTGGCTTCAGTGTTGTTGAATGACCAGTTACAGGCTGTTAGGAAAGCAGTGAAATTCAAGTGACATAAGGCAGATGGGACTGAAAAGCTGAACAGAGAAAAGATAATCTTAGGTAGAGGAAAGGAGGATGGAACAGTAGGGTGTAAACTCAGGGCAAATCTTGGTTTGTGTGCTGAAATTAACTCGTTGGCTCAAAATGAACCCAGAAGGAGGGTTTTCAGTTTGATGTGAATCTAGATCCTGCTTTTCTTCTGTTGTGAAAGAGAAAATCTAGAAATGGTGTTGGGACTTTTTTTTTCGTAGAAGGTTGTTCCCTTAGCACTTTTTCTACTGTATATTTATACTGTATATATTTACTTTTTCAATTGTATATACTGGATAGATAATGTGTTGCACTGATATTTTCAGGTTCAATACCCATCAGTGTTTGCTCTTTTAGACATTCTGGTGGTAATGACTGTGACTATTTTTTCCATATTGCTTTGGTGGTGCTTTTTATTGTAGTAATTAAAAGTTGAGTATCAGACAATACCTTATGTGCATATCACTTACTAAATGAAAGAGTGCCAGAAATAAAGAAAATGGAGTTGGAAAAATTGTAATGTAAAATATTAAAAACTGTGTTTTTGTTGTACTTCTGATTGAATCTCATGAAAAATTAGGTTGGTGTTTTTTTTTCTTTTTTTCCCTGGTGTGACGTTTTCAATGGCAATTTCCTACAGTAACTTCTTAAATGCATCTGTAAATCTTAAAATCGAAACATAACCCCACCTCCTAATTTAAACTGACCTCACAGTTTATCATTGTTTCAATTTTATGAGCAGTATAATCTGAGCTTTTCCTGGGATGTTGTTGAATAGCAAACTTGGAATTACAATAGAAAAGAGATGTTATTGCATCAGAGTAGTTTACAAAAAGGCACCAGACAGATGACAGCCAAGGAGTTTATTTTCTTACTTTTACTGTTGTAATTTTGACATGTTGTTATCAATATTTCATTTTTTAATTTTTTTTCAGCTTTCTATTTCACACTTCATAATTTGCAGGAAAGATTATAGCAACACTGTGGTTCTACTCTTGAGACTATTTTGGGTTTGTCGTATGCATGCTAATGTGTCTGAGTTGTAAGGGAGTAGAAAGTAAAAGCTTTTTATGTTGTTGGTCCCAGAATTCTGTTTGGGTTAAACAAGTGGGAGATGCTAAAAGTTCCCCACCAAGAAATACTCATTTTCACCAACAGGAAATACTTTCCTTGTTAAAAGGGAATGTTTAAATAGTGGTGATGCAGTTGGAGCAGGTCTGTGTCATCGTCAACTGCATGTGTGTGGGAAACATAATATGCCCTCATAATTTTGGGATAATATATTGATATTTTGGGTACAAGGAACAGCAGGGAAGATGCAGACTTGTTCTATATGGCATAGTGGAGTGCTGGTTTCTGTAGGGAGAACTGTCTGGGAATGTTGTGCCTGTTTCTCTCCCGGAGCAACCCAGGTAGCTTGGGAACAACAGGAGGCACCGCTCTGAGAGAGGAGAGAGGAAGAGCTGTCACAGTTGTGAGATCTGTTCCTAGCTGAGAAAGTGGCCAGATGGTCCCAAGGAAATGATGGGATTTAAATGAAATGTCATACACTCAGAAAATGGCATTGCACACGTCACACATCACCCAGGCTCCTGAAGGAGGAGAGCTGGGGAGGTGAGCTCCTGCATGGGCAGGCTTCAGCTCTTCTTCAGGAAGGCTTGTAAAGTACTTTGTAAATGACAAATTTAGAAAGTCATTAAGTGCAGTATCAAAGCTCGGTTGCTTAAGTGGATCCAATTTTGATGTGCTCTCAAAACCTGAGGGCACTTCTGATAGGAAGTGGTTTCCTAATGAGGGAATTGACTAGCAGGAATGACTTTTAAAGACTTAACTACACATAAACTCAATTTGGTCCAGGTAAATGGCTTATGTATTCAGTGCAGAGAGAGTCTAGATGATGGGGTTAAGGACAAAAAGTGGATATGTAGCGCTGGTAAACTTTAAAGCCTTGTGTAAGACAGGAATATGAAATGACAGTATTAAAAAGCTTAAACATTTGTTGCAATTTTAATATAACCCAGCAAGATTGTAGTGTAGGTTGGCAGGATGATGTGATGAATTACTGCTACACTGTCTGGTATATATTGAAAAAGCTCAATAAATACTATCTGGAACAGAGTGCTTGATGATATTCTAGAGATTAAGGATGGAGATGTGGCAAGACAGCTGTGCTTTGGTGGCCCAACAGAGTAAACCCAAATGCCATCTTGATATTGAGTTGCTTGTAGCTGACATTGAGCACTCGGGTAGCCATTAGATTTTCCATTCAGGTCAGTGTTGACCTGGGAGATGTGCAATAGGATCTTGGGTTTCATCCTCTCAGAGATACAGGTGTTTCTAGCACACATGATTACAGGAGGAATGGATGGAATGCTAAAACAAACAAGCAGAAAACCCATTAAAGCCCACAAATATCCCAAACCAAACCCAAAAATCCTCCTGTATATAGTGAGGTGAGGTCTTGCACCATGAATGTCCATGCTGTTCTCCCCAGTTTATGTCAGTCAGGGCTTCAGCACCTGGAAAATTTTCCATTTCCTCTGAGGTGACTCCGGTCCCACATTCTGTGCCCTGCTCTGGCACAGCATCATTGGGCTTTTTGTCCATATCCCATTCAAGAGCCTGCTGAAGCTGTATCCTGTTTGCAGTCCCTCTCTTCATGATGTTTTTTTTGGATAATGTGAATGCCCCCCTCATAATCAAATGAACTAAGGCAATCAGGAATTGAGACCGAGGAATTGAAGGCCGATATTAAGCCAGGAAACTGAGGAAAACAGAAATATAGGCTGGTGAATTAAGGCTATCAGGAAAATACTGCAGCAGCTGGGTGCATAAACTGCTGAGGTTAGCTGGGATCTTCCTTTTTCCTGAATTCTAAGGAAAGAGCTTTTGCCTGCAGCTGTATCTACATCACTGTGTGAAGGTCACAACATGGAAAGCTTTTAAAAAAAACCTCTCAAAATAACCACAAGATTTTTCAATTATTATTTAATCATGAGCCTTTCCATCTAGTAGAGAAATGATGAAACTGTTTAACAAGAACTCCATTACAGCACATTATTCAGTTTGTCAATTATTAGTTTTATAAAAGAAAACTTAGATGATATAGGTCACCCAGGTAAGCAAGCAGCAGCGCCTTTGTTCAAACCATAACTGAGTTAGAATAATGCCTTTTTATTCTTTTCTATAAAAGAGATGTGTGTCTGATAAAGTCAATCCAGCTTGGTGCTAAATGCATTGTGTGTGGCTGATGAATGATAAAACCTTTGCAGGAGGGTTTGCAGGTTTGTCTGTGCTTGGTGTTTAACTAAATTTAATAAAGTGAAACAAAACCTAAGTATTTTACTTTTCTCTTGTAAACTGAAGCACAGATCACAGGAATCCATACTCTGAATGTGTTTTGTCTTGCCTTTCAAAATGAGAAATTTTACCAAAAGCTTCCTCTAAATTCGTCACACCAGAGACTGGTACCTTTCCTCATGTACGGTATCCCACTATTAATAATCTCCCTAATTACAAATACTTGCATACTTCACTGATTACTGCATAATTACATCAAGGTACACACTGCTTTTTCTAGTCAATACTTCCTTTATAAAGCTCAGCCTGGGTCTGGCCAATCAGCCCAGGTGCTGCAGTGAATGCCTACTGTCACATGTGTAAAGTGACATGTAGGTGGCTCTTTAAGTGTCATTACATTTTCTAAATATTACGTGGGATGTGCTTTGTGTTTACACTCTGCACACTGTTCTTTTCAAGGGATCTGTCAGCTTGTCAAAGGCAATGGGTTTGAATTGATTGTTAATGTGGTGTTGAAGTGTCACGTCCTACTCAGGTAGGGTAGAATTCCCCTTCACATGGAAAATGGATAGGTAAGATTTCATATATATATATATTGGAATAAATAGAGCTTTTTGAAAACTGAATTATTCCATAACTAATGAGTTTTGAAAGAGATTATTATTTTTTTACTCTTTTTTATTATAAAGCTTTTTTCACTTAGCTCTTAAATAGTAAGTTATAAAAGATGCTTCCTAAGTTCTGTTCCGTTCTCTGGTCAAAGGAGAGAAAATCTAATTAATAAGCCAATTTTGTTGGTGGTGTTGTTTGGGGTTTTTGTTGGGTGGTTTTTATCCATAAAATGTTCTTTTGTGACTTTTTGCAGAAGCTCCTGGCAGAATTGAATGGCTTCTCTCAGATACTATAGGAGCAACCTGAAAATTAACTTTTTTCTTCACTTTTAATTTCCTTATATTTCACACAGGTTAAAAACAACTTCCTGCTTAATTTAAGCTTTTACAAGTTCTATGACACTCTTCTTCCTTGGCAGTGATAAGGGAAGTACTTTTATCTATTTGTTCAGCCTCTCTGTAGCATTTGAAATCGCTGACTCTCTTCTCTACACTCTTCCTGTAAGAAGCTCAGGGGATGATTGGCAGTGATTCAGGAAGGCTGAAGCTCTGCCTCTCAAATCAAGTGAGAGGTTTCTCGTGAGCAGCTGTTTGTCCACTTGCCTGTTCAGTCTTTGGCTCGCAGACCTCTCATCAAAGTTCTTCAACACTTCAAAAGCTGTTGGTAGCACCACAGAGACCATGCTGAAGTCTTAACCATCTGTGAACAGGAAACACTATCTCTGGTAAAAGTAGAGGACCATTTTTTCAATTTTTATTTTGTCTGTCTCATGGCTCAAGAACATCAGATTAGGCTAAACCCATAAAAGAAAGATGTGAAGGTACTGGGGAGATGGAAGTACCTCAAAGAACTTGTCTTTTCCTAAAGTTACCTCCTCTGGGAGGCTTGTTATCATAGTTCTTAAAGCTAACTCCCTACATTTTTCAACTTCTAGTAGGACTCCTGCCCATGTGAAGATTTATGTGAAGTAACTTTAAATGTTTTTCCCAGCCCAAATAATTGACCCCCATTATGTGCTTCTCTTTGTCATCAGAGGGTGCCACTGCTGTGATTCTATGTTTGTGTGCTAAACCCACTGATTTTTGGAAGAGGCACTGCTTCTATTGGTACCTCTCCTTTTAGTTGTGTAAAGAAATGGGCATAAAGTGGCCATATGGAAAAAAACTGGCAAAAGAGCTATGTGTAGATTGAAACAGTAGTTGGAACAACCTAGTGCTAAAACAGGGTGTCCATTTGGGTTTCTTGCATTTCATCAGCACCATTTACACTGTAGAGGTGTACAAACTCATTTCTTACCCTGAAAATAACCGCAAGTTTCTGGATGCTTAGTACTGTGCAGCAGAACAGCACAGGTGTCAGAGGAAGAGGCAGTTTTATTTGTGAATAAAATCCCAGAAGGAGGTGTAGTTACTACAAAGTTAGTTGCTAGTGTATTCCAGGCTGGCTCCTGGAGGCACCTGCTCTAATATTGAGCATGTGTAAGATCCTGAGGCTTGTATGCACTATTTGTTCATTAGTCTGTGCTTGCACTGTGATTGTCCATCTGTGCTCAGGTCTGAAAGAGAGATTTACACAAGCTGGACTCAAGGAAACATGATTCCTGGAACGCATCACAAGTACAGTTCATCCCCAGAGCATATCAGACTGTATTTAGATGCAATACCAACTCATATTTACACCTTCTGTCCTTTGATATTTTTCTGGGCTCCCAAATACATATGCAGCAATCTGGGTAAATGAAATAAAAAAATATGAACTTATCAAGCTTGATTTCCTACAGGCTGAGATGGAAGAAGACACTTTGGTAGTTTTTTAGTTTTCATTTTATTAAGAAGCCTGCTAGTATTATTGAGGGCCTTCAAATAGCATCTCTCTTGCAGCTGAGCAGCTATTCAGTGGGAAGGATGACTTTTGTGGTTTCTGAAGTTGTTATAAATATCTCAGGAACTGCTGACTGTTCAAGTCATTCAGGCTTTTCAGTAGCATGTTGCTGATGGGAGAAGATCATCACTGAGTGGGTGAAATTGTATTTGCCTGAAAGTCCAAGGAACCCATGGAAACCGAAACTTCCTTGCCATGTTTGCCCTATTGAAACTGAGATACCATCTTGTAAAAAGGCAGAATATCATTCCATTACAGCAACATGCCTGTAGGCAAGGCACAATATGTGAGCATCATTTGTTTGCTCAGAGCCATGACTGTCATTCAGAAATATTGAAAGGTAGCAGTTGGATTTTTTCACACAAATGGTTAAGGGACTTTTCTCAGCATCAAATTAGCGTTCAAGAGTGAAAATATAGCTTCTGTTTCCTCAGATGCTGAGTTGTAAGAATGAGTAATCATGATTCCTGGGGAAATTTATTTTGTTTTTTAACTTGAGTGACACTAGATAAATAGGTTTATCAGTTTTCCACAGAACACTTATATTTAGTAAACTTGAAATGAGATGAATTACAGTGAAGTTACTCCTCTTTCCAGTTTTCTTTAGGAGGGGAATTATTTTAAGGAGGCGTGTGCTATTTATATCTCCCACATAATACTGTACCCTCCAGCTATATTACACTGTGTGGATATGGACAAAACAAGGGATGGCTGTAATTGCTTAAGTGACTGGAGTTTGTCTGTTGTAGTTCTTTTATTTTTTTTCCTATTTAGACTTCTTTTGCTCAGTGAAACAGGACATCACTGACTCTTGTGTTAAAAAGTTCTTTCTGATCAGTTTTGTTCAGTGCACAGAAAGTCAAGGTTAGGACTCTGACCAGAGGGGCAAAGGAAAAAGGAGTCCATGGAGGTTCCTTGGAAGTAGGAATCTGCCATCCAAACCATCTGCTCACCTTGTGTGCTGGGTGTGCTGCTCTGCAAAAGCAGCCTAGAGCAATTCAGAGAATAAGTTCTGAAAGTTAATATCTATATAAATTCAGGTTCACTTTAAAGCCTCTTTTAGTGTAGCAAACTTTCCAATCTGTATTTCTGAAGCTAATAATATATGTAAATCAGTTCATTTTCTTCTTTCACAGAGTTCTCCACATTTTCAGTATTAAATAGTGAAATAATAATCCTTATGGGCCCAGTCCTGTCAGTATATCCCTGGGCAGCTTCTCAAAGGCTCCTTGAGTCTCAATCATCTATATTCATTTGCCAGTTCTAATTTTCTGGATAATTACTGCATATTTCAAGACCACTTCTGTTGTGATACTTAGCCACATTTAATTCTTTCAGATACTTTATTTCTTAACCTATAATTTGACTTCCCTGAGAGTATTTGAAGATGGGTATGCATATTCAATTTAGTCCTAAATTTTGGGATTGAATCACCCTCCAAGTGTGTCCTCTGTCTCAATCAGGACTCCCTGTCCTGTCCCCTGAAGACTCCCTATTTGTGGGCTAAATGTCCTTCACACTAAAAAAGACACTCTGTTCATAATGGAGCCCAGCATCAGCTCTTGTGGGTGACAGAGTGCCATCTAATCTTTCCAAATGTAAGTTTCTGTTCATTTAAAGCAGAATTTCTCATATGTGTTCACCTATTTTTTTTTTTTTTGGTGTGGTTTGAATTAATTAATTTAATTTCGCTTTTCTAGGTAGCAGGACAGATGAAGACAGTCTAGTGTGATTACAATTATATGGGGGTTTGGGGTTTTTCTAAGGAAAAAAGAAAAAGAGACCTGTGATAAATGTTAGGAGACTGACCTATAACCACAGCAGGCAGACATTAATAATCAGTGTTTTCTGTTATCATCAGTCCAGCTGTTTTGCTAAAGATCCTGAGAAAACTCTCTGGGAACAGCCAGTACTGCAGTGCTTCAGCTTGAAGGGCTGGAGCTGAGGGGGAGGCTTTGGACAGAATTCTGAGGACTTCACAGTCATCATCACGAAGATAAACAATTCTACATGGTGAAGAGGAAAGGAGGTAGAGCAGGCATCACTATGTTTTTTCTGGCTTTGCTCAGTTCCCTGATATTTTATATTAAAGGGTTTTTTCTAGGTTGTTGTGGGGTTTTTTTTTTGGTTTTTTTTTTGTTTTTTGTTTTTTTTTTTGTGGGTTTTTTTTTTTTTTTTTTGGTGTTCTGGTGGTTGTTGGGGTTTTCTTGTTGTTTTTTGTTTGTTTTTAAACTAGCATAACCAAACTTATGAGGTACCTACAGAGGTTTGGCTTAAGGAGTCCAGAGTAAAAGCTGCGGTGTATGAAGGTGCATGCTAATGGTAGGCTCTGTTCAGCCTCTCAGGTTAGGGTGAGAAGTGAGAAGTGCCAGCTGGTGTTATTAAGTCTAGGTAACAGCACACAAGGGTTTTCTTATCTAATTGTCTTACATGTCTAACATGTAAGAGATGGAGCAAAGGGAATTCATGGGTTTACCCGGTAGGAGCATGGTGCTCTAATACATTCCCATAAAATGAACAGCCTTATTGGGATATGATTTATCTCCTCCCTCCCATGTGCAGAATGAACAACAGAATGAAACTTCAGCTTTCAAAAAGAAGGTGGTCTCTAAGGACAGTGTTTTGCACAAGACAAGGCAAGCTCCCACAGCCTGATCAGAGACACCAGCCTTTCTGAGAAGGTGGCAAACCACACAGCTGCAGCAAAGCTTAGGAGCCCCATTTCCCCATCAGCCTCATACTTTTCACCATCTTTTCCCCCCATCATTTTCAATCCTGGTAAAAATATTATGGCATTTGCCTGTCTTTGTCTGAAAGATAATTTATTCCACTTTCCTACATTTTTTCTAATGTAACATAGTGCCTTGAGCTTGAGACATTAATGTGGTTCCAGATAATCTCCTAGTCTTGTTTGACACGTGATGGCTTAAAAGCATTCTTTATAAAGCAGAATATTACAGTATTAATGTGCAAAGTGGGGGTTATTCTCTTTCTCTGCATCTGATGAATTCTTTGCATGGCTTAAAACAAATGGAGGAACAGATCATCTTACAAAAATAATGATCATCTTAGAAAAATGATCTGAAGAAATCAATATTTTTCTTTTCCTGACTTTCGTCCCTCCTTATTTGAGTCTAGTTCATGAAGTAATGGAATGTTAAAAATGCTTCAGATCACTTCTGTGGTGATAAATTTTGACACTCTTTCAAATATTGGTTTCATGTATTTCCTTTTTGTTAGTCTTCTTGTGCCATATGCACTGCAATATACTCTAATTTTGCCTGAAAGAAATGTTGCTTTTTTTTTCTGCAAACAAAATCTTTTCAAACCATTTTAGATGTGATTTGAAGTATTTCTTGAGTTTCACTGTTATGTCTCAGAGGAGTAGAACATATGTGGCAAGTTCTCCAGAAAGAACCTCTCAAAAGAACATATTAAAGATGAAATATAAGGATTTTTAGATCAAAAGGATAATGATTTTTTAAAAATCTTTACTATGTGATAAATTAATCAGAAGGCATTATAAAGACGTACAAACTTGCGCAAGGAGAGAGAAGGAAGACGGTGACTTTGAAATTAGTGTAGACACAGACACCCTGCTGGCTGTGAAGCAGCAGACAGAGCTGGAACAGGCACCTCTCACAAATCTCAGCTGGGTCACAGGGAGCGTGGTGAGGGGAAATTGGTACGGGCTCAAAAGCTCCTTTTCTCAGCCACTGTGCTGTGTTTGCAGAGGTGCTGGGTGCTGTGACAGGCTGTGTGGCAGTCAGGGTGTGCAGGGGCTGCTCAGGAGCCTTTGGTGCCTCCCGGCCCTCCTGGGCACTGCGGGCTCAGCCGGGGAACGCGGTTCTGCCTTCCTCACTCCCCTGAAGAGCACCAACCCAAAATGATGCTAAGAGCTGAAATTAATCAGCTAGCATACATCAGCATGAACCAAAGTTGTGTCTTTCTGACAGGAATTCTAACAGACTTGACTCTCTAACTGTGAAAAAAAAAAAGCTATTTAATAAAACCCCGACAGATTTTCAGAGCAACTAGACATATGTATCTAAAAGAAATGCTGGACCAAAACACCTCACACTATGATAATTTCTGTTTCAGATTTCATGTGTGAGCATGTATATGACTCATTCATGCTTTAAATGCAGTTGTGAATGCATTTATCATTTGGTTAGTTAATATTTTTTGCATTAGAATACAACTATAGTGAAACCTGTTCTAACAGATCAGCTGCAAGAAAAGCCAGCAGCAGGAAAGGAGAGTATATTGGAGAATCTGACATCAGATTCATAGATAAGCCATACCCAAAACAAAACATGCCCCCAAAACAAAAATACACTGTAATTAAATTTATAGTCTTTATTACGGTCTATCTAATTTTCAAGATCTATTTTACTTATTTATGAAAGGCTGACTTCTACAAGTCTCTGAGCTGTTATGATGCTTGTGTTGTAACCACAATAGGTTGTAATCGAGTTTAGTACATCTCAGCATTCAAAGGAACATTCTTGAACATTCTTCAAGTATCAGAAGCTAAAATCTTGGTTCTGCAAGTCTGTAAGCTTTAATGAAACAATACAAAGGATTTTGAGAAATAATCAGAGAGCAACTTCATTATTGTAATTGATCAATAATAATGAAGGAAAGTTCTAGTTTGCCTGCATAGAAACTGAATTCATGGTAATGCTACAAAAATCTGATGGTTGTAGGTCTGGAACCTGGAATAAGGCTGCACAGCTCCAGCAGTGCTCAGTGTGAAGTCCATCCTCCATTTATTTGTGCCCAATAAAGCATTCACCAGTCTGGAGAATGGCTGCAAACCTGATGTAGTTTGTTCTGTATCCTGATGGTCTGAAAATACTGACTTATCTTTTAGAGAGTATCAGAAGTCTGAGGCATTAAAATGTCAAAGGCAATATTTTTTATAGACTCTTTCTTATCTAATTGAAGCATAAAGTCCAGTAAGTGAATTGTGATCATTTTGTACAGGAGTTTCTGTGAAAGCTCCATCCCATTAGGTAAATGTGTTTTAGCTGCTGTTACTGAGGTGCTAATACAGAGCCCTTGCCAAGCAGCCTTTTTTAGCAGTAGCTAAAATAGCTAAATTTACATGAACTTAGCTTAAACAGCTAAATTCATGTATGTTGAACAAGTGCTTGAGTTCTGCTTCACAATCTGAATGAAACATTTGAAAGAAAAATTCTCTCAGGGTAATTTTGTTACCTAAGGATTATTGGTCGCCCAGGTGCGCTCTCACCTGGGACTGCAGCAGGCAGCACCTGAAGTGCTCTCACCACACGGGCTTCAGTCACTCCTGGGGTGGTGTCTCCCGAGCCTCTGAGCATTGCTGCTGTCAGTGGGGAGTGGGACCAGTGAGCAGCTGTGCCTTCCCTGCTTGACCTCCCCCTTCCTCAGTGTTTTCCTGGTCCTTCTCCTCCAAAAGAGCACGGATCTCATCTCATCCTAGCATAATACATCTTCCTTTTGACATGGTTCTCTGGACATGTTTGCTGCTTGTTTTGCAACTCTTTATCTGTCAGGTTTTGGTTCTCACACATTTTCCCATGTCCTGTTTGTCCAACTGTATCACAGCTTTGACCCCTGTGGGGTTATATATTACTTACATACTTCATTGAACTGCATTACAAAATGCTTCAGCCTTATTGCTGTAGGTGCTTCTTGCAAAGGTAACATGTGAAAGTGTTCCTGTGCTGGTACCTTGTGCCAGTGTTACCCAGAGCTCCTCAGGCAGAGGAGGCAGCCTGCCTGAGGGATACAGCAGCCCCTGCTTTGGCTGGGCTGTCCCAGCACAAATGAAAAAAAAAAAATAGCTTGAAATGCAGTTTTTAAGACCATTTCTGTTAAATCTTTACAACCCTTGTATAACCCATTTCTGTCTACGGTGTCCAGAAAAGGCAGTATCACAGAGATGATGGCCAGGGCACAGGGGACAGTGCCACGTGGAGCTTTCACTGTTTGAGGGACACAGCGTGGGTTAGGAGCCAAGGCTGGGTTAGGAAGGATTGGATTAGGAGTGAGGGCTGGGTTGGGAGCCAGGGCTGGGTTAGGAGTCCATCTCTCATTCAAAAGTGCTTTGATTAATACTGTGATTGATACAGCAGGCAAGTGTTGTAGCAGAAAGTCATAGGACTTTGGTAATATACATAGCAGTTGAGTGCTGTAACCTGGTTTGTGGTTTTGGTTTGGCTTTTTTTTTTTTTTTTTTTTTTTTTTTTGTTTTATTTGTTGTGGATTTCTGCCATGCCCACCACTGTACATCACTGGTTTATTTTTGTTCAGCTCTGTTCTGAAGTGCTGAACACAATGTGCCCCAGAGTCAGAGCTGAGGCTGCCTGTGATTTCAGGGGGCATGTGCTCACCTGTGAGCCAGAACCCCCCCCTGCAGTGCTCCTGCAGCAGCAATGCCGAGTTATCCCCCAGGTCCCCGTGGCTGGGCAGGGGCCATTAGTCCATTGATTGCTGCTCCTGGCTGCTCTCCCACTTCATACAGGGTTTGAAACAGACACTCAGTGACTTAGGAAGTAGATGCACAATCTGTACATTTATCAGTGGGAAGGAAAGAATCGTTTTTGTTCAGACACAGGTGAGTTACTGCTTGTATGGGCTTGAAGGCTACTGGCGAAAAAAGATTTCCCTGGAAAATAACTAGACAGGAAAAGTGAGCTGGGCTTCTGAGGATCTGAAGTACAAAATATGCAAATTACAAGAATTTGGCATACTGTCAGGCTTAGACTTTTTCCCTTGATATACAGAATTTGTGTGACCTGCTCAGTCAAGCATCCTGTTTGCAATAGACTTTTACAATGAAATTTGCAAGTGGCTTCCTTTTTTATTTTCTCTTCTTTTAGCATTTTCTGACAGAAATTCCAAGTCCAGTTTGGAGCGTTATGTTATGCTTTAGACATCTGTGTCCTTAAAACTGGAGTGAAAATACAAGATGCCTGTTTGAATAACACGGTGTCACCAGCAGAGCTTGAAAGTGATGCGAGAGGTGATGGTGCTTCCTTATGCTTCTCTCATCACTCATCATGTAGTACATTTGGGCACGTATGTGGGTAGTTCTTTGAAAAAGAATAATAAGCAGGTCCAAGATGTGATGTCAGATCTAGTTAATCAGTGTACTAGAAATACATTACCCTAAATCTTGGTTAGAAAAATAGTAATCAAAGTCTTGAGTTTCTTTTCATTTGGAGAGACAGATGGCATATCTGCTTAACGGCAAATATCCAAAAGAAATTTTTTTAAAATCCTATCTTTCAAAACATGGCAATCAGAATCATCTTGGAGAGGAACTATTAAATTTAATAAGCCATATGTTCAGTGAATTTACTTATTTTGTTCAAAGATGTAGACATAGAATTCACCTCTGTGTCCTTTTGTGTAAATTAACTGCCTTATTCTGTGCTACACAATTAAGGTATTTAACAAAGTTCCAAATGTGCAACATATTATTAGCCAAACAGCTACTAGTTTTCATGTTGCTGAAATAAATGCATTTAGGTGAACAGTCTGCAGTTTACTAGAATTCCCTCTGTGGAGTTCAGCGTGTTTGAAGATCAGATTGACTGGCAGCTTCCTTGGTATACATAAAACAGATCTAAAATTATTTCAAATAGAAATTCTCTGAGGATTCTATCATCTTTGCCGTTCTGTTGTACTGAAGATGCAGATGTGCCAGACTGTTCTACAGGATTATAAATGCATTAGTGAAACTCTAATACACTCTCTAACAAATATATTCAGTGCAAGAGGTTTTCTTAGCCATCTTGTACCCACTCATTTTATTTATTTCATGTAATTGGCATGTTGTTCTGCTTTTATAGCTTGTTAAAATGAGATGTGAAAATGGCTGTAGCTAATGGCTGCTGGAAATCTTTTCCCATGGTAGGAAGGAGGAAAAAAAGAGACATTGCAGATTTTAAAGCACAGAGCTCTCCCACTGAGAAGCAAAGATTAAAAAAGATGGATATAATGCATTGCTGTGTGTGGTAGAAGAGAGTTTTAATGACCTTGGATACATAAATGAGCATTGTAGACAACGTCCAAGCCCTGAAGTGGCACCCTGTGGCAGGGGCACTGCCTGAGGCAGGGCTGCTCTGGGCTGTGGTGCTGGCACTGAGGCAGGTGTGCTGGTGGTGAAGAGGGTTTTCTTTCCTTCTGCAGAGAAAATGGTAAGAGAATAGGTGGAATGAGGTGTTCTGAATGCCTTCCTTTGCAAAGTGCAGGACTCGGCTCCCAGAAACTTAGACAAGGTGAGCGGTGGGCAGACCTCAGCTCCTCCTTCCCTGGAGTCAGGGCACTCCAGCCCACTGGGTGGGCATAAATTAACATGATTTTATTCTGATTTAGCAATGAACTGTTGAGGTCTGAGCAGTCAGAAATCCATGTGAATGTCCAGTGTATACATCACTAGTTTTAAAATAAATATTTATTGGTTTTTTTCCTGGACTACACTGTAGATACATTATTTCATGTTATTTGAATTGCTGTAAGCACACAGTCTGTCCTGTGATTCTTAAACATTTAGTTTTTAAACTTTAGTGGCTTCAGAAAAAAACTAAAATTACAGTGCTGCACACCATGATTTTAAATGGTCGTTCCTGTCTGTATCAGGAAAGGATTTTAGTACCAGGATTTGACCTGAGAATGTGGAAGACAGCAGAGGAACTTGGCTGCATCAGTAATCTTCTCTCTCACTAGGGGCATTGCACTGTCTTACTATACTTAATGAAATGAGTAAATTGTCCTTATATTTCCACCTGATCTAGGAACCTGTTGTTTGTTTCATGGCAAGACATTCAATTGCAAATAGAAATAAAACCAAAATTTCCTCTTAAAAAAGCATGTCTTGGAGAGCATTTGTTTTCTGGCATCTTATACTTTGACAAGAAAAAAATTATTTGGATACTTAAAAAAAATTAAGACTTTTTTTCCCCATTATTAAAACATTTCACAGGCTGCTGGGAAAGGGCTTGAGTTTTGTTCTGTATGTACATATCCACTGTTTTTTAAAATCATTTTACAGTAGCATTAGATTTCTATACAGTAGCATAGCACCTGCTAGATGTGTTCCAGAGAATGATCAACTGTTGTGTGACTGTTCCTGTGTAAAATATTGGTAAGATGAAGTATATCAAACACATTTATCTGCTGCAAATCAGTTTGTCTCAGAAAAGACCCAGTTAAATTATATGGAGCCTAATTTTTCTACTGATACACCTTCTGAATTTTATCTGATATACTGTATTTTTCTTCCCCAATAGGTCAAATGAATCATCCTTTACTTTCTCTTTTAGAACAGACAGTAAAAGTAAATTCAGCACATGCCATTTGTGTATAACTGGCGTGATTTACTGCACGGCTGAATATAAAATCATAAAACTTACAGGACATGGTTAATACATAACCATCAAAATAACAGAGTGCAATTCTAAATTTATGAGGCTGAACTTAACACTGAATATCAAATAAGAACCACATTGATTTCTGTAGCGCATGGCTTAAAAACACATTAGGTGGCATAACTGCAAGACAGTACATTGATTTAAGCGTAAAATGCATAGCACTCAATACTTCACCACCTAACGTTTCCCAGTAATGAACAAAGCTGTTGTATATTGATGAAAGGAAAATTATTTGTTTTGTTAGATTATGGTACTCAAGCAGATGCCTTGCTTTTAGGCTGGGTTGGCATAATTGGAGTCACTCTTAATAACAAATGACGTTGGACACCTGAAAGGGAGGGTACACGGTGAACTCTGCATAATGTGTTTTAAGAAATATGTATTTAGTCTGGACTTAATGTAAGTTTGAATTCAGGCACCCTCATTTCAGGGAGGGTACTTTGGCAGGTACAGAAGATTAATTGCGTTTTGGAGGCCTCTAATTGCCTTTAAAATGTTAAACATTTGCCTTCCTGAATCATGGCCAGAGAGTAAGTCTATAAATCTCTATCACCCTTGCTCACTGAATTTTGCCAAAATTGACTCTATTTACATCAGGAAACACACCTTTTGCCATATTTTAGACCCCAATACATAAACTGCCTCAGCAAGTGAAGAGTTGACTTTAGTCTAAGGTCCCAAAAACATAAATTGGATTGACATTGACATTTCCTCTAGATTTAGTCTTAAGTAGAAAATTCTGTGTGGGGGTTGAAATTGGGTCTTTTGGGCATGATTTTCTCACAATGCACTATATCCAGAGTGGCATCCTTGTCCTCTTTGCTGCTCCAATAGTGCAAAGGGGACTTGAGGCAGCTCAGCCAGAAGCTTCAGGTGAGTGTGATCCCTGGGGCTGTGCTGGGAGTGGGAACAGCCAGGAGCTGCAGTGAGTCCTGCCCTTGCAGCCTCATGTGGCAGAGTGCTGCTCATCAGCCTGTGAGAACAGGACAGCAAAAACACCTTGGTCCTGAAGGACTTCAGCACTTGGGAATGTACAGGTCTGGCTGTCAGCTGCAGCTGCGCACACGCACTCATTTGCGTGTTTTGGATCTGTTGTACGAAGTGTGGCTACTCCCATGCTCAGTCTGTGGCCTCTGGTAGGATGTGCCCTTTGGGGTGTGAGCATTTCATAGCAGAAGTGAGCAGATATCAGCTCCAAATCTGTGTTGGACATTCAAAATGTTCCCAGGGTGCTACGCTGATTACGAGTGTTTTAGAAGACAAATTGGATGCAGTTGCGTTCTAGTCTTGCTTACATTTTGGGTTACTTTTTTTTATCCTGTAAAGTTTAAGTATTAGTCTTCATGACATGCAAAATGGTATGAGGTGTTGGAGAATAATGTTTTAATCATCATTGACATTTTCAGAGAAGATTAAAATTTAATAAAATTAATTGTCCATTTTTGAATGGCTCACTTTGCAGTTAATCACACACCTTTAGCTTCCCCTGCAGATGGGTATTTCTTTCCTGCAGTGTGTTTTTTTACCTTGTAACTCACCTGTAATTATGATAATTGATTAAGTTGTTGGTTATAATTTTTTCTTCAAATTAATGGAATGTAATTTTAAGTTATGCTTAGTGTGAAATAAACTGCTTTTTTAATCTTGTTGAAAGAACCTTTTCTAAATCTGTAGAAATATTTTTTTCTTTCCCTTTTAAAGGAAAATCTCCAACATACTTAAACAATATACTTTACTGGGGTTATATTTAATGGCAAGTATAGAATACATTGTTTTCACTGCTGTGCATCTCTAGTAATATAATTTGAAGTGCTAGGGCCCTTTGCATCCATTTCTGAATCTATTATTAGTTGATTAAATTAACTGGCTGGATCAGTACAGTGAGAAGAGACACAGTAATGATATTACAGAATTAGTATGCTATGATGAATTGTCAGGAAAAGTAACTGTGACAGCCCTGTGGCCATATGCACTTAGCCATGCAATTTATAGTCATTTGAAAAGCCAAGGACTTTTCAGTTTTGGTTAGGAAATTTGTTCTTGCTTTTGACAGAAGTTGAGGGATATGTGAATCTTGAACAAGAGGGGGTTTACAGTGCCAGCGTGGAAAGAAACTAAAGGCTCTCCTCAACTGCTAGCATTTGGATAATTTACGAAGAACAAGCTTCAAAAAAAGATGATTTTATTGTAGCTGTGCCAGTTCTTTTTAGATTATAATATGATAGTGCATAGTATATAATAGTGTGGTTCCTTTACAGTTGTAGAAAATAGTATTGCATAGGGTCAGGTAAAAGGGAATGTGATCTTGTATCACAATCTCAGTAGTTATGGAGCACCACAAATTTTGGTACAGCAGCAGTAGGGCCTTTTTAGGAGGACAGTAAATACAGCTGGGTTTTATTCTTGCAATGATTTGAGGCTATTTAAAATGCCTTATTTTGCCTTTATGCAAGTATTTGTAAGTAAAATAAAGATTGCCAAACACCATCAAAATTACTGGTAGTTACAGTAGGTAATCAGCATATGAGAGTTGAATCAGGGCCAATGCTGTAGCAATTCCCACTCTTTTCAGCTTGCCCTGCTTAGCTGCTGGACACTTTGAATTTAAATTTAAAATCTTGCCATTTTCACATTTACGTATTGTGGGTTGGCTCTCTCTGTAATATTCTTAATCATTAAAGCCAATTACACAAATATATTTTCAAAGTAGTAACAGGCAGAGCTTGAGTGCAAAAGCAAGTGGACTAAGGCAAAAGACAGCAGATTGTGTAGTTAACTCATTCTTTTTGTGAGCCTAATAAATGGTTTATCAGTAGCACTGTGGATCTGTAATCTTTGTGAACATCAGACTGAAATTCTTGTTAAACTTTATAAAGTGGAGTGTTAATTCATTTTTCTTAATATTGGTTATGTAAGTTCAACTTTTTGTAAAGAAAAGGAAAATATTAAATAGGTTTTTAGCAGTTAAATGATAGGAATTTTATGTATGATAGGAATGTAAGAGGAATTCTTAATCTTACAGGAAAACACTACTGTGGTGGTTACTACACAAGGGTCAATCCCTCCTGGGACCTTTTCCCGATCCATAGGTGCTGGGGATGATCCTTCAGACTGCTCTGTTTGCTACCTGGTGTCCTGAGAACAGAACTGCTTCTGCCTTGTGTCTGCCCCAGCAGATTTTCCTTAGCACATGTTGCTTTCAGCTTTGGGAGGAAAAACAATTTTTCATTTTCATAAAATAATTTCACTTTCCAATTTTAATTAGAGAAACATTTCCTAGCTGCAGTCTGAGGCTGACCTCTAAAGGTTACTAGGTCCGTGGTTATGACATAACAGTTTCTACACATGATCTGATCAATTCCACTCCTATCTTCCTCTGCTTTGCTTTCTTTGTCATTAGAAAGTTTCTCTTAGTGTTTCAGTCTTTTCTACCACAGCTGAAGCCCTTTATTGCTTGTTTTTTTAAATGAACAACAGGTTTTTCCTACTGTTTAAAATTTTGTTTCTTAATTTAATTATTATATTAATTTATAATCTTGTATTTGAGTTATATTAATTTTTCAGAGTTAATACACTAGGCAAAACATGTAGCAGTAATACATTCAGAAAAATAATGGTCTCACCGCTGTTTTCAGTAACAAGAAAACAGTTTTGTTGTTTTACTGGTAGAAGTCTTACTATTAATGAAGAGTTAAATATTGCTGTTAATGCTGGTGTTAAGTAAGAAAACCATTTCTACAGTTCTTCAGTTTTAGCAAGTAGTCCCTTGACTTCAAAGTAAAATATATCAAATACTCAAAAAAATAAATCTTAATAGCTTAAATACTTAATTTTCTAGACCTAAATAAAGGTATTTTTCAAGCAACAAAATGTGTTGTTAGGTCACTCTATTTGTAGGGAGTTACCTGAACAGAATCTTCCTTGAAGTTGTAACCTAATACTGATAATGGGGGTTGCTGGGGTTTTGTTTTGTGTTTTGCCTTTACCTTTTTCATAGAGCTATTTAAACCCATAGTCTGGTAAGGTAATATTTCCATAATTACTGCATTTAACTCTTCAGATATTGATCAGCCCATGTTTCAGTGACATTTTGGCTTGGTTTCATGCTTTATTTTTGCATTTTGTGAGCTTTGTGCTGTTACCTGCAGCCTCTGTAATAAACACTGCAGTCACATAGTCATTTCCTAATCTTCCTGATCTGTGTATTCATAACAATTAGCACTAAGTTACTCTCATGCTTATTTGTGGGAGTAGAAACTGCTGAGAAGGATTATGAGTACCCCTATAAATACCTGTAAGCCCCAACTATGGATGTGCAGTTGGCGGGGAAATCTCCCCCACTGTACCCAGCGCTGTATTGCTCATACTTTACCATATTAATTAATAAATTGATTGCTGCTTGAATATTGGCCCAGTCAAGCTTCTCATTTATAACAGCAGCTTCTGAGAACAGGTGATCAAAAGTTGCAGGCTGCTGTTGGTTTCAGTGGGTCCTAGTGATTGTAAGGCTGGAGCCAAAATTTAAGCTAAGTAAAATTGAAGAGAGGCCTGAGATGAAAAGTGAAAAGGATTTTATTTTTTATTTGCCCTGCTTTTTATTGCAGAGAGTTTTACAGTTAGGGTGTTTGATTTGGGGTCATGTTACACTTGGATGAACTGATGTGATTAAACTTTGGTTCTGATCTCTGATTCACCCAATATAGCGGCAGATAACCTTTTAAGATCTTGCTTCTGAGTGTGCATGCAGAAATGCTTGGTCCTTTTTGTAGCGTGTAGTCAGACTTCACAGTATTTGTGTTTGGCAGTAACTATTCATAGACAGATATCACCATCTAGGAAAGAGCAAAACATTATTTTGTTTAGAAAGGAAACAAAAAAGAGCTTTGTTAGTAGGAGCTGTTTGGAATACGGACAGTGCACATCAGGAAGCTGTGACAGGCGTCTGCTCCCTGCTGATGGATATCAGGTGCCATGACCCAGCAAAGAGCCTCTCAGCTCTCCAGTGCCTGGACCACTCCTCAGAAATAACAGCGAGTTCAGGATGCTCGGAAAAAATATTGCCCAGGATATTTTGTCACCGTGTTCTGTATTTGGAATCTAAAGAGCACTTAAACCTGAGCAGGCTGATGATAGTTGCTCTGAAGAGTCCACTCTTGCTGCCCGTGGAAATGAATGCCTTTGATGTCCGTGCACTGCAGAGAAACGCAGTAAGCAGCTAAATGCCTTAATGCATTCTGCCACCGAGCGATCTAAAAGCTTCCATGTGCATCGTGGAGCTTGTGCAGGAAGGTTTTCACTGTCAGCAAAGCAAAATGAATGCCTTTAGCTTTAAAGTTTAAATGCCTTGCTCAGCAGGGAGCCCAGAGAGATTTGTTCAACTGAAATGAGCTTATAATAAGGCTTTCATCCTAAGATAAGTAAGGACAACATTCAGTAGCTCTGTACTCCCTCACCAGAAAATACAAATAGCTTTCTCTATGTGTTATGATGCTGTTATTGTCTTTCATGTGATATGTTGCAATTCATGCTAATAGACATTTTCCATCGTGGGCTGAGGTAACGCCATGTTGTAACTACATTACGTTTAGAAGTTCAAAAAAATCAGAGTTGCAGCTTACATATTAATTGGTTTGTTTATTCTACCCCCCAGAAATGAGAGCTAGGATAATATCTACAGAAGGATTTGCAGTAGCAAGGTATTTCAAACCATTTAATTGTGCTCAAACTTTACACAGGTTCAAAATGCATTTAGAGAGATTCATAGCAAAAGAAAATCCATCACTGGCTATTAGACATGAAACACCACTCCTGGCTTAGGCAGTCCCAGAGTTGCAGATTGCTTGAGGCTGAGAGAGTGTGTGGGAGCTATCCCTGTGCTTGCTGCTGCTGGAGATAAGGAACTGGGCAGACTGACCATTTGTCTGACCTGGTGTGGCTGTTTCTGTATTCTCACTCCTGTCTGCTGATTTTCTAGCCCCACCCCAGTCATAATTATTCCTTCTGCAATCAAGAGGCGCTGTTTGATCTGCAGGTTTCAGCTGGGATCATTAAAATAGCACTTATGGCTCGAGCCTCTGTCCACTCTTATTTTTCGTGTGGTGTTTGTTACAGGGTTTCTGAGTCTCTAATAAGCTGTTAACAAGCTGTCAATTATAGCACTCATGCAAATTAGTGAATCAGACAGTGAGGGGCTGATGTGTACAGTATGCTATCTCAGAGGAGGTAGACTAAACCCTTCTAATTTTCATCACTGTCCTCGCAAAACCATCTTCATAACAGCTATAAAACAGGCATCTTGTCTTTTCCTTTTTATCATGTTTACAAATTGAATATAGTAGTTAAATATCAATTATTGCAGGTCATACTTTGAGTTAAATACCAGGCATCTAAAAATAGAACAATGACATTTAGATCCCAAGGACTTCAATGAATCTGTCTTCATGCTGGTTTAAATGTCTTATTTACAATTTGCTGGATTTCTGGGTTCACCAGAATCGTCCTGCTTTCATTTCCACCACTGCCTTTGTATTTCCTATTCACTTGTTTTCAATATATAACATTTTTGCTTGAAAATCCATTATTTCTTGGACTCTTTTTAACTCTTCCCCAAGGACTGCAAACCAGGTACAAGTCTCTGTATACCAGTCATCAAAACTTCTCTGGCTGCTTATTTATTTATTTTTTCTAAGTAATTCTCAGAAATGAAGTCTCATAGCTCATACTCCTTATCTTGGTCAGGGCTCCCTCAGGACCATACCATAAACCTAATCTCTTTCAAATTCTCCATCAAAATATCAACATAAATTTATTTGTGTCCCCCTTGGTATCCATTAACTCTTGGAATACTCACCCAATGTCATTTCGTACCCTGTGTTATTCCACTTGGCTGTGTAAGCACAGATCATTTTGATCTTACTAGTTCCAGTTAAAATTCAAATGCTTCTGGTTTGTGCTTACTACTGCAATTTTTTTTCCCTCTGTTTTGAGGAAGTGGAACAAAGTAGCAATCGGTTGACTTTGCTGTTTGACCGGTGAGAGTGAAATTACTGATGGAGTACAAGTATCCAACATCTGACTGTGATGTTTGGCAAGATTTCTATTTAATAAAAACCACTGGAAGATCTTAAAGGGAGTCACATAGAAAAAAACCTGCTTTTCTGGTGAATTTTAAGGCTAAAATGATCATCAAAAAACTCCTCATTTGTGAGTTTCTCTTAAGTACATGTGTAATCATAACTGAGGAGGAGAAAAGGTAGGTAACCTGGGATACAGTTGTGAGTGGAATTAAGTCCAAGCCTGATTGTTCTCATCTCAAGTGGAAGTGTAAAAATTTTAGGCACTTGGCACTTCACAGGCAATTATGTTTTATGGGGGACTGCATAAATAAATCAGATTTCAAAAAGCAAAGGCTTTGAAAGGTCCTTTTGAGCAGCCAGTTCTATTTGTGGGCTCATACTGGAGCTATGTAAATCCTTTTATTTAGTTCTGCTTTAAAAAGGCAATTGGTGTCCTGGGCTTAAGCCTGTCTTAAGGAACCACAGAGCATTTAGTTGGGAGGAAGGGCTGGAGATCACTGTCCTCTTCAGAAAGTCCTTTTTTCCTCCTGCCACGTGTCCCCCAGCACTGGACACACTGTCTGAGCCTCCAGCATGGTGACTGCAGTGGAAGGACCTGTCACCTCAGTGACAGAATGATCTGGTCACCCTGACCCAAACCTGTCAGCATCTGCAGGACAGCTGGATCAGAATGGAGTCATCTTCCAGCCTGTAATATTTGGCTCTTGAATTTCAAATATTTGAACCCAATCTTAGGAGTGCACAGGCATTAATTTAACTAGAGTTAAATACTCTTCACTGTATTCTGCAGAAATTGAGTGGGTTATGTGCCTGCCGACTTGATTCTGCTGCATTAATATCAAGAACTGTTTTTCTTCTGTGAGCTGAATGGAATCAGGATCAAGAGCTAAGTAAAGTTAAACAGGCATTCATATTCATTCAGGAGCAGTACAAAGTATGCATTCAACTTGGTGCCATAATTTTCGTATGATATCTGGTAAGCTTATTACTTAGCAAGAGCTATTAGATCAAGTTAGGCTCACAATTACAAGGAGACCCAATCAGGCTTTTGCTTCACAGAGCATGGATGACTGTAGGAAGCTGATTAGGATATTTGTAGGATATTAGTGGGAGGCTGAGGAGTTGTCATTCCCTTTTCTGGAAAGATGGATTTATTCAAAAAGCTATCTAATTGGATAGATAATTGATTAACTGAGAAATTATGTTTTCAACAAAAAGCTGTCACCAGTCTGATAAAAAGCTTGTCCTTTACAGATTTTTGGAATATAGGGACAGATGTCTTCCAGTTATCATTTCGCAGCTGGAAGTCTAAGAAACGAAAGAGTTGTAAGAGCATCATACTGTCAGGATGTGTTCAAAATGACTTTTTTTCTTTTTTAAATAGTCAACAACAACTGGCTACAGCATCTGGCATTACTGTAGAGTTTTAGAATTGTTAATTCTACCAACTTTAGGTTGGAATAGCATTACAGACTGAAAACAACACAGTTTCTCATTGCTTGTCTTTTTTCTTGAAAACTTGTTTTATTGGTTCCAAATGTGCATTTTGTCGTTAAAACAGGAGCCTTGGAGTTACTGATGAAATGCTTTGGGGCGATAGCATTGCTTGTGTGGAAAAAGACAGCAGGAATGGTGTGTCTGCTCCCATCCCCTGTGCTGCAGCCCCCGAGGAGCTGCTGCGGGGATCAGCGGCAGCGCTTTGCCCTTTGCTCACAGGAGTGCAGAGCTGCTGCTCACAACAGGAGCGCCTGCAGCTTCAGCTGCCTCAGCGCTCTCTGAGCGTCTGAAAGGCTTGCTTCCATTCCCATCACCATGAGGTTTGGGCTGGGGTGTGTGCTTGGGTTTTAGGGTGCTGATTTCAAAGGTTTCCGACCCTGCCAGTGATTAAGATCTGTATGTAATGCAGGACAGACTGGAATTCAGTCTGAGTAGGCCTTCTAGTACTTCACAAAAAAACCCCTAAATACTACTTTTTTTGGGTCATTCCACTTTTCTTTTGAGTAATCTAGTCTCCAGTCCAGTTTATGATGAGTCTCTGGGGTCTAGTGCTGCATATTCTTATGTTTTATGTTACTGTGGTTCCTGGCTGCTTTTCATGCATATGCTAATTCCCATTTCATATCCAGCCATCAAATGTGTGTATAGTTCAAGGCACAAATTGAAAGGCCAAATTTGAAAGTTTGGTTTGGTTTCTGGTTGGTTTTTTTTTTCCTGTTAATCAGAGTTAATTTAAAATTTCATAGGCAGAGTCTGAATGCCTTGCTATAAGTGAAAAATAGCTGCGTTCAAATGAGCAAAGTTGTGAATGGAGATTAAGATAAGTAATAGAAAACATAAGGAATGTTCTGGAAAAATGAACATTGTAGAATCTCCCTCTAATTTTATGAAGAGAAGTACTTAGCTCTTAAGACATTAACAAAAAGAAATACAAGCTTAACTTGACAACATTATGGGTTTTACATGTTTTACACTTCTTGAACATGGACTAAATCAGCTGTGGTAAACATACTTATTAGTATTCAATTTATATCCCAGTGTTTTGAAGGAACCATGCAAATGTTTGGACTTCTTAGTTTGTTTTGACTTCATAGCAGGAAATTGTATCCAAGTAAGTGAGCATGCACTGAACAGCAATAAATCATTATTTCTCAGATGACCAATATCAGCAGGAATCTCATACACTTCCCTGCTGGAGTTGACTTCTAAATTCATTGAATAATTATTGGTGCAACTTTTCATATGTGACAAACATTCTTCTCTCTGATTCTTCTGTTAAGTTTTACAGTGATGTTCACACCCAACCCAACATGCAGGGATTCTTATTTTTGTGATGTGGTAAAAGGAAGAATAAGGAACCTACATACATTTTAAAATAACATCTTATGAAATACTGGGAACTTTGTATTATGCAATTTAAGGGAAAAAAAAAAAGAAATCTGACTCAGATTATTTTAATAACTTTTTAAACATTGTGGTTTATCAAAATGCAGATATTTTATTGAAATGTTAATATTCATGTAATATCATGAACTGTTTCTGTCATGAAAAATAATGTTGTCAGTTTTAAATTATCATAACAAAAACACAGTGGTACAGGGTAAAGTGTCTCTGTTGAATGCAAAATTTGGGGAAGCTCCCAAGGTTTTAGCAACAATTATGCAGATGGGAATGATCAATGGCTGCATGAAACTTTATCTTTTGCTGTAGCTCTAACGCCAGTTGTATCAGTGTCTTGGAGAACAGCAATTGTTTCTATAATCTGGATCAGAAAAGCAATCTGAATTCCAGCTGGGCTGTGTGTGTGTCCCTGGGATTATGCACACACAGCAGGGATGGGGAACGGGAGGCTGAGGAGGCCGAACTTTCCCAGATCTCAGGGATGTTCATTCAGTGCAGCTGAAGTGGATGTCAGCCCTTCAGCACCACGGATCTGCTACCAGCTACTGGGGAGAAGTGACTGGTTCTCAAAATAAAATTAAAACGACTGTTCTTCACAATTTAAAAATAGATCTATTATAAATGTTAGTTAAGTCCGTAACATCTTCGTCTGTCAGTACAACAAATTACTGCTTCATTAATCAAAGGGTTAATTGAATTTTTAAATAAAACACTGCAGAAGTTCTCTATGGAAGTGAGACATCAATTCACTAGAGGGGAGAAATCCTTTAATAGCCTGTAATTTAAATAGTTTTCCACCAAAATGAATTTATTGGGTATTGATTGGCTCCCAACTCAGTTTTAATACTGATTAAATATTACAACTTCATTTCAACACGTCTGCTAGCTCTTTTTTACCCTTCCCTCTTTTAGTTTTTCTTTTTTTCCTCACGTGAAAACCTGGATAATTGGGTTCAATTAATTTTAGAAGTCATGTTTAGGATAAGATAGGTTCAGTGAGAAAATTCAGTCTGTTTTCAGTGACTTTCCTTTCTTCCGTGTGAAATCCTGTTCTTTTCTTAGCCCGTGGCTTATGCCTTCCAACCAGAGAGAGCAACTCTTCAAAGATTCCCTCTTCTGGAAGCTGCTTCACTTAAAGCAATCCCATCTTTTCCCATGTATTTACCATTGTATTTATTATTTATTCCCATGTATTTATATTATCTATTGCTGCTCTCAAAGCCAAATCCTTGGAAACCAAAGCAATGTTTAATTTTCTCAGGGCTCTTAACTGTTGTACATCTCAGGATTTTAAATTGTCTTCCATAAACTGAAATGTTGTGGAGTTGATTTATCATCAGTTAATGTGTTGCCCTCCTGAGTGACAGAGGTGGAATGTTTCAGACACTGCTGCTCCCTGGGCGTTTTTCCCTCTCTGTATGGCCTGTGTTGCTGGCATCACCTGTCTATGTGCAACAAATTAATCAAAAATAGTAGAAATCAATCATATTTTATTTCTCAGATTATTTATTGAATTTCCAGATGACTTTTTAGTCACTCTTAGGGAATGAAGAGAGAAAAGAGAAGGTATATACATATATATGTTACACATCCCCACAGGTGCACACACCTGTCAGCCTCAGGCAAGTTGTATCGAGTAGAAAAGTTGAAACTTGACTTTGCCCTCGTGTCTCCAGAGGCAGTAATGGCTGCAGTGCCCCAGAGGAGGGGCTTGGTGCCCTCTCTGCAGAGCCAGACAGCACAGCACAGACTGCAGGAGCTGGAGAGCTCCTGGTGAGGTCAGGGCAAGGAAAGCTGTGATGGGGCTGCTCTCAGTGAGATGTGTGAGAAACGAGATTGACGTGCAGCTCTGAGGGGTTTGGTCAGACTGGGAACCATCCTGATACACAGAGAACGTGTCTGCTTCCTCAAGCTTTCTTTGTGCAAATGCAGTCTCATTTGAAGCACTGCTTTGGCTCTATTGTGATGGAACTGAATTTCTTTCTTCTTTTTTTTTTTTTTTTTGTAATCATCTGTAGAAAGCATGGAAGTATTCGTTAAGAAAAGCTGTAATTATTAAAACATTTATTAAATTACATTTAAGACTATTTCATTTGATGGTCTGTTAGGTTAATAATGACTCAGAATGAATGTTGTTGTTTGTTCCTTGAGCATTCAGCATAATGGAATTTCTTTTTTCTTCAGGTTCAGACTCCAAGACACACTTTTCATATTGGAGGGTGGTTAAGGCTTGTGGTCCAGGTAAAATAACTCCTAAATGGACACTGCGACATAAGTTTTGTTCCTTTTGCCCACAAATGATTGACCCTGTCAGCCTGGCTCAGTGTTGCATTCCCCTGAAATGCTGACTGTGCATGGCCAGGTGCTCAGGGGCACCCACATCACCTCGCTGGGCTGGCTGAGGAGGTGGGTGAGGCAGCTAAGAGAGCCCAGAGCTAAAGCCAGGATTGATGGTTTAGTGCTGGGCTGTGGTGAACAGCAGGGTTTGACACCTTTAAGCACTGTCATTTTGTGTGACTCTATTCAACAAAATAGTCTTGGGTCTGGATAACATGTGAAAGTTAAGGTAGCCATTCTGGTTGTGATCACAAAGAGGTTTTTAAATGTCCACTTTTTAGTACAGTTATGCGGGAAGGTTTTAAATATCTTCAGATATGTGCAACATGCATCTGCTTCTGCCCACAGTACATTGGTGACACCATGCTGTGATAAACTCCTAGCTGTATAATTTTAATTGATATAATTAAAGTATCAGCAATTCTAATAACATTGGCTTATACAACTTATACCTGTTCATCTTTTGTTGCTTGTTTGCCTACATTTACATGACTCTGCATTTCTTTTTTCCATGTAATATCTTACACCTAAATGATGTGTTTGGAAAGAGCTCTGAAATAAAAGGTTACCATAACTTCCAACACCCTACAAGCATCCCTAAAGAGAGCCACTCTTCCCAATCAAGGTCTGCTGCTCCTTATCCCATTGGCCTCACAGTCATTGATAAAAATTTTCAGGGTTTTTGTTTCATTTTTTTGAGGGAATGAATATTTACATTTTCCTTTCTTTCATGCAGGCAGATAAACACGCAGAATGGCATTTCTTATCTCCTTTACATAGCGCCGTATTGCAGACACTCAGTGTTCCTGGGATGTTCAGGTTTGTGATACTTTTGGAAATAAATTTGGCAGCATTTCTTCGTACATCTTTTCCAGTAACAGCTGCAGCTTCTTTGCCTGTTGTGTTTTCCTTCTGTGATGGGTTGCAGTCAAGTGTAGTTATGGGAGATGGCTGCTTCTGCTTGTAAGTGTCGAAGCCAAGCAAGTTTTGGCTAAGTTTTTGCTCTTCTTTCTTCTTTCTCTTTTCTTGTCATTCTCTCCTCTCTTGTGTCTTGGCAGTTGCTGTGGGAGCAATAGCTTCAGCAAATTTGCTACAGGAGAAAAGGCAGAAGCTGCCATTACTAAGTATTACATAGTTAATACTGATGGACTTTTTCTGAGAGTTAAGAGCATTTCAGGTGTTAAATCCACTCTGCAGTTTTAGAAACATTTGTGGTTTGTATGGATGCTGAGGGTCTATTTCAAACCCCGTTTTCTGAGGGTAGGACTAGGGGCCATATGGTGGATGCAGAACGATGGGACCTGTCAGATCAGTGTTTGGCAGGTTCCTTTCCTCACAGGGTGCCACATTCCCTGGAAGGAGAGGGAGGCATGACTGAGCCTGGCTGTGCTGAAGGGCTGCAGGTGGAGCCCAGCTCCCCTCAGGAGGCTGGTGGGGACAGGAGCTGAGTGCCTGGGCTCAGCGTGGACCGTGTGGAACCAGTGACCTTCAGGAGGGTGCAGGGGTTTGATGGCTGGGCGCTGGTGCCTGGCTTTTAGGGCAGTGTCAAGGTTGAAGGCAGGCAGTGCTGCAGATGGTGATTGCAGTCCCTGCTACAAAGGATGCTTAAATCAAAATGTAATATCTGATGCTTTTAGCTCTGGGTGTGTGTTAATCAGCCATGTGTGTAAACCAGGATGATGACCTTCACAAACCCTCAGCCATTAGTTAATTCAAACAAACTAAATGTTTCACCACTCACAAATGCACAGAGGTTGAATAAGTGAAAAGAAAAGAGATTAGAAGCTTTATGTGTATATAAAAATCACCAAGTTGAGAACAGTAATGGTATTCAAATGATTAGTTTATACCCAGACGGAAAGATCTTTTCTTTATGCAGAAAGTTAATATGACATAGCAATTTATGCCCAAAGGCACAGGTGTGACATGTAGCAGCAGGTTCAGAGGGGTCTGTTTGTTTTGATTTTGTATTTTCTCACTTAAAATACACATTAATAATAATAATAATAATAATAATAATAATAATAATAATAATGTTTTTATCAGTTACTAGGGTGTCTTCATCATGCTACATTTTTTAATACAAGAGTTAAGAAATCCAGGCGAGTTCTTTCTGTTGCTAATGTAGTACACTTACTATGTATTTATATATATATATATATATATTTAAATGTACTGTACCAGCAGATAAGAAATCAAGCTCACCTTCTGGTTCAGATTTAATGGTTTACGTCAAGGTAAAATTTTCACAGTACTTAAGTGAGATTTTTTACATGCCATCAGATGCAGACAGGAATTTCAGACTCCCACTAAAATTGATCTGTTTCCAGAATGAACATTGCCAAATCATGTAGGTGCTTCAGAGCATTTTACCCTGTTCCTTCCCATATTTCATTGTTTGTGTGCAGTGACTTGCTTGAATAAATCAATTTCTGTGAATTCTTCTTTTTTTTCCAGAAAGAGGTCTCTCTCTTGTCCTGTACCAATATTCCAGATGGTCTTCCCTCTTCCCTGCATAACCTAAATGGGGAATACCTCCCCAAAACCATGTCTCCAAAGCAGTTTGGATCTATCCAAGCAGCCATTCTTTCTTGTTGTAAGCTCTCCCTTTCTTAACCTATCTCTCAAAGGGGACAAAGCCAGCAGTCCCCCTTTTCCCGCCTCTGTATGCAGGGGCTCAGCCCCCTCTCTGTGACCAGTGCAGGCTGAACTGGACCAGTGGTTCTGATCCCTCCCTCCTGAAGCAGCCCAGGGAGGCTCTGTCCTGGCCGGGTGGCTCAGGCAGGCTGGGTTTGTCCCAGGGTGGAAGAGCAGGAGCTTCTGCCTGCCAGCCCTCCAGGCAAGCCTGCTGGGAAGGGGAAGCAGAGACTGGGAGTATTTAGTCTGCTCACAGGCTTTTGGAGCTGTGCAGATGTTACCCTGCCCAGTGACCGGGAAAAGGCTGCACACTGCAATTGACAGTGATGAAGACAACCTAAACTTAAAACAGCAGCTTCCTTTTACCTACACTACTTGTGAAGATTTTGGCAATGTAGATTATGTGATCAGGTAATGCCTTGTAGTAATTTTTTTTTCCTAGGGTCTAGCCTAGTGTTAAAAATTTGTCCCTGATGTCCTCTTACTTCTGCAATTTTTATTCAAATAATTCAATTAGTTAAATAAATTGT
This sequence comes from Pyrgilauda ruficollis, assembly GCF_017590135.1. Taxonomy (NCBI): domain Eukaryota; kingdom Metazoa; phylum Chordata; class Aves; order Passeriformes; family Passeridae; genus Pyrgilauda; species Pyrgilauda ruficollis. Next base: position 2,512,225 of record NW_024530599.1, read on the forward strand.
ACTTAAAATATAATTTTACAGATTAACAGTCCTCTGCAACTAAATTTTAATAAACATTAAATATCTTCTGGCTTCACAAAAATAGAAGCCTAATGATAAGCAAATATCTTAAAAGCCTCACAGTATTTAGGAGTCTTTACATTTTTAGCAAGCTCTTTTCACTATAATCGGTAAGCTGCATTCTGCCTTTGATTTACTTTCTCTAACTACATTGATTTCCATAGCCTAATATATATTTAATTTGTAAGGATGTGATTGCAACTAATATTACAGAGCTTTTAAAGGACAATAAATTCTAGACTATGTTTTATAGATTTTTTAATTATTTTTTATTCTCCAAATATTTTTAACCACTGAGGAAGGTATAATTTCTCATTGTTAGATTCCCATGTGTTTTTTATTTATTGCAACTTAGGTTGCATTGATATGGAGTGGTGTGCTCACATTTTCCATTCTGCTTTCCAATGTAGTTCTTGATTCGTAAACTGTTAATCTGATTTATAAACTAATTTTTTAAAGAGGAATTCAGGTGGATGCACAGTTCCTGAAGTTCCTTATCGCTCAGTTGACTCCCAGACATTTGGGATGTACAGCTGATATGGCCCTTCTTTGCAGGCAAGGAAATAAAACTGCAGAACACCTGAAAAAAATAGGATGTTTGGGATGTAAACAAGAAGAAGTTTATTCCCAAATCTAAAGATGGACAGAGAAAAGTGGAGGCAAGTGTTGGAACTCCACTATCCAGGAGAACTGTAGCTGGTGTGCATACCCAAGGCCATTCCAGCATTCTGTACAAGTGGAATGCTTTGGTACCCATCTCTCTGTTTTCCTTAGGGTCATAATGAAGTTTCTTTGAATTACCTTAGTTCTGCCTCGTAATGCTCATTTTCAGCTTTGATGATTTAAGTTGTGGTGGATTTAACAAATGCTGTGGATACCCCAGGATATAATGGCAATTTTATTGAATTTATAGAAATGCAAATGAAATTTGCATTTTGTAATTCAGATGTCTTAGCAATAAGATAACACATGCCTTAGATTGTCGATTCCCACTGTATGGGAATTTTTATAGCTGTGTTGATTGATAGTATTGACATAGGCTGTGCCTTTCCCTAAGAAAGGATAGCCAAAAGAAAGGCAAATTTGACAGCAAGAGAGGGCTTCCAACCAGAGTGAGAAGGAAGTTTGAAAGGAGGAGGTTTGTGATTTAGCATGACTAGTGATTATTTGGATTTAGGAAAAGAGATGAGGAAGTTACTCTAAGCAGAGGGGCTTCACATGGCAAATATATAAATCAGTTATTGCCAAGTATGGAAGAAAAAAATGACCAAAAAAAAAAATAAAAAGAAAAAGTGGCTTACAAATTTCTTTTCCAGTCTCTGCTTATCAAGATGAAACATCTGCTTCAGCAGTACAGCACTGACACCGAGCACGGACACGGGGAAGTGCTGCCCACACCAGCACACCTGAGCTGCCCTGCGGTGATTTACTGTTTGGCTGTGAGGGATGGGATGCTGCAGGTTAAACTGCAAAGGCTTCCAGTGAACTTGGACAAGCATCACATATGGAAATTAGCATTGGCACAATTAATTTTTGTTTGTTATAGTCTTAATGTTGCTAAGCTACAGAAAGAAATGGATCACGCTGAGGAAGTCTACAAGTTGCTGACTGTTTGCACAGAATCTTTTAAATATTACACTAATCCTGTGCTATAGCTTAGCTTTTATTTAGTGTAAATAAAATGGGTTCTTTATGAAAAGCCACCATCTTAGTTTTAAAACATTCTCGTCTTTACTTGTTATGAGAAGACTTGTACCTATAAATATCAAAACAGCTTTGCTTAGATCAGCTGCTTCATCAGAGGAGTTCTTGGTCAGACATGTACAGGCAGGAATATGATCAACTCCTCTATAGTGCCAAAGAACAATACATTTTTATTTAAGACTTGCACAAGCGTTCATTTATAGCTATAAAGGAATTTCACAAATAACATAGTCCAGGTTCAAACCCACAAATAAATACGATTGACCTATGTCATGTTAATTATATTGCTTCCTAAGATGAAGTGCTTAACCTAACTCTCCCCCATGAATTCCCAGGGCAGACATGGATTATTAGAGCTTGACATATAGAAGGTGAATCCTTATGGTTTCATAGGCTGATGGAACAGCCAGAAGAAGAAAGGTGAAATCTTGACCTCAGGATGGAATTGAAGCCATCTATGAATGCTTCTTTTCCTCTGCATCTCTCTCCCCCACTCTCCCTCCTTAGCATAGCTTTTGATACTTTAGTAAAACTGAAAAGGGAGCTTGATTTTTGTTTTTTCTTTCTGCATTGACCATAAATTTAATTTTGATTTGCATGATGACCCAAGCTCATTTGATATTGAAGATTGAAAACATTTTAGGGAGGGAATAAAGACAGACCTTTGATGTTTCCTTTTTTACCTAATCCTCCTGTTTTGAACTCTTCATGAAATTATTACAAAATCTTACTATAGAGAGAAGAATTTGTCATACAATAGTAAACAAGTTTTAGAGTAGCAGTAAATGCATCAAATGTGTGAAGTACTTTTGTTGTTTATACTTCTGAAAAAAGTAACATTAGAGCCTGAAAGTATAGTACTTGTTCTGAAAACTTTTGCTCTTCTCCAGTCAAAATTTACAGCTCTCTTGCACTGCAGAGACCTGTGTCTTTGTATTTTTCTGTGGCCTCAGCTTATTTGGCAGTGCCTTACTTTAGAGACAAGGAGTATTCTGACCAGTCACAGAATTTTCACCTGTGCTTTCTGAATGTTTCCTCATTGTCTCAGAACTGTTACAAAGTCTAATGAAACAGATATGATGGTTTTAAACTCTATAAAAGTGTCATTATCGGGCTTTAATTTTATATGTTGCATCAAATATATGGGTTTCATTTCAGGGCACATTAGAGGAGATACTTAGGTGGTATCTCCTCCAGAAGTAATTAAAATTATACTTAATATTAAAATGCTATATTAATTATTTCTGGGCAAGGTACTTCCTTCTAAAATGCATTCATTCTTTTTAGTGGTGGAAAGCTAGTACTCAGCAAATAAGGACTTCCAGTAAACTGAGTATTTATCATATAGCAAAGTATTACAAATCAATTATTTAAACTACTGTTATATTTTACTTCTATGAATATAATATCTTCCCAGGTGATTTATTTTGCAGATGCTTAGGCATGCCATTCACAATCCCATGGGAGCTGGACTCAGAAATCAATTTGTGGCTCTTAAATATTAGATAATTTTAATTTCCTAGAAGGAATAAGAACCCATATGTGCTAACAAATACATAGGTGAAGAGTCCTTGATGCTAAGGATGCAAAAAAATCAGTCCATGGTTAGCACATGAGACAGTTCAGTCAGAGCCAGTAATGAACCCACTATACACATGGCGTGGTTTCAATTACAGCTTTATGTGAGTAGACGGCATGGTGCCAGAAACAAAAGATTGAAACAATTTAAATGCTTCTCTTCATGGTTCAGATACTTGAGCCTCCGGTTTCTGTTCCCTTATTAATGTTCACTTTTATCTGTGCAGAACTCAGGCTTGGAAAATAGGAATTCACTGCTTGAATATGTAGAATGTCATCTTGTTAAAGGACGCTGTAGTATGATCTGGTAATATATCACTTAGTTAATTATTTGCTGTGTGATAGTTGCCTTCAAGGTTTATGTGCTCAAGGTCAAGAACTATATCTAGAAATTGCTAATTTGTCCCAGTCAAAATTAGAGAAGTTCTTCTAATAGACAGTTAGCAAAATAAAGGTCGTAGTCCCCTCTTCATATAATTACTTAGCAGTTAAATCACTTACACCTCCAGCAGTGTCATCTCTTCGCCACCTCCACAACCTGAGGGAGGGAGCGAGGCAAGTCCTTGTGTCTGCAGGAGGCTGCAATCTCTGTTCCTCTCGTGGAAGGCGTCTCAGTGCCCCATGCTCTGTGAGGAAGAAGAGCAGTCCCTGTTGCAGGGTGTGAGATGCTCGGGCAGCCCTGGCTCTGCCCTGTTGGGCTGCCAGCCCCACGCTGGCCGGGTTGGCTCGGGTCAGGCCAGCAGGCACCAGTGCTGCTCCTGCAGGGCATTGGGGATGCCTGATGGCACAGCCTGCTCTTGGAAGGTCTTTGCAGGCTCTGTGCCATGAGCTGTTAGCTTTTGCAGCCTTGTGCCTCCGTGGGTGTTGCGGGACACTGAGGTTGCAGAGCAAGCACTTTATGGAGACTGTGCAGAGCCACCTGTCCTGGGATGCCCAGCAAAGAGGGAGCTGGTGGCATTCCTATGGACCTCTGCCCTGTTCATCTCTATTACAGAGCCAGTGGCTCAGGAATGGAAAGAGAATTAATCACTTTATTAAGCACTCTGAGATGTTTTCTAAAGATTTTGAGCACACTTTTAACGGAACCAAAGCTTCCTAATAGCCTCAATTTATTTATTTTTTTTTAACAGGCTGTTTAGGCATAATAGATTTTCAGTTGTAAAGCTTATTAAAATGGAAGAATAATATAGTCAGGTTTCCAGTTGCCACTACACTAAGTTATTATTGTATGATAAAGCAAAGTAGGAATTGTGGAGTATTTAGTACTTTTCTTCCAATGAAATCATTTAATGTAACTCAAGGTACATAGCTGTGAGCAGAAGGTTTGCCTTGATGTATAAGTTGGTAGTTGGTAAAGCTTATTTGCTTTGTACAGCTAAAGCAAATTAATAAAAATATATTGGAAGGGTAATTATCTCTTTGTCTACCTGTATTAGGATTTTACAACAACTTGCTTTATAAAAGAATCTATGTTGATGCCTATTAAATCCAGTGATGCATATTTGCTTGAAAAAGAGTGTATTCCATCCAACTGATTGTGTCAGTCACTCAAAGTAGTTTTGTTTAACTGCCACCATTATAAAGGACTTCAGGATTTTCTATGAGTCACTCCTTTTTGCCATTCCAACATGCATTCTGTTATCACTATTGCACTGGTTTGTCCTCTCATCCAGGAGGATTTGCCTGCCACACATGACCTCTCTCACAAAACCATCTGACATTCCTGAGCCAGCCTTCTTGGCTAGGATGCATCTTAACTCCATATGAAATGGTTCCTGCTGCTAGAAAGTATTTGTTTCTTAAAATACTTCCTTCCTCTCCCCCAAAACAGCAGTAAAATGTCATAAATGCCTGGATAAATATGGGTTTGGGGATGCAGTCTATTGTAAGTGCTAATGCTGCCAAAAATACCATCATCTTTTTCATATCTGATTTCTATTTTATTAACCTTGCGACAGTGTGCCTTGTCCTTAATATGACTGTTCTTTTCTTTCTTTTTTTTGTATGACCAGACCATAACCCGATATCTAAATTTTTTCAGTCTTGATTTCTTGTTCTCTAGTTATCACAATTACTTATTCAAATCATGGTGGTTACTTCCTTGAGCTTATTGACTCTGCTTTCTAAATTCACACCTATCATTGTTAAGTACTTCAATTTGATACGAATTTTCATATCTTGAAATGGAGAATCAGGATGAGAACCCTGGTTCATCTTTGCAAATTTAAACTAGATCCAACTACTTTTTTCTTGTTCTGATATGTAAAATATAAAATAAGTAATTTAACTATGTGATCCTTTATTTCCATAAAATAGTTTTGACTTCTGGAAAAGGTTGAGAGTGAAAATATATAAGTGAACTGAGTTGTGGAGGTCCTTGTGGAATGTGAAATGTGTTTGGAATTAAGGCTTACACCTTCATATCAAACTAATGTCTAAACTTTCTGCAGTAACCTTCCTTTCACTATATTTATCACAGTCAGGCAAAAAAGTTCTACATAAAACTCATAATTCTCAGTTTGTCTTTAACTTTGAGGAAAAATTACTTTTACTTTATAAAGTGAAACATCAGTTTAATTTTTACTAGATATATCAAATTAAGATAAAATGGATTCATCTATACTTCCTAAAACAAGAGAGGGAAATAACAGAGAAACAAGTCTCTTTGTTCTGTGTGAAAGAGAATACTTAATCACACATCAGCACAGAATTAAAAAACATAGCAATACATGAAAGTATTCTTTTTTTCTTCACTGAACAAATTAATTGCCAGCAATGGAAAAGAACTACAAAGTGCTGTTTAAAAATAAAAAAATACATATCTTAAATGTAATAAACAGGAGCTAGCACAGTTAAAATGAAGCTCCAAAAATCAACTAGCAACTGGCAATTGGTTTTGGGTCTCATCAGTTTGAAATACATATCAAACAGCTTTATTGCAAAAGAAAATTTGAATGAGTAATTTTACATGTGCGATTTTCTGTGACAGACTCGGCACAAAAGCTGCTGTATAAATGTCAAATGGACACTCTTCCAGCTTAATTCATTTCATAGCTGAAATCTGGCCAAAGTGGAGGTCCTAAGCCAGATAATAATATTCCTTGTAATGTTCCTCACAATATTGTTGTTGTGCTTTTGTAAAATAGGTAGGAATGATCTTCAGTATTCACGAGGAAGTAGCATTTGTCTATTGCTAGGTATGCTGACAAGTGTAGAAAGGGGATAAAGGGAAGAAATTAGTACCAAGAGAGTGAGAAGGATGCAGGATCCTTATCCCTTTCCACTGACCTACAAGACAGCAGTATGTTGCACAAATATAAGGGATATATCATCATGCAACTGGAGATCTCTGAGAAATTGCAGCATTTATGCTGTGTAGTCATATCCTTCTGCCTTTTTTGGGGGGTGGAATGACCTTAAACATGATATTCAAGGAATAATCACTGGAGTTAATTCTGTCCTGCAGATACATTCCATTCAAGTTTGCTTGTAAAAAGATAGTGGTTTTGTTTTTTTAAGATTGCCAGTATAAAATATAAAATGTTTTCACAAAATGCAGGAACCTAGACAGGGTTGAAAAAGATTCTTCAGGAAAAGAAAAATCCTTCAAAATTCCTGATGAGCATGTGGCTGGTACGTGCTTTACACCTCCAACTTCCCAATAATGAGACGAGAGGTATGGCAGGGTCAGGGCTGGCCTTGGAAGAATCAAATGTAAAATAACCCAAGGGAGAGCAGGGAGCTGATCTGCAACGTATGGAGATGAAAATTAGAATTCAGTATTGAAATATTTTGGAACTTATCCTGATTTCTGTGTCTTACTGATTATATTGGGAGTAAGTTGTCAGTCATATTGATCTTCTGGTTGTATTCAAATACAGAGAACATTTTTCAATAACAATAATGTATGAGCTGCACATAAAAAGAATCTGAGCTGCCACAAATTTTCCCCATAACACATAAATAGAGAAATGTACATTTAATTAGCTTTCTCTCTTTTTTAGCACTTTTTGTGGTTTAAATGCTTATCTCTAGCATGGTGCTGGTATTTTTAGCAGCATAGTAAGGGGGTTTTTACTCACTGTCATACTACACATGGTTCATCACACTGCAATAGATCAGAGTAGATCAGATGTAGCTGCATGACTAAAATTTTGTGCCAGGTTAGCCTGTCTGAGATGGCAGTTTAATTGTCCTGAACCACCTTCATACTTGAAGATAGTAGTTTATTAAAGGAGAAAAAAAATGTAGCAAGATGGAACTTTGTGTGTTGTTCACAGGCTGGATGACTAATGGGGATTCACCTTTCTAGTTTAATCTGTTTCTCTTCACTGAGCAACACCCATCAGCTCTCCAAAGTGTGTGTTTTTTGTGGTCTTCAGTCAATACTATTTATAGCAAATCAAAATTTTGCTGTGTGGTTTAGTTTCAAGTATTTTTTTTTAAGCTAGCAAGTGGGTTGGTTCTGACTTCCACTAGTCAGGGTTGGTAGCAACTGATGAGAAACAGATTAGATTACTGCTTAATGATGACGTCTTCAAAAGCCCTGCAGTGAGTGAGGAAGATAAGTCCCAGGGAAAATCAATGGACTCAGGCTCTGGAGACAGTTAGGTGAGAAGAAAATGTTTCTGTAATGGCCTAAATGGTCGCTTTCTCTCATGGTCTCTCAGTTGTAATATACAAGAGAGCATGGGTCTGTGTAAAAATATCCAGCATCTCTGACCATTTTAAGGCTGTTAAAAGTCTGAGTGCTAGATGTTTATCTGATTACTAACTCCTGCTCTTACCTAACTTCAGCAGCAATGGACTAAAGCATTTCTTAAGTAGAAACTGTGGGGGAAAGAACACTCAAAAGCCAGAGCAAGCCAAAACAAAACAAGAAAACATCCCTTCACTTGGACTGGTGGCTGTGCAGGTGGCAAAGAATAAAATATGTATTCAAAATCATACACGTTATTATCCAGTTCTTTGGGTTCTTGGTTTTATCATCTTTAAAAGGTTGGGGTTTAGTACTCATGCTCATTTTAGGCATACATTTGGTGTTTGTTCACATCATACCAAAAGGATATGATTTGCTCTTACAATTTGCCAGGCACCACAATTTTCACATTTCTAGGTGGTGGTTTTCAGTTCACTCCCCTTAATCATTTATGTGGTTCTTAGGTTGGTTTTCTGTGAATGCTTTGAGGAATTCATTGTTCTCCTTCCTGGCCTGTTAAGTATCAAGAATAAATGTTCACTGTTATTGGGCTGGTGGCACAGCATTCAGATAATGAGGAGGAGGAAGAGGAAGGGAATTCCAGTCCTGATAATATGTTTCAAGAGAGAAATTAAAGTTTTTCAAGAGCTAAATGATCAGTCATGTGTACTCTGCTGGACAGTGGTACCAGTGTTATGTTGCCTTGATGTTTATCTCTGCCTCATAAGGTTCCTTGAGTGACACTCCTGTGTTACAGAAGTTGAACAAATAATGAATTAGAACCTTATTTTCTGCCCTGTTATCATGTGGTACAGCACAGGAACTGTTTCTAGTCTTCCATGTTCTCTGAATTTATGTCTTTTTCTTGGTTTATGTCTTGGTACCATGTTGAGTTCCTGTCATCTACCTATTGGATATTCAAAGTTAGGGGTTTTAAGCCCATATTTGAACTCATGCTGTGGGATTTTCTTCTATTGCAATGACGCAGGAAAGCTCTGTGGGCAGATAAAATACCAATTCATTGGTTTCTCCATAGGTTAGAAACAAGAAGATGGGGCCCCCCTGGCTGAGGAAGTAGCTCCACTTTTTATGGGATTTGCATAAAAAGAAGTGTTCACACACTGAGTGACAGTAGTCCCTGTGGCATGGTGGTTAAATAGCACCCAAATTGATGAACGAATTTTCTTGCTGCAGTATCACTTCACCCATTTTGGTGAGCCCTTGTGTTACAGACTGGAGAGGGCGACAGAGATCTGGGAAGAGATTTGTCCAGGCTGCCTTCGGCTGGCAGTGAGGTGGGAAAGCAAGCTGGGAGCTGGTCTGGAATTCTACCTGACTGTGCTCAGCACAGAGCATCTTCTGTCTTTGCACCAGACCAGCTCCGTGGCAGAAGGAAAAATTGTAATTTCTGAGAGTGTTTTATGTATTGTTGTGCTGAACATTTTGCACTGATGCTTCTAACAACAGGGGAAGATCTGTGCAGCCTCAGAGATCCAGCAGAAGAGCTTGATGCATAAAAGTAAATCTTATCTTAATTGCAGCTTGCTTGTCAAGGATGGATGCTTGAGACAGAATTTCAGTGGCTGTTCAGGTGTCTTCTTTTTTGTCTAGCTTGGTACATTGACCTCCTTTTTTCCTTTTGCTATGAATTTAAATTCTACTGGGATAGGAACTGTGGAGAAGATTGTGACTAATTTCATTATCTTGCCAGTAGAAATCATTCTGTGTCAATACCAAGGGATGAAAGCATCATAATTTGTGATTTTAGTCAAAGTATGAAGTCATCTGGCTACCTGAGTATTAGCTATGATAAACTTGCTGTTACTGCACTTTTTTCCATCCATAACACTTTAAATGCTATTGTAATAAAGGTGAATGCAGTTACAAAAATGGGCACAAAAGTGAATAATAATTTTTTTTTTTTCAAAGTGCTTAAGACTTTTCATTCTGTGTTAAAAATAACATTTTTTTTAAGTTTGAGGAGACAAATTTGTTTTAGTATAACTGTAGTCTACTCTTTTAGAAGAAAAGATGACTGGAGAAATGTTTCTGGTAAAAGTAAGGATTCCTCTTATGTGGGGAATACCAAAGCTAACATTTGTTGAAATGTAATGATTCATTTGAATGACCAATTTTCTTAATAGTTTTTTGGTTTTAGGTTTTTTTTTTTCCCAAAGATCACAAAATGATTAATAGGTTGATCCAGGCTGCATTCATATTACAGTCTAATTCTGCATTATATATTCTCCAGTGTCAAAGAGCTAAAAGTTCAAATTGGACTCATTTTCATTATCAAGTTAGGGGTGGGGAACTGTGAATTATTCACCTCCACTGAGGAGAGCAGATTCATAAATCTGTTCAAAGGAAAGTGAAGAAAGGTTTCTAACATGTCTAGAAGATACTAATTCATATCATAATTTCAGTACATGGAGCTGACAGCCAATAGCACTTTTCAGACTAAGGCTCAATATCCTTTCACCAATCACTTTCCTTTCACTGGTATTAGCAAGAGGCTGATTTCCTTCAGAGTAAATTACCCTAAAATGTCTAATTCTATTTTTGCTGGAAATATGGACAAACTAGGTAATTTAATAAGGGAACCAGTAGGTCTACTCTGTGGGTATAAGCATGTGCTGTGATCCAGAGCAGGATCCTCTGGAATGGTATTCCCTATGGTTCTCATATGTCATGGTGATCAGACACCTTTCTGGGCTTTGTGGTAGTTAATAAAAATATGGGTTGGGAAAATAATAAGAGGATGAGTCTTATTTTGACAGTTCATACATCGTTTTACAAATACCTGGTATGTTTGTGGAACAGGAGAAATTAATTCAAACCACAGTTTGTGTCTGTTTTCCTTCATTTCCCTTGAAACATTTATCCTATTTTGTCATAATTTAAACATGAGTTAAGTGCTCTGCATTCTTGAAAATCAAGCAAGTGAAGCATGCAGATTTGTTTCTCACCATGTACATTTTCTGACCAACTGTCATCAACACATTTAAACTGTGCTTCATGTTGGATTGAATTAAGTATTATATTCATGCATAATACTGAGATCAGTTAGGCTGTATTCTGAGCTCAAATTTTCTTAAATTTTGGATAATTCTGTTGATTTAATGAAGAAAACTCAGAGGAAAAAAAGGTCACTTTATCTTAGACCACATATGGATATTATGGAATCATCCAAAGCTATGTAGAGAAGATATTTAACAAAATAATAAGTTCTGAAATAAAAACAAAGCAGAAAATACCTCATAATTTTTACACACATGATGTTTTAAATGCCAGCCTATTCAGCTTTCTGTGAGTCATTTAACTGTTCTTTTCCAGCTTTGAATATCAATAATGACAAGTTTCCTGACATCTGGGTTAAGGTGAAGCTAATGTATCTGTCAGTTAACCTCCTTTTTGTCACCCTGCCATGCTGATAATTTTGTATTGTGGCACAGTCATTAAGGTACTCACTGTCCTCTAGCAGAATTAAAATTTAGGTTTTCCATTCAGTGTGAAGATATTTTTTTTATTTTCTATGCAAAATCTGTATGCTAATCTAATTCTAGTATATAAACTGTATCCTAAGCTGTCCAATGGAGGCAGAAAAAACATTCTCCCTTCCTCATGAGTGATGTAAATTTTGCAAACTTTATTGGTAAGCACAGCAGTAACTAATTATTTAGCAGATATTATCATGCAAAGTTTATTTCAGTGACAATATTAATGAGAAAAAGAAACTATGAATGCAGTAAGTATATTGTGAGGTATTTCATAAATACATAAAATACTTGTGTCACTTTATACTTGTTTTCAACATATTTCACTTCTTTACAGCTTGCATAATAAATTAGTGACTTTTAAATGTGTTCTCCCATTGCTCGTGGCATCGTGTAAGTTATTTGGTTTAAAGTAATTATGCTTCATCACAGATTTATGTTCCAGTCAGAGATTCAAACACTGTTGAGCTCTACGGTGTATGAATGATTGAAAATTTTCAAAAGAGGAGAGTTTTTGAAGGTGTCTGTGTGTTAAGTTAAATTTTTGAATTATTAGGAACATCAAAGCTCCGGCATCTGGGTCAGAGAAGGACCTCCACGGAACTGCTGTTTGAAACCTTTCATTCTTGACCTCCAGGACTGTAATAAACTTTTAAATAATTTTCAAGGACACTTCAGATGCTCTGTCAATTAAACTGCCATGCAAGCTGTTTTCCTGTTGGCCTGTAGCCACTATTTAATACAGTCATTAAAATTTAGTTTTAGGAGATATGGTATGACACATGAAGTGTTTTCATCAAATAGATTTCCTATCAGAAAAAAAAAAAAACTCAAAAATAAAGGGAGGTAGAACAATTATTAAAAAAAAAAAAATGCTAAAAAACCCAACCAAAATTACTGTGATCTTCTAAAGAAGCATTTTAAGAGAATATATGTCTTGGTGACACTCTGCTTTTGTAAATAGCTCATAGGTGGAATATGATGAAAGTAAACAATGAGCTTAGAAGGACATATTATACTACATAACTAAAATGTTATTCTCTTCCCATTCTGGAAATCCTCATGTAGAGCATGCAGTGCTATGGACACACTGAAGGCTCAGTTGTTTTGAGATATATTTCCAATACTGAAAAGCAGAATATTGTGATGAAACCAGAATTCCTTCGTCTGGAAGAAACTTTTGGAGGTGCTGTGGGCAGCACAGGATAGAAGGCAGTGTTGTCTCACTGCTGTTGCAAGAGATGATAATGACCAAAGAAGAAGAGGAGGACTTCAGTGCTGTTCCTTCTCTTGTGACTTTGGGGATATTTTTTAGTTTTTAAATTTGTTTTTGCCCCTTGTCTGAGTTGCAGGGTGGCAGGACTAGCACTGACATCTGCTGTCCCCAAGAGTGCACTGGGCTGTAAGACATGGGTGTGCAAATTTGTTCAGGGCCCTTCAGTGGCCTGTGCTGTGCATCTGCACCCTGCTGGTGCTGCCCGTGGTTATCATGCCAAGAATGGCTACCTAGAACAGAGGCTGGACAGAGTTAAAAGAATAAAGTGGGTGTTTATTAAAGGCCTTTGACAGATACACCTTGGGCAGTCAAAAGCCTGGCAGAGGCTACACCCAAGATGGACAATGGTCACGAGTTTTTTAGACAGATACAAGTTTGGTCAATTTGCATATCAGGGGTTAATTGTCCAATTACAGCTTCAGGGAATGAAGTCGCATTCCCCCAGTTTGCTTTTCCCCCCTCCCAATTCACTCTTGTTTGTACTTCTCAGGGCCTGAGGCTGTGATGGTGACCTTGGTTCCCAGGCCTGGAAGGATTGTCTTGTCTGACCAAACCCTGAGGAGAGCTTGCTAACACTGTATGGAGTTCAGAGTTGTACACTGGTGCAGGGCAGGATCTGAAAAACATAAAAGCTAAAAGTTAAGGCAGCAGTTGAAGGGCCTCAAACACATCTGCCAAGGGGGCTGAGGTGCCGGTTCCTCTCAAGGAGTTCTCTGTGAGTGTAGCGCCTCTTCAGCTCCCCTCTGGCAGGAGGTAAGAGTGCTTCACCTTCAGTTCAAACATTGGTGGCACTACCCAAATAGAGATGGGGAGACATCTGATAACATGTCACTAAAATTACCTGCCTCTGTTTTCAACAAAAATTGAGTTTTATTGAGGTTTGATGTTGCTTAGGCAGACAGTTTGATTTAAGGATAGATAGACATGATGCTGTCAGGAAGGCAGGGATGTCACACATAGCTGAGAGAATCTTTTAGCTGTTGGTCCTTTTGGAGGAAAAAACCCTAAAACAAAAAAATAAACAAACCCCACCAAACCAAACAACCCCCCATAACATTGGCACCGTCTTGTTTTCAAGGTTTGGCCTTTATTTCTGGCCACAATTGACAGCATGTAGGAAGAGAATTCTTTGAAGCTTGCACTCTGCCTTATGATCTTGATATAGTTCTTTTGTTCAGTTGTATGTGTTTGTTTATGAAGGCCACAGTTTCTAAACTTTAAAATTGAAATCAATAAAGCTATTTCCTTGGTTCTGAAATAAGAGCAGCTGATATCCCATTCGTTTGGGAATGGAAATCTTACTTCCCTTCTGGCTTTATGAGAGCTTTAGAGGACTCTTGAGTGGTGAACCCCATCATGCTGATCTCTAGGATGGCCTTTAGAGTTAAGGCCCCATGTTTTATTCCTGTACCTCACACTTAGATTTGTTGTGCAGGATAGCAGGGGTTGTACAGTCAAGTTAGGAGGACTTGTGTCAGGTTGTTGTGCATTGTCTCCTTCTCTCCCTCTCCTGCCCACTGAGGCTCAGATACCTGGATCCTACCTTCTGGAGTAAGTGCAGCCTTCTGTCATTTGCTACACAGCAGAAAATCTGCTTTACTCTGGACATTACAGAATTCTTTTTGTTTTATTTTATTTTTTGGTTTGCTGCTCAGGCATTCAATTGATTTTCAAAGACAATATGGAGGAGTGTGGCTTTGTCCATATGTATGTATTTATTATTGCAGGCATTAATCTCTTGCTTTGTGTAGTTTAGCTCACACCAGCCTGCCTCTCCCTGAAGTTATCTTTCCTTAAGCGATCAGGTTCTGCAATCTGCTGCTTATTGCATCCTCAAAAGCGCGATATAAATTCAAGTCAGGGACATTGTACTCTAGTTAAGGGACTGAGAGGATCGTAAAGAAAAATGAGAGGTATAGCAAATGTGTTTCCAATCTCTGTAGTATATATAATAGAAGGTTTTATTCTGCAATTGTCAGAGAGGATCTCATTAGAGCTCAGACTTTCCTGTTCCTGAAAAAGTTCTCATGTTGGGTACTTTAAAGGGAAGAGTTCACAGAGTTAAGATTTAAGGGCATAGGCTCCCTTCTAATACAGGGAACTGTGATCACAATGGACTGAAAAGTTCATAAGCTGTTTTGAAGGCACTAGTAATATGTACAGTTTGCTTTATTCAGAAGCTCCTTCATGATGCAAGTGCACCTGCAGAGCTGCAGAAGGAAAGGAATTTTCCATTCCATTGTCATCTGCTGCCTCCAAAGGCAGCAGCCTAAAAATAATGGACTGGATCAGCTGTAACTGGATGATTTTTTATTTTTCTTTAATAAACTTTCCAAGGTGGGCTGAAAGGTTTAGGAGCACAAACCCCTCAATTTGGGTAGGCCAGTGGAGGGGAGTTTTAGCCTTTTGAGATGTGCAGAGCTGCCAGCAGTCCCCGTGCCCCTGTGCTCCTGCAGCTGGGGATCTGTGCTCACCTCTGCTCCTGCAGCAGGGCCAAGGCTTCCACAGCCTGCCAGAGCTCTGCTGCCCTGCACCCATGGCGTGTGCTGGAAGTATTGATATATTGTTATATATTTTATAAAACTAGTAAAAACTAATAGAGAAATCTGAGAAACCCATGTTTGGATCCCTTGTTCTAAGCCTGACAAGTGGAATAAATCAATTGTCCTCTAGAATCTGTCTCCCAGGAGTGTTTCAGAGAGAAACAGGTGTCCCCAAACAGCACAGGTTTGAGTTCTTGAATAACATACTGAAATGGAAGTACATTTAATAATTTGATATATAAACCGAGGAAGGGAAATGATGGTTGGAGTTTCTGGCCCAAGTTCAAGAAGGCTTCTAACTTTGAAAATTACATTTTTCAATTTTTATCATTTTAGTCTACTATTTTTTTCTTGCTTTGCTTTTCCATTCCTTGTCCCTTCTATTGACCTGCTGAAATGCTTTATTCATAATATTTTTGCTCTTTTATTGAAAAGCCCACATGAAAGGGTTTTCATTTTTAAAACCCTTCTATTTTTTAATATTTAGAATTATTAAAGCTCCTTGTCCCAAAGCAAAATGTCCTTTCCCAGGTGGGTGCATGTCTGTTAGAGGGAAGATACTTTATGCTGGTGCTGTTGTTTGGAACTGGTTCACATCATAACACAGTAAAATATTGGTGACTAAGCTGAGTAGCTGAGCCTTTTTCTCTAGTTTGGCTGTTCTTCCAAAAAGCCATGAAAACATCATTTTTCTCTTTGCAATAGGCAACCTAATATCAGTATGGTGCTTATTTTTCTAAACTAAAAATAAAAAGAAAACCATACATTTCTGATCTGCATTTGAACTGTTCTTTCAGGTCTCACACATATTCGTGTTGATGATCTTGTTAAACCTTTTCAACAAATTAACATTATGGGGAAAAAAGAAGAAATCAGAACCCAAACCATGAGATTGGTCAGCTTTGGAGAGTCCCAGCTCAAGCCTGACATAGTGAACACTTACCATATGTTTGATTTTAAGGAACATTTTGATAGTTTCCTATGATAGTTTCCTAAATGTATTTATTTTAATTCACAGATGGGTATCATATTTAGCCAATGTGAGAATAATCTTTGAAAAATCTGTTGCTTTTTAAAATCAAATTTCTGAACTTGAGATATACTGACAACACATCCGACAGAATCCTGGAAGCTGATCCTGGTGGATTAGGTCACCTTGTTCTAATATGGAAAATAGTTTTAAAATTCCTAATTCTGTATTTTGGGATAATGATTAAATGCTGTTTGGGCTTATAGTGATGCATCTAATTATTCACTTGGAGATCTCTTCCATATTCTTACTAACTGCAGGATGAAGCCATTATTGCAATAATTTCTGAAGTTCTAAACTTTTCTGAAGCTCTAACTTATTTTACTCATTTATTTTAATTCCAGTTTCATGCTGTAATCCTTTCAGAACAAAACCAAAATGCTTTGTGTTGGAGGAATGAGCTGGTCTGAGTTGGTTTATGGTCATAGCTACTGAGGTGAATTTTCCTGAATATGCAAAATAATATGAAATAAGACAAACTTAGCTTGGGCTAGAAAGCAAATAATTGCTTCTGTCTTGTAGATGGCCTCAAAGCTGGAGACTTGAGCTGGAACAGATCCTCTGTCCATGTCCCATAAAGGTGTGAGAGTCTGCTGGGAAATGGGCTGGTTCTGGCATGGGGGAGGCACTGGCTGGGTGAGCTGGGCACCTGTGCTGGGAGCTTTCCCCATGGAAAATGTCTGCATATATAGCATTTCCTACACTGACAGATATGCATGTCTGCATGTAGATAAAGATCTTTCTTGCTCCACAATAGTGCATGTACTGAGTCTTGAGGAACTACAGCATTTTAGCTGAAGGAATGAAGGCTTGGAGTGTTGCTGTAAACCTTGGACTGGTCACAAGTGTCAGACTCATTGCTGTCAGAAAGTACTTCTGTGGGAAATGACTAAATCCAGAGAGAAGAGCCTGGACAGGGACCAGGATTGACATTTGGGCTTGATGATATAATGAGACTTTAATAAGCCAGTAACAGGCAGCCTCACAAAATGAAATGAGCAAAGATTGCAAACACAGAGATCAGTTCCTTGGATCTTAAATACAGAAATTGTATTAATCTGTATTGATAAAAATTAATTGCTTATTTTATATGGTCCAGATGTAATTATAGATCAAGATAACATTTCTTAATAAGGCAACATAGCCTTTTGAAGTTTCAAACCTTGTGAACTATTGCAGCCATGGCTTTGGGAGAGCTGGAGCACAAGTTCTGTTCCTTCTTCATTCATTCTGGCTTTTCCCCTGCCCTCACCCTCTCATGTGCTGCCTGTGCCCTTTCTGCTTTGATTCCATTTGTTCTGGGCTGCTACATTGACTCTGGGGTCACTGTATTTAGGCCTGAGTTTAAAATCTCAGTATTGATGTTTTATGTTACAGTGTTTTGATGGCCTATCAGGCCTCCAGAAACTTTTATTTTCACATTTAAGTTCAGTAAACTGGCTTTACTGCAAGACATGTATAAGTATGCACAGGGTTATGGTTGGAAATTTGCTCTGCAGAGCCAGGTTTATTCATTCCCTTGAAAGACAGTGATACAGGAATCCTTCCCCAGAACAAATCAATGTCACACGGCCTTCAATCAGCAGAAACAAGGAAAATAAAGAAGTGAAACTTTTGAAACAATGTACCATTTCTTGCCTATTCATTTCTGAAGATGTATCTCAGGTCATTGTAATGTTATTTTATCATAGCATTTTTACTGTGAAATGTATAGGAGGACTGCAGTGTGAGTTGTTAATTACTATTTTTTTATAATACTACTATTTTTTAATAATGCTTGATTTTTTATTTTTTTTTCCTCATGAAATATCTAATCTTCTAATTCAGGTCCTGTTTGCTCTGGTTTTGGTTTATCTGGGCAATAACTAATGGGATTGCAGGTAAACATAGTCCTGAAAAAATGAACAGGTCTTTTCTTTTTTTTTAAAAAAAACAACCCTGTCCAAAATTTAGGTGCTAATTTACAGCAGGCAGGTCTGAGGGAAACAACAAACAGATGCCCTACACAGATCACTGAAGATCCTTTTTCCTCTCTGTTGCTCAGCTTCAATTTTCTGTGAAGTCACTGTTGCACTTCTTTTCTGATTGCCCTGGTATTTTAAGCTTTCTGCCAAAATAGGTGCTAAAGATCTTTTGTAGAACAGAATGTGAAAGAAAAATAACACTTCGAGGTACACTAGAGAAGAAAAAAGATCATAGCCAACACTTTTTACTGGCCTTGAGAAAAGTCTTTTTTGTGCACATTAGCCTCGGCACACCCGTGTGTGCTGTGCACGTGAGCTCTGCTGGAAGGCAGCACTTGCTCAGAAGGCTCTGCTGGGGTTTGCAGTATTTTACATGTAGCCTCTGAGTCTGTGTGTTTCCTACTTGTGTAAAAGCTATATCTGAAAAACAGGAAGGATATATCTAAAAAAAAAAAAAAAGAACAAACCCAAAAGTTACTTTAATTTGGTTTACACCATTTTATCACAAAAGTGATTTTAAAAATGCATTTTCTTAGTCACACGTTTATTTGACAGCTCTAAGACATTTTCTCCCTGAAACAGTACAGGTGTGTCAAGGAAAAATAGAGATTCTGAATTTTTTTTTTTTTTTTAATTTGTAGAATTATTGTGTGCTTGCTTTTTTCTAAAACCTTCTCAGACCTCTCTGACTTCATCAAGTAA
This sequence comes from Pyrgilauda ruficollis, assembly GCF_017590135.1. NCBI lineage: Eukaryota > Metazoa > Chordata > Aves > Passeriformes > Passeridae > Pyrgilauda > Pyrgilauda ruficollis. The sequence goes on from NW_024530599.1 coordinate 2,531,275, forward strand.
ATTGAGGGGGAAAAAAGGAAAACAAGGAAAAATCAATAAAAAAGAAGTGATGTGACACATAAGTTTTACTAGTGGGAGGACAGCAGTTCTAAGTCACTGTTTCTACAGAGGCTTTTTGCTGTTTTTCACCCCCCTGTATCCACAGCTGTTCCTTGTCCATGCTGAAAGCAGCACACTAGAGCTGATTGGTGACTGGAGGTAGAAGCAATAATTAACTAATGGCAGGAGGGACATCTTTTAATGATGTTAAAATTGAGGAATATAAAAGACTGGGTATCTCAATGGCTGTAGTCACAAATGCATCTGTGTTGCTGTTTTCCTCACTGGGTTTTGTTTTTGGTGAAAACTCAGCATTGTTTCTTCTTGTTAACATGAGGTAACTGGAAAAAGTTCCATATCACTGTTCACCATTCCCACTTGACTTGACATTTTGGTTTTTCAGATGAGGCTCTAATAACCTTCCTAAGCTCTGCTGCCTCTAATGATGTCCATTCAATAAATGAGATTTGAGCACAGCTGCCATGCTAAACAGTGCACTTGTACATAATTGCAAAAAAAACCCCAAAAAACAACTGCCCTGAGAATTAATATTTAGCATTCTAGTAAAAAATAGAATCAAAAATACTTTTTTTTATAACCAGTACAGTTGCCTTGATAGATTTTTTTCCCCTTTGAAACGTGATTATTTTGCTGACATGCCTGTTTGTCCCTTTGTCTTAAAGTGATAGTGATTCAGAAAACTTGCTAATGTGATAATTCAGTTTCCTGTTGACATTACATTTGTCTTTGACAGCATAAGCTGTGGACCTGCAGAAAGAAGGACCAGAGCACTGCAGAGGTTAAGGCCCATCTGGCCCTGTTGAAAAAGAAAATTAGTATATGTGAAAAATTAGTATAGAAAAAATAGGCAAAGTATATTAAAAAATAAAGATACAGTAGACCTGCACATTTATTTATTTTTTTAGTAATTTTCACACTTTCGTTTCAATTCTTTTTCATGCTCTACTAAATGATATTTTGAGGAGAGGCACCAAAAGATATTTTTACTGTACGACTAAACGTGGGAAGAACCTAAGTGGCAGAGAATGCTCCTGGAGAGAAAATGACAGAATAGATGCTCCATCTGTGAGGATTTTCTTGTTTGCCACAGCTCTCTGTCAGGCCTTTTATTTCTGATGTTCTGTGTTTGTAAACTGGTAACTTTCTGCAAATCATTCAGATGGAGCAAAGAACCCTTTAGCCAATATTTGTTTCCAAACAGCAAGAGCTGATGGTGAACATGTCGGTGACCTTTGGTGGCTCCTGGAAATGCAGGAATTGAGAGTGCAGTGAGAGGCAAAGGCACTGCAATGTGCTTGGAGTGTGGTGGGAATGTGTGACAGCATGTGCTCCCAGCAGCTGAGCTGCAGGACGCCTGCAGAGATGGCATTTCCTGCTCCCTGTGTTGTTGTTGCAGGGGGTGTTGAATGCAGAGCTCTTCCTTGGAGTGAGCAGGAGAAACTCAGCTCAGCTCTCACACAGGTTGGGCAGTGGGGTCCCCCAAACCCACTGCCCTGTTTGCCACACTGCTGGAAGATATTGCGTGAGCAGCTCTGTAGTGGTACCTGAACATGTGATCAATCCAGCAGATTAATCACATTATTCTTTGGGATGTAAGTTTTCCTCTGGTGTGAGACTGTGTGTGTATATGCACAGGCACACACATATATAAACTGTGTATATATATATCTATATATACACATATATATATGCATATACACACACAGATATATATATATACAGGCATATATAAACTGTGTTTATATACAGTTATATGTATAGTGTATATATGTATATATACAGTTATATATATATACATGTATCTATGTATGGGAGTTTTTAGAGTATATAGTATATTTGTAGTATGTAGTGGGAGTTTATAGAGTATATAGTATATATATAGAGTATATAAACTGGCCCTGCAATCACAAATAAATTCTGTAAAAACTGATTTTCCTCAGATCACAAGATAAGAGAAGACAGAAACTCAAAGTCCAGGAAAATACCCCACTAGAGATCCCATTCCCTTTCCAATAGTCAGCCATATTGGTCAATAACAGATTGATATTGGGAACACCTAGCTGGGTGTAGGTTTCCTCCATAGATTTGGCTGCATGTGGCTCTTTTGCCTCAGGATATCTCACTTTACATTCTAGAAGAGGAATTGGATCATATGTGTAATGATAGGAGTCAAACTGGGTCTTGCTTCAGCAGAGTCAATTTCAAGAATTAGCTGCTTTAAATTGGAACTCCCAACCTGAGGAAAAGCACCCATGTGGGGAGAGCCTGGCAGGGAGGAATGCTGGAAATTGCACATTCCCATTGACAGGAAGGAATGCTGGAAATTGTACATTCCCACTGACATGGAAACCTTGGCCATTCTGAGGGTCCAGGGCTGGGGAAGAACCTTCAAAGCACAGAGTCCATGTGAGGAAATAACTGGTGTGAGTGTTATGTGGGGTGAGCCCAAACCTGAAACCCTCTCTGTCTGCATCAGCACTCTGAATTTTAGTGTAATTAATGACTTTGGGCCTGAATGGCTGTGGCTGGGTAGAACTGAGATATCAATTAGCCCCTAATTATTTGAGCAGTTCTAAAGATCGGCAATATTGAGACAGACCTCAGCTTGGAATGGTAAGAAGGGTTTCTTTGTAAAGACAGAGACGGACTCAGAAATAATTTATGTGTTTGTTTAATAGAAAAAACAAAGCATTTTTAACAGCTGGTGAATTACTGCCTTGTTTAGAAGCACAATTGTTTTTTACATCCTCTGCCTGGGCATGGCAGCAGCTTCTCCCAATGATATTTATATGTTAATAAAATAGTGAAAGAATAAAACAAAGACAAGGGTGCATTTTTAACTTATATTGCTTGTATTAGATCCTGCTTACAGACAGTTAATGGTTTTTTCCTCTCTCCAGCTTTATACATTGAAAAATAGTTTCGAGAATAATAAGAAAGCTTCCTAAATATTGTTTTCAGTAAGTTATGTTCACCTTTTAAAAAAATTGTCTGTAATTTGTTAATCTCCTTTCCCTGCCAAACTGGTTGTCTTATACAACAATAAATTGAATACAAATCTTCCCCCAGGCAGAGAGACAGAATACCAACCCCTGAAAGTCTGGCAGCTTAATTGACATTTGGTGGTAGCCTTAGGCACAAGTTAATTTCTACCCTGTTTATATGTACACATATACTTTTCATAAAGCATGCAGGCAGCACTGCAGATAAATTAAGAGTAATTCATATTGTAGTTCCCAGGTACACACTTGTTGAACTGACATGAAGCCATTTCATTTTATGAGTGAAGGTGTTCCTCACAATTAAGCAAATCTGTCAGCCTTGCAGGAACAGTGTGTTTCCAGACAGCTGTGTGAGGTTTGCAGAACGCTATTTTTATTCAATTGCCATCAAGTGAATACAGCAATCTTGAGAAATGAAGCTGAGGGTTTCAGACCTTATTCCCAGAAGATGTCCCACCTACCTGAACGCTGCTATTCATGACTAAGAAACACCAGACAGGCTCTTGGGGCAAGCAAAAACTTTATTCTTAAAAGAAGTTCTATTTATGCATAACTCAAGTAAGTGCTAGGAAAGCTTCCTTAAAATTGCATAATCCATAGTCAGGTAAGAATAGCAATACCAGGGCATCCAAAGGTTAATGGAGGATTTATTTAAAGTATTTAAACTACATTTTTAATTGTGATCTGTCTCCTTTGCCTGTGTAAACTGAGGTCAGGGAATGAAGTCTAAGCTCCAGTAGTAAAAGCTGAGGCTTTGCAAAGCAATTGTTGTGCTCAGTTCCAGCTGTGCAGTTGGTCCATTTCAATTCCTGTACCAGTCCTTCATCCTGTTGTGATGAAAGTTCTGGTTTGTAAGGCTAATCCACTGGAGCTGTTTGATTATACCTATCAGTGCTATAGGCAGAGAAAATGTTTGTGAAACTACTAATGTCAAGTGCAGTATTGAAATAGATGTGCACAACTACAAAAAGGGTATCAGTCACCCTGAGAGGGCTGGGGTTTTTTTTTCAGTCAGTAAGACTCTGTGTGCTTCGAGTATGGGGACAATGGCAGGAAAAAATATATTTTTCAAGTACTTTAGTGTACATACCATTGAAAATCACATTCCTAAGTGACAAGCAAGCAACAGCTTTGAATTGCTGTAGTTCTTTGAGTGAACTTACTTATTCTTTTATTTCACAATACATATTGCTTATTTTGAAAAAAAAATCTATGTGGAAAAACTGTTTTGATGATTCATCAGCTACAGTAAAATTCTTTAGTAAAGAATTCATGGGGTTTGGACATTTTTTAACTATTCAGGAATGACAAGAGGCAGGTGTGGCAGGAACCCTGTAGGAGCAGCACTTTTACTCAGACACAGGCACAAAGCTGGAAATCTGCTTGATGATCAGAGCTGCAAAAGTAGCAAATAATTTCTAGAGACTTGCTGTAGGCAGAGTCACAGGAAATGGGGACGAGCTCAAAGCATGTTTGGCAGCAGTTGGGATTTGAGAGTCTCCTGCTCAGGGCAGTGGGACCAGGTGTTGTTCCCACACAGCATCAGGATCTCGGGGGGTGAAGTGGCAACTGCATCATTCCAGCAACTCACTGAAAGTTCTCCTTTAGTTCTCACTTTCTGTAACACTCCCACTCTGATTGTGATAGTGTTCATCAGCATACCTCGGACTAGTCTTGCTCAAAGATGCAAAGGAAAAGAGCTCTGTGAAGTGGCAGGTGATGAAAAGAGAAGTCGGGCAGTTCCCTAGCACGGCTGTGGCACCAGCTGTGTCCCCAGCTCCCGTGGTGTCCAGCCTTTTTCTCCATTTTAATCTAAAGAGCAGGTTACCCTCAGGTTATCTCTGGGCTGGGGGGTCAGTGGGCTCAGTGGCTCCTCACTGATGCTGGTCCCAAGGGAAGGTGCCAGCAGTGCCTGTGAGAGCACGCTGGGCACTGAGCTGCCCACAGCAAACCATCCCCAGGTGAGCCACAGAGCCCTCTGTGCTCTGCTCTGAAATTAGGGTTGTGGATAATTTATTACCTACTTGTCTCTTGAATAAATTACACATACAAATGAAGACAGAAAAACTGTAACAAGTGTTTCTTTTGGATCTGGCAAACAGGCATGTGTGAATCTCTTATCAAATATCTCACAGGCTGTTCTATTTAGCAACTCCTGGTTGTGAACAAGTGATTCATTCTTGTAGCTCTTGTCTTTTTAGTACAAACATTAAATATTCTTTCACTTCCATGACAATTTAGAAATTGTCTATTATATTTGGCATGTCAAAACCAACCCTGATTTATAAAAACATATCAGAATTTAGTTTCAGTGAAACTGTAGTTGGTGAAGCTGTGGTTAAAAATTCACAGTGATTTTGCTTTCATTTAGTGTATTTTGCAACTTTCCCATGTATCTTTAACATAAAGATCTTACATTATGTTGTAAGCATGATATGTTTTACTAAGGCATTTTCTCCAGTTTCCCCAGTTTCCTCTCAAAGAGGAATTTTGAGGGTGTTTTTGTGGTGTTTCTCTTGTCATACAAATACTCCTGTAGGTTTCTTAAATGTAAATAATGGCAAAGGAACCAAATGAAATGAACTTTGGAAATTGCCAAGGTGATGAACACCCCGTTGATTTGTATTAAGCTACACATGTACATTTTACAACACTGCATTAATCAATAGATTTTTTTTTCTTAATTTATCTAAAATTTTATTTCTTGTAGATATTCATTCCTTGAGTTTGCTTTAAGTCCTTGGTGCTGCACTAGGCCTGTCATCCTAAGGATGAGAAATAAGGTGGACATGCCCAAAATTCTAAAAGGAGGTACAAGATTGGATCAGTTTGGTGGTGGGTTTTTTTTGTTTTGTTTTGTTTGGGGTTTGTTTTGGTTTGGTTTGGTCTGGTTTTTTTTTTTTTGTTTGTTTGTTTGTTGGGTGTTTTTTTGTAAGTTTTTTTGTTCTGGGTTGGTTTTTTTTTTGTTTTGTTTTTTGTTTGTTTGGGTTTTTTTTAAAGATATTTAAAATTATTTATTTGAAGTTTGGTTTTTTCCATGAATTGTGGTAGCCTTTGGCCAGCTCAGGTGCTTGGGCTCCTTTGCAGGTGTGCCAGGTTGCTGGTGTTCCCTGGGCACGGGCACTACAAAGCTCTCAGCAAAGCTGCTGCAGCTGCTCCAGTGCACATTAACCCTCCCACTCACTCATTTTGGTGCCAAGATGATTTTTTGCCTTTTCTTTGATTTACATTTAATATAAATTTTATATATCCTCAGTATTCTTAGCATGCACACTTGTAATTCCTTAAGACTGATAACATAACCCTAGTATTTTGTTAGGCCATGAGACCAAACATGCTAAAGACCTCATAGTAAGAGGCCAGAAAACCCTACACTATCTTGGGAAACAAGGGTTGTGTCTAGAACATATCCTGTAAACTGGAGATTTGGCCCCTCCAGGGAGGAATTCCTCAAATGGGAGAATAACACACTGTTCATCCAGACCTCCCATTGGGGTACCCTTGTTAGAGATGCTAATTTATAAGGTCTGTAAATTGCACATACCATCCATCCTGGGTGTGCATTGTGGCAGTTCCACCTTGGTGGAGTGGGGCACCCTAAAGGTCCTTATTAAAATACTGAGGTAAAAACCCCTTATCCCTTAACCATGTCTGGATCTCAATTTTTGAAGATCAGAAAAAGGCATAAATTTCAGTCCAAAATGTCAAAAATCACAGGGCCCTTTCAAAACAAAAACAAAAAATACTCCTTAAGAATAATGGACTGGGATTCTTGCTGTGGTGAATACACAAAGTTAATGGTTGGTTTCCACCAGTGATTATACTGTTAATGGAGCAGAGCAAAAACCCCTCAGCTTATACAGCTGGAGCAAATGACCTTAGTTTTAACCATGCTGATGTTCCTAAAGCACCTCCTAGCATCTTTTTTTCGGTTTTTTGTTTGTTTGCTTGTGTGGGGTTTTTTTTGTTTTGTTTTGGTTTTTTTTTTTTTTTTTTTTGTGGGTGGGAGAGAAATGCATTTTATTTTGTTTCTCATTTCAATATACATTTGATAGTATAGCTTAATTCACAAATAGAGGAGTAGATAGTACATGATAAATAATTGCAGTTATTCAAAGTAAATAGTTTTAGGAAAAAATCATAACATCTTTGGGAAAATATGTTATGTTTCAATCTATGCAGAGAAACTGAGATTTACACTTTTTATCATAAATCATGCTTAAAAGGAATTTTATGCATTAATTATCTACGGTATCCTTTGTTAGTACCACCTATATTCAAAGGGAAATAATGTAATTACATAGCCAGCACATCAGTCTTTTATAACATATTCTCAATTACAGTGAATTTATACCATTTCTTTTCAGGCTTACTAGCAGTTGGTAAAGATTCGCTAATTTGCTACATAGTAAATGTGCTATATAACATCCTCTCTCTATTGGAATTTCATAAGAGGAAAAAAACCAAAAGTGGGAAAAAAAAAAAGAAAGGTTTTTATAATGAAGAGGTTTCTATTCACTCTGCAACTGGAGTGAGGGAGACTAGCAGTCTAAAAAAATCCAATTATGTGTAATTTGTGTTATTGCTAATGTAACTGTTATGAGTAGGATTTGAAGCTGAACCCATGCAGAATGCTACAGTAAAATGCAGCTAATATATTTCTGTGAGAAAAGTATTCCGACAGTTTAAACTGTGCTAACATTTATAATCATAAAGTTTCTAATAAAAAAGGGTTCAGTGGGATAAAATTTCCTGAGCAGGATTTTGTATAATATTTAGAAGTAGGGATTTGTCTGCTGAGGAATTCGTGAGGCTTCTTCTACAGTGTAGTTGTACTTCTCAAATTCATAGTAATCCACAAGTGTAGAACCAGCTAGGATTTTAATAAGATACATAATACCAGGATTAAACATTACTAGATTCCTCAAGCAATGCATTTTCAAAAACAAATCAAAGGTAACCATCTGGTAAAATTTCTAGTCAACATAACAATGACGGTGATCTGTCAACCTGAATCTTGGTGTGTTGTTTTTCTTTTCTTTATTTTTCTTTTTTTTTTTTTTTTCATGTTGATTTGAAGATTATGTAGATTTAGGTAGCCAATATTCTCCTTTCTTCTTGCAAGGAAGGTTTTTTGGGTTTTTTTTGGTTTTTTTTTTTTTTAACATGTGGGCATGGGGTATCAATCCTGTCCCTAAAAAATTTCCTATCCCAAATCTTGATTGAGTTGTTCTGTGTCAGTAGTGCTCTAGGTGCTTTGTCTTCCTTTGGGATACACAGCTCTACAAAATACTAGTGCAAAAGCTACCATCAAATTCATGAAGTTTTAGGGTGGAGAAATCCAACAGCCCAGTGTTGGAGAGATCTAAGCTAACACACCCAGCCTTTCACAGAGGCACAGCATGTCTTGTGTACCTTTATGAGGTGTTTTTCAAATGTCAACATTTAAAATACTTGAAACACTTATTTTGCTTCCTTCTTAATGTTACAGTAAGCATGAAAACTTTGTAATATTTGTCTTAACTGCTGAGGCTGATCAAAGGAGGCACAAGCAAGCCCAGTCCTTTTATTTCAGTGTTATGTTTTTGATTTGGGACTGTATATTATTTAGGCCAAGGGTTATGCACAGTTTTTATAGAAATAGGCTGAGGCAGTTATCCTGAATCATTTTAAGGGATGATATCACTTTCATGTAAGCACCATTTCTATCAGGCATCATGATGGAGAATGAAAAAGTTTAAACAAGGAAAAACTAGAAATTATGCACTTTTTTCCCCCTACAATTATGTTTGCTCACTTTTTCCTCCTAAATAAAGTAAAAACTCCCACTGAGAAATCCTGCCTGCAGAATGCTTTTTCTCTCTCAGGGAGCTCTTTAGGCAGGAGGCACGAGGCCTCAAACATTGGCACACTCACTCACTCTATGTAGGTAGCTTTATATAAACCAGAATGAAAATACACTTTTAAGCCTCACAACTTCTGTTCCAGCCCTTCATAATCTGTCAGCATTAATACCATTTTCTCTTTGGATTTGGTCAGGATTTTGTTGAAAACGTTGCCCAAACGAGGCTGGGGAAATCTCTGTCCCTGCAGGCACCTGGTGGAGCCCAGGGCAGGTCAGTGCAGACCCGGGCAGCAGCAGCTCGTGGGAGGTTATCTCTGGAGGGCCCTGCTAACCTGAGTGGTCCTGCAGTTCTCTTATCTCAGCTCAGTCAGTGGAAAAGGAAGTAAAAGGAGGATTAAGCGTCAACAATAAAATAAATCAGAACCCAAATCAACTGGAAGTATTTCCATTCTTTTACAGTACTCTTATGTTAATTAATTGTTGTGTACCTGGTGACATCTTCCCTGTTCTATCAGCTTAAGTTGTTCCTTTTCTAGTGCTTCTCTGTCATCTTGATGAACAAAATTTCTATGTGAGATTGGTGACCTCTGCTTTTCTACTAACTTTTATTTCTTTAGTTCAGATTTTTGTTGTACTTGCACATACTTTCCTTGGTCTGTACTTTTCTTTTTCTGCTGTGCCATAGGGTTTTTTGAATGAATAATATTGCTTTGCAATTCCTAGTCATGTGTCTTAATTTTACTTTTTAAAAGTCTGTTTTATCATACAAAACTAGCAACCCTGGGCTTTTTGGTCATCTGTAAAGACTGTGCTGGGGAATCTCTTGACATCCTGAAGTGTCTTCTCTCTCTTTAGGCTTTGCAAGGTTTCAGAGGCAAAGAAAATAGATTTGCACAGGACTTAACCCTGTACCATCCTATTTGATACAACTTCATTTCCTCTACTAAGAGAAATCAAATGAGCAAATTTCAAAATGGAGTAAGATCCCCCTTCACAAACAGTTGGTGGGGTTTTTTTGATTGTTGGGGGTTTCTTTAGTTCTGAACACACTGATATATTACAGCTGTTGCAACCATCCCACAAGCTTTCCCAGTCCCTCTGGCTTATCCAGGGCAATGCTTTTGAAGATGGATTCTTTACTCCCCAGAAGGAACCAAGATTACCAATCTCACAGCCATGCCTTTGTAATAAATGTCCTTGAACTTTTGCCACTCTGGCCCTTCAGGAGGTGCCTGGTGTGGGCTGGCATTGAGGGGCTCTGGGAGAGCTCCAGCAGTTTTCTGGGATGTCTTACCTGCATTCTGCAGTTCTTGTTCACATTTAATCACAGACTCTATGATACTGACATGGTGTGCTGGATGGTGTTACTTACCACGTCTTGGTGTGAACTGAATCCATTACAAATCACTTAAGTGTATAGACCATGTAATTTGTTTTCTATTCTTGTTATCAGTTCAGGGAAAAAGAAGGACTCAGGCAAAAATGTCACAGTTAATGACATTTCTGTCTGGTTATGGGAACTGGGAAAATGACTGATACTGGTGAATTTACTTTAATGTCTTGTGTCCAAGGTCTGGGATGATGTGTGCATGACAGGTATGTCAGGAATGGAGCATCAGGAATGGGGCTCTGGTTTCTAGCATTTCTTCATGAGTTACCCTGTTCTTATGGGTTGTATCTGGGAGAAAAACCTAAATATGGACAAGCAGGAGTGGTAATGGGAGCAAGGAGAAAGTGAAGAACAGAAAAGCAAAGGATTTAGAAGATTGGCAGAGAAAGTATCGGTCTAAACAGGCACAGAATAGAGCAGGAGATATGGCAGAAAAGGAACGTGGTTGTGAGGCTGTTGAAGGAAGGATTTGTCTCACCAAAAGCAATACAGTTTGTCAGTCTCTGCATTTGCTAAAGCTCATTCAGTATTCGTGATGATATATGGAAATAATAGTAGAGGGAAGAGGAACACTTAGAGTGTGAGACTTTTCCTTTCAGCTGTGTTTATTTAAATGAATGGGAAACCCTGCCATGTGGTAGACTTCTCAGATGAGCTTCTTACGAATTACTTAGTACTCCATAACTTAGTACTGATGCAGTAATTCTTTCTCTAAAAGCAATTATTTGTATGTATGAAAGTGTCAGCAGCCTGTGATGTATTACAGGCAAGTGCAGTGTGCTGCTAATAGAAGTTAGTCTGCCAAATTAGCGAGGCAGAGCAGCATGAGAACTGGTGTGACCTATTTCTGCATTTCTTATGGGAATTCAGAAGAATCGTTGTAAGAGAATCTTAGACCCCAGCATTGCTTTCATAATCAACTCCCAAGCAGTGGGATATATAAGATACCAGCTCACATGGGAAGAGAACAATAAACAGGATTTGTGTGTGTCACTTGTAACTGTAGCTGTCGGGAATATTCTTTCTGATTTCATTTCTGCTTCTCATTTTCAAGAGATTAAGTTGTTGTTAATATGTTGACAGCTACTGCTTTATTTATTTTACTCTAGTATTTATGCTACAAATTTCATCTCCCTTTCATTGTCTGTGTTGTCTGGAGTGAAAACAGTATTTTATGAGAGACCTTTTCTGTGTAATGCATTTCTGTATGGATTTCAGGCCATATAACTGAAAAAGTACCTGCTTATGTAGTGTAATAGAAACCTTCATAGATGGGAGCCAAGGTAATAATAAGGTAATAACTGAATATGCTGCTACTGTTGTAGCTTTTTAAGGTGTTGACTTCAGTTGCAAAATATTAATAGAGTACAATACTACTAGAGGTTTACAGATTTTGAAAAGCAAAGCCAAGCATATCATAAGGCCAGGTGGAATCGTAGAGTAGGATTATCTCTTGCTCTTTTATTCTGCAATGTTTCAAGGATTTTATTTTTCCTCCTTTTCCTGTTGCAGGCTTCAGAGTAGTGAATGCTGTAGGTGGAGGTCTGGTGGGACATCTCTGACAACTTTTGTGTGTTTCTGATGCTTGATGGTGGTAGAGAAATGAATCAGGATAGGGAAAATTATTTGGGATTATTATGGGGTGAAAATACTTTTGAAAAACATTTTAAGCATCTCTTAATTAATTGGGAACTCAAAAATAGCTGGAGAAAATGCCTTCCAATCTCCCCATGATTAAATAATCCTTAATGAGAAGTAGGTCCTTCGTTAGACACTGTGTCTGGCTAATTGAAGAAATCATTTCTGAATACACTCCAGAGCACAGGAATGAGTGAGCGTGGCCTATACATGAAGATGTTTGCCTTTTACTGGTATTTACCAGTTGCTAAATGAATCCTATTTAACTGGCTGTGCACAGCCAAAATAGTGTTGTGTAATTGTACTCTATAACTTGAGGGGGTTATTCTGCTTCAATGTAAAATTTTAAAGTTCAATGTATTTTTTGACTTTATTCTCTGAAGATCATTTTTGCTGTGATTAATTCATCGTGGCTACTTAGATATGTAGAATCTAAATACTACACAACATTGATTTTCCTTTTTGTTATGTTTCCTGGATATGAAGCTTGTCTTAAAGCCATAGATTGAAAACTCGTGCATTCTGAAGTATTTCTTTAGCCTAGCAATGAGCAGGACTGACTAAGGGCTCCAATACAGCACAGGATTGGAAACCCTGAAGTTAGACAAATCTGGGAAACACCCCCAAGCACAATCTATGGTTGAAATTGAGATTTTTCTTCCATGTCCGTGCTTTTGATCAGAAGGAATTGCCTTTGGGTTTCCTCTCTCCCTTGGTTGTTTTGTTTAACTGAATTCCACTTCCTTATTTCTCCCCAGGATTGTGTGGATTGGAGCACTCAGCATGTGTGAGGCTGAGTGTGATTTGGTAATTTCTGTGTTCATGTCACTGTGGTTCCCCCAGTAACCAAAACCCTCTAGCTGGTGGGGAGACAATGGCTGGGCAGCAAATCCTGAGAAGTCACAAACTGGAGAGAATGTTTTAAATGTGAGCATCTCCCTTTGACTGTCATTTTTCCAGTAGTTTCCACTGGGAAAAGTCCTTGATCTGGTACAAAAATGTGAGGTTGAAGAGGAGAAGCAGTCATTTTCCTCTGTGAGGGCTGGGATGATCACTGAGAGTTACAGAGTTATAGAGTACAATCACCAAGACCATTGCAGGTACTGGATTCAGAACACTTGCACTAGTAGTTAATAATAAAGATGTATTGGAAAAAACACCACAGAGGTTAAGAAAAATTCATAACCACCACAAGCTGTCTGGTATTTCCCAGTTGGAAAAGAATGCAGGGGTGAGGTTGAGAGTTTAATATCGTACAAGCAGAAGTTAAACCAAGATGCTTATTGAAACAGAAAATAATTAACCTGTTGCAACAATGCTGGAATGTAGCCTTACGAAAAGCAAAATACTGTAACACAAAACAACACGAGAGAGAAAAACAAAGCCTTGCATATCCAGGGGAATGCAGTGCCCGTGTTTGTCGGGCAGGGAAATTGGGCAGCAGAGCTATTTCACCTTCCTCCATGAAATTGGTGCTTGGCACCAGAGGTCACATTGCAGACTGCATGTGCAGGGGAAGAGAAGAGCACTGTGCAGCATCACCTCCAAGGTGCTGCCTTCCCTTGCCTGAAGGGGAATAAGCTCCTGCCGTTAATTACCTGTTAATGTGCAAAGGTTCTTCCTAGAAGGAGGAAATGCCAGGCCAGTGGGACTTTGGTGCTTCCATTTCTCATGCAGCAAGAGCTGCTCCCTTTGGAGCAGCTGAAAAGGCAGCCAAAGGAGGGAGTTTCCCTCTCTGAAGGGATGTCTGAGATGCGACTTTCTCTGCCTTGCAGCCAGTTGTCAGTTCTGGCTGGCTCCTTTCCTGCCCTCATGCCCTTCTAGCCTTCCCTTGGCCTCTTAATGCTGCTACTTTTCAGCTTTTCCTCTGGCTTTTCATGGCTATGTCCCTCTTGCATTAACTGCTCTTGCTCAGCACAGATCTGACAGGAGCGTGGCCACCAGAGCTGTGTCCTGTCCCTCCTGCTCTCATGTCCCCTGCTGTCCCCAGACTCGGGTTTCTGTGGTTGAGATGAACCTCGAATTATTTTTTCCAATCCCATGACCAAAGAAGAACTTGAGATTCGTCGGTTCTGCTTTTCAAGGTTGTTTATTTTTTCTTATCTATTACATTCTTTCTCTGACCTGCTGAGATCTGTCCAGCAGGTCTGGTTGTGACACATTGCCAGCCCTTGGGGTGGTGTTAACTTTTTATACTAAGAACTACGTGTACTTTATTTACAATAACTTTTCAAGGAAATCTCTGGAAATCTCTCTTTTATACAGTGACTGGGTTCTAGTATTGCTTAGTGCTAAGAAAATACTCTGATGAACATGCATAGCAATCGAAGCAACCATTAATGTACTAATTATCTGGTATTTTCATTGATATGCAAAGCAGAACCGTGCCTGTAGTTCCTCTCACCTTCACACACCAACAGATTTCTGTTACCATTTCTCCAGTCCAGCTCTCATACACATGGAAGTGTGAAGTACAAGCAGTGCTTTGTGAGAGTGTTGAAAAGGTTTTCCTTCAGGGATCCCAGAATAATAGGGGCAGTCAGTGTTTCTCAGTCCTCATTTGAATATAGTTTTTGCAAGTGCTTCATTTTGAAAAGTTCTTACTGATCTGTGGAAATAAATGTGGATACTCTGTCCAGGTTCTTCTGGTACTGGTTGCTGAGATTACTTCAAAGCATGTAAACCTGATATTTTGCATGAACTGGGGATTGCAGGAAGTATGAACCAACCAGCTGTAATTTCATAATAAGGCTGCTTTCTATTCTGAAGTGTTTTGGCAAACACTAATTTAGTTTGAAAAATAAATAAATAAACAAAAAATAATCAAGCAACTGATTTCCTGATATCAAAATTGCTTCCTATAACAAGAGTCAAGGATTCTCTTGAATACAAGGGACTTTAACGATGTCTGGCTTGGTATTAAGATAAGTGTTTATATTCAAATGCAGAAAGAAGAGTTGCTCTTAAAGCTGCCAGTTTAATGGCTTCGTCTAATTGAATTCTTGTTTAATTCTTAGGATGAAGAAGTGATTGGCTTAGGTTAATTCAGAAATCGTGCAAAAGTTACTCTTTGAAACCATTTTAGGATTTTATTTTCACATTGCTAATTAGCATTTTGAACACTATACATGCTCTTGATTCTAAATGAACTAAAAAAATGAATGCCGAGTTAAATTTGCTTAAGTTTGGGCCTGCACCTGTTTAATCATTCACTCAGAAGATGTACATGGGTTTTACTGCATTTAAAATCACTACTTAATTATTAATACTATTAAAATGCTATTAAAACAGAGCAAGTTGCTAGCAGCCCTTTCAAAAGGTATTATTGGACCTTTGAAAAAAACGGGGTTAAGCAAAAGAAGTCGGGATTGCATTCAGCTCACTTCATTTCAGTGCAGTGAAGCTTCATACCGGTTTCAGGTGGAAACATTACTGCCCATGTCTGAAGAAGTTTTTAATACTATGAGAAAATCACTGGTGATAAAGTTTCTAGTACAGTACCAAGAGCAGGGAAAGGACAGTAAGATGGTGATTTTAATTACATATATAAATTAAACTCTTTTCTAGAGTCTTGTGATTGAAGCTCATTACTCTAACTTTATTGTTTGTTGTGAGTGTAAACTACAACCCAATTAAATTAGAAAGGACGGTTTGATAGATGCTCACAATCTGTGGCTTTTACAAGGGGAAAAAACCTTGTCAAACAGTTCAAGATGGTCTTGTTGGCTGTGCTCTCTAGGGTCTAACCCAAAACAAGTTAATGGATTGAACTCTGAAGCAGGAAAAAGAAAAAAATTCTGTGTTGCATGGGATGGGAGGTACTGAAGCCTTCAGGGAGTACTGTCTCACTTTTTCTGCATGGAATTGTGCTGTGTGTTGTCTTATGAGGGGGTATGACCTTCCCAAAGGGACACAGAAAATGAGTCATTTGGAATGTCACCAAATTTCACAACGGGCAGGATCAGGTCTTTCTGAGCATGAAGCTCTGATGTACCCCAGTATCTTCTACCTGGTTGGACTGGCCATGCCATTCTTAGGTATTTTGTTTGTTTGTTGTTGTTTTAGGGGATTTGTGTTGTTTGTTTGTTTGTTTTGTTTTGTTTTGTTGCTCTTTTTGGGGTTTTTTGGTCTGTGGCTTTTTAATGTTAACTGCTACAGAGTGCTGCTGGCTTTGTTCTCAGCGTGTTCACTACACCATTACTGAACAGGTTCCCCTGGGTGGCTCCGGGGTCATATTACACCTTGTGGGGTCCCTGTTTGTACCATGGGCTCTGTAGATACAACATGGGGTTTCACACAAGTAATTTCTTTGAAAAGATGCAAGATGTTGTCAAAGCCTTGTACCAGAAGTATTATGGGACACTGACATGGGCAGAGTGAGCTCTTGCCCTCCTTTCTCTGTCTCAAACCTGTGCTTGTGCTGACACTGAACTTGTGCCTCATCCGTTTCAGTCATTACAGTTGGTGGGAAATCACTTGGAAAGTTACCTCATTCCTTCACTAAATCAGTTTCTAGTCTCCTTCTGCTGGAGATTGATACCAATCCTCATGGTTAAAAAGGTATCTGAAGTCCAGATTTCCCTCTTGTTAGAGAAAAGAATTTCTAAAGAGTGGCTGCAGTCAGTGATCAGTTCATACAGGGTTGCTCTGCAAACAAGGTGCTCCTTAGGGTATGATGACCATACTTTAACCTTGATCTTTGTGTCAACTCAAAATATTCATCAAAAGAAGTTGCAGAAGGCTTCTCTAGTTTTAGCCTGCCAAAATAATTGAAAAATGTAATTTGTCACTCTCTTGAATAACTTTGATACAGCAACCATGTGTTCTGTACATGAGTTTTATTTCTAGTGGTTTGAATGCTACATTAATTTGCTTGTGAAAGAAAAAGTTGAGAAATAATTAACGCCAAATACTTCTATAATTGCAAAGTACTGCTGTGGCATAGACTTATCTATCACTGGGGTCCATCTTCTCCAGAGTGTCCTTATCCATGGGCCACAGGGAAGGGCCTGCTCCTCCACAGCCACAGCCACGGATGCTTTGGGATGGACCTGCTCCGCTCTGGGCTTGCTATGGCCACAGGCAGCCAGGGTTCCCGGTCCCATCCGGACTCACCCACTGGTCACAGTCCCTTGGACAGGAGTTCCAGAGAGCTCCAGCCTGTCCAGCACAGGCACAGCAGCGGTGCCCTGGCCACCTGCCAGCCCAGGTGTGTGGCCATCGCTGTTATCAAAACGTTCCCAGGCACAGCAGTGAGGTGATAAGAGCACGGCACAGCAGTGAGAGCAAAACACAGCCACTAACAAGCACTGGACTCTAGCAGCCAGGCAAGAGAGCCCCATGGCAGGCACGGGAGCCTGCTGATTAATAGCCAGGCTGCAAAGACAGCCATAAATTCCACCTGGCACATTACAATCAAATCTGTCATTAACTTGAATCCTTCGAGCTCCACATTGAGCACCAAAACTGACTGTCATAGTTTAACCCCAATTAAAAACGGAACCTCACACAGCTCTCTACCCACTGGTGGGATGGGGGAGAGGATGGGAAGGGTGAAAGAGGGAAAACTTGTGGTTTAAGATAAAAGCAGTTTCATAGCAAAAGCAAAGCCTGAGTGGAAGCAAAGCAAAACAAGGAATGCATTCACCACTTCCTATGGGCAGGCGAAGAATTCATTCATCACTTCTCCAGGAGAGCAGAGCCCCACAACACACTGGTGCCTTGGGAAGACAAACACCACCACTGTGAACATTCCCACTTCCTTCTTTGGGAAAGGTTTATACACTAAGCTTGATTCCATCCAGTGTGGGGTATCCCTGTGGTCACTCAGGGTCAGCTGTCCCTGCTGTGTCCCCTCCCAGCTCCATGGGCACCCCCAGGCTCCTCATGGCTGGGGTGGGTGAGGAGCAGGAAAGGCCTGGACTCTGTGTGAGCCCTGCTCAGCAGTAAGGAAAACATCCCTGTGCTAGCAAAGCATTTCCAGCACAATCCAAAACACAGCCCATACCATACTTACAGAAAATGAGCTCTACACCAGCCAAAACTAGTACAGTCATTTATGAAAAGTGCTGCATTTTATTGCTTTTTTCCAGTCTGTAAACTTTCAAACAACTTCATTTATTTTTCTTCTAATCATGAGCATTTCTACTTCCTCAAGAGAATCATTCCTCAATCCCATAATGTAAAGTATATCCATTTAAGTAGTCTTTTAAAATACGCATTTATCCCAAGCTTATGGATGGGTTTACAAAGATGATCTTCCTCATATTCTGAAGAGTCTCTGTTAGCCACTGCATATTTTAAGGAATTAAATTCTCCTATATGGATTTGTTTATTTTAAGCTACCTTTGGATATGTATTTAAAAGAAATGGTTCCTAGAAATGACAACAGAATTTGTAGCATCTAGTAGCTGTAAACAGTTCAATATTGCAATTGTGCATCTAAGAAACGTGAGGAATAAACTAATATTTTAAATGCCAGGCCTGTTTATGGCATTGCAGGAACGATGGCAATAATTGCAGCTAAATACAATAATAGAGCCTGTCATGGCTATGAGGCGGCTGCAGCACGAGTGATGGCCCTAAGAGCATGATGATACTTTTGGAAACAAAGCACCATGTTTCTGTTTGGGTTTGAAGGTTTTCTGACTGACGCTGATGTAAGCAAGTAGAAAGGAAAGGACTGTGACAAACAACAGAGGCCCTTACCCTGGGAGCATTTGCATTCCTCAGCCAACATGCTGGGCTCCACGGAGGGCACTCACATACAAGTCTTGTTTGCAGCAGGGTTGCCAGATGCTTTCATGATCAGGCCCAAGTCTAGCAGAGCCATTAGCCATACATTTCATTCAAACATCTCCCCAGACCCTTTGCAGTGCCCTGTGGACCCTAAGGTGCTGCTCAGGGCGCTCAGTGGGTCCATCTCCCTCACCATGGGTCCCCCTGGTCCCAAAGGATTCTCCTGGCACATGTCCCTGTGAGTGCCTGGAGTGTATCCAGGTGGGGTCTCAGTGCAGGGGTCAGTCTGCACTGCCCAGTGCTAACCCTGAGGAACAGCAGCTTTCCTGACGTGGTCCATGGCCATTGGGATGAAATTCCCTTGGCAGCTGGCTCCTTGTCTCTTTTGCCCTGGCATAAAATAAGGTTGGTGTGTGACTTGTGTGTGGTTCCTAAACCCACTACAGAAGAGCTGTGCTGTTTTCAGTCTGTTCGTGTGTATGAGCCATGCAGCCACAGCTGAATATGCAGGACTAACCTAAACCTGAGCAGCAGGTTCAGCTGTGAAAATAAGAAGCAGGAAACATCTGACACTTAGGAGGAAGAAAGACAATATGAACCTCTGAAATCTCTTCCTGAGAGAAGGCAGAGGTCATCTTTTTTTAAACAATTTGAAAGTATTTTAATACTTATTTAATATCTATCTCTCTGAGTTTGTTCTCCTGTGTTACTTTTCTGAGGGTTCTAGGGCTTAGAAATTGTCCCTTCAATGGAAGTAGAGTAGAGCACATTAGTATAGGCTTTACAGGCCTTGTGGAACTGCTGTAACCCAAGGGAGAGCTTGAAGTTGTTGCTAAACACACAACATGCACTAATTAATGTACTGTAAAGTCACTCTCTCAATTGACAGTTTTCCAGGAGAGAGGGTAGAAGGTAGAGAGGCCTGGTTTTGCTTGGTATTAGCTGTACACAGCTGTTTGTGCTGCTGTACACCTGCAATCACAGCCAAGTCCTATCTTTACCCAGTGCAGTGTTGAATCTCTTTCTTTACATTCTTGCTGTGGAACTTTTCTTAGCCTTTTGTGCACACTTCTTCTTTAGAGTGCTGGAAAATAATGAAGGTGCTCTGATTTCATTGCTGTGTGAGTGCTCTATCTAAGCATGAAGCTGCTTCATCTTAATCTCAATTCTAAAGGGCCTTTTCTTTATAGCAACTACCCAAGGAAGACCTACATACAATCTCTGTTGGAAGCTTGCACATCATTCCATTGCTTCATGAAGAATTTATTAATTTTATAAAGTATGTCTAAGCAATGCATCAGTAATTTATGAAGCTTTCATCATCATTTTTGCAGACTGAGGGCATGTGGGAAATATCATTTGTGCCACTGGAATGATGCTCAAAAAACAACAATTAATACATCCACCAGGCTGCGTTACAGCTGTTTCCTACTGCACCATTTTGACTGCACTTCAAATATGGAAATCCTCTGGATGATTTGTTCTTGTGGATGTAATATCTGCACAAAAAGAGAGGGGTGTTTCTTACATCTTGTTGTATGCATTCCTTTATTTAAGGACAAACTTTGGTGGACCATTTAGTGCAGTAGTAACTGGAGCAGGGAGCTTTATATGCTTGCTACTCTGTTGGCATCCTTACACCAATGTCAATCTGCTACCTCTGCCTCTTTTTCCAAGTCACTGACAGCCACACAAAATGCCCTGCATGGCCAGGTGATGCTGTGCTGGGGCTCTCGCTGGTCCAAGGGGAGATTTATGGGATCCCTGTTTCCCAGCTGAGCTGTACAGCTCCCACCTGGACCTCTGAGACGCAGCACAAAGTTATTTTGTGTGGATGAAGAAAAGACAATACAGTTCTGATACCAGTTGTAAAATCATCTCTCTGGCCTGGGGCATACTGGTTTTTACAAGGCCAGCATCTGACAAATCTGTGTTTGGAAAGAAGGTGCCATTTGTGCCATTTTCAGCAAGCAAGGGAAGAAAAGCTAAAGATCCCCTTGAGACAATTAAACATTTCTCTTTAGTTAGTTGGCTGGATTGAGTCTTTGAAGAAACTGATTTATAGACATGCTTGTTCACTGGTATTGCCAAGCAAACAACTTGAAAAAAGAAAAGAAAAATGTATATGGTCCTTTTTTGCTCTGGTTCTTCTTTTATGTGCTATAGAAAACATTATTTCCTTGAAGATCTGAGCATTCTGGACTTAATTGGGGAATTGGTAGGGTGTAAACTATTAAACCTCATGCATTTTAATTTTAAAGGGCCATTGCACTACTATTGTCATACAAATATTTCAAAAATTTTGTTTCCAAATCTAAACTTTAAGTTCCTGATTATTTGGTGTTTACTACACAAAGGCTGTAACTTATGTGCAATAATTAGAAGGTTGATTGTTCTCCACCTGAAAATTTAGGCACTTGCTTTTCATTTACTGACATTTCTTTGGCAACACTGTCAAATTCCTACCTACTCTCTGTAGGCAAGTGATAAATATGCAACGTTTACAATAGAGCTATTTCAAAATGTAACTTAAAAGGTACCTATAGCAAACTAACACAAAAACTTCAGTGTTTATATGCAGAGCCCAGGCTTCACTCCTGGAAATTTCTGTTGCCCAAGTCAGTAAGAACACATTCAACACATTTTCCATTAAGCTGGGAAAGGGCTTCCTTTCCTTTATTTCACCTTGACTCTGAAAAACAGAAACTTGGAAGAAGTTGTTAGAGCAGGTTTCATTTGATCACAAGACTGAAAAAAGTATGCATGAAAGCCATCTGTTGATAATTGAAACAGTAATATCTGTTCCTAACACTTCAGCTGGATTATACTAATAGAGATTTTGAGAGAACAGGCAGATAAGTGAAACAGGTTTAGAAGCAGGGATATTTATCCAACTAAAGCAAGCTTGTAAAATATCAGTTTTTATAATTCATTTTTTTACACATTGAAATACAAATCCCAGTGAAAATAGAGGCCATGTTAGAACGATATCTTTGAAGCTTCTTGTATTTTCATCAAAATAAGATATAGTTCTAATGGCTCATGATTCTGGCTGAGTGTGTGTAAATACATGCCTTGAAAATGTCCAGTATCTGCAGGAATATCCATACAGGAACAAAAATTGAAGCTATTCTTTAATATCTTTTGAGAACATATATTTTGCACTACGTTGTAAAGAGTTGACAAGTATCCACTTGGTATAGAAATCCCTAATTATACATTAAAAAGCATAATAAGAGAAAAATTCTGAAAGTGCTTGGAGATGATCTTGTGTTCATGGCTGAATGAATGTCCTTGGCACCAGTGATCTTCAGTTCACTGAAAGGGGAAATCAGGAACACTAAATAATTAGCTAAAGGTGCTCTGCAGATTATAGATTGAATGCTTGTGATACAGATGTACCCACTGCCTATGTTGTATTGTTAATGAGCATTGCAAATAAGTCATATAAATCGTATTTTTAGTGCAGAAAGTGTGTGCAGGTCACAGGTTTCTGCATCATGAATTATTTTGATTGTGATTGGAAGAGGTGGGTGTGTGGAATAATTTAGAGGTATTCATCCCAATGTACTCTGGTTTTTCCAGTTTCTTATGGTTGTGGGTTTTTTCTTCTAAAGAAAGACCAGAGTATATGGCCAAGGAAAATGAAACTAGTCACCTTTCCCACCACCTACGTGTATGCTTTAAGCTGTAATAATAGAGGTGTTTTCTGTGTGGGCTGTTACTTCACTGTAAGTCAGGGTAGTTCCATTATATTTGTACTTTCCAAGGCGTTGGTGCACACGTTTTAGTTTAGATCCTTTTTCTGGTTGTAGGGATGTAAACTGGAATTTCAACATGCTTTTTCTTTCAATTGCTTGTTTCCTTCTTTTAATACAATTTTTGAACCTTCTGATTTTCTTAATTAGGCTTTGCCAAGTTGCATATAACTTTTAAAGTTATAATAGTAGGGAGAAGAGTAAAAATGCATGGGAAACATCCCTAAAGTTTTTGTGAGATTACCTAAATATGGAGAAATTTAATTTTACATGGTTCTAAAAGTGTGTAAATCCATCCAAAAGAAATACAGAACCAAAAACTCTGACAGAAAATAACCTGAAGTACACAATATCAAGGTTAAAGGTTTAATGAAACGATTAAAGTACTCCTAGGGGTATTTTGTAGGCACTTGTCCTATGTTTATGAGTTCTGCTATTGAGAAATGCACTCCAGGTTTCCCCCTGCTAGGGAATATTTTGTGTTGAAGCTGATGCTTTCATTTATATACCCACAGGATTTATATTCCCACGTACATACAAATATATCACACACACATTCTTTTATGTTTTCATGTGTCCACATGAGCATCAGAAGATTACAGTTTCCCCCACAAATAATGTGACTATATTTTTTAAGGAGCTTTTGACACTTTGGGTTTCAAACCTGGCATTCTGGATGTTTACATTTCCCAGGTCCCTTGAAGACCCCAGCAAGCCAAGCCAGTAACACTGTCAGTCTGGCTTTCCCAAGGATGTCTCTTATTCAGACTTCCTGGAAGTTCTCACCTGGCCTTTTCATACATTTTTTGGAGTTCCCTCATTGCTGGACCATTTTCCCTTCTCTCCTTCAGGAAAATAATTAAAACCTTGTGCCACTCTACTGAAAACTAGTAGAGCTCTGTTGATCAGGCTGTTCTGCATTTTTATTCAAGACTGTAGATCCTCATTCTGTGTCAGAAATCATGTGTTGTCAGATGTTGCCTATTGGTTTTACAATGGACTTTATGAAGAGAGACTGATGCTCTGTTTGTTGTTCTGATTCTTATACCTGATATTTTTAGGGTAGCCCTTGCAGAAAGGAATAGCTCCTTCACTTTGCTAATTCCCTGTCATTCCTCATCAGCTTCCAATGCCAGAAACCCAAGTGGATGTTGCTTCTGAGGCTGAGCTAAAGAAATCCTCTGTGTAGAAGTAATTTTCTATGCTCACTTTTTGGAGTTTAAAAAGTAAACAGCATATGTCCAAAAGTGTGTGGGAGGCGAAAAATGCATACTCTGAACAACTTGTGTGCTTCACAAAGCATGGACCAGCTAGCTGCAGAACCCAGTGCTGCTCCTGCTAGCAGGTGCTTGACAGGAAGAGAATAACCTCAATAGACTGTGGCAATCATTAGCAGCCCAATGGAATTATTCTGAAATAGTTAATTCTTATAAAGCAAATGTCATAATTTTTTTTCCCTCAAAATATTGTTTCTGTATATTTTGCACATGGGTTTGTATCTGATGCAGTCCTCCTACTAAAGATCCACTCCTGTGTTTACATTCAGTCTTAACTTGAAGCTGAAGAGATACCAAAAGAAATGGTGTCTCAAAACCAGCTATATGTGCAAGTGCTCATTTATACCGGGTACAGAGATGAG
This sequence comes from Pyrgilauda ruficollis, assembly GCF_017590135.1. NCBI lineage: Eukaryota > Metazoa > Chordata > Aves > Passeriformes > Passeridae > Pyrgilauda > Pyrgilauda ruficollis. The sequence continues at coordinate 2,555,345 of NW_024530599.1, forward strand.
ATTTGTTTTCCCCTTTACCTTTGGTTTAATCATGTGAGGAAAACTGGTGTGGTGTGGTGTCAGTTTGGGAGGCCACTTTGAACACTTTCCTTTGCATTCCCCCCCACACCCCCAGATGTTCTCCTGTTAGTAATGCCCAGTTTTAGTTTTAAGCCAGCAATTTTGTTATCACTCAGAGAAAACTTTTCTGAGAGATGGCACTTGCAAGAATTATTTTCTTTTTTTTTTTTTTCAAAACTATTTTATTTTTAAATGCCAATCACAAATGCCTGTTTTATTACCTTTTAAGACTGTTGGAGAGGCTCTGCGCGAGTGCCATGATCGGAGTGCTTTGGGTGGGTCTGTGCTGTGATAAGGATGCTTTCAGCTCCTGTTTTGGGAAGGTCTGAGCACACGTCAGCAAGCCCACACAGAGGCTCTGAGCCATCTGCTGCTCACACCGGAGGAGATGGAGATGGGGCTGCACTAGGTGCTCAGTGGAGATTTTCCTGCTGTAGTTACTGTGCTGTCAGGCTGGCCCTTCACACAGCCCAGCACATCATTAAGAAATTTGCATGTTTCGGCAGCAGGAGTGCGACAGATCAAAGGCAAGAATGATGAATGCCCCTTTGAACCAGCCAGCCCCACCCCTGAGGATTGTCCGGAGCCTCTCCTGCTCTCCCGCAGACCCCGCGGTCACCGGCGCCTCACAAAACCTGACTTAATGACTTTCTGCGCCACATTCACTTGCTGTACATTAATGAGGATTTTTTAGTTGTGTTCCTGCTTTTTGTCTCTTTTAAGACTACTTTCAGTGTTTTAGCATCATGTTCAAAAGGCTAGTCAGATTTGTGTGCTCGCAGCCTCATTAAAATTCTGTTCTGCACATCCTCTGACTCACACTTTATAATCTATCAGAACACCTGTTTTCTTTACAATGGCCACAAGGCAGCTCAAAACACTGTGGTATTTAGCATTTAATAATGAGCACAAGATATGTATTTTTTGACACTTAAAATTTCCTTTAGAAAAGTGTATGGAAAAAATTCTGGTTTGAATGAATTATCTGAGTTTTCTCATCCTCCCTCCCTTCCTCCCCATATTTCTTATTTGAATTTTGACAAAACTCAATAATTCTGTGACAAATGGAGAACTCCTGCACGACATAAGGCAGTGGTCATGAGGAACTGTGTGGAATCTATGGAGCAATCTCTTTCCCTACAGTATTAGCAGTTTTTAAATTTCTTAGGGCAGGAAGTGATTGAGATTTGTATCTACATTTAAATAAGAGCCCTTCACAAGCAGTACATTGTAACTCTACCCCTATGAGGATGCTTAGAAGCTTAAGTATATTGTTAACATCTGTCTCTTTATCATTCCATTCCTTAAATCAATAGTGGGCATTGCAAACAATTTTTCTTTTAGTTACAGGCTTTTAGAATTGTAGTATTTAGCTTAATATCAGCCATTTGATACAGAAGCCGTTTGAGGGCTCAGCATGGGGTGAAAAATGTGATCTCAAAGGGCAAAAGCCTGTCACTGTTACATAAGTGAAGAATAATTTCATATCCCAGTGGATATGAAATTCTCTATCTTTAGTGCTCTAATAGAGGACATACTGCAAGTTGATTATTGTAATCCTACAGTGTTATCTCATCAGTGAGTGGATTAAGGGAGTTCTTTCTGCTGAGGGGTCAGAATAAACATTTTCATTTACTCCCTGCAGTGTCACAGACAAATAGAGGTGTTATCTAAGAACGTTTTGCCACACATGGTAAACATAAGTACAGTAATGTGTGATTCTTCTTCCAGCTTTCCACTGTCATATAGAATAGAATGGATGCTGACAGTGAAGTCAAGAAATGGTCACTTGAAGGGGCATATGAATTATCATACTTAATGTAGAAGGTTGTGTTCCTCTCTAATAAATTATCTCACCTTGGTTTGGGCTACTAAAGTTTCAGGTGTGGGATATTGCTTGTCATTTTTAGCAGGAAAGTGAGTTCACTGCTCAGCTGGTCCAAGTATCAAGGGTGTTGTAAAGTATTTTAAAGGAGTGAGTTAAAAAGATTGGGAAATAAATGTGCAGGTGGAGGAGATGAGTATCACAGGCAGCTTTAACATCCTGCCTCTTGGAGAACAAAGTTTCCAAGGAATCTCATGCTTAAGAAGGCAGTATGCATAAGTTGTTTATCCTATATACTCTTTCAGGGAATTTTCATAAAATACCATAAGGAGTAGTGATTTTTCTTCTCCTGATAAACATTGTTTTTTTTTTAAACTGCTGCTCCAGGATGAAACCTCCTTCTCTGAACGAAACGATCACAGGGTAAATTTCAGTAGAGGAGCTGTTCTTGGTAAGCCAGCAGCCAAACTGTGTGTGGCATCTCAGCACTGGGAGGATCAAGGGTGGCAGCTAAAACAAAGGGAGAACCAGTATCACATGAAAGGAGAAGACCTGGAGGTGCCTAATGCAGAGGGTTCCTGAGCCTTGCAAAGCAGGTGTCAGCTTAGCTCTGGTCTGAATCACTCAGCAGCTACTGCAGGGATTTTATAAATGGAGGAACCCCTCTCTTAGATAGCTATGGACTTGTTAGCTTCCAGTAATTCTTAGAATGGATTTCTTCCCTATATGGTTTATATATCTGAAAGACATTTTAAAAATAAATGGGTAATTTTCATGGACAATACATAGAGAAAAAAGGCAACAGAACACAAAATTGCTGGGGAGTAGTGCCAAGATTCCATAACCTGCAGAGTGTATACTTTTATTTCTTCAAACAGTGCCAAATAGAGGATGGATGTCTTGATTCATAGCGAATAAAGTATACAAAGGCAACTGAGCTCAAAATTGTGTCTCTGTAGAGGAAGAAATCTTGAGCAAATTCTCTTCTTTGTGGAAGGAACGGGATCATGACCTTTCCCTCCTAAGGTGCCTGTTGAACCCCATCACCTCCCTTCCCTGCCAGCAGAGGTCTGCAGGATGATCAATTCCAGCAAGGCTGGTGCCAGACCTCCCTGCTCAGCTCCCGCCCCTCTCCTCCCTCCTGGAGTTGTGCAGGTGAAATTGCACAGGTGGAGTTTCCACATCAGTTGATAAACGACACAGTTTGGGGTTTCTTTGTCTTGGTTTGTTTGGGGTTTTTTTGGAGGGGGTGTTTTGTTTTGTTTTCTTTTTTTTTTTTTTCATTTGTTTTGGGGTTTTTTCAGACTGGAGTGGCTCCCCTAAGTCAGCTCCTCCCTTAGCCCCCGTGTTTGGAGCTGTGTTTGAGCAGGGGACAGCTGGCAGGCCGGGCAGGGATGAGTGGGTATGAGAGGAGGAGGGCAGGATCTGTTTACACTGGGTTCAGCACTAGCAAAAATTACAGCATGGAACTGCACTCTCAGCAGACAATTTGATTACTGAGGCACTGCTCCAAGCACATGATTTATCCACGTAGCTCAAAACAGATAGGAATAGAGCCAGTGTGCTAATGCAAAGTAAGAGTTTCAAATAGAGCTTAATCAGATGTGACAAAATAGAATGAAATATAGACAGAATTAAACAAAACATGTGAGTGCTGTATAAAAGAGTGAACTTAAACCACTAAACAGAATAAAACATAAAATACTAGTTACATTACACACTAAAATCTGTTTGAATGTGGTTTGCCACATGACAGGTTTCATTATATCATTCATTTGACAAAAACAAAGAAGTTTTCTCCAGAGCCTAAAAGCAGGAGTATAAGCAAGGTCACTGTGTATTAGATTTGCCAGTGCAGCAGAGCATGGCTGTGAGCTCTGGGGCTGGGGAAGCTCTGAGGACATCACACACATGCTCCTGGGTGAGTGCTCAGGCTCCAGCAGTGGCTGGCACAACAGTTTGCTGGATAACTTCTGATGCAGGAATCAAAACTTCACCTAAGCTGATCCAGCTGCCAGCTCTTGGTCTTTCCAGTTCCTATCAGAGAAATGCTTATGGAGTACTGTGTTGGCATAAAACAAACCTTGTCAAGATTTCTCTGTGTGAGATTTATGCAGAGTGAAATAAAAGTGTGACATGGACACCTGATGCGTGAGTCTTCTGTATGAAGCATGACACTTGGCAAGGGAGACAGTGCTGAGCTCTGCAGACCTGCCAACTCGCACTCATTTGGAGTGACTCAGGCATTTTTTCCTGTTGGTTGTGTGCAGATATCCAGCTAAATAGCTCCTGAAGTTAGAGGGGGGTTTGTGCAATGAAAGACTTTCCTGAAGTATTTTTTACCAGTGCTTCTTTAGACATATGTTTTCCTTCTGTTCTTTAATCACAGTTAGCAGCCTTTCCAAACATAATCTATATGGATTTTGAACATGAGTAATTAGAAGAATACATTCTGCTTTTGTCTCCTTGTCTTACAGAAGCATAAGATAATTTGGATCATTGTATTGTTAAAGCTCACTGTTTCACTGGGGAACAGGGGACCTAACCTGAACTCCAGGTTAGCAAGTCTTAGGGCAAAAGAGAAAGACAATCATATGTAAAGTCAAGAATTTATCGTTAATGTAACATAGCAGGCTAATGAAAAAATTACTGTTAGGCCACATGCAGCTGTTACAGAAAAAAGAGGAAAGGGAGAGGAAGCCATTAGACAAAAAGTGTCATTAAATAAAAAAGTAACACAAGTAATAAATCTAAAGTTGTTGCATACACCACTTAGCACCTACCCCTTCCTTTCTCACGTTATGCTGCACTCCCACTGCCCCTGGGTGTGAGGGCTGTGCGTTTCAGCCTGGAGGAAGATTTTGGGGAGCCATTCCTGTTGCAGGAGAGGTATGGCACTGCTGGCCAGGGCTCATCTTGCTCTTTGCCTGGGAAAGCACAAGGCTGCTGTTGGGGGTTTTTCATCCTCCTCACCCTGGGAATGTTTGGGGCTCCCATAAAGTTTGTGATGTGTGAAAGAGCACCTTGCTCCTTCTCCACACATCTGCAGCTCTGTGTAACCTCTGCATTTGCTGTCTGGGCAGCCTCTCCTGTGTGCCACAGACTGTTCACTGCTTTCTTCCTTACCCTTAAAAACTGTTCTGCCCCTCCCAGGCCTGGACCTGTGGCACCTTCACAGTGCTGGTGTTTCCCATGTCACCCTGTGCCCTCTCTCTGCAGTCAGACTGGAGCTGCAGCATCACAGTAGGGTCAGAAATACGGAATTCTGCCCAGGCTGACCACTCATCACTACATTCTCTTTAAAAATTGTGGTTATTTCTTGTGACTATACAAAGCAGAGGACCTGTAATGCTAATTAGACTTAGAATAGCACTTGGTTATTAAACAAAGTCATCATTAGAGCTAAAAGCAAGCTCCAGTGAGACAGGACAAGGCTGGCATGGCCAGAGGCACGGGCTGTTGGGTACCCCACAAACACTGCCAGAGCCTCTTCTGCCCAAACAGGTCAGCAAGAGCTCTGCTGTCTGCTTCCCACAGCATAGTCCATTGCTTCTGTCTTGCCTGTGTGCACTTATTTATACTGATGAGGGGCATACTCATCCACCTGAGCATGACAGGACAGAACAGTCTCACAGCTCCATGGAATTCAACTGTGTGAGATTTTCAAAAAGATGGAAAGTGAATGCATATGTTTTCTTAAACTCAAATAATTTATGAATGGAGACTGAGATTAATCCTTTGGGTGCACTGAATGTGAAAACAGTAAAGGAAAAGGAAGTTTGAAATAGCAAAAATGCCGTGAAATTTGCTATTGATCACCAGAGCAAGTCTTTCAAAATCTATCACATTGAAGTTACAAAAGGAAAATCAGTCATGTTAAGAGAAGCAGCATGTCAATACAGCTGTATTTCAGAATCCTGGTGCTGCCCGAAATGCAGTATACAGAGCCATGTTGGCACTGCTGCTTTAGGGGCCGCTCTTTGTCATGCAACTTATAACCATGGGAATTTTACTGTTAGGTCAGGAGTACAATGTGACCAGTCAGGCTTCTCTTTGTGTTAGCCCTATGCCATTGGACTAAGTAACAACTAAAAAATATGTGTGTGTGTATATATATATATATGTATATATAATATGTAAATTATTAAGGGGAAAAATTGAAGCCTGGAGAGCTATTGGTGGCAGCACAAGGATTCATACAGTTTATCATTTTTATTTAGAATAGATTTTAGAAAGGAATTCCTCCCTGTGTGGGTGCTGAGGCCCTGGCACAGGGTGCCCAGAGCAGCTGTGGCTGCCCCTGGATCCCTGGCAGTGCCCAAGGCCAGGCTGGATGGGGCTTGGAGCAGCCTGGGACAGTGGAAGGTGTCCCTGCCATGGCAGGGGTGGAATGGGATGGGCTTTAAGGACCCTTCCAACCCAAGCCATGCTGGGATTCCATGACATGAAGGTATGTGACTTTAATCAGGTTTTCTCTTTCTCCAGAACAGTTCCTACCTACTCCTGTCACACTTCCCGGGAGTGTGACAGGACGGAACAGACTCACAGCTGCACAGAGTTAAACTCTGTGAGGGCAGCCTGAGAAATAGCTGCACCATGATGGGGACACACATATTTAATTTCCTGAGCACAAACTTTCTGACTTTTTTTGTGTTTGTTTTTTGTTTGTTTGTTTTTTAACACATCCTCCATTTGATCCATTAGGAGGAACATTAAAGCAGAATGTTCAGCTCATTAAGTTTCAGTCATGCAAGACTTTCATTCTCGGAATAAAAGCTTATGCACTTGGAAATACTTGAAAAAAAGAGAATGTAGAAACTTGAACAGTTCCAAGGTACAGTGGAATTGTGTGAAAGACTAAAATTCATTTGATAAAAAATAGCAGGTTCCATGTGCCAGGAAACATTAGGAGAGCATGCAAATGCAATTGGGTTTTCAGGCTTTTCACCAAGGTGTGGAAAGATCTGTAGCTATGTGAATCCAGGCTATTAAATACTTTTAATACCTGCTGTTATTCTTTGACAGGTGTATAAAATCAGTCTTCTGACAAATTCTTCTTCATTTTCTATTTTGATAAAAAGTTCAGTAATTAAACTTTGCCAATGAATGTCAAATTTCAGTTAGTGAAAGAGAGAGAAAATGCAGAAACAATCATTTATTACACAATATAATGCCATTTCATTTTCACAGAAAGTGAGTTTCATTATCTTAGAACTTAAGCTATTACTCTTTCTCTAGACATTTAAATTAAGAAATGTTTAGTCATAACAGAAACTGTTTTAAAAATTTGTTTTCATTTTAAGAAAGGCATTTTTTTTCTCCTCTTATTTTCTCTATGTTCTCTATGTATCTTCTTCCCTGTTAAATAGATGAAGCATAAGAAGTTTGCCTTTTTAGAGATTCAGTTAATTCAGTATTTTGCAAGGAAACAGCAGAAATAGCACAGAAAGTGGTGAGCTGCTACAGACAAGCCTTTTCCTAAGCATAGAGATGATGGCTCAGAAAACGACTCTTATGAAAGATTCATTTTAATTAGTGGATTTTTTTAAGCTGTACAGTGAGGCTGATTAGCCCTACACTACAATTCCATACATTTGTGCTTTAAGAGTGTCAAGAAAGCAGTTGAAATTAAAAGAATTAGATACTGAATATTAAATATTTTTAATATATTAATGAAATATGCTTAACAGGTTGTAAGACCAATGTAAAACAGAAGAACACAAAGGTGCAGGTTATTAGTATGCCACACATGAATGATGTAGGTTTTCTTTGATGTTGCCTATTAAAAAAAAGAGGGCTTGTTGCTTCAGCTGCATATTCTCTGAAAATAGATATATTCCTGTCCTTCCAAGACTTCTCCTATTTTTGCATAAGTAAAAGTAGCTTTCAGAAGGAAAGTCTGGTTTGTCCCTTGATCATCCCTAGTAAAAATGTTTCTTACAGACAGCTTTAGGACAGCTCCTACTCCATCCATGATCCAGTTGGTACATTTTAGTGATGAGATAGGATTAATTCTTTTGGGACTACAGTGATTTCTGCAAGAAACAGCAACCTGTGCTTGCCTCAGCCTGCACGTCTGCCTGACATGACTTCTCACTGGGGCTCTTGCATGACCTGACTGAACTCTGGAAGTACTGGCAAAAATTTCATCAGAAATATGCCAGCATGGACCTTTTTGGTCATTTTGTACTGCTTCAAAATGCCCAGTGGTTCATTTCAGTTTTAGAAGTGATGTGTTTGAACCAGAGTCAGTTTCTCTGTTTTGTTGGAAAGATCTTCATTGTATCCAAAGCAGTGAAAAACTGGATTTTATCCATTCTCAGAATCAGTTGTACATCCCTGAACACAGCACCTTGTTCAAGTTCAGTGACCATTACAGTCTTTTTGTTCCTAACAATTTATCCATTTGTCCAAGTACCTAAACTTTCTTGCCTTTTTTCTCCCTAGTAGATGCACCATAAATACTATATTTGAGATGTTTGACTCTAACCAGTCATTTATTTTACAGATCAAAGAAACAAATATGTTGTGATTCTTTTTTACTTCACAGTGTCAGCAGAGCATGAACAGATTAATATGAACAGAACACAGAAATGTAAAGTTTAATTATTTACAAGCATTTTAGCTCATGTTAATTGGCAGCTGAGTGCAAACCCTTTGTTGCCCAGCCAAACAAATCTTGACTCTGCAAGAACAGTGACTGCACTTATCATCCAAGGACAGAACTCGGTGCTTGTTACAGTGGAGTTGCCTTTGGTAACTGCTGTCACTTCTGTCATGGACTGGGAAGGAGAATGAGTCCTGAGGCCAAGCTGGGGAAGGTTTGCCATGTGTAAGGGAGGGTGTAACAGGATCTCGGTGTACCAAAAAACCCCACTGACTTATGGATGTACTGTGTCATGTACAAACATCTGTCTTGGTTGGTGCTTGCTGCTCTCTGTAAGCCCAGGATTACAGGACAGTCACTGTCTGTCCCAGCCTTCTGTCCACCTCCGTGGACCGCTTGGACTCGGCTTTAACCAGAACTTGGCATCCCTGTCGCTGTCTGTTACCACAGTGACCTTTACGGTTCTAAAAGGCAAAATTTGTCAGTATGTGATAGAAGTTAACACATAATGTTTGTCCAGGAGGGAACAGTAATTAAAGGTAGAAGGTATAGCCACTGTGGCTGCTGTTAATGTTTACATCAGCAAACAAACAAATTTAAATGAAATCTGAATTTGTCCCTGAACATCAGTGTGAAGCATACTGTGATGCTTTAATTATTTGAAGTTAGATAAAAGTATCAAGCTAATGTGAAGTGTAAATTACTGTCTCAGGATAAATAGATATTGAAGAGCTTATTCTTCTGTTGAATACATGGAAAATGAAAAGCACAGTGTATTGGTAGAAAAGGTGGTTTCTATTTCAGAAACCCCTTTGGGACTGATGAACTGCCTAACTTCAATCTGAAATGAAGAATTTTCATTGAAAAAAGTGAAATGCAAAATTGTAGCTTCACTTGTCACGTATTATCTTGCCTGTGTCTGTTTTATTCTTTTTCTCAGAACTTGCCTTTTATTATCGTTTTAATCACCTTGATGGGTGTTATTAGAATCGCAAAATGTCAGCCTGGGGAAAGTGAGAATCTCGTCATTATTTTGTTTCAATGTCACCTTTGTCAATTCATGCTTAGCTAGTATTTAAAATTTTGGTGCCAATCCTGTGATTAGATCCCAGGTGTGATGTGGCCAGTCTTTACAGGTGAGAAGTGCTTCAGGATTCCTGTTTGGAATTAGCTTCCTCATCAGGAATTACTCACCTTAATGATTCTTTTCCATTGAATTTTTTTTCTTAGACCTTTATATTCTGATAGATAAATAGTTTTGTATCATTATATGACACAGGTAATTCACCCTGGCAGTTTGGGACAATTTTCTGTGCATGATCATAGGCAGATATTGTTCAAACATCTCTAATGCAAAGTTAGAAGTTAGCTTTCAAGATATTATTCTATTTTAACTATTCTAGCATTCCAAAACCTTTCCTGGAAATTATCATCACAGACAATAATTTTATGTTCTCAGCATCTGCTTAAGAAAAAAGCTATTCCATCATTTGTATTTTGTTTGGGATACATTTGAAATAAGTTTAGTAAATTATTCAGAAATGTAAAGGATTACTCAATAAAGTTTTGCATTCTTAGTTTCAGTGCATTAAAGATAAACTATTAAAAAGAGGGCCCAGTTAACGCAGCATAAAGATGATGCATGAAATGTGACATCTCTTTAACATTGAGAGAAAACGCTTCCCTCCATTGAGTGCTTTACAGCTAATGCAAAATATTGACACAGCCCTATTATACCAAACAATAGACTGCTTTCAGAAAGATAATTTTATAGAAGGGGTAGTATCATGTGATCTTATTAATATTTATGAAATATGATAACAGAAAAAAGGGAATTGGGATAGCACTGCTATCTTTATAGACCCTATCCATTTCAGCTTCAAAATGTTTTTCATTTCACACATCAGACACTAATTAGCAAATATCTAATTAGTGTTAGAAGAGTAATCGCTCATGGGAGTTGTTGAGGCTTTGAGCTTTCATGCATGCAAAAATAGTGCCACTTTAGGTACATTTGTTGAGGTACAGTAACTTTAACTTTTATTTTTCTCTGAACTGCGTGAATTAAAAATAAAAAGCAAAATTCAGCTCCAATAATTGGGGGTGGGAAAATGAATGCATTCATAAAGAGTGAGGCAAGATCCAGAAAAATTAAAATTTAGGTATTTTCAAACTTCTGCAGATGCTGGTAAATTCACTGGACCAAACAGAATATAATATTAATTTGATTTGATTCTACTTTCCAGGTGAAAGCCTATCTGTAGTGTTCCTCTTTACAGAACAGATAATTGTATATACCCCAAATAAGTGGAACACAGAATGCAGCCAAGGAGGGAATAATCAAAATGCTATCAGAATTCTACTGTTTTTAAGTTTTATAGCTCAAGTGTGTCATGGTGATAAGTTTCTTTTTATGAATATTAATTATTAAGTTATGTGGGTTTTATTTTGCATTTTCTTTTATGAGAGACATAAATTCTAGATGAACAGGATCTACCTTAGTAGTTATTTTGTCACAGAGTGGATAAATACATCTTAGCTAGAAACAGTGTGTTCAGTACAAAGCATTGTGCTTCTGTCAGCATCAAAAATATGAATGTGAAGGAGGAAATAAAACCAACTATTTTTCACATCTGGTTTTAGCAACACTTCTAAGTTCACTCTGAAATAATACAAGTAGGAGCCTGATATTGAAAATAGAAAAACTGTAGAAAATGTATGAAAATAATATTAATGATAAAATATTTAGATACTGTTTAAATATGCAACAAAATATTGAAAAATGCTGGAGGACTTAAGAATTAGTCTTTTTTGATTCTGCCGAATTTGATAGCACAACCCTTTTTGCTCAAGTTCCTGAAAATTAAATGTCTGACTATGGAATCTCGGTGCATTCTAATTCATATTTATAAACATTTTTCAATAACTGTTTTCTATCAGTTTAATTTTAAAGATAATGTGGGTTCAAACTGTAGCTTTTATATGGACAAAAAGCAATTCATCTGTGATCTCCACTAAATTGATTTCAATTTCAGCAGAAGTGGCTTGTCCTGAAGTTTCAACTGTCCTCAGCAGAATGTTTTCTCCTAATGATGCAATATTTGCACAGTATCAGATTGTCATACTCTCCAGAATCTGCTTCCTAAATATTAGAGAAATGGAATAGTCTATTTTGTTGAAGGAGCCAAATGGAAAATAGATGTAAATAAACAGAATAAAGGCTGGATGAACTTAATCTTTCTCCTGTTTGGGCAGCCAGATCTGCATGAGGTTAACACCTATATCCCAAATTTATTAATAAAGCCACCAGTTGGTCAACAATACAGGAGAAGTGATTATCACTATCAAGTCATCAAGTGTGAGCTTTTTAAAAATCTTACCCATCATATTGCTGGGCAAAGTATTTATTCCCCAGATACAATCCCAGCTGACTCTTAATTACAGGGGTTTTTTACCTTTTGTTTGTTTCTGTCTTATCTTCTTTTAAAGCCACTTTGAATTCCTAGGCTTGGGTTACTGAGTACAGCTGAAATTTTTAAACATGTGAATAAAAATGAAGTGTGACAAACAGTGCTTAGATTACTGTGTGAGGACTTAATAGAAATGTTGGGGGGAGGAAAAAAAAAGTTTTGAAAGAGACCTCTGGAAAATGAAGGAGATGGTATTCCTGTGCATTGAATCTGTGAAAATGGAAAAATGAGTGTGTTTTATAGAAGCTTCCATGCGTGGCTTAACAGCATTATTGGAAATGGACTGATTTACACTGGTATGGTCTGCTGATGTTCCTTGGAACTTAGGGGGGCATATCAGCACATTTTTTTCATCATCAGAATGCTGCTCAAATAGTTGGCCTAATGGCAGTTTTCCATCCATTGTGACTTTTCTAATTCCTGCCACTGTTTACAATGGTAATGGCTCAGCCCTGACACTCAGCTCAGAAGTGCCAAGTGTTTCCCTGGGAAAGGTTGCTGCTACCAGCCTCAGTTACAGATGAGAACATTAAAAAGAGGCAGGCAAATTACTTGGAGGAAATTTGAGAACGCAACCTTCTTTTCCAAACCCCAGTCTGCTACTCTGTTCACTTGTCCCCGCTACCTCACTATCTGTACCAGAAATGAGAGTCTTACTAAAATATTAAAGCATATACTGCTGGGTTAAAAAAAAAAAAAAGAAAAAAAAAAAGTCTTACTTTAAAGGTTTTTCCTCATTTTAAGGTTGTAGTTGGTCAAGAATTGCTGTAAAACAGAATACATAATGTTTTTAGCATTTTGGTTTTTTTTAATACATATTTAGTTTAAATTTATTAGATGCTGGAAAAATTCAACACGGGAAGATTTTCTTCTGTTGCATGGTAATTTTCTTGTTAGGTTGTAGGTTTTATTTTTATGTTTTCTTGAACATGGGAGGAGTATTTATTTTCTTTCTTCCTCATGTTTGTCAGGACAGGGCAGGATTTGTCAGGACAAGAACTTTGTCGTGTAATTTTTGGAGAACGTCTGTGTTAAAATTACACTGAGACATGAAAGAAGAACCAGCTGGTAGCAGGAATGCTGCAGGACTTTGGCTTTCTTCTTTCCTCAAAGACTGAGCTAATCATGTCTCTGTCAATTTGAGTGTCCTAATTTATAACTCAACACCTGTAGGCTTTATTCCTGCTCCCCTTCCAAGTAGCTGACATGCTAAGAAAAATGCAAGAGCAACCCCTCCATGGGTAACAGGGACACTGAGGCACTGTGTTACCCTCTCGTCAAAGGATCTCTGGAAATGCCTTCAGTGGATCCACTCCTTTGTGCCATCTTTTAGTTTGTGTCAGTCCAGAGCAAGGATATTTTATTTCATTTTTAAACCCTTTTTTTTCTTTTTTTAATCAACGTGAGGTGTGCTCCATTTATCCAGACTTATTGGTCTTTATGGACTTTATGTGGAAGAATAAGAAGCAAAATGAAAATAGTGAAAATTCTGGAATTGTTACACTGGGCAAAACAAAACCAGTGATAAAGAATACCTTCATTAGTAACATTTTTCAGTGTTTGTGAGATTTCTGTTAAGTCAAGCAGATGGAATCAGCCTTGTAAACATCAATTTAGGTAATATTTGCAGGTGTTTAACATCTGTCTCGAGCAGTTGATAGCACTTCCACACAGCCTAATTAGCAAGGTCAAAAATCAAAGATGTATTTATAAAGCAACAGTGACCAGATCATAAATATGAATCATAAGTAGATTTTTGATATCCCATGATGATTTACTGCTTGTGAAAAATATCTCATTCTATTTAATGTTTTTGTATTGTAAAGATATACTAAAAAATAAGGTTTGTGTTTGATGTAGTGACAGTTAAAGCAAAACCATTCCTTTGGGGTCTTTATTTATTGTATTTTTCTATATTTTGATTATGTTAACCTTGTGGGTTTAACCTTTCTCTGTTACAAGAAATTACCCTGTGGAAGCATTTCCCTAAATTTCAAAACTTTTATTTAAGTCACTTCAGGGCATGGTTTCACCAGAGAAAGAAACTTCATCATTCCTTAACTCAACTTTCTGGGTTTGATTCTTGAGAAAATTGGTTTTGAATAATCTGAACATGCTTAGACTTTTCGTACTCTGTGTATGTTAAAGAAGAAAACAACTTCAAAGTAAAACATTTTGTCTTCCAGAATCCATGGAGGTGTCATTAAGGTTATTCAGTTGGTGGAAATTATGTGTTGCAATGTTATGTCTTAATAAAAATTAAAAAATTAAAAAAAAAAAGGTGACATATTCCAAATTAGGAAAAAACTGGATCTTTTGATCCAACCCAAATATTTCTTTGAAAAAGAGTTAAAACTGAGTTGGGGTCATGAAATCATGAAATAGCAGGTGTCTACTTATTGAAGGTGATAAACTTGATAAGGAAACTGGAGCAGATGAATGTTGTCACTGGGGAAGCATGTTTGCCCTTTTCAAAAGCACAGATTTTAAGTCTGGAACCAATTGCAGAAATGCCTTGGCTTGCCAAGATATGTAGATCACAACTAGAGCAGGTAAATGCAATTTGTATCAGCATATAAATCAGAGAGTGTGATTTTAAGTACCCTTAAATGAATTAGATTTGTCTCATAATATTCCTTTTAAGCAGGTAAATATCACTGATCCTCATTATTTAGAGATCAGGTGGCGTTAGCAAACACACATTACATTTCAGCACCAGAGTTTCCAGCTCGTCAGTTTGAATGTAAGGATCATTTTGAAATCAGTTGTGAGGAGTTCTCAATCTCCCATGTAATTAAATCTCTTTATTTTCTATTTCTTTTTCTGTAACATAAGAACAGTAATTCTATGTGCAAATTTGACACAGAAATTTACAGAACAGTTTTTGCTGCTTTTGAGATCCCAAATGGATACAGCCAAGTGTGTGGAGCTGTTCTGAGGAGAAATTCTCCCTGTGTAAAACTTCTTCTCCCTATAACCCACTGAAGTCATGAAAGCACCAAAAGGGGTTTGATGGGGACTGAATCCCAAAGCTTTCTAAGACTGTACCTGTGCCAGCAGCACCAGCTTTAGTTAATCTGTAGTTATTTCAGTTCCTTCCACAATCAATACAGAACACAATTAAAGTACATACAGAGTATGACAGTATACTCAGCATACAAAGATTTGTATTTAAGACATGCAGAAAAAAAATTTAAAAAACATCCTTGGTTCATGTGTATCCATAGGATAATTAGATTTGCAGGAATCTATTTGGCTTTTAGGAAACCACCTTGTTTATTTCTCTCATGTAAGTGAATGCTTTTAATATACAGCCTCAAATAAACCCCCTTTGTTCCAGACTATAATGTAATGACAATATATTGCTTTGGTTATCCCTGGATGTGTTTACTTGCTTGATCTAAAGTACAACCAGGTGGTATCATCTTCTTACAACAATTTTACTTCCCTTTCAATGAGTGTGGCTCATTTGAAGTTTGTGAAAGGCACATCCTTATGGAATTCATAGGATTTCATGTCATGATGCAGCAAGGAGACTTGCTAGAAATTGCCTGTTTCAGGCTGATGATGCAAAACTAGACATCTGTTAAATTAACATCTATCTAACATTTTTGCCTTTCAGTCAAATGCATTCAAAAATTTAAATGTTTTTTAGCTGTCAAAACAATCTGTCACAAGATTTTTTTTTTTTTTTTTTTGTATAATGGGTTACTTAAGGAAAGCAGCATATGGTTGAGTGAGCTGCACCTATTCTGCAGCTTCCCCAGCTCTGCACTACCTGTGAACTACTGGAAGATGCACAGGCTTAAATTATTAATTTTTAAAATAGAAATTTAAAAAAGAACTTTATACTTCCTAACCTGTTGGATCACTTTATAATTTATTTTTCAAATTAAAAAAAAAAAAAGGTAAAGAAACCTTAGAAAATGTTGCCCTGCCTTTTTGTCTTAGAGCAGTCCTTAGGATGGTAAGTACATCCTGCAATAAATCACAGAATCACAGTGGGAACAAGCCTGCATTCACCTACAGGTTTGTTTCTTTCCTTAATTTAAGCTATTCATTACTTCTCATGTAGAGGAGGATATAATAACACATTAGCAATTACAATTATGCACAATTTTAATAAAAACCTGTAATAACAGGTCCTAATAATGACCAGAACCAAAAAGCTTTTAATGCAATATATAGCACTGCATTGTACAGGGTTCTCATTCATCAAACTCTGGCTTGTGTGTCTTGGTGACATTCTGGGGCTGCTTTTATGTGCCACTTTCAGTCATGTAGCCATGTGCCCTGCCCTATCCTGCAAGAATAGCACTGAGATTTTTCCAGATTAAATTCACAATGCAATCCTGGTCTCACTGAAGTCAATGGGCCTGCTACCTCCAAGTCAGTGAAACCTAAACTGACTGCTTGCATCACTGTTTTCTGGTAGATAGGCACACTAGAAGTCACACATTAAAGTTGTTTAAGTTATTTCTTTCAGAATTTGTTTGTATACATTTCTTCTACTCAGGTTTTGATTTGTGTATACTGCAAAAATGGGGATTTGCTTTGCTTTTTTCAGTCCCAGGGCACATAAATCCTGTGTGAATGTGAGATATTTTGCTTTGGGAATAGTCAGCAGCTTTGCAGAGGGGTAAGACTGGAAGTTCTGAGGATGTGATGTACTTCACCCCTAGGGAGACGAGAAATGTGTCACCCACACCACTACAGCCCTTCAGGGCTTGCGTTGCTCATTCATGGTTTAGTTTGGATTTAGGTTGAAGGCAGGAAGAGTTTTGTATAAATGCAGGCACACAGTTTGTGTGATTGGGACGGGGCTGGCCCAGCCCCATCCCCAGTGGCACAGCTGTGAGCAGCACTGACAGCAATGAGCCATGGAGTGCCCAGGGGCACTGAGCCACCACCAAAGGGAGCAGAGGGCACACAGGGGCAGGGCGTGAGCAGGAGGGGTAAAAGGCTGGGCTGAAGGACAGGAAGGGCAGATCCTTGCAGCCTTCTGATGAGGTGTGCTGTTCCTCTGTATGGGCTGAAGCCTTCTGATATTGTGTGATGATATCTGTGTATCATGGCCATCACAACTGTGACATATAAATGTATTGCAGTAAGTCCCTGTATTTCATGAGTTATTAACACAGAACTGTCCATTCCCCCAGAAGGAGCTCTCTGGGTTCTGGTGTCACTGTGGTGTTTTCAGAGAGGCAGCATTTGAACATGGAGAACATGTGGGGACATAGACTATGGAAATCATTCACTTAAATGTCACTTGTGTTTTAGATTTGTCATCTAATTTTAATATGTTGAATGCCATGAATGTGTTTAATTGTAGTTTACTTTACATTGAGTTGTATTTTTTACTACTGACTGCAGCCAAAATAAGTCCATGTTAATTATAATTATGGAAGATTTTTAAAAGCTAGGTTTTTGGGGGTTTTTTGTTAGACAAATATGCTGTGTGTCTTAAAGATGCATAACTGTTTTAGGGGTTCTGGGGGATTTTATAAACAAGTTGACTCTAGTAAAGACCTAATTATAGTGAGGTAAATGGGTTCTAATACCAGAGAAAAATGCAAATTTTAAGATTACATTGTAAGCTATTGTACCTTGCTAGAGCCCTGTGGACTTCAGTGGAACTTGTAGCATTTTAGGATTTTGGCATGTGGGAATAAAAAATCCCATCCAACCAACTGGGCACCTCCAGGTAGCAGTACCCTCTGTTCTCTGACACCTGCTCAGTTTCCTCCTTTCCTCTCCCTCCTCCTGCCCCAGCTCTGCAGCAGGACACAGGCTGGCTGTCCTGGCCAGACCTGATGGACCAGGCAATTCCAGGCTTGTGTCAAAGCCCTTTTGGCTGCAGGGACCTTATCCCTATTCATTTGAGGGAGTTAGTGGGACTTTTAGGCATTTCAGAGCTGTGAGATTCACACAAGTTTGTGTGTACCCAGCTGAGTGAGTATTTCAAGGAAGGGCTGACAGAGAAGCAGATTTGCTCAGAGACACAGGAAGAATGTACCAATGTTAGTTAATGTTTGATTTCTACAGCCAGTGGTCTAGAAACTAGAACTTAGTTTTTCCTCTTTGTCTATTCCTTAGGAGTCATGAGGTACTTTGAATATATGATAACTTTCAAGTGTTGATAATTTTAGTCAGACTGACTGTGACAATCTGAAGCATGAGCCTTGGCTTTTCTGGGCAGAGGTAGATTGGCAACAATCTTTGGTAGAGGTGACAATAATCATTCCAGCCTCAGGGCTGTACTGCAAGTCCACTACAGGAGCAGGAAGTGCAGGCATTAACAGCTTGGGTTTTTCCTACACTGCTTAATAAAATGAAACCTGTGCTTTTGTTTGATATGCTAAGAGCAGTCCCTTTTGTTTGTTAGGGAAATCCTTTAGTTTGCTGCAGCTTCCTTCTGGTCTGACACACCCTAAGCTAATCAATGGCAAGTGAATCCTAAATATCCCACCATGCCAACCAGTCCCTCAGAGGGAAGGGTCACTCAGGCTCCAGCTTACCCTGCTCCCCCTGGGCTGCTGCTGCCATCCTGGTTTTCTCTCAGCCTCCCCTCGCAAGCCTCACTGTGTGCCTGCCTCTGTCCATTCCTCCCTCCTCTGCAGGGGTACACCCTGGCCAAAGACAGAGTGGGACTTTCTAAAAACCCCTCTGGGAAATGGGTGCTGTGGGGTATTCCCAGAGTGAAACTGAGCCCATCCCCGCCTGGCAGGCCAGGCAGTGGAGGGGTTGTGCTGGCCCAGTAAAAGCCATGCAGGCAACAGAGCAGAACCCCCAGTGTTACAGAGTGTGGACAATGTGCCTCCAGGCTTAGGTACAGAAAAATCTGAAGAGTAAGAAAATGGTTTTTAAGTGCTTTTGCCTTAAAATGTCTTCTTGGCTTTCCCTTTATCTCTATTCTTTTTTCTTTTTCTTAAATGAATACTGTTCTAAAGAAGCAGATTTTGGGAGCATTGTGCTGGGAACAAAAGGATTCTTTCAAAGACTTGTTGCTCAATCTTGTTTACAGGATTTTTCTTTCCCTGAAGCCTTCTAAAGTCTTCTCAATTATTCTCTTCCCTAATATATTCATATTTGCTGGAATAAAACTTGCTCTATTTTGAGGAGGACTGCACCAAGTGCAGTTCTTCCCAGTGTTTTCTGGGTTAGCTGAGAAAACTGGCAATGCCATTGTTTCCCCAGATCTCTCTGTGCCCTCCCTTTCTCACCTGCTGCTTTCTCTCTCCTTCCTCTGGGTCAGGGCTGCTGCAGCCCCTTCCTTGGTCAGCTCTGCTGGGGCTGCTGCTGCTTCCCCTTGACCTCCCAGCTCTGCCCTTCCTGACAGCTGAGCCAGCCCCTTGCAGTGAAGCCTGAATGATCGAGGTTGACTCTAAACTTGGGCTTAAGAGCATATTTTCCTTCCAGCATTTCCTGTTCTAGCATAATTTCCATGTGTTGTGACTTCTGAAATGCGCTGCCTTTCCTGCCAGGTGTGTCACACACACCTCACACCTGGGTGGGCCAGGAACAATTGCACTTGTCCATGTGGCATTAATAATAATTATGATCATAATCATCTTTGGGAATACATTAATGTTGTTTCCTTACATATGCATTAGGTTAACACTTAGCTAAATAATCATAATTAGCAACTTGAAAATTTTGTGCAAGCATTAGTTATTAAACCCTTAAATGAGTCCTGTGAGGTATCATTACCACCATTATATAAACTGAAAAAATTGACCACATCAAAGATAATTGTCTTTCCCAAGACCCAGCAATGAATCTCAAACAGAGATGTGATTTGATCTCCAAGGCTCTGTTTCATCCATGGATTTTGCATGCTTTAAAACACTGACTCCCAGGAGTTCAATGTAACTTGTCTGAACAATAAAAAATATTGTTTCCATTCTATTTTCTAGACATCATAGAAGAAATAAGTTGTCAGTACTAGCCCTGTGTTTTTTGGGGATCCCTACTGCAAATAAATTTTTTTTTTTTTTTGGGATTCAGGATGGCTTCTGTATAACTCTATTAGTAGTTGTAACCTTAGGTGTTGTTTTCTACTTTGAAATAGAATTACTGAAGCAAGATATTACCTGAAAAATGACAAGCTCTGTTAGAATGCTGTTGAAAGTTAACCCAAATGGCACAGAAATGTCATACATAGCTGATTATAATCATGCTTCTGTGTAGATGTTATTTTTGTATATTGCTCTGGTCTGTTTATAACCATTAAGAAGGGAATTATGCACAGTAATGTGTCTAGATTCCAAGGAAGTTATTTGGCCTGTACATTATGATTTTTATTTGTTGCTTGGCTGCAGGACAGCATATGGAGTCATTATCCACTTAATAACTGAAATAGATGCAACCTCCCTTCCCCCTGGTGAGCGTGGGGCTGGGAGGAGGCAGCATCTGTCACCTGTGCAGACAGACTGAGAGAGGCAGGGTCACTCAGGGCTCTCATCTCTGCCTTTTCCAAGAAGAGTTCTTTGCTTGTGGGTTTTTCTGGTAGTTTTTTGAGGGGTTTTAGGTTTTTTGGTTTTTTCCCCTACCTGGCATATCAATTTGCTAGGAAGGTGTAGGCACTGCAGTGGGAATGTCTCTTTGCACTGGTACAGAGCTCACTCCCTCCTGCCCTTTGTGGCCCAGCAGTGTGCCAGGGACACTAGGGCATGTTTGAGTTCTGGGAAATTTGTGTGCCAAAGTGTGAAAGATGCAGCTGGGGAGATGAGTTTGATGTACTTTGAGGCCACAGAGGAACTGGCTGAGTTAAGATTCCAAGCAATTGATTTGCTTTCAGACTGAGTCACATCTTGAATGTGGTCTTTCTAGCCAGAGCAAAAGTATTTCCATGTTTGCATATTGTTCTTTGGAATATGTACTGATTCTGCATGTCCCTGTCTCCCTCTGTTGTTCGATTTCCTGCTCTTTTTTGTGTGCTTTTTAATGGCTTTTTTTGGTCTTCCTGAATTGCAACAGAGTTGCTAATGGGGCAAGTAAATTTCAATAAGGTTGTATTTGATTACAACTTAAAGTGTTCAGCTCGGGCTCATGGAAAAGGTGGCTTGGTTTTGGTTTGGTTTTTTGTTTTTTTTTCTTTTCATTCAGCAACAGTGTAGCTAAAAAATCATTGGAATCCCATGTTTAAAATTGTTAATCTAAAGTGAAACTATAGTCCTTAATTGTTCACGTTACTAGCAGCCACCAGTTGTGCTCATTTTGGGTTTTATGCATGAGCTAAGCCCATAGTTTATACCTGGGTCTCTGAGAAAACAAAAGATCTGTTTCTCCAGGCACCTACAGCATCAGCCTTGTCATGCTGATGACTGTGGCGAGACAGACTTGCCATTAGTGCTGGCCCTTTGGCATCTCCTTTTGATCGGTGAGCCCAGCCGGGCTGCTCAGGTATTCACTGCACATCACAGCCGCTACTGCTTTCCGAAGGATCTCTGCTCTGCTCTGGCTGGAGCTGTGTCTGTGCT
This sequence comes from Pyrgilauda ruficollis, assembly GCF_017590135.1. Taxonomy (NCBI): domain Eukaryota; kingdom Metazoa; phylum Chordata; class Aves; order Passeriformes; family Passeridae; genus Pyrgilauda; species Pyrgilauda ruficollis. Next base: position 2,576,789 of record NW_024530599.1, read on the forward strand.
CAGCCGCTGTCAGCCCTGGTTTGTATCACATCCCTTCGCTCCGCAGGGCCGGCCGGCAGGTGCTGCCCGCAGCGCTCCGGGACCGCCGCCGGCCCCAGGGGCTGCCGTGGGTGCCGCGGGGCGTTCAGGGGCTCTGCCGTGCCACTCCCCCGGCCCGGGGTGGTCGTCTCCTCCGGATCCGAAGAGAAGCCGTGTGCCGGACCCCCGGGCGGGGGACCCCCCGCGCAGGTGCCGTCCCGAGCGCGGTTCATCCTGCGGGGGCAGCGCCCGCGCATCCCCGGCCCCCGCATCCTCTCCCCCTCCCATCCCCCGGCCCCCGCATCCTCTCCCCCTTCTCAGCCCCGCTCATCCCCCGCTCCCGGCCCGCCCGCAGGTCCGTGGGCACCGCCCGCTCCCCAAGGGCCGCTTCGGGTCGCTGCCGGGACCCGCGGGCGCTGCCCGGTGCCGGGAGGAGATGGAGCGAGGCAGGGCTGGCAGCGCCGGGGAGCGGCTCGGGGGCGGGCTGCTCGGGCTGAGCTTCAGGGGGAAAGGAAAGCAGCAACAACGATCCTTCCCTTTCCCCAACAAAACCAACAGAAAGTGAGAAAGTGTTCAGCTTGGGGTCACGTAAAAGGTGGTTTGTGGTTGCCCAACCAACAAAAAAAACTTCCTCAACTGGAAGGTGTGCGGCTGCCCAGGGGAGAGGGACTGAAGCCAGATGATCTTTAAGGTCCGTTCCAACCCAAACTACTCTGTGACTATGTGAAAAAAAACCTGCAGCCAGAACGAAACTCGGAATTTCTTTCTCCTCACTTTTCTCCCTGAGCATCAGCTCGGCCGGCCAGGGGGAGAGGGAGCACTGGGTGCCTGTGTCCCACCAGCTTTGTGTGGAGAGAGGCTTGAGCTGCAAAGAGCCCAGCCTGAAGCGAGTGCTGCATTAGGGACAAGCGTCCCCGAGTGAAACCCCCAGCCTGCCATCCCTCGGTGTGGATGCCACCTCTCCAGCCGAGTGTTAAACTCAGTTTTAATGGTTTTGGGGCAATGAACTGTGTTTGTAGCTGAATAGCTCGAGCAGTGGCATCCTCCCTATTTGCTGTTTCAGTAAATATCTCACCTCATAACAAAACGTGTAACTGTGTTACAGGGTCAGTGAGCGTGCAGCTCTGGTCTGGCAGGCTCAGCCTCCCTGCTGACCCTTCTGGCAGAGGTGTGTCGCTGGGCTACCTCTGAGCAGTCATCTCAATAAGAATAGCTTTCTCAGAGTGTGACACAGCAGAGTGCTTGGGTGTTTGGCTGATTCTGTGAGCTGCTTTGAGACCTTCAGACAAAGCCCTAGAGGTGGTACTGCCCTACAGGTAGCACGGCTGTGTGCCTGGGCAGGGGCTGCCTGCAGCCTCCTGATGGGCACGCCTGGGCAGTGGGGAAGGGCCGTGACTTCCCTGCCCAGGTGTCCCTGCAGTGCAGTGATCGCAGCCTCTGGGTGAGCTGAGGGAGGCACAGCTAATGGGCCACAGGTGTGGGCACCTTCCAGCTCTCCACCCTGGAACCCGGGCTGACCCAGAGCTGGTCTGTGCAGCCCAAATGCACCTGGGTCACCATCACAGCCAGAGTGACACGAGGTGGTATGAGGCTCAGAAATGCAAGGCTGTCTGCTGTTTTTCCATCGATGTTTTCAGTACTGTAAGTAAGAAAAACGCTTGTGTCTTTTGTGTTGGATGGGTTATCCAGGACTAAAACTTTCCTCCTGCTATCTTTATGGTAAATATCTGTTTTATCTTGTAGAGTTGAAGTATCAGCAGGTGTTGTAAGTATTTAAATAACATCCTTTCATTGTTCTTAAAGGACCTCTTGATCAGCATAAAGAAATATTTTCAGTCTGGTGAATACCAGAACATGCATTGGAACTATTTAGGCCTTGGATCAGACATTACTTATGATGTTACAATAGGTTTAGCTAATTCTTAACACACTGAGAAGCGTTTTCAAAATGAAATTCATAGTACTATGTGCTTCTTCACACATTTTGTGTCTTTGTCATGAACATGTATTGGTTGATGACAATTAATAGTCTGTGAATTTGGCTGACAGCAAACCTGTTAGTTGAAACAAAAACTAGGTGCTACAGTAGAGATAAGGGCAACAGAATGCTGATATTGTGCTTTGATTTATGCTTTGTCTGGCTTCACTCATATCCTTTATGCTAAAAACCCCAGAACAGCAGCAGCATGGTATTGCTTTACATTGTTATAGTTACTTTGAAACCTTAATCGGCAGAAAAATCTATAAAGAATAAGGTTATACAAAATTTCATCAGGGATCCAAGTGTTTCTCCTTTGAGTTCAACAAGAACAGTTTAAATGGAGAAAAATGGAGAGGGAAAAAAAACCAAAAAACAAACAGGAGGTTCAGGGAAAGAGGAAATGGAGGTTATTAGACCATTTGAACACTGTTAAGATTGTCTGTCTGCATTGTTGTTTGGGTTTGTTGTGTGTTTGGGATTGTTGTTGTGGTTTTTTATTGTCGGTTGTTTTTTGTTTTTTGGTTTGTTTTTTTTCTTTAACAAAATTGTACCCCTTAATTGTTGTGCTTTTGGTGTTCACTAAGATGAGCACGTTCTTGAAAGTGTATGTGGTGACTCTGTCATGTTGTATAGTGTAGTTAATATCTATTCCTGGCAGCTTCCAGAGTTTTTTTTTTTAGGTATTCATAACCTGAAGTTGTACCATTTTATCCCAGATTTCATAAGTAAGGATGAGGTAATTGTCAAAGAGCGTTGGCTGTTAAGCAAGGTTTTGAATTGCGTCCGTGATTGTCACAGGAGAGAGCACGTCAGAAATGACAATGCCTGTAATAAACTGCCTGGGTGAAAAATAGTAAAAGTAAAAATAGTTCTCTCTTCTTTTTGTGTTAATTACTTTTTCACTTTGTCAGAAACTGTTTGTGGGAAAGCTTTTGCTTTAATGAGTCTCTCTTCATATAGTTGAAGAACATTTCAAATAACAGCCAGATAGTTCACCCATGCTCTTAGTCAGCTGTATGAAAGATGTGGCACAGTCTCAATTGAGTTTCCATGGAATCAAAATCTGTATATTCTTAAGAAAAAAAAAATCTAGGGGAAAAAAAGAATGTTATTATTAAATTGGGAACATTCTTAAATATGGTATATGACTTATTATTGATAATTTTAAGAGAATGAATATAGCTAAAAAGCCACATCTTGCTATTTATAATCTGATCTAGTTGCATTTCAGAACTGTGAAACAGTTATTGTAAAACCAGACCTGAAATGTGCATTTAAATACTTTTTTTTACATTTTAATCATCTGTAATGTCATACTCACTTTTATAGCATATGCATTTTTGAACATTTGTCATTTTTTAACAATTTACTTAAAATATCTTGAAGTTCTCAAGGGTCAATCATGTCAAGCTCTGGCTGTTCTCAGCATTCTAATCAGCACTTCCCATTTACCAATTTTATTTCCTTTTTGCTTCAGTGTGCACTTTCTTGGGGGTATGACAAGGATAAAGGCAAGAACAGCTTCTGTGGTTCATACCACAGGGTTGCCAAAACCAGTATCCTATGTCTGATGAGAGCTGAGGAAATGCCAAATTAAGGGTGCTTTTCATGCTGTGTCAACCCTTGTTGGTGGAATTTTCCTCCAAACCAGATGGGGAGTAAACCAAACCGTCCTGAAACTGCCTCCCTTTTGGTTTTTTTTTTGGCTTGAGTCATAGTCTAGATGCAGCTTGGAAGTGTTTGATAAAAGAAGCTCTTGACTCCTGTGGTGAGTAGGTTTGGTTTGAGATAAGTGGAATTTTAGGTGTTCTGTTATGGTATACAAGTCCTCTTGATCATTACATGAAACAACTTGAAGCAGTTAATGAATTGTCAGTGTTACTAATAGGATGTAGACCTAATCCTGTAAGACCTCTGTGCTATAAATATAGTGGAAAAAGTGGAGTTCTGGTACAAAAATTGTGGATCAGAACACAAGTAAACAGGAGCAAGTTTGAAAAATGTAAGACCTTTGTTGCTGTTTTTCACTTCCTCTCTGTTGTCCTGTATATGAGAGCCATTTTTGTTTTCATCTTGTAACTTTACTCTGAAAATAAAAAGTTATTAATTAATAAAATATTCATTTAAAAAAAAAAAGTTATTCCTTGCCTCCTTTTTTTGGTCATCTCTTGCAGTTTTTTGGCATCCTTGGCTCATGGCACAGATAAAACTTGGCTCCAGCAGGGCAGCAGATCTTTGGATCCTGACATAAAAGCAAACCATTTTAAAAGGTTTATTGGTTCTGTGCTTCCACATTATCAAGGAAATGTGGTTGTGTCAAGATGAGCTCACAAAAAAAAGAAGAGTTTTTTGATTACCCTGGTTGTTAGGGAATGACAACAGTGGCCATTTAATTTGTTGACATCCTTCTGCTTTTTGCCATCTGTATCATAGGTGTAGCAAGGCAGTGTCTATAGAGGCTGCAATTGAATTCACAGCAGAAATAATCTCAGAATAGAAGTCAGCCTGAATATAGGTCAAGTTAGTGCATAGGAAACCAACACATCTTCAAAGCTGTGGCTCAGAGAGTGCTCAAGGGTATACTTAAGGTATGAATGTTGCATATTAATTCAGGGGACTGGGCAGTAAAACCAGGCTTTGTTCAGTTTCTAAGTGTGTTGCCCTGTACTCTGACATAAATTGTGCACTCGGTGAAGCTGTGTGCTCTGTTGTCTCAGCGTAGATTTGTATTTCATGTAGAGAACTTAAATTACCTAGTTGTGAAGAACATGCTTTAGGAGCCTCACAGTGCTCTCCTGGAAGCCAGCCTTTGTCTTTGCCAGCAGAACGTGCCTACAGAGCATGGAGGAGCTCTCAGCCTGTGGCAGGAAGAAATTAGGCACACCTGAACCTTGTAGGTAAATTATTCTTTCCATCCCTAATGCTAATTGAGGCACAGGAGGTTCACCTGAACTGCTGTTTAGGCACAGATGAAAGTAATCGGTTTACTGCTGGTTTAAAGAATGTAAATCTTCTGTGGGAGATACCTCAGGAATTGTTTGAGGCACTGAGGATTCTTGAAAGGCCTCAGCATGTGACTATAATTGGAGAAAAATTCTGAAGGGAAATGATGAAGCAGACAACAAGTTGGTGCCACAGAAGTCTGACTCTTAAAATGTCATTTTAATGTGTATTCCTCTATGGTTTTACAAATAAACATGGGGGTGGGGTGGAATTACATATCCTTTGAAAATTTTGTACCCAAATAGTCAAGAACATACTGATTATCTCCTATTTTAGTACTTTAGCAGAATTTATAGAAGTACTGATTTCCATTCATTCATTAAATGATTGGTTTCAAAACATATTAACACTTATTTTTATGGAATAGAGAAAACTAGAAATTAACTATGTAAATAAAATAATAACTTAGGTATTAGTTATTATCACTTACTGAGTTGACAATGATAGGAATCAAAGATTATTTTCAGTAGCCATTAAGAAATCTGCATGAGTCATTACAAGCTGCTTTTGCTAGGGTTTTCTTTTTGTTTCTTTTTCAGAACACTTGGCTATCCCTTCTATCATGTAACACAGGCAGTTGTAGATCAATTTGTTCAACCATGCATATAGTGAGTAAGGTTGTACTGTTTGGACCAAATGGAGGTCATAAACAGTTTTAATTTATAATGGTGCTATCACATGTATTCAGTTATGCTCAAAAAGCAGAGTTTAAGTGGTTTTATTATTCATAGCAGCAATAGCATCACAGTTTTTCTTCACCCTGCCAGGATGTTGTAGCTTAGGCTTGTGCAAGATCTTTATTTTGTGCCTCTCACCACTAAAATTATGTCTGATCCTGATGCTTCTTTTACCACACCAACTGCATTTCTCATTGTAAATTGGGTGCTGGGAAGTGAAGTTTAGGCAATTTAAGACACAAGGGATTTTCTTGCATGCTCTGCCTTCCTTATAGCCCTTGTGCTCCTCCTGTATTCCCTCTGAGCTGAGAACAGATCCATTCTAGGGAGTGGAGGCTGGGGAGAGATGAAGGGCCACACCGTGCCCTTTTAATTTCATAGTGCTTGTGGTGTTAGAGATCCAAAGGTATTATTGAAACAGGGTTTTGGGAGAAGAAGGTAGTACGTTTTATTAAACCAACAGATGTAACTGGGGAAAAAAAAAAAAATAGATGCTCTCGGAGACAGTCCGTCTTCAGGTCTGAAACAGAGGAAACAAAACCAAAAGGCTGGGAAAATTAATGCTGTGTTTGTGTCACCCAAATAGATAATTGGAAAAGAAAGTCTTTGCTAAATGTAAAATAGAAAAGGATATTGCTAAGACCAAGTGGTCATTGGCCCTTCTGCATAACCAGAGCTTGTCCTTCCCCTCCACAGGACTTGCAGTTAATGTGTTTCTGGCCAGGAGTCCCTGTGAGAGGTGTGGGTGCTTTCCCAGTCATTTGCCACCTTGTTTCCCCATCCTGTGCTGTGTGATGCCCCATGTTCTCAAGGCCCTGTGTTTTCCTGAGAGGGTTGTAGGGCATGGGGCTGGATTCAGCACCATTGAAACACAGCAGTGTGGTGAATGTTCTAAAATTGTTCTGTTCCTCCAGAAGTTTGAGGTCACTGAGGCTGTGTTTGCATGTGGACTAAAAGACACAGGAGAACTATCCAGATTTCCAGCAGAGTAGGCAAGTATGGTACCAAGAGGTTTTCTGTGATTAAACTTAAACTTGGCTTCCTCAGGTAAGATTGAGGGGAAAGTTCTGGTTTAGTTATTTTCTCTGTAATGGTGAAAGTGTAAGAAAAGGTCTGGAAATCAGCTATTTGTATCTCTGCACAAAATGGCATTGCTAGTACATTTCTGTGTGTAGTTATTTTGTAATGTTCACTGGTGTGCTCCTGCAGTACTGCTTGAGGAAGCTTAAGTGGAAGCACATTTAACAGCAGTGAAATAGAGTTTTCTCACTCATGGTCATCAAAGCCTTGCCTGTCTTATGGAAATGTGGCTGATTTATAGAGTAACTTCCATAGGAGAATGACTTGCCTTGCTCACTGGAGCTATAAGGAGTCAAGCAGTTCAGTGTCCAAACACTTTTAGTTCGAGAACAAGGTCAGTTCTTATAGAAAACAATTTATTTTCGTCAATGTATAAGCTCATGCTTGGTTTTAGCCACACAGTCTTATGCCTTTCATGAAAACAAACAAGCTGCATGCATGTTTTCAAGTGTTTTGTTGACCTTGGATGCAAATGCAGCCATTTGATTCCATTGTGAATTTGTAGATAGGCCTGTAAGAATGAATAAATACTTCTAGAAGTACGTATGCATGTGTTTGCATTTCCTGAAAATTGTTGTCATGGATATAATCTAGTACATTGTAAGAGATGTGGAAACGTCTTATCAAGACTTGCATGAGAAAAGCAATTTACAAGTAAGGGTGAGAAAATACAAAATGAATGGGAAAGATCTCTCCCCTAATTGTTCCTGTTATTCATTTTAAGTGTAGGCAGAGGAGCTTCTTACAGCACTTGGGACTTATTTTTACTTGTTTTCTTTTCAAAAGGTAGTGAGGCAGTTCCTTTAGAGTATTTATTAATAATACTCTGGGAAAAAAAATTTAATAACTAAACTCATGCATTTCTATTTCTCCCTCATCTTCTGTCCCCCTGAAATTTCAGGTGGTAATTTCCATAAAACAGGAGACCTTTATAACAGTGTAAGGAATCCATTGGACTCCTTACAGCAGCAGAGCATGAAGGAATTCTTGATCCATCACACAAACTGCTCCTGTGTTGGGTCAGGTAGTGGTGCATTGATACACATACAGAGAGTTTTAAAAGCCCATTGTTCTCATTAATATTTCTGTCCTTATTTTTGTCACATGATAAAAGCTGCTTAAGAAGGTTAGTGAGAATCTGATTTTAATGGATCCATATTTAAGTTAGTGGATTCCCAGTCCCCAGGGGACAAAAAATAAGAGGTGAAATGCTGAAGCAATCACAAATTTATCAATAGGTGAGGGTTTGAAAGTTAAAGAGTTGTTTTACAAGTGTTGCTATATAGATATGAAAAATGGATTTCATCTGTCCAGAGCTTACTGTGATGGTTTTTGGTGAGATTCTGGAGGCAAACATTCATAGAAAAGCATTGATTCTTACAAGCTTTGTGGTATAATCATAATATAGAATTACCTGGGGTTGAAACTGACCCCTGATTCCCTGATAATCATTTGTGAATTCATCTTTATAACCTCCTCTCTGGAACTCTCTGGAACCTTACAAAAGAGGATACCAAGTTATTTAAAGCTGTTGAAATATTCCTTTAGGCTGAGTACCTTCAGACCCAGATGCGGGAATGTAGCGCTGTGTGGCTTGCATGAGCTAGCACAGCACTCTTCTGCACAGTCCAGAGCTAAATCCAGATTTTTGACATTCTTTCCTTTTCCCTAATGCAGTTGACGTGGTAGGATCCAACAGCCCAAACAGGGTACTGCAGCAAAGCAAATACATCATTTTTCAAGGTTCCTTCCTATTGCATGTTGGCTCCATGTAAATCCAGGCGTGGTTGTGGGCTTGTGTCAGTTGTGCAGACAAGGACCTGGTGTGCTTTGGGCCAGCTGACCCGTTGCCAGTTGGCATAAAGCCCATTTGCCTTGACCATGTAAAGGTAGATGGTATGAACAAAGCAAATCACAGAGGCTGCCCTGATGTTATGTGTTGTAGTTAGGAAAAAAACCTCCAACAAACCAAGGACCCAAACAATCCACACACATCCCACGCCCATCTTGCATGAAAATGAGCCCTGCTTGTATGAGGATGAAATATGTGGATCTCTTCTAATAGGAATTGAAAATTAAATTTGAAATTTTAAATTTGGGGTTTAGCTTATTGATTTTTAAAAACATTGGAAATATCAACATATGTCTGATGCATTCCTTCAAAAATGTTGGTTCTGGGTCAAGTTTCTTCTCCTACCACTTTACAGCAACTTCATCTAGAAATTCCTAAATTTATTAGGATTAATAAAATTGTCTGTAATACCTTTTTTAAAAACAGACTTATCAACGCTAATATGTTTTGTTGCTATGATGACTCAGTTATCAACATTAAACATTTGTTCAGCTCATTTGTTTATCAGTGGCAGTTTGTTAGTAGTTATAAGTAGAATTCCATCTGCCAGTTAAACTATATTGTAAATTAATGGAGGAATTAGCAGCTCCTGTTTTTTGGGGGTGGAGGGAGGTGTCTCTCCTAATAAATATATGAACTTAATTGCATATAAATGCATCTCCAGGAGATGGTTGGGGGGCATCTCAGGTACGCTGCACACAAGTGTGCCAGTCAGGCGCAAACAGGCACACACTGTGATTATCTCAGTTTTCAAACCTGGAAGAGACAAGAATGTGTTGCTAAATGAGAGAGGCAGTATGTCATGCTCACTGAGATAAAAACAGAAGCTGCCAGACACTTCGGCTTTATTCTGCGAATTTTTTGGTTCGAAACTCTCCTCTTTTCTTCCGGCTTATTCCCGTTCTCATTCTTCCTCCTTCCCTCGCTGCTGTCGCGATCTCTCTCTCATTGTTCTCTCCCTCTTGCCCGTCTTTGATGCACATACGTTGTCACATTTCATTGACTCTCCCCTCTTCTCTGTTCTTACACTCACGCCTAGTGGTGCTTCAGCCAGAGCTCGCAGCCTCTCCGCCGAGTTTTAGTCATGTGTGAAGCTCAGTTTGATCGAGCGCTCCTTTTCTGCCTTTTCACTCTCGCGAAAGATTAAAAGGTGGCGTCACATCGCTCCCCGGCTTTCTCCCGCAGGAGGGACTTAAAAGGGACAACAAAAACTAATCACTTTCAATAAGCGTTTTCTTGCGGAAAAGGGACTTGGCTGTGCGATTCGAGGCCGGTGCTAAGGATTGGGAAGGCTGGAGGATGCTTCATACTGCTAACAAGGGAAGGAAGCCTTCAACTGAGGCAGGTAAGAAGTGTCTGAATGCGAATGTTTTATGGAGTGCTCGCTCGGAGCGGTGGATTTCAGCCTTCTGTAACTGAGGCAGGCAACTGCAGCAAGAGGCAGCGTCGGTGTTGGATCAGATTCCTTTTGTTTAAGATGTAAAGTCTGTGCTGTAAATTGAATTAGGGATGGGGTTCTGAGGACACTGTATTCACAATGACTGTTTGTTTTTTCCCCCCTTTTCTCTGTGTATCAAAATAAATCAGAGCCAGCTTTTGTGAAAGCTGGACTTCTCTTAAGGTTAAATTCAGTGCTGAAATCTCAGTGTAAGAAAAGCTTTAGAGTCTTAGAACCCTCAGGGAGCTTGCATTCTGCAATTTGATTGCAACAGCTCAATTGAAAAAATGATTTACTTATTTACTATTTATTGTGTAAGGTAAAATCTTGCATTGAGTTTCGGTCTAGGTGAATACGGTTTGTTTGCCTGACATTTTGTCGGATGAATAGCTATACCCTTTTAGACAGACTGTAAAACCTATTTCGTGTTTATGTTTTGTAAATTGAGATTAAGTAGCATCCTGAATGAAATACGTGACTAAAACTCATAAAATGCATCTGTGTTTAGTAAAGCAATCACCAAATTAGAATAATGGATTTATGTCAGTTGTCAAATGGAGTTAACTCTGAAAGTGCTGTCCACAAGTGCACTTGGATTACAATAAAGGGCTTTCTGTTTAACAGTTATTGAGAGGAGCTAATTTATCAGGCAAAGCCTATGAACTTAAGTCTTGTGATAATATAAAATTCTATAGCTTAAAGGGTTTGTGGTTTTGGGAAACGTGCCCTTTTATTCTCTATAAAAATACATTAAGGTTTTATAGGGATTCCAAAGGCAAAAATAATTTTAGTAAGTGCTTTTTATTCACAGCTGGAATATTTAACTATTGGGACGCCTGTTTCTGTTCGTCACTGGCTTTAGTGCCTTTTTTCTCTGCCTGCATTTTACAGTTGCTCTCTGTATCAGCAAACTGACTCAAAATAGGAGGAGGGCATTCTGAGCAGCAGTGATATTTGGAATTTCATTGTCACACTGAAGAGTGAACAAGCAGTCAAGGAGAGTTAGACCATTATTAGGGCTCGGGAAGGAAGCAAATACTGCTGTAGTGATCAGAGTTATTTGTAAAGTGGAGCACTTGCTGGCTGGCTCTGAGCAGAGCTGGGAAAAGCTAACTTCCTAAGCTGTCATAAACATCCTTGGGCGGGCACAATGTCGTGGTGCAGACCTGCAGATGAGCAGAGTGAAACGGATCTGTTTACTTGGGAACTTTGGTCCTGCTGCAGGTTCCCCCAAAGGCTGGGTGCTGCCTGCAGCCCCCGAGCGCGCGGTGCCCGTGGCAGACAGCCCAGCCCAGGGGCTGGCTGTGCGTGTGCAGGGCTGGACAGGCACCACTGGCACAGCGACCGAGCCCCGCCGAAGCACGGTCTCCCTGGTGAAGAGCACTTCAAACCCTGCTCCTACCTTCAGTGGTAGTTAATCATGCACTTTCATCCTCATATAAAGGGACAGATTTATTTATTTATTTTTTCCACCTGAAGGTTTGAAATCCGAACTTGCAAATGTTTCCTTGTTTTGCTGTCCATGTTTTTACTTTTTAACTATGGTTTTCCTGAACTTGTTTATTTTTTTGGCATTGGAATTGCCACTCCAGCTCTGTTTCACCTTTCAAAATGTTTCTGCATGTTCTTCCAAGTTCTTTTTAAGCTTCAGTTCTGTTCAGGCACATGCTGGTCAAACCGAAATTAGCAGTAACTTCTCTGACAAAAAAAGGAAGTCCTGGATGTAATGTGGTACTTTAAATGATATTTTGTGACTTAAATAAAGTGTATCTGATGGTAGATGAATTTTTGTAGGAATTAGTCATGAAGACTTTGATCCTTATGAAATGGCAGAAAAGTGGGAGGTTGAAGCAGAGCCACCTTGATGTGCTTGAGCCCAGAATGCAGGATCTGAATTGCAGAGCATTTATCTCTGCTTTTGGCATTTGCTAACTCTGCCCCACTCGATGTTAAATGGGTGATTAATAGAAATAGCAGCATTTTACTGATGTTCCAGTAGATGTTGCTGGAGAGCAAAGTTAAGATTACTTCATCTAGAGAAAGAAATGCAGTGAGATTACAAAAACCAAAGAAAAACCTCAAGGCTGTTGGTAGTTCCATAATATGCAATCAATAATTTTTACATCATTATTGTAGGTGCTATTCCATCTGAAAACCTGAAGAGACACATGCTGAAATGTACATACATGTAGATACAACCATGTGTCTCTTTTTAAGGATTTTAGTTTTTACTTACCTCTTCAAATTTTATCACTATTATTGACATTGTTTGATCTGTGTTTTCTTAGAAGAAGGGCTGAAAGAACATCCCTGAAAGTTAGGGTTTTTTTATTTAGTTTAATTTTTGTTTATTTTTTTAACAGAGCCACAAAATACAGATGTTTAATTACAAATTAAGAAAATAAATGCATGTTACCTCCAAATTAGAGTTCTAGTACAGTGTAGTTGCTTTCCTTTGAGAACAGCAAGACCTTACCAAATCAACACATAAAATACAAAAAAAAACCCTCTTAATTGGTATGTTATTTTGTGTGTGGCTTTTTATCTATCAACAATTGTGATTTACCATCTTATGTGATTAAATTCTGAGAGAAGCCCTATGATGAGTCTCAGATCAATAAATTGTAAGCACCTAATGGCAAATGTGTGAATAGTAAACTGTGATGTTCTATGCTAAAACTACTGGTTTAATTAATCTGATAAAATGATAAAGCAGTCCCAAAGGAGTGGAGAATTTTAGTATACAGGCACTAACTGATGCAATTTCAGGCAACCACTGACCTCTATCTGTGGGAATATTTATTTTTGGAGATGATCATCAACCGTAACTGATTTCAAATTCAAAACACTAATGTGTGTTGTGTTTCTTTAATCCTAGCTTTTCATGCAAAGTAGGATAAATATGCAAAACTTAGGCTAGTCATGCTAAAAATATGATCTCTCTGTGTGCAACTGGTTTGTGCCTATTTGTACCTTAAATAAAAAAAGACAAGAATTGTTTGAAGAGCTTTTAGAGAAGAGATCTCAGTTTATAGAATTAAAATTACTATGTTTGACTGAATTTTATAATACATAGCATTATTCTATATTCAAATACAAGCATGCTTTTATTTTGTTTGCTACTTAATGTGTAAGAAAATTTCAACTTTGGCTTATAATTGAGAAAAAAATGCATATAGAAAAATGTGTGGCAGATCTCTACAGTCATCTCTCATGTAATTAGCATTGTATGCTATTTACTTATTGTGGTTAGATTTAGTATTTTTATGGAGTTTGCAGATGCGTGTGCCAAAATGTCTTTAATCTGAGAAACTTTAGGTGGATTGGGGTTTTGTTGTTGTTGTTTATTTGGTTGGGGGTTTTATTTCCAGTATAGGTTTGCTATTGCTAATAGGGATTTCCTTAATGTTCTGCTTCTTTAATTTATTGCTCAATTTGTGCACGCACACAACTATGTACATGCTAAGGTAATTCCTTAACCTTCAGAAAACTGTCTGTGTACTTGATATGCAGTGGAAGTGAAATCTTTCTGCATTTCATGAGTACAGTTTAGGAAATGTAATACTATATGTATTTATTGAATGGGCATGTAATTTTTGTTTTCAAACTTAGTAGTTTCCACTGTTTTAGAGACCATTAGCCATGACCATTAAATGCTATATCTCAGTTAGCCATGGCCAAAAGTTCATAAGAACTCTGACATTTTTAAAATTCTGTGTCATTCAGAAAAATGAGCCTGACTGTTTCCAGTGAGAACATCACCAGAATTATGTTCTCGTACCTTCCTCAGACCTGTCAATTCAATGAAATGGTACAAAATTTAGTTTAAAAGATTGTAATATGTCACCAGTTTCTAAAGAGAATTCCCTGTTGAAAACATTGGCAAATTCAGTTTAAAGACTTATGACACAATATAGCCCTAAGGAATAAACTTTTATCTTTGTATTTCTCCGTTCTCAAAGTCATGAGGAGAAAAGAAAGCATACTTGTATACTGGAATTTTATTTAGGAGAACACTCCTGAAAGCTCAAAATTGTTGCACAAGGTCAATAATTCTGGCCACAATTGAGTTTAGTGCCATATTTATCAGTAGCAGCAGTAGTGTATTTCTAGGTTTGTCTCTGGATGTTTATTTATGTATAAACATCAAAAATCTGAATCTGTGTATTTTAATTTAAGCCCATTTGAAATTTAAAAATACTTTCCTAGTCTCACACTATGGGAAGTGAGGAGGAATATATGTCTAGGAATCTGCAGTAAGTTATTGACAAATAAAGCTGGGATGTGTACATAGGAAAATGTACTGCAGATAATAGCAATTTAATGACTTATTTGCAAGGCTTGCCTCTATATCAGAGACTGTGATAGTACCATTAAAAAAGGTAAATAAAAATGTGGAAAAAAAAAGTAATTTTAAAAACTAGAAGTAGGATTTGGCAATGAAGTCATCTTAAAAATCTTCTACAGGAGGACATGTTTGTATATCTTTTCCTCATTAATAATGCAGTAACTCAAAGTATGGGATGTAAGTTCTTTTAGCTGTATTGTGTAGAATATATTTAGCTAGCACAGTTCTTACTCTGTGCATGCAATTTTTGAAGATACGGAGATCAGTTGCTATCTATAGCTTATATTGATTTAATAAAATTCAACCTGTAGCTCATAGCTGATTCCAAATCAAATAAAATTTGGATTCTGTTATCACATGGAATATGATTATAACATGGTAAAACACTGCAATAGAGGGCTTTATCCCCCGACCTCAAGAATAAATTATTTTTAAAAAGCGAAAAAGCTTTTCAGAAAAAGCTTTTTTGAAGCAGGCCATTGTTTTCAGATTGTACTCCTAAACTTACCATTGTCTGTAGGATGTCAGGAATAAAACCATAGGAAAGTGTCTTTTATGTGGGTCTTCTCTATAAAACATTGGAAGTGTTAAAAACCCAATATATGTTTGCCAGGAATTTTGTTATGGAACTGAGTATTTTCAGTTGGAGAATGTGCCTTTGAATTGTCACCTGTTAATTTTCTATATTTTTGTGGTAATTCCTCTGAGTTGTACTTGACCACACAGTGCCACCAAGTAATGGCTCTGAACGGTGTCAGTTATTCTAACATTGTTAGGGAAGAACACAGTCTCTTCTGTTCCCCTCATTTCTCTTTGTTACTGGATTAATGTCTATTTTGAATAGATTTTAGTTGACAAATTCAACTCCTTCAGTCCTTTCTGTTTGGTCTAAATGTCAAACCCAACACAGGCTTTTGTGGAGGGTTTTTTTTTTCCCTGGCAGCACAGTGGAGACAAGGAATCTGCTGCAAGATGTTATCGTTTGGTGGGGGAACAAGGCTTCTACTGAGCTGGGAGAGACTGGTCTCCTCTCCCCACACACAACAGTGTCTGTTTTTCAGTAACTCAGTGTGTCTGACCTGTAACACTCCCTCCCCAGCAGATATTAATGCTAAATGAAACCTGGTTTATCTCAATATTTATATTGATATTCATAGTTGTAGCCTAATTCTGTGCATAACTGATAAGGTGTGGTGTGTTTGTGTTGGAGGACACAAAGAGAAGAGGGGAGAAAAAACAGCAAGAGATTTTTGCAGGAAAGACAACATTTCTGAGAACAGTGTGGGATTAAAGTCAAAACTGTAACATCAGTTACTGAATGCAGATTTCTCTTAAAGTCAACCATTGTACTATAGCTCTGGTGTGTGTGCATGGACATAAATAATGTATATGTGCTATACATATATACATGCAGTCTCTAGAGGTCAGTAGAATGTAAGGAATGGACAGATGTTCAGTTTTCTAATATGAGACTTTGAGATGCAGCATATCCGTTGCTGCAACCTCGAAAAAGATGAATATGTTTCTAATGAAATTTGGAAGTGAAGTAATTAATCAGAGTTAACAAAGAGCTGAATGGAGGAGAATCATGTCTGTCGTGTTGCGGAAATGAGTGTAAATTATTTGTTTTGGGCAAATTCCTGATAAATGCTCATTTGCGTTCTGAGAAACTTGACAGAGATCCAAACCATGATTATTGTATTACAGCTCATTATATTGCATCTCCTTGCTACCTTTTCTGAGAGGATCTTGTAGAATGACTGAAATAGAATTTAAAATGGTGTTCTGAGACAGCATATGTCAAATGCAAAGCAAATCAAGGCTCCGGTGTGGGCAATGTATTTTCTCTTCCTGTTTATCCTGTTAGCCATGGCCAGCATTAAGAAATTAATTGTTTCATCCTCGTTCACCACCTTCTAACATGAAATCTTCTGCGTTAACTGATCACTTGTGGTTGAAGGCTCTGTTTTCTTTTTAAAAACTGTGTTCACACAATCTCAGAATCTTTTAGGTTGCTGTAAACCATTGAGTCCAACCCCTGACTGATCCCCACTGTGACGGCCAGACCAGAGCCCTGAGTGCCACACCCAGTTGTGTCCTGAGCTCCTCCAGGGATGGGGTCTGCACCGCCTCTCTGGGCAGCCCCTTCCAATGCCTGACAGCCCTTTTTGTGAAGAAAATCGTCCTGATGCCCAACCTAAACCTCCCCTGGTGCAGCTTGAGACCATTTCTCCTTGTCCTGTTGATGGTTCCCTGGCAGCAGAGCCTGACCCTGACCTGGCTGTCCCCTCCTGTCAGGGGGAGTTGTTCAGAGCTAGAAGGTGCCCCTGAGCCTCCTCTTCTCCAGGATAAACACCCCCAGCTCCCTCACTTGTTTATCATCCACTTGCTCTCCAGACCCTTCTGCAGCTCCATTTCTTTCTCTGGACATGCTCCAGCCATACATTAGCTAGACTAGAAAGAAATCCTGACTCCAGAGTCAGGCTGAGTCACAACGACACATCTGTATTGTTGTGTTGTAAACAGTGGGGTTAGATTTAAGTGGAGTTAGATGTTAAATTGTTATATATATACGTATAGATAAAGGTCCTTAGAAATTAATGGTTCATGTATTCTCTGTTTCTCTCCCTAAAGAGGCTTTTTGGGTGGTATTTGACATCGTTCTTCTGTTCATGTTGTAGTTCTGCTTTGCATTGTAAAATATTGATAGGACAATTCCTGTCATGGAATTAGTTAGATCGTCAATTCCCTTTTTACTTGCCTTCTGGTTATTTTTGTTACTTCGCCTGGAAGCTATGCTTCAAAAATCTCTGTGATCTCCCTAGATATTCTGGAAGGCATCTTTCAAAGTAGTTTACACAACTTGTTTTAATGGTGAGCTAAACAGAGTCAATTGTTGCAGGAATCACTCTGGTTTCCTTTTCCTGCTGTTCTTTGAGTGTATCGAAAACTTTCTTTAAGCATTAGATGTGACAAAATAAAGTTGTGGAAGTGGACCTGAAACTTCAGTGTGTCTACTTTTGGAGAAACAGGAAAACTACCAGCTCAGTTTGTATTAAATTTATGCTTATAACATTGTAGCGGTCATAAAATATGTACTTGGGTTCATTATTAATACATTGTGATAAATAGTGAATATGCATTGATGTTAATGAAGTCTAATAGTTCTCCACATAAACAGCACATAAAACTTTGAAGATCAGCCTGGTTCTGGTGTGTGAAGCTGTGATATCTGATTATATGAAAACATCACCTCTGTAGATGGTGAAGAACTGACTCCCTCAATCTGAAATGATGCCAAGCCTTTGGGTTTAGTTGGTTTATGATGATATATTTTATTTGCTTTCCTGTTGTTTGTGTGATTAGGCACAAGATAATTGATATGGTAACAGTAATGGTCCATATTTTTAGATACAATGGCTCTTACCTACCTGACTGAGAACTGCGTCAATTTTTGTGGGGACAAAACTGAGTTTCAGAATTATCACTTCTAAAAAACATCTATTGTCATTTGGATTTCCCCCCCCCCCACTTTAAGAAGTGTAAGCAAAAGAACAGTGAAAAGGTGGGGATAAGATTCAGCAGCACTAATGGTGGAGGTGTGCCTTTGGTTTCAGGAAATGTAAGGAGTGGATTGTTCTTTAGATTCCCTAGTCAGTTACATAAGGGAATGGGAAATGACTGGATTCAGCAAAAACATTGATGTTTTTTTAAAGGACATTTGCCTTTCAAAAATATATAAACCAATGGATTAAAATAATAATAAACAGCAGACAGAGTTAGTTTTTATTGTTCACCCTAGGTTTCAAGGCATACTCCTAGGAAATGCTGTGTTAACTTTTGAGTTTACTGCCTAGTAGGCAATCCAGTCATAGGTAATCATTGTATTAAAGAATTGTCTATGTAATCACCT
Source organism: Pyrgilauda ruficollis (assembly GCF_017590135.1). NCBI lineage: Eukaryota > Metazoa > Chordata > Aves > Passeriformes > Passeridae > Pyrgilauda > Pyrgilauda ruficollis. The sequence goes on from NW_024530599.1 coordinate 2,595,099, forward strand.
GTGATTGTGAAGAACTTGATTTCATTACTCAGTTGGTCCCATAGTTCTTTGTTGAGTGTTTTATTTCTTTGTGAGAAGAAGTGTTTGCTTAGAAAACAGGACAAAAGTTCTTGGTTTCTACAACAAACACCACAGAACTATGAATTATATGCAAACTTTAGTAACTATGAGATCTGAATATAGAGAAATATGAAATGACAGTAATAACCAGTATCACTGTAAAATTACAAATTATTTCAATTTAAGTGATTTCATTTTTCTACACACATTTTTAAAGTCTGTCACCATAAGCTGTTGACTTCATCTTGAATGCATCTGCAGTCTTGACAGTTGAGGATTTGTTAATACTAAATCAGTAATTGTTGGCTTTGAAGAGGGATCCAGCATCTTCAGCAAGAGCTTATTAAACTGTAAAATATGGATTGCCTTTACCCTAATGGCCTCTGAATCCTATTACCATCCCATTAGAGAGTGTGGGATTTTAGTAATTCTGTTGTTGTTTTCAGTGGGCAGCAAGTACAATGGGGAAGGGCAGGGGTTAATGCAATTCATCTTCTGTAATAGTGTAACAGTGAGTCCTTTATCATTCCATGGGAGTCTTTTCCTTCCTGCAGGGAGAGTGTCTGCAGCCAGAGCTAGTCCCCCACGCCCAAAAAACCCACCAAAACCCCTTGAGGTTCCTTCATTAGCACCACTTTGTAAACACAATAGAAGTAAGTTGATAAATAAGTGCCAAGTAGGCTGTGGTCTAGGAGAGTTCTCAATTGCTATCATTGTGCCAAGAGGGATATTGAAAAACCTCTTCAGACAAGATTATATTTTTAATTATTTGATTGCATCAATGCTGTAATATTCTGATTGGTTTCCAAATATATGAAAACACCTTATTCCTTTCCCCATAAATTCAGTGTGAAAAGTGTAAACCAAAATGTAAAGCAAATGAGGAGAAAACAAGTGGTAGAGTAAGAGTGAAACTTTTGTATATGAAATGATGATTGCTTATTTTGATCTGTGTAAGCTACCTCCAATGACAATAAGGCTTACTAGAGGAATAATTTCTTTAAAGTTTGCACTAGAAAGGAATGTGGAGCATTAGTAGCTATTAAGAAGGAGTAGAAGAAGTCATGTGCAGCGGGTTTGTCTGCCTTCAGTTGTGTATGAGGCCAATATATAAATTTTTTCAGCACCTGATATGATTTTTTTTTCCCGGGTGTTCTGTGGAGATTGATTTGACAGCTAAATTCCAAATGCTAGAGGCAACTTGCTTCTGATTTCAGAACAGGATCAAAAAGGGGAAGATTTCAAACAGATATTGCAGGATCAGCTGAGAGGCACCTGTCAGGGTAACTTTTCAGATAAACAGTATCTGATACACTGATGTGCACACCCTGTTGAGTTGGGGTTAGTTTGATTTGTAAGATGCTTCCAGCTATTAATTTTCTTTTCAAATAGAGATAAAATGGATAAAAGTCAGGGCAGTTACTTTACCTTTATTTATTTAAGAAATTAGAAGATATTTGTTCAGATTAGAGTCTTCATAACTAGTTTTCCTTTGTTTTCTTCAGTGTTTTTATTTGGTTCAACTGTTGTGTTACCTATAAATACAACAGCTTGATTATGAATAGCCAGGATCTTGCATGCAAACAGTGAGAAGGGCTAGAGCAGAATCGGATAGGAGATGGGTGACTGCTGCTTAAAGCATAGTCAGTAAAGGTCATGTGAGCAGCCTTTTGTGTCCTGCCTGTCTTAATTTATGCCTCTTGCACGTTTGGCAACAGAGCCCAAGAAAACAAAAGAGAGACATCTTTATAGAAGCAGGCTCTTTGAGATCCAGTGGTCAGTAAAAACTGATCAGCTCATCTTTGCAGTCTTCCCCCACTAAGTTTGTGCCCCCTTGCAGTTGTGGCACACACACACTTCCTCCTCTGTGGCCAGATCAGTTTTCTGGCACTGGAAATGTGGGGTCTTGGACAGAGTTGATTGGTCACCCCCTGGTCTTTCTGCATTCATTCCATCCCAAAATGGAACATCACAGTTGCTCCCCCTTCCCATGAGGGCTGGAAAGAGAGAGTCTGGATTCATCTGCGGTGGGAGTTGCACATGGATAATCTGTTCTCTTAAACTGTAAAATCAGGGACCAGTAACCCAGTTTCTTTCCTGGGGAATAGATAAGTCCTCTTTTACAGGCAGTGAAATTTAAATGCCTGGCAGTATGCTGTACAAGTAGGTCAGTGTTATAGCTGGAACCAAGTCAACTGATTTGTCAGAAAGCTATTTTCCCTCCTGAAAGCACCCTCTTCTTGACCCTGCATTGGGAAGAGTCCATGTAGGTCAGTCTGGTTCTGCTAAGTGCTGAACAAGTCTGTGGGAAGGTATGATCTGCTTCCTTGAGTTAATAATCTAATTATAGTCTACTTACAGAAAGCTGTAGTATCTAAATATTTTAAGGGTTTTCTTCTTGCTTATGAACAAACTTAAACAAGATTCTACTAGAAGAAATATGCTTACTTTAGGAAACAGCTTTGATCTACAAAATCTCAGAATGAATCTTTGTTCTACTCAGTAGGACCTAGGTAATAACAAAAAAATGAGGGAAGATACATTGCATTTTTTTAATTTAGGTTTTGCTTTCATTTCAGAAAGGCTAAAGCCTTTCAGAGCATAGTAAACCAAAAAATCACAGAGTAGCTGTACTAGTATTAATCCGAATTTATTTTCAGACTCTGATGTATAAAAAAATGATGGGGATCAATAAAAACAGTTTTACATTAAAGGTGTTCTAAAATTAATCATTTTAATCACAGAATTGTAACCAAGGGCAGTGTTGCAGTGCTTCTGCTCACACTTTTGTGTGGATGAGGGAAATGTGCATCGTGACCAGCAGAGGGGTGGCAGAGTTTGCCTTGTGCAGGTGCAAAGCCCAGCGTGTGCTGGAGTGAACCAGGACCATCTGAAAAGCTCATTTTTTTCAGGGGTGTAACATTCAGTAGAGACATGAATTCTCTCTCTGCTGTTGCTTTCAGCCTTGCTGCATTTGGTTTGTGCTGTTTTGTGTGTCCAGCAGGGTGGTGCAGCCACTGTGATCACTGGATGTGTCAGTACACTTGTGTGCTGTGCTTCCTGTACAACCAAGTGTTCATTTGAAACCCTCATTTTATATTGAATTATGTTTTGTAGTGCTACTGTTTGTTAGGAATATCGTTAGTAGAAGACCTTTTTCACAGAAGGCCTCTCATTGCAGCTTTTCTTTCAAACCTACACTATTTTGTTTATATGCTTTTCAAGTGCTGACTTAGAATGAATTGTATACTGGGGAGTGCTGGTGTGGATTTGTGGTGTTTGGGGGCTGTTTTTCAAGTACAAGTTTTATTTTAAGTATGTATGATTAACCTAAAACTATATAAAGAAACCCAAACTTTAAAACAATTAAGTTGATTTTAGTTTGCTTTTTGCGTCTAAAAGCTGAGCTTGTGCTGTAAGTACTAAAATTAATCTGACATCAAAATCATATTGTCTAAACATTTGACATATGCCAGAGAGGTGGAGAGGGGAAACAACAAACAAATAAAACATTTGTGCCAACGAGCTGCTTTTTAAATTAGCAAACAACATTGATGTCTCATCCCAAATAAGAGAGCAGAATCTAATAAAGCATATGCAGTATTTTCATTTTAATCTGTAAAGTAAAACTGGGGGAACACTCAGCAAAGGTGGATGTAGCCAAACAGGTTAAGAACTGCTTTGTCAGGAATGAAATGAATTTGATGCAGGTTTAGTGGTCAGTTGTTAAACCCTGGACTAATAACCTAAGTGAAAGGTTGCAATCTAGTTTCTGTAATGTAATGAAAAGTGTACCTGACTATTGAAGATCATTGATCTACTTAGTAATTGTTCTTTTGAATTGAAATTTGTTTCTCTCTGGGCTCAGTAGTATTTTATTGTACTTTAAATTGCCTCAAAAGGAAGATGGAAATCCAAACAAGTAGGCTAGTCCTTTCAAACCCCCGAAAAAATTGGATTGCTGGAAGGACCTTTCTGCAGCTGACGCGATTTTTCTGTACACTTCTGTTACTAAACAGTTCTTTATTTCAATGACAGAAAAAAAAGTCTTTCCATGGTTTCAGTTGCATGGGTTTGAATGAAGGATGGAGGTCCAAAATGCTTGGCTGCTGTGGCAGTGCAGGGACTGCTGCCTGCAGGTATATTTCCGGAGCTGCACTGTGCTCTTTGCTCTTGTGGGTATACTTGGCTGTGACATTTTGTCTGTAATGGACAGGTAGGCTAAGCAAGATGATCTGTTGTTGTTTGGATCACAGGTTTGCTCTTGGTCACATTGGAAGTAACTTCCTTCCAAGAATTGGAATTTGGGAAGGGTAGAACCTTGTTATGCAAAGGCAGGTAACATTGAGCTTATTATCTAAGAAACCCCCTGCAAATTAATTCTTGCTTTCAATTTTTTTATCCTTGCAGACCACATGGGGGAAAAGCCAATAAGCTAATTGAGTCAGGATTATCTTTGTTCTAGCTATAAGCCAGCAGAAATGTCTGTTATTTTTCTGAAAAGGTCTGCTAAGGTAGTGTCAGGAGGCCCAGGATTGAAAGGTGTCATCCTGCTCCTGCCTCCCAGCCCCTGCTGTTTTAAACAGCAGGAACTGCACTTGCACATTGATCAGTTGAAAAGTCCAACATGAAAGTTTGAGCAATCTTTTCCCAGGGATGTCTATTTGAAATTGATGTTTTGAGGGCAGAAAAATCATCTGCCCACCTACAATTCTATTAATAAAGAAGAGATGGCAGTTAGTTCTTGAGGTTTTTTGTGTGTTGGTGACCAGCTAACAATCTTTTCACAAAAATGTGAAAATTGGAGTTGTTCTGAGCCCAAGTTAACTGACCAGTGTGACTGGACCTTTCAGATAGTTTGGCAAAGGGCAACAATCTCTGTTCATGTTTTTCCATGTCAAAGTCAAAACTGATTTTATACAGGATATCCCTGTTCTGATTATGGGAGCTTTGGCACTGTTTACCAGCCATGCTTATCCCAAGTGTAACTCGTTTGATTTCTTGCTTAGAATTTCTCATGAGCTTGGGTAAGCAGGGAGCCTTTCTCACCTCAGAGTGGAATTTTCATTATTTTTATTTCATTCATGATACTCTGAATTCATTCAAGGTTGTGTAATGTAATATCCTTTTTGCAAAGTAGAAGTGCTTCCTATGCAATCTCAGCATTGTGTTCCAAACCCATGCTCAGCTGCATGTTTTGTACAATGTGTTTGCAATACCTGTATATTAAACTAGAGCTCTCCAGATATCAATAATTCTGTGTGGTTGCACATGTAGAGTGTTTTAATATTTATTCCTTTGCTGCCTTCTGATGGGGAAAAAAAAAAAAACCCTTTCAACTACATTAACACAAAGCCTGTCTGCATCAGTTGCTCTCCTTTTTAATGAAAACATTGAGTTGAATTTGTGAATGAGTTTGTATTCTGGTAACTCTGGCATTTGAGAGACAAAAGTGACACAGACTGCAGCAAATTATCTGATTCAGAGATGTTTCTGATGCGTCTATTCTAGATGCTTTTGACTGTGTAGAAGCCAGACATTGCATAGATTTTTGTGAAATGCCAACATCCTGACCACTAGAAAGTGGAAGAGACACTGTTGCCTTCCTCACTGTAATCTTTCTACTTTAGAAAGGAAAAGTATATCTTCAGTACAAAACCTGCTGTTCCTAATACATAATTGTAAAGCACTGTTCTAATATGTTCCTTTTACTTCCTCAACAAAATTGTCAGCACGAGTCTATATTAACCACTTACAAAATCCTTCAATTTGTATATGGAAAAAGTGGTACATAGCAATTAGAAACCAGATTTATAAAATGAGAGTTGGGGGAACTACATGGAGTTAAATCCCTCTCTGGATGTTTGCATTTTCATTCTTCACTGCAATTTTGAATGCACCTATCAACTAGTAGAGAATTAATTTGTTCTTTTGTGTGTGTGGGCATTGGGATGATATGTTGTCTTATTTTCCTGCTGTCCCATTTGCTGACTGCAAAAGAATGGAATGTACCAGTGGCTGGTTTGATACCAGGAGAAGGAAAAGCTGCAGCTCTACTGGCACTACAGTAAATTGGAAGGGAAGGTGCTCTTTCTGTAGTAGAGGTGTGTTCTAGTACCTGTTGGCATTGTTGGCTGTGTGGGACTTTGCCTCCAGGAAATGCTCCTGTGCTTCACTGGCTTTGTCCCCAAGTCCAGGTTAAAATTTGGGAGCAGTGGTGAAGTCACTGCTGTACATTTGTACTGCTGCCAGTTTCTGTGTGATATTCATATATTAGCTTACAGATATAATCCTGATAAGAGATATGTCCCTTGTCTCTGTGACACAGTTTAGGGAAAGGGAAAAGAAATAAGGAAAAAGCAAACAAACACCAAACACAGGCATTGTTCTGCTGTGCAGCAGAGCTGTGGATTTTGGCATGTTGTGGTTGTAGGGAAAATCTTCATCTCGCCTGAAACTAAGACCTAAAGGGATCTTTTTGCTCAGACTTTGTTTTCATGGGAGTTGTTTTTCATACTCCAATCCATTGATAACACTTGCCCATGCATCCAGCAAACTGTAGGACCTTGCTTTTTTGTGTGAGTAAAGTGGATTTCACCTTGAAATAATAAACACATTAGAAATTGTTTTTCTGTTTAAGAAAATGTATGCTACTAGGGTTTTAGGAGTTTTGTTCAAGGTCTTTAACATCAAATTAGCAAAAATAAAAGGTATATTAAAATCATTAGAGAGAGTGAGTTGCTGCTTTTACGTGAGCTCAATTTTCTCCTGTGCTAAATCTCCTGAGATTTGTAGACACTCAGTGCCAAGATAACATTGGCACCATTTTCTTATTGCCATGGTGATCTTCAGCTCTGCTGAATACTCAAGGGGGACTATGGTATTTTAAAGCAAGTAGAATTTTGGTAATTAAAAACGCTGGAAAGAAGGGTCTTTCTAAATTTTGCCAGCCTGGGTAAATAAGGATAATGAATTATGTCTGAATAGGGAAGTTACTAGTCTGCTTTACTTGATCAGTACAGAGTATTAGTCAACCAGAAAGGCTCTGAGGGCCGGAGTGGGGCAGGTGGGGTCTCCAGGGTCCATCAGTGCTCAGGATCCAGCTGAGATCCCGAGCAGCGGCCGTGCCGTGCAGAACAAGGCTGCCCTTTGTGGGAGCAGGGCTGGCAGAGCAGAGCCCTGCTCTTGTCTGCACTGGGGCTTAAGGGCACCGAGACATTCCAGAAGATTTCAGAATTAAGGCTCTTGCTTGGAAACTGGCCTCCTCCTTTGTAGGCTGTTTTATTAAATGGCAGTTTTGCACTTTACTGGTGGCAGTGGATTTTTCAGGCTCTCCATCATTTCCCTGTCATGGCCCAGTTTTCATTTCTCTCAGGCTACAGCATGAGTCAGCATTTGGGATTGTTTTATGATACTCTGATATTCCCTCCACTTTTTTTTTTTCCTCCCTTCCTTTTTTATGACCCTTTCAAGCTCACCAGTCAGTGCACAGAGGCAGTGTAAAGCATGCAGGCAGGAAGGATGGTGAGACACCTGTTACACTGATATGTTGGGGTCAAAAAAAAAAGTTACAAAATCTCTGTACGAGCACAATTTCAACCCTTTCTTTCAGGTAAAATTTAGCTTTCAGCCACAGTAGCTGTTTTTGCAAAGCTGTGCATTGTCTTGAACACTTTTGCCCAATATAGATTTGGCAAGCAAATAAGCATTTAGAATGAAACTTTTTTTTGGTGTTAAATTTGGATAGTTTGTCAGAAATACAAATTATTGTGTCAATTCTTTTCAACTCGCTCCATCCATATGCTTTTACCCACTGTTATCTCTTAGCACTGCTTGTGATTTGGGGCAGGGGGCATTCTTAAATACTTTTTCCATAATATATGATATTTAAGTTTGTTACATTGCAAAGTAGAAAAAGCAAGCTGGATTCTCCTTCAGTGTACAGTTTAGTCATGGCACACTGAAAGCTGCCCATTGTTCTTATTAAGTGTTAAAAGAGATTCTGGTCCATTTTACGTGTTAAAAATCAATTTTTTTATCAAGCCGGGTTTTAAGGCTTGCTGAAGCAAGCTGCCCTGGTGACTTCAGACATTCATGCATGTGGTTCTCGCAAAACACAATAAGTGTGCAGTTCCATATTGATACTATGAAACTATGAAGAAAACTTATTTGAAAGATTTGGGATTAAACAGGAAATTTTTATTTGGTGTCCAAAGTGCATATTTACTGTTTCTCTTATTTGGATGTGTCCTCAAAAATATCTGTATCCAGGGGACAGACTCTTAGCTCCTTCAGTGGAACAGCATTGCAAAGGTGGCAGTGAAAATTTGGCAGCTTTGCCGATCTCCAGCAGAGGCAGCTAATGAAAAAAGCCCCAAAAACTATTGGTATTCTGGGGGAAAAGAAAAAGAAAAAGGTGCTGTGCATGTGTACAGACACCCTCCCTGATCCCCCAGCTCATCTGGGACCTCCTGGGGCTGCTGCAGCCTCAGCCCATCCTGTGCCAAGGTGTGGAACGCCGCGGGTCAGTGCTGAACAGGTAGGTGGCTTTGGACAGCTCTCTATCAACTCCTGAGGACACAGAGCAACTCTCCCCAAATGGTTCAGGCTCTAATTAGTGGGCACGGAGCCCTGCCAAGAAATGTATTTCTGGCAGAGCTCCACTTCACTGAGTGGGTCAGGATTTTGCTGTTTTTTGTTGCTGTAGTCTATATGTGATTGATTTTGTTCAACTGAATGTAATCCCCGGTCTGTTGTTTTGTCACATCAGCATATGTAAATTTAATCTTTGATGGGGTAATTTTACAGGGTTTTTTTTCAGTGGGATTTCAGTTTTTTGGTGGGCTTATGTATTTTCAAATATTTTAATGGAAGCATCCGCTTGGGTAAATTAGAAGCTTGCCAGCTTTTTTACTTATTTACATTGAGTTTTTTATTATTTAAAGACCATAGTCTAACTATGCTCCAAATTTACCTTCTTTTAAAAAGGATAAACCTATTACTTGCCTGGCTCTGAGCAAGGATTACAGGAAATAAACAAGCATGAGTCTCTATCTAGTTATTTTTAGCTTAACTATACTACTTCTTATTTCAGTTCAAGATGAGATGAGAACTGCAAATAGCCTAAATTAGTCTGTAGCATTTATATCTTGTTAAGTTTCCTGCTTTGGAAAATATGCAGGAAAATGATTATACGTGGTATTCATCTAGAGGCTGATGAGTTTGTTATAATTATGAAGGTAGATGTAATGAGATGAAAACATCTTTCTTTAGGCTCTCTGAGGAATTCCTTCTCTCCATATTGCCATTGGGTTAACTGTTTTCTAACCAAAGTGTTCCTCAGCATTCACTTCTCATGTTTTGGGGTTTCCTCAGTTCCTGCTTAGGAAATTGACTGATTGGCAGCTCTGCCATTAGCATTTATAGGTGATAACTAATTAAATTTTACATGCACGTGAGTGGATAATAAAGACCCCTTTGCATCTCATTTATTAACACAAATCTCCAGTGTAATTATCATTTTACCATTATTTAGCATGCTTAATAACTCTTTGTTGAGTAATTTTATAGTTCCTTCCAAAAGACACTGAGATATAAGTGTATCTAAAATCATCATTTTGTACAAAGTTATAATAGTTTGGAGTTTAGTTTATGCTTCCTTTTACGTTTTGGAGAAAAATACTTGGGTTTTTTTTATCTCAGGGGTTTTCAAATAACTTGTTAATTCCTAAACTATGTTCAAATATTTGATAGGCATTGTGAAGCACTTAGGTGAGGAGGCTGGAAGATGTGTGTGGATTCAGTTCATTGTTTCCTTTACAGGGAATAGTGTCAGCAAGGAACTAATGAGAATGGGACTATGAATATTTACTGTTTGAGGAGTGCTGAGTTTGCTTGATACCACTGTCAAAGCGATTAGAAATTGCTCTTTTTATTTTGTTTGTTTTGATGATGGTAATGATGATTTTTGTTTGTGTGGTGGTTACTTCTTTTTTCAAGGCTGTGTCCAATGCTCTCCTTTCCCCAAAGGAATCTACCTGTATTTTTTTTTTCTTATGTTTTTATTTATGTGATAGTAACGTGTATGTGTATATTTACATGGAGTTGTCCAAATACAATCTGTGCAGTGCTTATGTTTGAGCACTGGATGTGATACCCGTATTTTCATGTGAAGAGAGCTCTGGACACATTAAACTGAGATTGGCAAAAATTTTCCTTCAGTAATTGATAAATTTGTAGCATTTTTATTATATTATTTGACTGTGTGTATATATATGTCTAGAAATGCCTGCTGTTACTGTAACTTCACAAAGATTTAGTTGACTTTCATGTGGCAATACCAATTTCTAAGGAATGCAGGGGCTGGGGCTATCTTTCTGTTATTCTTTTCTTTATTGTACTGTACCTGTAGAAGTGGTAACTTTTGGAGAGGCATACACTGAATATTTTGGTGTGAACTTTTATGACAGCAGAAGTTTCACTCATTATTGCAGTTTATTCATATATATACTTCCACGTCTCTTGTAAGGTGGAGTTATTCAAGATTTCAACGTAAGAAACTGCACAAGTTCTTTCTTTACAAGAAGCTGTCTTTTCCCTTAACTGTAATCCCAGATGCTGCTGTCAGTTTTCTAAAGCTTCACATAAATTTGACCTAAAATATAATTTTCTTCGATAGATTTTTTTATATATATTTAGATGTGTAGATATTTAGTCATTATTCACCTTTTATGCTCAAAGTAATGCCCAGCCACGTTTTCCACCAAACACAGACCTTCTGGCACAGAAGTCATGTTTCCATTCTCGACGGCAAATTGAGATCACTACCTGGTCTTTAATGTTTATTAAAGAAATTGTCAGAAGGGAAGCAGATATTTAAAAATGAGAGACTAGTCAGATATCCTGGTGGGTTATTAACATGCTGTATATGAGACTGCCATTCTTGGGCTAGGCCAATTTGTAACTAAAGGTAAGCTGAAATCTTCTGGTGCCCAATTTAAACATAAGGGTTCACAGTTTACCTTATAACTAAAGATATAAACAATGTCTACCTTTCTTGGTTTCTTGACTTTCCCACATCCATTTTCCTAAGTGCTTGAGTCTCTCTTGATGTGATGCGATGATGCACTATAGAAAAAGGGAGAGGGCAGTTTTTCTGCAGTGACTAAAGCAGTAAATGTGGATTTGCTTTCCAGTCATAGAGTGAATGTCCACTCAGGCTGGAGGCAGTGCATTTACAATGGGTGAATGTCCACTCAGGCTGGGGGAGCACATTTACAGTGGGTGAATGTCCACTTGAGCTAGGAGCAGCACATTTACAGTGTGTGAATGTCCACTCAGGCTGGAGGCAGTGCATTTACAATGGTGAAGGCTTTGTCTGCAGAGCTCTCTGCAGGTTAGGGTGTGAGTGACTCGGCAGTAGTGGAGGCTGTCTCAGCTGTTGTCACTTCTTACCAAGCCCTGGGGAAATGCACAGCAAAAAAAAAAGCCATGCGGCACCAACAGTTCTAAACTAGATTCTTGCTTTCATCTTTGCAATCCTTGAAAGCAGAAGTCATTGCCAATAGGTTGGGGTGGATGCAGCTGTGAGAGTAACTTGGGGCAGGGCTGCCCACCTCACTCAGGTTATTGTAGTAGGCAGAAGATGAGTGCGATTTGATTTCTCTCATTTTCAGTTATTACAGCTACTTTCTGCCTGTATATCTTAGGGGTTTTTATCTTGAATGGTGTTTTCTTACAGGCTTTGGGTTTTGGCAGCAAATACTCAAGATCTAGGAAGGAGATGTGGGCAAGTGTGCATGTGCTGATTGTATTCTGCCTCCTAGCAGATATAGCTCATGTTTCTTTAAGTGAAACAGTGACTTACATATTGCATTCTGTTTTGGTCTGTATGAGGCTGTTATTTTTTTCTTCACAAATGCCTTTGGTATAACCTTCCTCTCACATAGCGTGTTAAACTCCTCAGCTAATTTCTTTAAATTCTTTTGTCACTGAAGACTGTGCTTTTGTATAAGTGACTGAACATCAAGAACTTATTTTCAAAATGTGTAAGCATCTAAATCTCGCTGGTGTAATTATATTTTGGGTGTTGGTGCAAAGAAAAAAAACGAAAATAATACAAATTTGGAGGCTGCTAGGGCTCCTATGCTGCAAAATAAAAAAAAAAAGTTTTTAATATGCTTTTAGATTATTATTATAATATTAATTGTAGATATGTAATAGAGATTATAGATAATATAATAGATACTATAAATATGTAATACTGATTATAATATAATCATTAGATTAATATGTTTTTAGATTTTTCTGCAATTAATGCAGAAAAAGTTACTCATTTTCTATGTTTTAAATGGTAGAGAGTAAGGGTCCTACTTTTCTCTATTTTCTTTGTTTTGTTTTTGGAAGCTCTGGTGTATTCAAAATTTCATGATGATACACAGATATATCTTGTAGATATGTCGCTTTTGTCTTTTCATCATTGTTCAGTTTTGTTCTGCCTATATATTTTAAGGTGTTCCAGTGACAAAAGTCCTTGGAATGTTAAATAATTCTAAAATTAAGTATATATTAAGTATTAAATAATTCTTAAATTAAGTATGTCTCGTGAGAACCTGGATCTTTTAAGCTCCCAATTTATGTTGATAGCAGGCTGTGCAACTTTTGCTTCCACGTGCTTTTATTTTGATCATTTAATTCAGCCTTTGGTAACACGGATATTTTGCAAGAACTTTTAAGGACTGCTTGAAACAAACTAAATGCTTTGAAGAGCGGGCCATTAGCACCACCAGTAAGGATGAAAATTCGGTGGTGGAGCTGTGCTGTGGCTGCCAAAGTGACCTTGGTCGGTGGGAAGATGATGGAGCGCTCTGCCGGCCGCGCCTGACAGCCGCGCGATAGCGGCACGCGTGACAAATCGCTCACATTAAAATGGGGGCCACTTTCGGCAGCACCAGCGTCCCAATCCATCAGTCCTGATTACTACACAAACGTCAGCCCTGGCACAGAGCACATCTGTCAGGGGGAGTAAAAAGCAGTTGTTAGTAGGAGCTCTCCCTGTCACGGTAATGGACTGAGGCTCGCCGTGGTGACTCGCAGCAACCAGCGCATTTGCAAATGGCCTGAGCAGGACTTGGAGAAAACGCTTTATGTACACTGTACGGTGGGACAATTAAACAGGCAGGATTAGAAACTTCACAGAAAACACTATTTACACTGTACAGTGGGATAATTAAACAGCCAGGATTATAAACTTTACAGAAAACACTTTATTTACACTGTACGGTGGGATAATTAAACAGGCAGGATTGGAAACTTTACATAGGGATGTCTGAAAAGTTTCTTGAGCACTTGACACTGCCTGAAGAGTATCAGAAAGACTGTGTTCTATAGAATGATTAATGCAGCAGGGAATCAAAATGCATTCTGTACAAATTCTTTGAAATGCCTAATTCACATGAGTTCAGCTTTGCTTTTTCTTAATGCTAGTGAAGAAGCTACACAACAGGAATTCAGTCAGAAATAGAAGTAATTGTAGAATTGTATATGGATTGATATTTTCAGTCATAGCTGCTTATTTGTGCGTCTTTCACCCATTTTTCATAGGGGTTGTATATGTGTATAACTGAGGAATTCTACAGAAGGATTATAATTTAAAAGAAATCACTGTAAATAGTGTCCTGTACATAGAACAGCTGATTTTTTTTTTATTGAAGGGAGTAGGACTATCCCATAATGAAACAGCATTACTATAGTGTGATTTCTGTATTGTAAAACTGATATTCCTAACAGCTTGTTCAGAACAAAATTGTTCTCATTTTTGCTCACTGATTGGTCAGTATTGAGTGGATAATAGATTTAATAAACCTTCAGAAAATTATTCCAGAAATAATGAGTAATTTAAGTTCAAATGTGTTTACATTTGATTTGTTTTGGTTTTTTTGGAGGGAATCAGTGCTTTTATTAATGCCAATACTTTTTCATCACAGCTTTTCTGTAGAATTTCTATTTCTTATTTCAGATCTTTCATCTCAACTTGAAAAAGAATGCAAAATATGTGATAGAGAATACCTCACAGTGAATGAATAAAATACCATTGCAACAGAAAGAGCTTAAAAGCCATAATTTGCTAATTTTTTTGCCCATGTGGATTTTTTGCGATCTGTTTTTTTTTTTTTTTTTTTTCAGAAGTTTCCCCTCACAGTTGTTCTAATCTAATTAATACCAATGTAAAAAGCAAAGCCTTTTGCCACACTCTGTAAATGCTGAGAAGGAGATGACCTGGGGGAGGGCTACGTTTGGTCTTTCAGTTGTACTTAGGCACTAGTGTGGGAAACATTTTAGTTAATACTTACTTTTAAGGTGATGATTAAACTTGCATTCATCAAGAGAGAGAAAAAGAAGTTCATTGGCAGTGGTAAGAATATGAGTATTACTTTGGCTTTCTGAGGTACTTCTGACTTTGTGTTGTGGGTTAGAGTTTAGTATGCAGAACTCAGTATCTGCATCTTTCAGTGTTTTGAGTTAAACCTCTCTTCTGCTAAATAGAAATTATGGGTTTCTTACACTGCTTAAAACCTGGGAGTTCTCTTGTCTCTTCTCCAGCGCTTTAAATTACATTTACATTACATTTTAGATAATTTGATTGGGTGCAGCATTTGCTACCAAGTTGAAAGGAGATGGGTTTGAGACATGGAGATGGGTTTGAGACATGGGTGGTTTTTTTTGGGATCTCTGATCACCTCCTGGGTTATCAATGAATCTCTCAGGTGTGTTACCTGGCCACCCCGTTGCTTCATTTATTTCTTCTTTGTGCTTTGGGAAGTATTAGTGTGTTTATTCTCACTGTCTTAATGAAACTAAGAATGGATTACTAGGATCAAATCTTTCTATAAAAGGGTAATTGAAGTGATTTTCAAAATGTAATTCTGTTTTTAACTATTGAGATGTCATACAAACACTGTTGTAAGCCTTTTTTACATCTGCAGATGTGGGGCAGCAATTCTGTTCTGAACCTCCAAAGACCTTTTTGTGTGTGTTACTGGAAAGATCCCATGAAAATTAGATTTTGGTTAAAACTGGTTACTGAAGATGATTTTGAACCTGTGAAGTTATACGAAAGATGATCTAGCTATAATATCTTGCTATGCAGGAAAATGTCCATTTCTGTGCTTTTGTACTGATGAAACAGTGGCTTGAGGGGATAAACATTCCTTCCATCATGGCTTTACTGCTTGGCCATTCCCTTCTTTTCTCCTGCTCAATAGACATAATCATTGTATGATTGTATGATCAGTTGTATTTGCATGAACAGCTGCAGGCCGTGCCTAGTTCACCAGGCTTGCTAAAGACTGGCTCTAACTGTTATTTATTACTGGAATTTGCACATAAGTGAGAACATCTCACATAACATGTTCAGAGTTAATCCAAATCTTCTGTCAGCTCCTTGAATTTGATCTTCCAAACCAGACAGAAAAGTCAGGTTGTTTTTAAGTTTTCTGGAAAATGGTAAATTCTGTAACGTTCTCTTCCCAAATCATAGCGGTTTGGGTAAGAAATTAAATTCCCAACAGTTTCATGACTTCTCAGCATGACCCCTGAGCAGTCCACCAGGTTTTCAGGGAAGCCAGTGCTTTAGGAAGGTAGGTAGAGTTTGCAACCTGTGGGCATTTTCTGGAGGTTTATTTTCTGTTAAGGCAGCATGGAACAATTTGTAAGGAAAATTCTGGCAGGCTCTCATGGAATCTGTTGGAAATAATGAACTGTGACAGCTGGGTTTTCCAGCTAACTCTGATCTTCTCCAGTGAACTCCTCTCACAGTATTTTTACTGCATTCCAGTGCAGATTGGAATACAATGGCAGGGATCTGTGAGGAATGGCCAACTTAATGATTGTTCTGTGCACGGTTCAGGAGGGCCTGAGGTTTATAGATTAAAGCATCAATATGTCTCAGAAGTTAATCAGAGAGGGGTGTGATCCATAGAGCTTTTCAGGTAAATTCAGTAGTGCAGCACAGGAACAGGATGTTGGTCTGCACCTTGGATTTGGGGCATGACAAGTCCTGCTTTGGCAGAGCTGGTAAAGGAATGATCCCAAAATACGGGATAGTCAGAACTTTTCTGCTATGGCAGTGGGAGGGATCTTCACCTACTTACCCTGAAATACTATCCAAAAACCACAAATTAATTAAGTTTCTTAAAACTGAAATTAATAAAAGTGAATAAACTACTACCTCAGCAAGAAAATTTGTAATTCCACCCTTGCTCCTGTAAAAAATACCTCAACAAAAGCATAAAAATACCCACAAAAGAACAGAAAATCTTCTAAAACACTTGAAAAAAGTAGTGATAAAGAAAAAAAAAACTGATATTGTACAATCTATAACAAACAAATGTAAAACCTGTTATAAAAACAACTCTGACATGAACAAGAAAACTATATTAGAAGTAACAAAAACAAGAAATCTCCCAGGTATTTATTAGCAAATAGATTTTTTCTGAAATGCTGCGCAAAGAAAAATACAAATATATACTAATATTAGTTGATACCTTCAGTGAATAGCCTGAAACTTAACCCTGTCACACCAACACAACAAAAAAAGGACTGAAAACGTTGCTCAATCATATAATTCCAAGATTTAAAGTTCCTTTGAGCATATCATCACATGAGAATCGACTTTTTTTGCGGCTATAATCAGAGAAATTAACAAAGTCCTAAGACTTACCTAGGATCTGCATATGCCATAAAGGCCCCAGGCAAGTGGCAAAATTGTCCAGAAAAAAATCTGCCAAAAAACATCCAGAACCTAAGTTCCAGCCTTGCCCATATCCTTACTCAGAGTCCACATACAACCAAGGCCAAAAAACAACATAAATCCTTATGAAATATTTTATGGCAGAACTTTCCTGCTACAGCAATGGGGGGGATCTTCACCTACAATCCTTTGTTAATGAAGTTGCACTTTGTCTAATTAATGATTATTTTATTTATATGTTGTTTGTGGATATTGTTGCTTGCATACTTCATCCAGTTTGCATGTGCTTGATCTATTTGCATACTCATAGAATGCAAATAGGATCATCCATTTGCACATGGTTTATATGGATAAATGTCTTCATTTAATTATCTCTCTGGTACAACCAGCAATAGTGTGCCAAAAAGTGAGAGACTGCCTTCATTCAAAAGTCAAAAATTGAAGTTTAGGCTCACGTGATCTTTCTTACTCTAAGCCTATGTGTGTGTCTGCTTTTTCAGGCTTTCCTATTTATATTAAAATTTCAAGGAGACAGGGCAATACTGAATGTGTCAGAGTTCACAGCTCAAAATCAATAAGTTGTAGGGAACAAGCTCTTTTTTCAATATACTCTATTTAAAAAAAAAACTAGTAGAATCATAAAAATTTACACACTTATGTTTGTACCTTACTTTGTTGTTTCTTTGAAAAGAACCTCCCTTTCTTGCAGATGTCATTTTTTTGTCTGGAAAATTCAATGGTCACCTTGCCAGTGCACTTCTCTTTTTGTAGAGGCTGCCAGAAAGGAGTGAAACAATGGACACTCTCACTGTCCAAGTCCTCTTTAGGTTTCGGTGAGAAATACTGCTTGCATATCTTCAGAATTTCATGCTGTGCTCAAAATATTCCATAAAGAATTATTAAACCAGGCAGGGCGAAAATTCATGAGACATTCCAACCATCAAGAATATTCTCTAAACCATTTGCATGCTTATCCTTAGTCACACTGTCTTAGTTTGCCATTTCTCTTAGCAGTGTAAGTTTATACTTAATGAACGTGGTGGATTAAGGAACTTGATAACACTTGCTTTTCCTTGTACACATTGACCTCTCTGATCAGATAATAGTAAGATATTGCTTCAAGGAGATAAAGAAATAAATACTTTGTTTATCTGTACTTTAAAATGTATGCGTGTGAAAGAATTCTCTGAGTAAACTTAAAGCTGAGTGACAATTTTGCTCCATACCATTCTTGTTCAACCTTTATAGTGCATTTTGTTAAAAAAACAGCCAGAGGAGGCAAAGACATCTTCAGACATGACAATTGCTTGAAGTGGTGTTTGCAGTGATGGAAAAGACAGCAGTTCCCCTAGGAAGGAAAAACAACCTTACAGTTATTTTATTTTCTGTATGTACACATCTGAACAGCTGTAGAGGAGCTTGAGTTGGGAATCATCACTTTTGTTGATGTTTGCTTTGTCTTTTATTTATCTCTGTCTGTCTTCCAAAACAGCTGCTAACTTGCCAGTATTTTGGGTTTTGGTTTGTTTATTTTACTGAGATAATATGGAACTTTGTACTTACCGCACCCGCCTCCCCCCCCGAAATAAAAGATAATTTTCTGGACAAAGTGTAATTTAATTTTGCTTGAATACTGACTTCTTAAATATTTTACTCATCATTGCTTTGCTGTGGAATCATGGAACAGCCATGTCCCTGAGCCAGCAGTGTGTCCTGTCCTGGGGTGCAACAGGCAGAGCATCGCCAGCAGGTCAGGGAGGTGCTCCTGCCCCCCTTGTCAGCCCTGCTGGGGCCTCCCCTGGAATGTTTTGTCCAGCTACATGTTCCTCAGTACAAGAGAGACCTGGAGCTCCTGGAGCAGGTCCAGCAGAAGGTTTCAAAGGTGATTAATGGAGTGGAGCATCTGGGTTATGAGGAGAGGCTGCGAGAGTTGGGTACCACCAGGAGAAGAGACGAGCCAGGGGACCTCATCCCTGTCTGTCAGTGTATGCAGGGAGTTCAAGCAGGCATTTGGATCTGGGCGAGCAAACTATCACCTAAGAAGACTTAGATGCCTTTATTTTGTTTTTTAATTTCACAAATTTGCATCTCAAGAAATGGCAGATGTTTCAAATGTGAAAGTGAGAGGGGTTGTTTGGCTTTGGTTTTGTTTGACATTTGATACACCAAGGACAAATAAGGAATAATAAATAAGAGAGCTCAGCACAGGCCTCTCTACATGAGCATTAGCAAAACAGGGCGATGGACATTTTTGCAGATGTGGTGTATTTTGTTGGGTTTGCAAACATCTATGTAGCCATATAAAAAAATCAATTTTTCTGAACTGTTGAAAACCACAATGGCTATATTAAATATTCATTATATAATACATTGCTTATGAATGGGGAGCTTTGGTACTAAAATCTTTTGATACCCAATTTACACTTAAGAATTCACAGTTTGCCTTTGGTAAGAGCTGAGTCTAAGGTGACTTGCTGCCAGCAGGGATGGCTTCACTGAGAGACCACAGTGGAGCAGTGGCTTCAGAGTGGCTCATCTGAGACTGGGGATTCTAAAATGACACTCTTAATCCCTATGGATAAGATACTTGACAGTGCAGTTTACATATTCCCTCCCAGTAATCTGAAAAGTAGCCGTGACACTGGCTCCGGAGGGAGCTGCTTGGCAGCTTTCCCTGTGTGTGGGACAGAGAGAGAAGGTGCTGCAATTAGAGACAATAGGATGTGGAGCAGGAATACAGAGGAAAAGGCTGAATTTTATTAAATTCAATGTTTTCATCAATAGTTAAGCAACAACCCCCATGTAACACTGTGAATTAATTGTGGAGAGTATTTGTTGTTCTGCCACACGCTCGCTGTGTAAATAAATATTGCTACCAGCAGTACAGGCAGCTCTGTGTTGTGTTCAGCATTGCTGTGAAATACAGCTGTGTGAAAAGGGCACAGGAAAATTCCTGCTCCTTTTATTTCTTTCCTTGATAATTTTTCTTTCTCTTTGAAGAGGACAAAATAAGCTTGAGGCTCCTTGCTTTTCAAACATGTGTACCACATGTAGTTGTTCCATGTATCAAATCTCTGTTTTGAAGGGTTTGTGGGTTTTTGTTTGATTGCTTTAGAATTTGTTTTGGTTTAGATTTTTGGGGGTTAATTTGTTTTTAATTTATGTTTGCTAAATTGTCCACAGGTTTTTGTAAATAATGGTTTCCCTGACAGATGTCCTAAAAATACAGCATGATTCATGGCAAAAACTGGAAATTATTTTAATGGTAGGAAAATAGAAATTACTTATTAGCTAATTTAGCATTAAAATATATTTGAGATTAGAGGGCTGTTAAAGCTGTGATAGGAGTATCATTCCATGTGTGCTGAAATACTGTTTGGTTTTTGTGGTTTTGGGGTCTTTTTCTGATTTTTAAATACCAAGTTCATTTTCTAAGTAGCATCTGCAGGGCAGGCCGTGTATTTTCATGATGCTTATTTCAGTTCTCAGACTTCATAATGCTACCCAAAGGCATGCTGTGCTAACCTAGAAATTAGCTTTTTCTGTCTTGTCGTGTCTGAATGCCTAGATGAACCAATAATAGCCTGAAAGTACATCCAAGGTGAGCTTAGGGTTAGTAAAGTAATGGTGTCTTTGTATTCCACTTGAAAAATTTTGATTTGTGAATTAAGCAGACAAATAGCAGCTGGGTTGTTTTATAGCAGGAGTTATATGAGCTTGGAATGGGCAGACTGGGTGTACAGCCCAGGAGGAGCTTTACATCTGCTGCTGTCTTCTCAGTGCAATAAGAAATGGGGCTCTCATCTTTCAGAGGAAGTGTCAGGTCTTAAACTTTGAAAGTATCTCTCAAATTAGGCTTCTCTAGTGAAAAAATAAATATAATTGAGTGCCTGATTCTGTGTGTGCATGTTCTGAATGCAGAGAGCATTATTTGCACAGTGCTGAGTACAAATGGAGACTGACAGGTTTTTTCTGTGTCCAGATGATGTTAACCAGGAGCCAAGTTAGAATATATGGCAAACAACACTGAAACTTTAAAGCCCACACTTGGGGGATAACATGGCTTGCATTATGTCTCCTATTTGTATGTTCACTTTTCAGTCAGTCTCTTTTTTGTTCCAAGAGAAAACGGAGAAGGTCGTGCATGTGAAATGTTGGTGGAATTGTCTCAGCTCCCTTCCACACCTGAAGTTCAGTTTATGGCACTTCTCGCCCAGGATGCTATTTGACCGTCACAAGGGCTTCCTAAATTAGTGACAAGCAGTATACTGCAAAATAAGGACCCCTTGATACTGTTCTCTAAATGTAGCTACAGGTGTGGAAGGAAGATTTGTAACTAATATTCCTGGAATGATTCCATTTCTGGCTTTCGGAAGGATTCATTCCTCTTCACTTGGTCTGTTTGCAAACAATTTAAAAAATGTGGCACATCATCTGTTTTCCTGTCACTTCACAATAAGTTTGAGAGGTGCAAGGGAGAAGGGATTGCTTCCCTTTTTATCACATGTATTTATTAAGACTATGGCTTCTCTAGCAAGTCTCATTTTTTTTCATGTTTTTTTGAAACACTTTTTTAAAAAATGCTTTTCAGCTGGAAATCTCCACTGTAAGAACAGTCATAAATAATATTTATATAATAAGCTAGTATTGATAGAGTATTTTTTAAATGTAGTGTAGCTTTGTGGTCTAAATGATTGAAACATACAGCTGAATTTTATCCCCTTTGAGTTAGGTCAGATGTTTACTTGTTGGTTTACTGGGTGATTTCTGAAAGACTTAGTGACAGTTCTTAAAAACCTAAAAAATAAAACTTAGGATAATGAGCTCTCAAGATTATGGTCCTGAGGGATAAAACCCCTCTACAGTACATTTCAGGAGTGACTTGTTAGTCCTCCATCAGGCTAGGCATCTTTCCTTTGTCTTTTCATGGTAAAGATTAAATTGCTGTAAAACATTTTATCTGGTACATCATGCTGAAATCCTTTCCAAGAGTTCCAAATCCCTTTTAGCTAAAGAAACAAATTTTAATTTGTTCTTAATTCTCTCATTACGGATTTATGTTGACTGTTCCTTATCTTCATTTCTTATCTTTACAAAACTCATGTTTGGCAATTGGTTCCATGTCATTTGATATCAGAGTTAATCTGACAGGTCTGTTAATTTATTTTTCCTCCCTTTCTCCTCACTTTGCAAGGCAGGTATTGCTTGTGTTCCTCTGGGATGCTTCACCTCTCCAAGTGTTCTGAGATGATCACAAACTGGTTAGAGATTTTAGAGATTTTTTTTGTTGTTGTTGTTTTCTCAAATACTCTCTCAAAAGCTGTAGGCTCAACTTTTGATATTATTGATGTGAAGATATCTGTGATGCCCAAATATTCTTTCATCATTGGTTTTAAAAAAATTGTACACAGTTTTTCTCCTAATTGTAAGTTCTACTTATAATACAGTGCCTTTTTGAAGATAAAAGCAAAATCTCTGTTAAGAATTCATCCAGTTTTAGCATAACTTTGCTTCTTTTTTTTCTCCCTTATACTTAAGGGTTTTGTTTTTTTATTTTTCCTCTTCCTTACAGTTTCTGACTCATGTTGTGCTTTACATTTCTAATGATCAGGAATAAAAGTACAATGTATAATCTTATTCTGTTATTAACAGAATTAGCATAAAAAACCCCACAAAGAAATCATGAAAAAATTAATATAGATGTTGTCAAGATTGAAACGAAAAGCGTTTCTAACAATTAGAGTTCATAACACACAGCATGAACGTAGCAATTGTTCTGTTATGGCAGCTGACTCGATTTGATGTATATACAATTAAAACCCTGAAGAACTAATTTTTAAACATTCCTCATATATGTGAAATACTTTGCTATCCACAGGGCTTAAAAAGCTCTCATATATAGTGAAAGAACTTTAATGGAAAGAAATAAAATGCAGCAAATTGTAATTTTTTCAGCCAAGTGCCGAACGTGCACATTTAATCCTCTTGTGATTAAAACACTTAAAGGTGCACTTACCTTCCTGTGTGAGCATTCCCATTCTCTGAAATGAGGCTGCTTATGCTTAAAACCTTCAGCAAGGCCATATGAAAGAATAGGTTTTGTGCATTGTTAACTAAATAGTACTGATGACTATATTAAAATGAACATGCATACAATATCTTTGACTCTATGCCCTTATTGCTCCCATTTTTCAAATTTGAAATATTGAAAGGAAAGCAAAGCTATCTGCAGCCTTTAGAGTACACCAAAAGAAGGGAAGCCTCTCATCATAAATATAATTACTTCAATTGCATTTTTCCACCCAGCTGGGTAATTCTGAAACTCTAACTCATGCAAAGGAGAAGAGTGAAAAAAGAAATCACACTTGATCTCTTGTGTCAGCCATACCATAGTAGTTTTAAGGCTGTGTTTTATGCACGTGTACTTGCTGGTTTTTAAATGTTATATTTGCAATAAGGTTTTCATTCAGCTTCAGTGAAGTGTTGCAAGGCTGTTACCTGCCATACTGTACCTATTACAAGATGAAGGTTTTAATCCTTTTTTTAGCTGTTTTTGTAAATGTATTGCCTATGTACCTATTACAAATTGAAGGTTTTAATCCTGCTTTAGCTGTTTTTGTAACTGTATACTTGCTGAGTTCCAGACAGGCTTTGAGACAGTATTTTTGTTATGAACTGAATAAGCATAAGTTGTCATCACATCCTGTCAGAATAATATGCAGTATTGATTCTATACATAATCATCCAGAATATTTACAAGGGAAGGTAAATCTACCTCTCCTTGGTATTGGTGGCATGATTAGACTTCTAAATCTGTGTACTGAGTTCTCAATATGTTTTTTTTTTTAATGTTATTAATTATTATGGAAGTATAGCAATCCATGTCAAAGTTTATAAATGCAGTCCCTACACCTGCACTCTCCTGAAAAAAAAATTACACATGTGAATATGTTGGTAATTTCCATCTGATTTTTCCCTTAATTTTTATTTTCAGTTGACAGTGCTTGAAATATTTAGTATAAGTCTTGAAGTATCAGTGGCAAGAGAAGGCTCTAAGGAGATTGCACCAGCATTTTATCATGTGGTTATGAGCACTGGAATTTTCTGTCCTTGCCTTGTTGTTCTTTTCATTATGTGCTCTGAAGTTTTGCCCGAGCCAAGCCCACAGCACTGTCTGATGCCACGCAGTGAGCTGAAGGACTGAGCTGGGGAGGTCTTTGGCTGTTTGCTAAAGCAATTTCTAGTGAGTGGTGGCTTCATACTAGCCAGTTAATTATATGTGTGGGTTACAGATCACAGCACTAGCTTGAAAAATCTTAATGCCATTCTAAAAAGTTGCTTCGTGACTATTCTTTTTAAGGAAGACAACCTCTTAAGTTTAAATATGCACTGAAGGTGCACAGACAGTAAAAGTGTGGTTATGCTGGTGCTTACTTTCCTCGTGCTGCTATACTCACACTTGGAAACCTTTTGGGTCTTTTCCTTGTTTTGCAATCTGAATTGCAGAAACACGTCCTTATCTAGGTATTCCAATATCCAGCAGCTTGTGGTTAATAGTTTTATCCCATGTTTTTATCCAAGGCCTTTTCCATCATGGATTTGATTAGGGCATGGAAGTAGATGATCTTTTGAGACCTTTCCAGCCCAAACCATTCTGTAGTTGGTTGTGTGAAAAGAGGTTCTTCCAGTTTTTGATCCTGATCTCATTTCTGTGGACAAAGCATGTCAGAAAAGTGCAGGGCAAGGAAAAGGGGCTTCACTCTCTTAAAACAGGCTTGCTCCCTTAGTTTTTGGTATCAACAATCAGAAATTCTTGCATGCCTAACAAGACTCAACTGGGTGATAGAAAAGCACCACTTTTGCCATAAGATTTCGTCCCAGATGATACTGCCCTAAATAAGATGCAGTTTACAGAAGTACAGAAATGACCACAAAATTGTTTACACATCTGTAAATCTTGTTCCTCTTTCAAGCCTACAACAGGTATTCAGTGGAGAAGTAACTCACCATGCCAAGTGAATTTTATAATCATTGTGTCATTTGGAAGAGCTCAAATGTCACTGTAAGGAAATAAACAGGAAGAGGTACTACAGAGAAGCAATATGGAATGGAAATGGGCTAAGAGGATATAAATGTAATTAGCGAAACACATTTTCATGACTAGTAAAATTAGCACCCATTTATACATGTTATACACTTGAACCCTTGTTGACACCTGAGGCTGGGAAAATATATCTGCTAATCAAAACATGTAATTATATCCTATGAAGCTGAAGTAACGCACTGAATCCTTGCTCTTCATGGTGTTAATGATTTGTGAAACTCATTTACCCAATCACCTCGATTTGTCCTTTCTTGCTGTATTTCTGTTCCCAAAAATAGTGAGGTCAGGGACATTATAAAGCAATTAAATATTAGATCTATGGAAGAGTGAGCATTGCGTAAATTGTTAGATAGTATTGATATGAGAGAAGGTGCTCTCAATAGTGGGGAAAAAAATCCCTGGTTATAAAATAAGCAAAGCAAGATGAGTTATTAACTTGCTGGAGAGCAAAAATTCCTGTGGAGCTGTAATGTAGTGGGGTGGTTAGTGACTTGTAATTTCCCACTGGTATGACCTTACTTTGCTGTCTTCAGAGCCCATATCTGCATCTAATTGAAGAACATTAAGGTCTGACACAAACATAAAGTGGGAAAAAATATAAATGATTGGGTTTTGAAGTGGTTTGGGCCTATACAGGAGAAGTACTGAGGAAAAATGGGATATAAAAAATGTTTACTACATTTACATCATGATAAAACAACAGATGAATTTATTTCGGTTTACAGCCCAATTCTAAAGTAGCACTAGGGAGATGTGAGAGATGAATCAACTTAATGTAGAAGAGCAATTTATTCATTCTGGCCATAGTGAAGTGTTGCTTCAGTGAAAGGGGTGCTGCCCTTTCACTGCCCCAAGTTCTCTTGCAGTTTTTGGTTGTTTATGTGGGTATGTAGCAAAAGTGATAATTGAGAGAGGGGAAGGGGGTAAGGAGGGTTTAGACAGAGTTTTTTGTTGATTAAAAGTACAACCAGACGTTAACTTATTCACAATAGCATTAAAATCATCTTCAGGTCTTGCAATGCAACAAAATCTTCAGGCTAGTTAAATTGTAAGGATTGTTGTAAAAGGGAGAAATGCTTCTGCTGTAGCATGGATGCTATCCATCTTGCTTAAGCAGCTCTGGCAGGTTCTTTTAAATAACCAGTCCTAAATACTCCTTTTAACCACTTTGGGTTTCTAAATCTGCCTGCCTTAGATGAACCAAACAAGAAGAGTTTTTGTAACAATGCTGCTTTACCGTTCTTCACTTGCACCAGTTTTACTGGCATTCAGTGGGAACATTCACTTTCTATGAAAGGCAAGATAATTAAAATTTAAACTGAATAAACATGGTATCCATAATGTTTATTAATCATGAAGTTCTGTGAAGAACAGTGTAGTATAAAAGTGAATTAACTAGTACAGATACATTAGCATATTTAGTATTAAGAGATTTCTTAGAAAACTGGAAATGAGCAGAAAATTTACTGCTTCTAATATTTAAAGGTAAATTAATTCAATGTATCATAGTTCTGTTGATATAATCTTCCTTTGTACCCTAATTTAATGTAAGGGAAGCTGTGGCAATATTTGCATATTGTATTTGCTATATGCAATGTAGGTACTGTCCTAACCTTCCCACTTAGAAGCATTGTGCTCATAGTTTTAAGTGAGGACTTGTGGAAAACCATAGATATTTTGAAAAAACACACAATTTAGGTCAAGAAAATTTATTTTAGAAAACCTGCTGTTCCTACCTTGAGGTAAGATTGGAGAGTCTAAATAAGTTATGAAATAAATAGAACTGGTATGGTAATATGTAATTCTGCACTGAATCTGTACGTAAGACATCTAATGCAGGAATGTTCTGTTAATTACTATTGTGTTTCTACTGGAATTGCTGTAGGTGTTCTTTCAGTGTGTTCTATTTGTGATGGGATATCTGGTAAATCCTCTAAGCTGTAACATTTACACTAAAAGATATTTCAATGTTGAGACTATTGTAGTTGTCCATTTAAAGTCCTTAGGTATGATTTTTGAGTATGAATTTGTAACTTTCTGTCCCTGTATACACTGCTTACCTCAAACCAGTGATGTGTAATGGAATCTGAATACCTTTGCAAGGAGTGGGCTGCTTGGACATTCAGAATCCAGGAGCAATGCCAGAGGGATTAGGTGAAAAGCAGTGGAAGCTCAGTCACAGACCTTGAGCTCTCTTCAGAGTGAGTGGTTGCCTGGGCTGTACTACTCACACCTTAACACCGCAAGGGTTGCTCATGCTTAGTGACATTTAAATTTAACATTTTTCCTTGATTTATCCATTTATATTACCCAGCCATGCAAGAACTTGGTTTTTTTTTTTTTGGGAGGTTGTTTTTGCACTCTGTTCTGAAGATTAAAAGAGCAAAGTGTCCAGCACACAGCTTTAATCCACTCAGTTCTGTGCCCATGTTGTGCTTAGTGAAGCCATGTTGCAGTGAAGTGCTTGATTTTCCTCCTGGAGTCAGCAGAGAGTGGAAGATGCTTTTAGTTATTTCCCAGAGGAAGACCATTCTGTCATGAATTCACTCATTTAAGTTAGGTGGACAAGACCTCCCTCTGAACACATCTCAGGAGTGTTTATTTCTCTCATCTGACTGTAGAGAATAGATTTGGCTTCTCTGTAAAGAATCAGGCCGTGGTCTAAGTGCCTAATTTAGGTAAAGATCCCACCGATATGGGTTTTTAATGCGTGCTGGACATGTAGACCAGTGAGTAACAGCTTTAAATGATTTTCTCAGTGCTAGATGGTGAAAGGAAAGGTCATAAAGATGAACTTTGAGATATTTGTTTGTGAAAGGGCTGAGACATTGCTCACTTGAACCTTCCAGAAGTGATGTTTCACCTTGTAGCTGTCCCTTTCTGTGAAGTATCACTGTCGGTGTGATTTGCCTGATGGCCTCTGTGTGCCAGATGGTATCTAGGGTTTGACACGACTGGCAATTAGGATTTGATATGTGGACACTTAAAACGTTCCAAATGCTTATGATGGAGGAAGACCACCAAGTAATTGGGAGAGACTAGTGAAGATGTCAGAGTGCCCTTGGTTGCATGATCAATGTTTGTGTGAATTGTACCATGATACCCTACTTGGTGAAGTTCCTACATGCAGAGGTGAGCTAATGAATTTGCAACTTCCTCTATGAAACAGAAGTTCTGCTTTGTCGTAGTTCCAAGCTCTGTTTGCTGTCTCCTTCAGAAGAGTGCTGGTTTTACAGCTCAGTGCTTCTCTGTGTTGGAACGGGGTCAGCAGCTGTATGGATTTTCTCAGTGATAAACATAACTGTGTCCAGGAAAGATCCAGGTTTAAATTCTAGTTTCAAAAGTATGCCTTTGCTGTATTTGATTGAATACAGCTCTTGGCCATGGGTGACTGGTGGCATGTTTAATGTCCCGAGTTAATGACCCAACCTGCGTCAGAGGTGTTGTGATAAAAGCAATGACAATTGGGGGATCACTGCTGGGCTGAGGCACAGTCTGTCCACTTTGAGAAAACAGTGACCTTTCACTTGACTCATCTCTTCCTGCCTTTGTGTCATTTTCTCTTATTTGGCAGATATTACAGAAATTGAAAGCAGAACTTTTTTTTTTTTTCCTGACTGATGTAACTTGGTCCTATACTAAAAAAGAAAGTCTAAAAAAACATTACTGGCATGTGAAAATTCTTATTATGTTCTTAAGTTTATCTCTTGTCATGGTTTTACATCAGCTGGCATAGAAGCTGTGTGCAGTATTTTGTACATGAATATGCTTGCCTTCCATCCTTTGGATCTGCTGAACAACAGGCATGTGTTAGCTTGGTCCTATGGCTAGTACTAAAAAAGAAAGTCTAAAAAAACATTACTGGCATGTGAAAATTCTTATTATGTTCTTAAGTTTATCTCTTGTCATGGTTTTACATCAGCTGGCATAGAAGCTGTGTGCAGTATTTTGTACATGAATATGCTTGCCTTCCATCCTTTGGATCTGCTGAACAACAGGCATGTGTTCAGGATTTGTGCCCTGCACAAAGAGAAGGTGGGAGCTTGTACAGAGACTGCCGTGCCAGGAGTGCAAGGAAAGGAAATACAGCCTCTGGACAGGCCAGACCCCTTCCTCCCACGTTCTAAACAGAGCCTTAGTGTTTGGGCAGTATCTAATCCTTGATGTAAAGGATGTGTGATGTGTCCAGTTTATTTACCTTGGAGGAATAAAATGCTCAGCTGCACCTATTACAATACTGAATGTATTTCTTCAGGACAGTCCTCTGATTCTTGGTCCTTGGAGCTTTTGAGCTGTTTTTTTTTCCCAGGCCTAACAGAATTCTAACCAGTAATGTTTGTTTTCTCACCTTCTTGGCTGTCTTTTCAAGTCTTTGATTCCAGCTTTTCCTGAAGGTTTTGTAGTTTGTTGCTCCATTATGTGCAACATGGAGTGTGCAGTGGAAAACTAGCTGTGAACATGAGGTAGTTTTTGTAGTAACATCTAGACTTGAGACTTGGATTTCTGTTTACACCTAAGGTCATTCTTGTGTTATTTGTATTTTTTATCTCTGACTTCTTCCTGAGCTCCTACTTTTGCCTCCAGCTCTGCTTCTCTCCTCTCATGCTGGGATTGGCAATGAGACACTGCTAAGGCAGTTTAATTGCTCCTATTCATATCCTAATGATTTTTCTCTTATTTCTGAGATTACTCTGACCCATTTATTGCTTTGTTCTTCTTTACATGACATTTATGGACAATGATGGACATATAAAAAATGGACAACCATTGAAAATTTTCAAATGTCAGCCTGCTTCAAATACTATTTAACACTTCTAAAGTTCAAATCGCTACTTGGCCTTTTCTTGCTTCCTTTTTAATGAAGACTGAAACTTCTTCATTCTGTTCCCAAAAGCAGAAGCATTTGATGTAGATTAACACTGACTCTACTTTTCAGACACCCTTCTTCATCCCACAACAGACCATGTATAGGATCAAATGGCATCATTTTGATCAACTAAAATATTTGGAGATAAGCTGTCTGTGATCTGTCTTATGCTTTTGGCATTTCCATGGTAATATATGTGGAGGTGGAGAAAATCTGACTTATACATGTTTTCCCAGTCATGATTTGTCATTATAAGTGAAGATTCTTTTAGGTAATGTAGTCAACACAATTAAAGCTAAAAGGCAAGTTTGGCATAATCCCAGCTTTAGCCTTTCTGAAATATCATTTATACAGAGTAACATGAAGTTCTTAATTGCCAGGATTTATAAGAAAATACTTCAGTATGCACTGATATTTCACTTTATACACAAGTAGTTGTGTATGATGCCATAATTTTGGGGTGTGTGTGTGTGTAACAGAGGACAGAGTGTTTTTCTGGAATTTTCTGTGGGAAGTCTGGAAATTCTGTGTAATAGCGCTGTCTTGTGCTATGGTTTAGATGGCTTTTATCTATCCACTAGAAGCTATTTCAGGATAAATTGACAACCTGCACTGTGTCTTTTTACTCAATCACCTCTGTGTGCAGAGTGCCAGTAGTGTTTTCAGAGCAGCACTTATGATAAGGAAAAAGTAGGCATAAATGGGCTGCTGAGAATTTATTGGGAGTCCTCATTCTGTTGATCAGGAGCTCTGCCAACACAGTGACTCCACTGCCTGTTTAGTGAGCAGGTAGAGCCTTTTCTAGCAGAGTATTTCTCCTCCTCAGAGATAAAAAGGGTAGAATGAACAGGAGCTGAGACAGCTTGTCACTGCTGAATCTTGTCCTGACAGCTGCCTTAGCAGAATGCATTTGATAAACTGTGATTGACAAAATACTTGAAAACTGCAGCTTAAAACTGAATTTCTGGAGAGTGTGAAAGTAGACAGGATAAAGTAAGAATAGTCTTGTGAGCACACAGAGCTGTCATCACGCACATAACTCTCTTTAAATTTGAAAAACAGAAAGCTGTAGGGAAACCTAGACTGTCCTAATATAATTATCAAGATCATTACTGAAATTGAGCCTTCATTTGAAGCTAGGTCCCGTGCTTGTTTACTACACAAAATCTAATGTAATTTAATTCGGTGGTAGACAAGGGGCAAAACAAGCAAAAAGAAAATCAGCTATGGATTGCTGTGAACCTTTGGAGTCCATACATAAATTTTGAAGTTTTATGGTCCATTTTCATACTAAGAAAGAATTGGCAACAGTGGACCTGATTTCCCTGACTTTACATTTGTGGTCTGAGAACAATTAGTTACCACTTACTGCAAATTAAGCTCATCACTTCCCAAAAAGAAAACCCTTTTAATGCGTCTTCTCCATGACTGGAAGCACTATTTTCTTAGGTGAGTTTTCTGCTGTATTTCAAATCAATGTAATCTCCCTAATAGTCTATATAAAATGTTATATGTCATGCCACAAAGCTCTGAAAATTAATTACATCCCTCCTGTATAAATACTGGGATGTGTATATTCATTTACAAACAGAAGAAGGGGAGTTACTGCCAGGACTGCTGACTGCAGAGGGCTGTGGCAGTGAGCAGAGCACAGACTCTGTTGGTTGGAATCATTACACTGCACCACCACTTGATGCATTTGTTGGTGTTTATTCTATTTTTCATTTGCATTTAAATTTCTGTGAAGGAAAGATAAGATAGAGGTAAACAGATGATGTTTATTTGCTCTTCAGTTGAGCTCCTACTAGACATGTGACTTACAGAGAGAAAACATTGGGGAAAAACGCCTCAGCATCCTCTGCAAAGCATCACACCTCCATTCATCCTTCAGCAGACTTCAAAAGACACTTCCCTCAGGTTTTAATGAAAACATAAATCAACAGGGAGTAACTAAAAATACACTTAAAGTTAACAGGAAACTAGGTCAATCACCACATGACTCAGTATTTGTAGCTTGGATAAAACACATTGCAGTGTTTTTCACATCATAAATACCCTTCTGGTAGAAGAGAAGTATTGTCTATGTTTATTTCCTATCCCTTTTGAGTCAGGGAGTGTAATGCTTTCTCTGTAACTCTGCACAGCATGAAGCTGTGATGTGTTTGGGTTGTCTGTCTTGTCCAGGGCAGTTTTTCTGCTTTTTGTACAAACTGGGCACTGAGGGCTCCATTCCATCAGGAAACAGATGAGTGTGTTTGTATGGTCTCTTCCTGCACTTTGTTGTTCTGTTCATGGTGCAAACTTAATTTTGGTGGTTTTTAGAATGAGCAGAAAATACTGAACAGAATAAACAGAAAAGTACTGAAGTGATTGATTTCTGTATGGCAGTGTAGTAAAGACAAATATGTTGAAAATTCCCTGATTAATCTCAGAATGTGAATGGTAGGTGTGATGAACAGTAGATGAAATGGATAAATATTGAGGAATTATGATGGGCTTTGAATTGTCTGTTAAGATTCAGGAAAGTTATGGAAGGAAAACCATGTTAGCAATATTACTATAATGCAAACAAACCTCTTCTTATAACAAAACTAGGAAGCAGTAGGAAGTTTACTTAAAGAAACCAGAAAATATTGTCACTGCCACTGTAGAAAGCTGTGGAAGGTCCATAAACATTGAACAATATGTTGAATTCTCATTCTTTCCTTTAAAGAATTATACAGTTGAACTGCAAAAGGCAGTGAGATGACTTACCCAAAGTATGGCATAGTTTCCTTGTGAAGTATAACTTCAATATTCTTTAGTGTAAAAACCACTGGTGACATGACTGGAGCCTCTGCTGCAGTGAATGACACAAAAAATGTGAAAAAGGAATGATTGCTCACTGCCTTTTACCTGTATGGAAACTATTCAGCATGAAATTAGCAAATGGCAGATCGAAAATGAGCAAAAATCTACCTCACATACATTCAGGGCTTCTTGTCCCTGGACGCTGTAAATACTAACAATTTACACTGGCTCAGAGCCAGACTTGAGGAACCGATGGAAGAAAAATTCAACTACAGCTGTTGAATAAAATTTTTAGGAAATTGGAGAGGCAAGCTCCTGGAGTTGCAGAGGATATTCTCAAGTATTACTTTCATGTATTTATTCTAGTTTTGTACTTTTCCCTGGGCTAGAGAAGTGATAAAATATCTTTGATATGATTCACTACAGGTTGTACTTACATTTTTATCAAAGAGTCCTGAGAATAGTTTTGTTTCAAAGCTATAGGTGATCTCATTATAGAGGCTGAACAGATATTTGGTGAAGTTTGAGACAGAAATCTTGTTCTTCACATCTTTTTCCCCAGCAAAAAGCACAGTGAAGCATTAAGCTTTTCTTCTTGAGAGTTGTTTGTCAGTTCTTAGTTCTTCAAAATTGTTTACAGGCACAGATGACAAATAAGACCTTACCAACTAAATTACTTGAAAACTGTAATTTGATTTTTTTTTTCACTAGTAGAACTTGCTGTAGAAAGACAAGAGAGATCAGTAAGTAAAAGTACGTTTAAAGGTGGTTGAGGCTCATCAGTTAATTAACTTGCCATAGCAATTTAAAGACAAACAATAATTCGTAACAGTGAAGAACATAAATGAATAATGAGGAAGACAGGTGCTGAAGTTATTACTTCAAGAGCTTTGTTTTGTTCTGTGAGACAGTGCTATTGCTAGAACACTCATCTCAATCACTTTCTTTGTATTTTTAGGAGCTTCCTTGGTTTTAAATGAGCAATGAGCTACAGTGTTAGAGGCAGACAGGATGTTGTAGTGTCTGTGGAATATTCTGGTTGTTGGAGGAAATCAAGAGCAGCTACCTTTAGTTTTTCCCTAATTCTATAAAAGAAATGGTCAGAAAACTTTTACTGGTTGATTTATCCTCTCTTTACAACTTCAAGCTGGAAAATAAGGAGAAAATAAGGAGAAAAATTATTTTTATGGAATTACTTCTAGGATTTAAACTGATTTTAATGTTCTTGATAAAAATTATTTATGCAGTTTTGTGTGGTGCCAAAAGTGAGGAGAAAAGGCAGTGGGTGCCTTAATTGAAGTGTTGAGTGGTTTTACTACAGTGCATGTGGTCTGCTCTACATTTTAAACTTTGTACCTGACAGCTTCTGTTGTAAAATTTCATTCATGTGAATTTTGTCACCAGATTTGTGAAAGGATAACCAGTTTAGTGACTTAATTTTGTTTTTAACAGTAGAGTTACTGATCTTTCCAGGTGTTAAGTTTTTGATCTAAAAACATAGTCATTGGCACAGAGTTAAGTGTTATTTGTGAGAGGCTTGCATGGAAAACGTTTTAAAGAAAGAGAAAGCAACCATGGAGAACCTTCAGTTGCTACTTGTAGCTTTTCTTAATTTTTAATAAATTATTCCCATGAGAGTTGTGACTTATATCTCTATAATTACTAAATCATGACTGGTAACTGAGTCATTGGTCTGGATGGGGCTACTGAACCGTTCCTAACAGCATGAAGTAATCGTTGTTGAATTGACCTTTACTTCAAAAGGCAAAGTAAAACCAGAAGGAGGAAATGTTGGGAAGTTTCAATTAGAGTTTTACTTTTTGTGTGAGTCAATGACCATGTTGAATTAAGAGGCAGTTATGAATATTTTAGACATTAGGGCTTGGCTCTTCAGGGGAATTTGAGAAGATTCATCAAAATTACCAGATACATAGTGGCATGATCTTAATTTGATATTGTGAAATTGATTGACACTCCTATGTAGACATAATCATTTGGACTTAATAGGCTGTATTTAATTCTTTTGGGAGATAAGACTAATAGAAATCATTTAATTTGACTTAAATAAATTACTTGAAATTTAGGTTCAGTTAACTTTGACTTCATAGTTATAACAGTCTTCTACACAAAGAAATGGACACATCTCTGCATTTTAAGTGCTGATCTGAATTATGCATATCACTGTGATTTTTATGGTAGAAAGACATCCCAATGCTTTTAGTACTCCATAGGAAATGAAAACAAAAAAATTTAAGTATTTTTAATTTTATTTTCTGTGTTGTTGTCTCTAGTGTAGCTAAATACTTGCCTTATTCTCTGTAAAAGGCATGGATAGTACCCTTAGAAACCCAGCTCCTTGTACAGTAGGTCTGTTGCTGGTCATACTGATAACATTTAGGAAGTTTTAAATTGCAATGCAAGTAAAAACTTCTTCTGACTCCCATTTCATAACCTTACCTTAAGGCTGAAGAGAGAGAAAATGGTGTATTTGCTGTGGAGTTCACTGAACTAAAATATGCTTTCAGATATCCTTGAACTGCATTGGAGCATTTTCCTTTGTAGTGTTTGTCAATTCTGCAGGAACATTGAGGGTGTGTTAACATATTATTTTGTGGAAGTATACTCTTAAATATGTCTTGTGGGTGTTTTGCATGGGAGAATAATTGTGCTTGAGAGCTGCCAATACATGCTGAAGGTAAAGCTTTTTAAGCCTAATTGAGTTGTTGAATGCACTTTGGAGGAGAGAAAACCGCACACAACTTTCGGAAAAGATCAAACAACACATTGGATATGAAATGTGCAATAGAACATAATGGAGTAATACAGCAGAGAGTAATTCTGTCATGACAATATGGGAAAAGAAAAATTGTGTGGCCTTTTGCAGAACAGCTCTTATTCCCATACCTTTGTGCACGACTTTTGTATTACTGGGGTTTTTTTTTTCTAACTGGAGGTGGTGTGCGTAGAGGTTGAGTACTGGGTGAGTCCCATCTGCCCACCAGGCATGGTCTGAAGTATTAGGGTAGAATGTGATAGGGAAAAAATCCTGGTTTTTTGAGGGCAGGGTGGAGCATTGACCTGTCTGGTACTGAGAGAGTCTGTCAGTTGCTATGGGCTTTCTCCTGTTCCTCACTCATCATAATGATGAGCAATAATCATTGAGCAAATAACAATGAAAATGCACTGAGATACCAGCAGAGGAGAAACTTCTGCTGACAGAAAGTGGTCAGTAAAAAGGAAATCAGAGATATCTGGGACAAGTCTCAGCCGCACAGGTGTGACAGGAAAGGAGCAAGAGTTTATTACTGGATGTTCTTGTGTAAATATAGGGAGGGAGGGAAAGCAGCTTGAGAAATTCAGGCTATTTATTTGTAAGGCTTTTTTCAAGGTTTCTGAAGTGCTACTTTATAAAAATAAACCAGCTTTTTATTGTATATTACTAGTAAAAATTGGGTTATGCCACTTTGATAAATAGAAGAGGAAAAATGAGAACAGAGCTTAGGAGGATATTTAGGCTCGGGTCATATTTAATGTTCCACAGTCATTTTTTTAGATCAATGTTGACTGAGAGACATAAGACTTATGGGTGGAGGAAGCAACTCTTACAAAATGTAAGAAAGCTTTTCAAAACCCCCAAACAGCCCAACCATAAACAATGTGCTGTCATCTTACAGGGTGGAGCACATCTTACATGATTGGTTACCCAGCTTTTAGTGATGCCAGTTGGAAAATGCTAAACAGCAAAATGCCAGAACACCTGTGAGCTAATAAGATTGGGAATTTGTAGTACATAACAACAAGTATCTGTTTAAACCATGAAGGGAAGAATTTCAAAGGAAGAAAACAACTGGGGATGAGGGGAGAGGAGTGATGCTTGCTCCTGGATTGCTGTGAGTAGTTGCTGGGACAGCTCAAAAGAGGGACTAGAACTAAAAACAAGAGGATATTTGGATATTTGACAACCTCTTTCCTGGGATAAACACATGTCCTGTGGGGCCAGGTGTACTCTGCACTGAGATCCTGAGGAACAGAACCTCTGGCTGCTGGTGTCCAGAGGTGCCTCCCAGTTGTGGTAGGGAATTTAGAGAAATATTTAAAATATTTGCAGAAGGCAAAGAGCTGGTCCAAACTCCATATTCCTCATGGGAGGGCAGGTCAGGAATTTCAGTGGCTGTTTTCTCAGTTTTCTAATGGTGCTGCTAGGATTGGCACTGGTGTCTAAAATCACCTGTGTCAACATTGGATTTTGATGGGGCTTGAGACAGCAAACCAAAAACTGCTGCTCACTCATCTTTGAAAGGCAAGGACAGAAAACAGGTTTCTTTCTCCCTGCCAGTTACTGTGGGAGGGGTTGTAATTTCAAGGGAATGTATAGGAGGAGCACAGGAAATTCACACAGGTTTTACATTTCCAGATATAGCTGTGGTGTCTATAGGGACTAAAATTAACTTAATGTTCTAAAGATTTACTTACAAAAGATTTTCTTTTCCTAATTTTTTGTAAGGCCATAGATTGTAGGTCATAGTCTGCTCTTTCCTTTCTGATAATTGCAAAATCCATTACCGTCCCTTCAAGATGTTTTTTTATAAAAGGCTGTACTAAATCTGAATAAAAGCCTAATAAGTAGATTAGTTAGAAGAATAGTCCTCCTGAGGATGGTTGATTCCAAGTGTAGCTGCTAGAGATAACCCTAAATGCAATTAGGTTTAACTCCCTGTGAGTGTCAAAGGAAGGTAATACCCACAGAGACTTCCCTTCAGATGACACTATTTTAAAGTGTCTTAACATTGAAATATTCTTTCCTTTGGGCATTGGTGACAAAATTATTACTATTTTTTTAATTTTTGGAGAAACAGTGCTTGGCAACTTGAGCTTTAGCTATTAGTTTTAGGTGCTTCCCATAAAAAGTGGGATGGTTCAGCTTCCTTGGGTGAGCAGTTTATTGTCCTCATCTGTGTCCTTTATAAGAATAAAATATCCCAAGATGGCCACAGAGAGGCAAAAGAGAAAATAGCACATTCAGTAACATACACAAGCTTAAAGGGTAATGTGATAAAATGTCAACAGATTAATTGTTGATGGATTAATTCTGGTTTTCCTCATAAAAGAGAAATAAAAGCTAAAGCTTGTATTAAAACAGAAATAGAGACATTAAAGATTTCAAAACTTTTCATATTATGGGAGGGACATAACAGAAATAGAATAATTGCAAACTACTAAAATGGTTTAATTTAGCTGTAAGTACTGCAGAAGAGTTGCACTGTATTTAAGAGTTTGGTTCTATTTTCACATAGAAAGAGAAAAGGAAAAAAGCTTAGTGAAATAGTAATTCCATTACTTCCTCTTTGATATATTCCTGCATATGCATGTGTTTAGTTATATTTCTCCCGTTTTTAAAGCGTGAACATAATATCAACTTTTAGTATTTGGTTTTGGGGGAAAATTGCTGGTAATACCAAAACAAGACATTTACAATAATTTTTTATTTACCAGCTTTTTTACATTGATATCCAGAGTGCTCTGCCCTTCTGATTTCTTTGCTTGACTTGGATATTGTTCTTTGAATTCTTTTTCGATAAGTGTTCCTGAAAATCTCTTTTTTTTTTTTTCCTTTCTTGTTTTTAAATCAGAAGTCTGTACCATAAAAGTAAAGCTGAACTAAGATGTGAGCCAAAGTACCCAAAAATATCTTATAGTTGTACCTTAGCAAAATTTAACTTCATGTATGGTAGGGAGACATTGAGCCAGTTCAGTAAATTCTGCCTGGTTTTTATTGTTTGTAACTTGTCCCTTGAAATTCCTTTCCCCCCAAGCCAGAGATGTAAGACTCAGGAGCTGTCATTCTTTCACATTATTCCACATGAAGCAAAGCATTTTTGCTCCTAACAAATAGCTAATTTGTTGTCTAGCGTGCAAAATGGTTTGTTCTCTATTGTTTTGGTCAGCTCTTTCTTATTTGTGTCAATGTGTTGCCTTTTGCCTTTGTATATAATAAATTGCTTTGTTTACAGAACATATTTGCACTGTTGATTTGTTTAAGTGTTGGGTGAAAGATTAAATTATTATCTTATAAATATTATGAAGGATTTGAATGTGAGATGCACCAAGTAAAATTATTTTCCAGTGCAAACTTATAGACAGTGAAAAACAAGAGTTCCAGTGACCATACGTTAATTATTGGTCTTCTTGTCTTGCTGATTTTTGCAAGGAAAATCATGTAAATAAATAAAAATAGGTTTTCTATTTCCTGTTTACTGCATCTGAAAATTTTCCTAATGTTATTATGAAATTTAATAATGCTTCTCAATTGATTTTGAGCTTTTCAGATGTAAGAGGACTCCCTCATTATGTCATGGTTTCAAAATCCAGGATTATTTTAATTCCTTTTTTTTAGTCTTAGAGAGAGTAAATTCAAAAGTAAAGGGTTTTTTTTTTGGTTTTTTTTTTTTTTTGCATGCATGTATTAATATTGTTTTCTTAAAGATGGAAAGTTTTTATGAGACAGAAAAGAAAAAAATAATCTCCTTGCAACAGTAGAGTTTTACTGGTTCCCGTCTAGTTGAGATGCAGCAAAATGAGCTTGATTATGTTGAGTCAATGTAAATGTCATGATGCTGCTGCAATAAACTTGTAAGAAATTATTATTACAGCTGAAAGTGTCCATTTTCCAAATTTATCTTAGGAGTCTGTTTTTAGGGAACAAAAATTATCTTTTAAAAGAATGTAATGATATGGATTTGACTATAGGAGTAATGGATAGTACACTGAAAATAAGTGAGTATGAGCTTAAGCACCTCCTCTACAGCCTGCATGCAAACTCTGCTGGCCTTTGGGTAAGTTCTACCCAAAGAGATTTTAGAGAGATTTTTATGAAGTCAGGTCTTTTTGTGGTGTATGATGCTGACAGTGGGTATATGGACTGCCTGCAAAGTAAGATTGCACCAAACTACTGCTAGTCAATCTGCCTTTTTATGTCATTGATAACAAGATAAAATAATTCTTAATCTCTAGATAATGAAGAGTAATGTATTTTACTGACTATTGAGGAATGCTTTGGGTGGGAGGAGGTGAAACATTCTATTGGCTGTGTTGTACCAAAGATGAATGGAATGGAAGCAAAGAAGGAGAAGAGCTATCTCTAAAATGTTATTTGTTTTATTTCATTTAGATTTTCACACACACCTTTCTGAGAAATTGAAAGACAGACAGACAAGCTGGCAGCAGCTGGCTGAGACAAAGAACTCTCTAATACGTAAGGTTTTTATTTTGCTTAAACTGTATTCCTTGTAAACTTAGAACCTAGTTTAGAACTTGTGTGTTGTGCAATGCTTAATCTTGTTCTGTGTATGTTCTGCTTATTATGTGTTGTGGTATTTTGGTGGTTGTTTTTTTTTTTTTTTTTTTCTTCCTGGGTGTTTCTATTCTGTTGAATAAACCTGATCTCTACTACTCATTTCTATCTCATTGTTGAGTATGACCTTCCTGGTTGGATTGAGCTAATTCAGGGGTTTTTCTTTGGGAGACTGGGTTGGGTGATGAAGGAGCTGTTTTCCCTGAGCTGATCATGCTTCATGGTGTGGGGCTCATTCCATGAGAGGAGGAGAGCTAAGACATGGAAGAGCTGCCAGCTCTGGGTAGCCACAGGCATATTTCTAAACCAAAATGGTACCTGCACCTGTATTTTCCCCAAGGCAATTGCCTTTGTTGTATTCCACTGGTAAAGGTTTGCATGGGACACAAGTTTCTTCAGAGATTGTTCTGTCAGCCTTTTGAGTGAAAGACTTAGAGATGACTGTTCATCTTCAGTCTTGATTTGAATTCTTTTGTTCTAAGAGGATGAGATTCAGACAGCCACACTTGATGTGCCTCTGAAGTTTTGTATCTTAGGGGCTGTGCAAATCAGGGAGTTGTGTTGGTTTTTGTGGGTTTGTAGGGAGCTGTGCATTGCTAGCCAGGGGGTTTTGAAGTAGCACTGTTCCCCACACACACTCACATTTTGCTTCCCTGAGAGTAAAACTCCTCTGGGAGGAAGAGGATGTTTGGGAAAAAAAACCTGCAATGCACTTTTTTAGAAAAAGGAAAAGTTGCCAGGCTGTATAATATAAATCAAAAGACATCTCAAGGAATTTTAGTACAAAGATAATGATTCGGTGACTTCTTCCTCTTGATATTTCTTGAATTCAAGAATTATTTTCATTAATTGGATATGTACACTAACTATAGTATCAGCTGTTTTTGATAAAGCCTTTTTTTCTTGACTTGGCAAACTCTGTCTTGTGTTTGATTGCCTAAAGAGATGAAAGATGGATTTTGTTATTTCATTATTTTCTTCCACTGCACCTCTGACCTAGTACATACATGAAAGATGGTTTTCTGTTTGGACTCTTTTTTTAAGCACTTAAGTAAACGCTTTGCAAGATGAGGGCCCTAACCAGGAATAATAAATACTCTGCTTGCTTAATATTCAAATGAGACATAAACTGAGGTTTTCTCACCACCCTCATTTTCTGATATACTTCTTTCCATAATTGCTTGATTTTTTGGTAAAAACTAGTGAATGGCATTATTCTTTGAATCTCAAACAGTTGTCTGGGCAAATACTGGAATGGCTTCTTAAATCAGGTTCTGGAAAGAACTGAGCATCTGTGACCATTTCCTAGTCAGTGCAGCCCATGAGTGTTCAGGGTGTTTTCAAACAGCAGATCAGGACTGTTTGTTGTGTTTCCATGCTTCTTAGAAGAGTGGGAGCCAGAGCTTTTGGTAGAGTAATTAAATTTCCATAGTGTTGATGTACAGTGCTAAAAACTGCCTAAGGTGGTGTGTGTATGGTTGGTAATAAAGATGAAATTAATAAAGAACAGAAATGATCCTGTACCTATCTCTGCATTTCTGAAGCATTCATGATTATCGGTGTTGCAGGAGGATTTTGGAACAGGTGAAATGAGTAGGTTATTCTATTTAGGCTGTACTAAATCTCAAAGAATAATGCTTGAATGGATTTTCCAGGATCACAGAAAGGTTTTGCCTAACAAATTGCATCCAAGTGAACAATTTGAAGCTTTGAGGCTTTTATAGAAACAAAATACTGTTTCTCTTTGGTTTGCTTCTTTTTCCTTGCAACCTGATACTCTTCCCAATTCAAACGAATTTGATTGATATATTGCTTTCAGTTTTTGGTACTGTGCTTGTTCAGGGTTCTAGAAATTAAGAAGAATGTGAAAATGTACTAATAGCTATATCACAACTCAAAAATACTTGATGCTTGCTATGGGCTTGATTTAACATGCATTTAAGAAAATAATTGAACTGAGACAAGCAATAGGAAAGCAGTACCTCTTATTACTTTTATGAGTCTAATTTCCTGGACATGCTAAATCTGATCTTAGTAGTGAAGTAGTTTGTTGAAAGCTCTAAATATGGTGGGAAAGGTGCAGTGAGTTTGCTGACCCAGATGTGCTGCCTGGCAATATCAGCCAAATCTTTGATGTTAATAATTCCAGGGTCTTGACCAAAAGCAAGCTTCATCTCTGCTCCTTTTAAACAGTGCCATAGGATTTTCTACATCAATCTAGATGCTGCCAAAGCCAGACAGATGGCACTAACCTTGGTTTAAAGCCTCAGCTGGCTGAGAATGCATCCAAATAGTGTTGCAGAGCTTTCAGTGTTGTGTCAACAGGAGAGGACTCTTTGTCTCACCATAAGAAGAGCCCTCAGACTTTGCATTTCAAAGGTACCCAGTTCTCATGTGTGCTCATCTAGAGAATGGATTGCTTTGCAGTGCTCTAATAAAATGATGAGTTTCTTGATCTGCTCTGCCTTTGCTTTGCCAAGGTCATAGATGCCACTGGTGCAGCCACAGAAAGGAGATGAAGTGCTGAACATGGGTGTTAGAATGGTCAGTGGTTCAGAAATACAGGCAGAAGGATTGTTGTCAGATGTGTGATCTGGCTCTGGAAGGAAAGAGAATAAAATTGTTTTACAGAAAAAAATCTCCCCTCACTACTATTTGGAGTAGTCCTAAATCTCACCATTTCTGAGTGCTGCTTTTCTGGAAGAAGAATTTTTAGTAGATTTAAAAAACTACAACAAACAACCTACCCCAACCATCCCCAAAATCTCAAATTGGTTTCTTTTCAGAGCTGTAAAATAATGGAACAAAATTCCAGCTATTTATCGAAACAATTAATGGTTTTTAATCATTCCAGAAGTATGATGTTGAGTATATAGGTGTGTATGTATATATATACATGCATATATATAAAAAGAAATGTAAAAGTGTGCTGCTTGGGGTATGATGTGAATAGGACACTGAAAGGCCTCATGAAGTGACAAAGGCAAAGGGATCAGCTCCTGGTGCAGTGTGTGCCAGCCACCCTGAACTGGGGTGCAGTAGAAGGCTTGACAGTGAGGGAGAAAGGGTTGAGTCAATCAAACATATTGCAGGGCACTAACAGGGGATTTTTAGGTTCAAATTCTAGTAGGTGTTCTTTCAAAACAACGCAAGCAAGACCTGGGTTTATTGTG
Organism: Pyrgilauda ruficollis; assembly: GCF_017590135.1. Lineage (NCBI taxonomy): Eukaryota > Metazoa > Chordata > Aves > Passeriformes > Passeridae > Pyrgilauda > Pyrgilauda ruficollis. The sequence continues at coordinate 2,638,194 of NW_024530599.1, forward strand.
GGATTTTAGCAGTGATTTCTTTAAACAGCCAATTACTCTTCATGCAACAGTTTTGTTAAGAAACTGTCAGTTAGAGAATGCAAACCACAGAGGCAAAAGTGTGTGATAAAATAAAATAGCAAAAATATAGGCAGTCCTAAAGGAGAAGTAAAACTCTTGCTGAAGAAAGAGGCCTAGAAGAAAACAAGCTGACATTCTACCAGGTGCCTCTTCTAGGAACAATGTTACAGAATTTGTCTGAGCAGCAGCAGTATTGGAAATAAAGGATTTGAAATTTGCTTAAGAAACAAAAGAGTTGTGTGATGAAGGGCTGAGCTGCTGGCAAAACACTCGATCACCTCAGATTTACACAAATTGATCTCCTGTGTAATGCACCATCTCCTAAAAACTGGAAGCTGCAAACAGAATACATTTTATTTTAAGGAGTTCTGTGACAGCTTATAAAAAGCACCTTTTCCACTTTTTGCATGAAGTTTCTACCTTAAAGATACTGATGAAATAGGTGACAATTTTTAACACAAGCGGTGACAAAATAAACACCATCTGCTAGTGTTGGCTTATTCCATAGTCTTCTTATGCTGGGTGATTTTATTTCACCTTTTTTCAGAAATAGTTAATGACACATCTGCTGTGTAGTAGAGGTGCATTTTTGGTGATTAAATGTGGACACAGGATCCAAGAAAACAGTAACAAAACTTTTTCAGAAAACTGAAGAAAACATTAGTGCCATAAGGAGCTAACACACTAACTGTGTTGATAGCTTTTATTTTTTTTTTATTTTGACCTTGTTTATTGTTGGATCAAAAAATTCAAATTATATTTGTTATTTCAAAATACATATTTATCACAGAAAACTTCTCATTTGGCCTTTATTTTACCAAAACCAAAACCTTGCCACTATGACATTCGTAGTCCCCCAAGCAAGCTGGGTTTTGTAGCACATCTGAGTCTGGGGATGTGGGGTCAGAGCAGATTTGGGTGTCCTGCGGGATCAGGGTCACATTTGTTTACATAGGAGAATATATTTAAGGGAGCATAATGTACACTGGAGAGCAAAATAATGAGGTTTAGCTCAAGGTCCAGTTGAACTCTGGACAATACAAAATTGTATATGCATGCAGAGTTGTTTGCTTGTATAGAGGATGTCTGTATCCTGTAGAGCTCCATGAATCCATCTTCCTCCCAAGCACCATGGTAGAGCCAAGTGTCATTGTCTGAGTCCCTGGTTCGGGCAGGCAAAGTTGTAATTCCTGATGGTTTGTGTCAGGCTTTGCTTTCTTCCCTTTGGCAGAGCTCGGTGGTCCTGTGGGTTTGAAAATCCCTTTGGACTGTCCCTGAAGAGCAATCTCTTCCCACCACCCCAGGATGTCCCAGTTTTCCCTCCTCAGTCAGCAAGGAGAATTCTTTGTGATGGGAATTCCGATTTAGCACTTTGCTGCAGAGGCATTAGCATAATGATCCGCAAAATTCCGAGCAATTAGGCTGTTAAACCTGTGTTTACCCTGCCAAATCGCATGTCCCGATGCTGTTATCAGTGTGAGTAGTTTTTAATAAATCCAAATAATTAAATGTCTGCATCTCCATGTGGATGGGTGGATATTTAATTTTAAGATTTAATATTTAATTTTAAGATTGAGATAGAAATTAAAGCCATTGAAAGTCTAAGAGAGAAAAAAAAAACCCCACCACATTTGGTTATGTTGTTCTGTGGTAGGTGAAAAACCAGGATGGACTGCAAGAGACATGAATTCTGACTGAGTCTAAAAGTTTCAAGTGAAAACAAATTCATTGTCTTTCTTTACTGCCACCAAGGTCTGTTTAATGGCATGAAATCCTTGTCCTCATTTTATCATTTCATAAAACCACAAAAATTAGTTATGTAAGTAAAGCTGTATACAGTCCAAGAGGAAAATTACATCTGGAAAAAAACCCCAACGTGCTATAAATAATTTTAAAAGAAATTGCTTGGAGTTTTGTTTGTTTTGTTTTGTTAAGCCTTGCTTTAGCTCCTGATGAGCACTGGCTAAGAAAATACTGATAGAAATATTTGTAAGGGTAAACATCTGTACCTGTAGGTATTGTTATACTTTTGTTCAAACTTCATTCGATTTATTATTTTAATAATGAATGTGTAGATGCGCTGTGAAGTAATATGTCATTAATGTTAATTGTTCTGATAAAAGAAAAAAAGAGCAATCTGACTCTTGATTTTTTGTCTTTACAGATTGCATAGTAATTAAAAACTGGAATGAGAATTCATGCAATTTGCTCAAGTACATTCAATAGCGAAGTTGAATATTTGAATATTCAAAGAATATTTGAAGTCATCCCATGTTCCTTAGCAGTGATGAACAGATTTACATCTGTTAAATACTTATATTACAAACCTTTTGGCTTGACCTCATCTGTGTAAACATTTCATTTATGAATTATCAAACCTCTTTGAAAGACAGCCTTATGTACGTGTAGTATCATTTATGTTAATCGGAAACATTTTTCAAGCTGCTGTTCATGAAGTAAGGGTGAAAAATCCCTTGCTTATTCATACCCATATGTATGCTGCGAAACTTGAAGAAGGAGGGAGATAACAAGGACTGATTTAAAATATAAATTATATGTATATTTTTTACGCTCATGCCATATTTCCATAGTTTAGGTTTACTTCAATCCAGTGTTAAAGGTAAAAGTGTGGCAAGTCAGAACAGAGTTTTTTTGATCAATATCCATAGCTTGCTTTTATGAAAAGTCTTTTGTTTAGGTTAGGAACTGGAATCGAAGGTGCTTTACTCCAATCTGGGTTTGCATCTGTGGCAAAACTTTTATAGCCTCTAACAGATTACATTATATATTGCAGGGTATTTTAAATATGGAGAAGCAATGAGGAAATTATGACTGCACATGGTTTTGGACTATGTTACTTGCAAACCCTTCTGCTTATTAAAGAATTTTACTTTAACCATGCAGAACTGCACTCCCAAGTTGTCAGTGGAAGGCCAAACATTTACATAGACATGTAGTGGGTGGTCTGATTGGATCTGAAGATTGAAATCTGTTTGGGACAGAAGCAGAGGTGAAAAGCTGACTCACATAGGCCATGTCTTGATATCCATTGCTTTCTGGGATAAGTGAGCTCAGTATTTGCAATCAAATTCAAAGCAGTCCTCCTGTTCTTAAGACTTACAGACACAGCTGATAAAAGTTTTTTCATGCTTCTTCAAAATGTATGTCCTTAAACAGCATCATTAGGAGTTAGTATTTGATCCTGTGTAATTGTTTAGATTTTGAATGATGGTTCAGCAGCATTAATGTGCTTCAGAGAGAGTTTTCTGTAGTGCTTATGCTCAGAATCTGCCCACGCTTGATTTTGCTTGGTTCCTTTTTTTATTTAGAATGAAAGCTTTCTCAGTTAAAGTCTGGTGTAGGGAAATACTGTGCCTCAAATCCCACATGGCCTGAACTACCTGGTCCCAATTAATGAAATATTGAATGTGGTGTTAATGCCACGAGGGCCCTGAAAGGACTTACTGAAAATTACCGATATAATCCTTTTCTAAAGTAAAGCATGATTTTGATATGATTAAATAGCAGGTGGAAGTGGGAAATTGAGTGCATTTTGGAAAAGTAAATGAGCTGCAATGAAGAAAAAAAATAATCAGATGCCTGGTTTCTCATTACAAACCAGAAATCTTAATTCCTTACCTATCCAGCCTGCAAAATCTTCAGCCTTCAAGTACTGTAGAATATTCATTTTTAGGGCAAAACAGTACTACTGCCCTCCCTTCTCATTCCACTTGAAGGATGATTGGTCATTCTTAGGATTAGTTGGAGATATTTCCTCTGTCTGGATTCTGAATTTGACTTTGTGTATCCTGTGAGGAGATCACCATTTAGATGAACATTTATTGGTTCTTTTTTCAGTAGTAAAAACAGCTTGTGCACCCTCCCTGGCATCTTCTTACACAGCACAGGCTGAGCAGCCACGTGCTGAGATTGAGCAAGTGCCTGCTTTAGTCTCTGAATTGACATTTTCAGAGTAATAAAAGGCATGTCTTGGTTTAGTCACCATCACTCCTCATTGTCACAGAAAGTCTTATCAAAATAACAGCACTGCACTTGCAGTCAAACTTCTTGTCTTGTACTCATGGCAGTAAGGATTGAATTCTCCCCTTTTGGATCTGAATCACAACTGGCTTCACTCTAGGTTGGTTTCTGAGCATTGTCTAATTTAAATTTTGTAAACAACATGAGAGCTCCATGTCTTACGGGCTGATATCAGCATTTCTGCAGCTTAAAGTTGGGCTTTGTATCAACAGTCCCTTGAATACAGGAGGAAATTGAGACTAAACCAGGAAATCAAAGCCATAAGTGCCCTGGTTGTGCAGTGGTGCCACATGCAATAAAGGCTCTAAGATGCAAATTCTGCAGAGGTACAATTGAGATAAACATATTTTGTGTAGATTTAGGAATAAGATGGATAAGGATAGATTTAGATAAGGAAGATAGATAGGGCTGATGTGTTTGTATCGATTTCTGCATTTTCTGAGTCACTTGTGTGATGTGCGTTATTGGCATTCCATTTCAGGTGACTCAGATGGCCAAGTGTAGTGTCAGGAAGCAATGTCATGTCAGGCATGTGTACTTCCCAGAGTGGTTAATACAGTGCTGCTGCTTAGGTAATGAAGCAGTAATAATGTGAAAAGCACTGCAGATGTTAACAGTTACAAAAAATGTAAATTATATTTGCCTCCCTTTACCATGCTATTTCAGATCTGTCCTTCCAAATCTGTGGTGATAGAAGAAATCAAATTGTCTCAAAGTTAAATGTGAAATAAGAGGAAAGGAAAGAAATACCTCTTAGATGTGGGTACAGAGACACACAAATACTTATGGAGATCTGTGTAGACAATATCTGAAATCACTAAAAATCTAAGCACCTGAGCTGCTTAATATGAATCAAGAAATGTTATGTAAAAACAGCTGCTACAATCTTTCTAGCTCTGTTTTCTTCATCAAATTAATACAGAAAAACGTGGTTTTGTATGCTGAATTTGTGCATGTAGTTGAATTCTGTGTTCAGCTTTTAATTAATTTAAATGAAGTTCTAAATTTGGTTCCCTGTCCAGGTTTATGCTTATGACCATTGTTTTACATGACAATCAAATTAGCATTTAGAAATTCCTTTTCCTTCATTGTTCTCAATATAGAAATACCTGCTTTAATTCTTCTTTAGTTCTTGCTTCTTTCTAAGCTGAACCTGGTGTTGAGCTGTGCTTGTGAGAGCCTGTGCTGAGAGAAACCCTCCTTGCCTTGCTTGCTTAGAGCAGAGAAACACAGGCACAACTCTTGAAGAGGTTCCACTGAATAGTGACAGAGGAACACTTATTTTAGCTGGGGGGCAATGTGTAACAGAACTTCAGTTTTGTTTTTCTGATATATATGCAAAGAGTTCTATTCCTGTGTTGTTTCTAATAGAAAAACATACAGAATGTAACTTCATGAATTCCCAGAAAGACTTAAACTTTTGAACCTGATCTCTGTCAGCTTTTCTCTTTCCTCCATAGTAACTGCATGTCTCCTTTTCCTCTGTATCTTGTATGTGGCAATTATTACTGTCAGAGACATAAGGTAATTAAGCTGAATTTCATATTGAGGGATATGGGCTAAAAATAAATAAACAATCTGATTTCATTATTTGCATTTTGATAAGCTCCAACTATCAAAAGTCGAGGTTATTTTTTTTTTCTATTTCACCTTGCATTTTTTGACTCCCCAGTGACATCTGCCAGCTGGGTGCTGTGTGGCAGAGCTCAGCTGCTGCTCCTGTGCAGCAGCGTCTCCCAGGCACAGGTTTGTGAGTGTCAGCAAACCCTGGCTCTGGTTCAGTGAGTGGGTAATTCTCAGTCATTAATTTGTTGAAGCAGTGTTTGAACCTATCAGCTTAAACGTAAATCACTTCTCAGGCGTGAGGCACCAGAAGGTGCAATTAAAGAGGCGGTAAAATTAGATTGGGTTTAAACTGTTGCTTTTTCATAACTGAAGGATGCAAACACAAAGTTTTTCTTCCATTATGGGAAAAGGTTGCATGTCCAAAAATGCACTGAAGTGTATTATCCTGAGTGTGCTTCCTAAAGAGAGCAAGTAGTTAAGAACAATGGCTTTTTTTTTCAATTTCTTAATATTTCTGATGTGTCCTTTCCATTCTTTGATTAATAATATGAAAATTTGGAATTCAAATAAGTTAGGCTCTTTAACGGGTGCATTGTTGAATGTTGGATAGGAATAAACTCTGCGACACTTCTTTGCTAGCTGAAAACCAGCACCAATGTGTGGTGCAAGCACCCTGACTTGAAAAACAAATGCCATTAAAGAAAAGCCAAGCTGTGGTTTTAGTGAATTTGCATTGTTAAGTACGAGATGTGCATGTCCTCTATGAATTGTTTATGCCCACCTCACAAAATCTGCTGCCTTTGCAGTGCTTTGCATTGCTCAGTGTGGTTCACCTGCTCAAAGGCTGGTGTAGGGTGAGGAGATGCTGAGTGTTCCCAAATGCCTGTGGAAGGGCAGGAAAAGGGCCCTGAATCTGCTCTGCAGAACAAGTCCTGCTCTGCTGAGTGACCACAGTGTGTAGGTAATCCATGGTAAACATACACAAGATATAGACTGCGTGCTAAATGTAATCCAGCAGATGTTTAATGTAATTCCTCCTTCAATAAACTGAAGAATTTGTTGGAAAGGGGTGCAGCATACACTTTGTATTGGATTCTAATCAGCCACTTAAGGCACTCAACAATTAATACTCTAGAGCTGAAAATTAATCAAAAGTGAGCAGAACTGTGTTGAAAGAAACCAGTACATATATTGATGGAAAGAGTACTGAGGTATTAGGATTTTTTAATTTTTTTTTTTTTTGTTGCTGTTGTTTGTTTGATTTGGGTTTTTTGGTTGTGTTTGGGGGATTTTTTCCCCTGGGAATACCATATATATGGTTCTTTAGTTCAGTGCACAAGCAAAGCACATAAATCGTTCTCTTGGCTGCTTTTAAGGACAGCATTGGCCCTTCCTGGATAGTGCTGCCTAAAGTAGCTTTATCTACACTAGTTTTTTGGTGCTCCAGAACCCTGGAAGCATAGGATATTTGATCCTTGTGAGTCTTAACTACCTGCCAGATCTTAAGTTCATCCAAGATACTTTATTCCTGAAGCTGGGTTGGGATGGGGTTTTTCTTGGCAGAATTTTTTGTGGGTTTTGGGGTTTTGTTATTGTTATTTTTTTAAATTTTCTATGTTGCACTGAGGTGTTCATACACTCAGTTATGTTATAGACTGTTTACTACACTTTGAGCTTTCAAATATCCTCAGCAGATTTTTTTTTTCTAGAATGTTGCTATTTACAATACTCCTATGAAGTTGAGTAGGCTTTTGACAGTTTATTATGTTTTGTAGAACTGTAACTTTAATTATCATTCTTCCCAATTTGTCTGTACTTTAACATCTGTAACCCTGGAGTTCCATAGCTCGGTGAGGTTGTTCAATCTTACTTTTAAATTTTGTCTTGATGTATTATAAATTTTACCTGGCAAGTAGTAATAGGAGGGAGTACTTCAGGCACAGTGCTCCTGCTGCTCTGTGTTGGTGTAAGCAGCACATACTTCAGTCAAGACATGTGACAAATTACTATTGCTTCATTTCTTTCTAAAGGAAAAGAAAAATCTGACCTCGAAGAAATGTCGGTATTACAATTTACAGTTCCTTGTAAATGTAATAGTTAATTTTGAAAAAATACAAGATTTGCATTTACATACCAATAGAAAATTGAAAACAGAATATTAGTTAATGTGCAAGAGTTGCTAAAAACATAATACGTGGAGAAGGCAAATCTTTATTTCTAACTCACACTTTTAAAAGATATTTTAGTGTGTGAAAGTGGCAACTATTGCTTTTATATATGTTCATATTAATATATGCTTACACTTCCCTTCCTTCCCCTCCATGTCACACTCAGACAGGGAGAGGCAGGATTGCTAGCACATTTCTTGTTAGTGATAAGTGGTGACACTTCCTTTATGTTCATTAAAGGCTTTCTTCTGATGGAGATAAATAGATAAATGACATGCTTGGGGTTACCAGGAAGATGTGATTTTATCACTCAGTAAACAAGCTTTGAAACAGTGTTCCTGATTTACAAGTTATGATCATACCAGCTCTGACAAAGAGAAACGTTTATTCCAATGCCTGAAGCTCTGATGCTGGAGTCACTTGAACATTGTGCCTTGCTGTCAGCTATTTCATATGGATTTTGGTAAATAAAAACTTCTAAGTTCTAGAAATAATCTCCATTATTCACATAAAGGCACATTGCATAATTTATCTGAACATAGAAACATAATGTACATAGGGTAGAACACTGATTGTTGCTGAAGTCTGCATGTGGATCCCATGTGCTTGTGCCAGCAAAATTTACACCTCTTATGTCATCAGTAGCAAAGGTGGGGGCTCTCAGCTCACCTCTTTCTCCTTCTGCTCCTGTTTGAGGCACCAGAAATAGATATCTGAGGTTGCAAAATGTGGTATTCAAGAATGAACTGAGTGAGGAGTTAACCTTATGTAACTTCAAGACTGGCTTTTGAGGTCAGAGCGTTGTACTGGATGACCTCAAGAGGTCCCTTTCAAACTTAATTGTTCTACAAGTCTGCATTAATAATCTCCTTGTGACATGGAAAGGAGATCATTAATTTGTGTGAGACCTGTAATTTGTTTCCTGAAATCCTAATCATCTTGACCTGAGTACAGGCACTTCTGTTACTGAGTGTTTGGATACCATTTTTGGAACTTCTCATCTGTTCAGAACGCAGATCATTGCTTGGTCCATTGTAACTGCTGCAGGTTATTCCACCAGTGTGAGTAGCAAAGGACAGACCCACCATTCTGAAATAAATCCCAAATTTAGAGTATTTCCCAGCACTGATCTTTATAATAACATCAGAAAATCTCATCTGATCACTAAGTGCTGGGCTGCACGTGAGACAGCAGTACTGCAACTTCTGTATTAGTCAGAGATTAAACTGTATGGGGATGCCAGATGATAAACTGCTGTTTTTTCCCAGATGCACAGGCTTTAAAGGCAGCACTGTTAGGGGCCTGTTGCTATTTGTAACCAAAGGTTCACTGCCTCAGAACGTGATGTCTGTTCCATACATAAACAGGATTAAAAATACTAAAATCACTCTGTAAGTAAGTAATTAACAAGCTGTAAACGTTCCTGTCCCTCCCACGTTGTATTGGGGAGAATCAGCTGGTCTTTGTGTGCGTGGCACATCTTTGGTACACGTGCAAGGTGCGAGGGAAGGTCGGCAGTGATAATTGCTGTACAAACTGGCAGCCTGCCAGCAACAGAGCAGAATTTTAGCTTCGGAGTGTTTGACGTGAATTTGCAATGGAGAATTTGGTGCTGTGCTGCATTTCACAAGACACTGACACGCAGTTTCCTTCATTCTCTTTATGTTCTGTGCCAGAGATGTTATTTTACATACCTGATGTAAGAGAATTATGACAAAGATTGTTAATTTCTTGCCATTTATCTGACAATAAGAGTCTGGTGAATTCTCCTGTTGGTGTCCCATCCGACATGGATGGCCACATTACTTTTGATACGTGTTACTGAAAAGATAAATAGGTCTGTAGGAAATCAAGCCAAAATGTTTTGCCTATGTTCTTTTGAGAAACAACTGCTCACTTTGAAAATTTAAAAAGGTTTATTAAACCTTGAGAAAAATGCAGCAAAGGACTACATAAAGAAAAAGTTGCAGCGTTGGGAACTGCCTCTCATGCACACCATGTGGCCAGTTCATCTTCAAGATGGGTGCTCAGTCTTTTATACCCCTGGGGGTTGCATCAGCCAGCCCTGGCCCCTCCAAAGTCTGTCAGTCAGCTCTTCTTTGCCATTTATCAGTGGAGATTGCTTTCTTGTAGCTCGATTGGAGTCAGGTGTTGCCATGCCCACCCCCTAAGCACCAAGCTTTGCCCTTCCCCACTGCCCCATGCAAGGCACACACGTGCACGCCTTCTTCTCCCTGTCCTAGACAGCCCAGGCTGTCTGATGGCAACAGTACAGGGGGAAAAGGGAACCATGGGGAGAGCAGAGGACATCTAAACTGCAATAACATAACTATACATCAATAAAGCTTTTCTTAATATTTGCGCAATATTCATCCTTAATTGCAAGAGCCAGTCATCTCATCACCCATCTATAACAACGTGATGAATTCTCCTCTTGGTGTCCCATCCGACATGGATGGCCACGTGTGCATTTGGGATGTGTAACTGAAAAGATAAATAGGTCTGTGGGAAATCAAGCCAAAATGTTTTGCCAATGTTCTTTTTCCTTGCATTGGGAAGGTTTTCCTGGCTTTCAGGATTTAGTGTGGCTCTTCAGAACATATTTTATGGTTTCATTGTTATTCGTAGCAATTTCTTTCCATTGAAATGGGTAGCTATGGTTACTGGATGGCTACTGCAGCCCCATGCTGGGAGGCTGTGAGAGGGGTTAATTGTTGTATGATGTATGTTTTCAAACTGTAGTAGGAATTCTCCAGCTTCTAGTCTGTGCTCTTATTTCTTGGGAAAATAAAATGTGATTGCATGAGTTCCATAAGCCTGCCTGAAACAATTTGGTAAAGGGAATTTGGTAAAAGGGGATGTTTTAATAATTGTGTTAAGCCCTTTGTGAAAAGCTTGTATTCTTTTTCCATATTTCATTCCATTGGAAAGAGGAAGTTGTTTTAATAAACCCTGTCACAGTTGCATGTTACCATGAGAAATTGAAAACTTGCTCAAAATAAATGCGGTAGTGGTTAGACTACACTGAGCCAGAGTGTTTGGGAGAACTCAGATTTGTCTGATGGGAAAAGGACTTGACAGAAAACTGAATTAACAGTGCCCATAAGACATTTCTCACTGCTTTTAAGCTTAAAAGATAAAATTGAATTTAAATTGTTAGGCCCATGTTCACCATAATCTAAAGCAAAACAGCTGTTATGCATCCTGTGTGCAAAGGGTTTGAATCAATCCTGTGAGCTCCTGTGTTCTGTCTTGTATTTTGCCTACAGAGCTGGGAGATCGATTTTAAAAGAAAATCAGGAATATTATGTAAGCCACTAGGGCTCCTCTGCATTCCTTTGTGAGCAAGGCAGCAACAAACATCAGCATCCACATGGGGTGCCTGATAACACCAGATATTTCCCAGGATTAATCGTGTTCTGCCATGGGGAGTGCACGGCTGCTGGTCTGTGCCACGCAGTTCTGCAGCTCCTGGTGCCAGGTGGCATGGCATGGAAACAGGGTGTATCAGAGACCTGACAATATCAGGGTCTTGTCTGGCTGCCAGAGCACCTTGTTGGAGCTGCAGGAGTCTACGTTTAAATCAAGGAAGTCATTAAGCTATAACACATTAGAAGATCAGCAAATAATTTCAGTGAATTTTGTATTTTTATAGTGTGTGTGTACACTTATAAAACTCATAATAATCTAGTTGCTTTTATGTTGTTTTTATACATATTTCTGCTTTTTGCTGAAAAAGAAATCCTGAGTATTTAGCATGCATAATTACATTCTTGTTCATTGATTACTAGCTAGAAATCAGCAAAAGTAAACAATGAGATTTCTCCTAATGACTATCTGTTGATTTATTGGTAATCAGCAAAGCAAATATTTAAAAGTGTAATTGTTGATAACCTATCTTATAGCTTTAATGCATCAATTGATGTGTAGTGTTTTGCTGCAGGCTGCCTGATCAGCGCCTTCATTGTACATTTAGTTTTTTAAACACATCGACAGTGATAAGGTAAATTGAGGAAAGGAGATATACATATGCTGAAGGGACATAAATAACCTTGAGTGCAAGGGAAGGATGACTATTCAGAAGCAGAACATACTGGATGTGGGACATTTTGTCAAAAGTAACAGTTACAGCAGTTACTGAACACAAAGCTGCCTGAGACAAATAATAGAAGAGTTTTTATGGTGTTAGAAAAATCTTCCCATTAACTGAACACAATATGCAGGAGCAAACATATGGATTGGTCTCATTAAGAGCAAAGACATTTGTCTGAGATAAGCCTCAAAGGGAAGAAGAGAAGTGGCATTTCGCTTTGGGAAAGACAAAAGAATAATGAGGTTAAATTAGAGCAACATCACATTATCACACTGGTGGAGTCGGGACAAAGACAGAATACAACAGCCTCACTCTGTGTTGAAGAAAAGGAAAAAGGATTGAGTGTTACAGGCACAATGAAGTTTTGGTTGGTTGGTTTTCACTGTTAGAAAGCTGTTTCCAGTTTGTTTGGTGCTGTCATTCTGGGCAGTTTGGGCACACCTGGTTCCACAGTCAAGGCTGTCTCACTGACTTGTGAGAAGAAGAAATCCTGAGCATTGAGTGCAATGTTTCTCTTGCTCCTCTCACCAATTTGCTTTTATTTTCCTTTTTCAAACATGTTGATTGTCAAAGCCTTTATGTAATCCTTGGTCCTGATTCTTGGAGCTGATTTCCTAGGCTTTACTTGGTGAGCTGTGGGTGTTTTCCCTCGCTCTGTTTTTAGTTACAGTCACTTGGGGATGGATGTTGGTAACCTGTGTGTGGAAATGTCTCAGCTGTCCTCCTGAAATCCTCTTTCTGTGCCTGACTCAAGGCCTGTCACTGCAGTGTTCACATGCTGTGTGGGGAATGTGAGTGCCTCGAGCAGTCTTTAAGTGCCATCTTGAAAATGGAGCACAAAAAAAAATAATGTACATGTTACCATCTGAATTTCCACTGGCACCGACTCTGTGTGACTTAGTCATCCTGATGTTAGTAAATAAAACAGGGAAAAGAAGGAATGAAATGAAAATACAAAAGAAGTTCCTGTGTTGGTTTGTCTCCCCTTCAGCAGGTCTGTGAGTGCTGTTGGATGCGTGCAGGGGCACAGCAAGACGGGTTTGCTGTGTTTGATCTTAGCCAGAATTTCTCAGCCAGGTAGGCTTGTGTTTTCCACATGGATCCCTGAGTCAAGAAGACAGGTGCTCTTTATCATCCTCTGGTTAAAACAAATAAATTAATCCCAGCTTTTCCTTCACTGTGTTTTTAGCTCCCTTGTTAACAAGTCTGGGTATCTTAGGTGCTGTGTTCCTTTCTCTTGCTGAACTCTGCAGTTCACTTCTTTCTCTCCTGCTCCCCCACAGTTGTATTCCTCTGCATCTTAAAGAGTTCATTTAAGCAGTAGCAGACTTACAGAGGAATTTTAATATGATCTCCCATTATGGAGATTTCAATCTGTTCCACAATCACGATTCAATCTGTTAGCTAGATAAGAGTTTAAGAAATTTTTTAGACTTTGAGAACTTTGTAACAAAATGAAGCAGTTTAATGTGCAGTCAGCAATAAAGTATAATATTTACAGTAATGTAATTGCAAGGGAAGGTATTGCTCAAATTGAGATAATAATTTAAAGGAATCAAAGATATAACTTAAAAATTTAAAATAAATCAGTTACATTTAAGCCTTATAAGAAATACACGCCTTTAATATTAAAAAGAAAAGAGGAGAATGTAGGAAGAGAAATTAATTCTTTTAGTTCCTGAGAGTCCTGTGATCTGCAAAATCTCTTTCCTGTAGCTGGGATACATGATGTAATATCATAATGCAAATTGCTGCAATATCATGCTGCATGCAGCAGGACTAGGCTGTGCAAAATAAGGCAAAAGTGACACCTGTGCACCAGTGTAGTGCTAGTGTGGGATCTACTACCTGGCCTGAGACTGTGACCATTAGGAGTGATAAAACTGATTGTATTCATTTATTTATTTATTTACAGAATACAGTAAGATGGTTTTGGGGATGTAGTAAGCACAGTAGGAGACTAATGAAGTCAAAATTTATCAGAAAAATTCTCAAAAATAACTTCACTTTTTGTCTTCTGCAATTATAGGATACAGTTCAAATATGATAGTGTTTGAATGTCCTGAGTATATGTTAAGAGGTGAACATTTGATCATTTTGGTAGCTTCAGAACTAGTTGAGTGGGTACACTGTCTCCAGGACACAAACAGATTGACACGACAGATCAGATAAATAAACTTTATTAACCTCCTCTCAGTTTTAGAGTATTCACAGTCCCAGAAGTGACAGAGAGCCTGGAATCAGTCAGTTATGAAAAATTTGTTAAAAAATAAAACTTGTGGTAAACTTCTAGAACAGGTTGATCCAGAAGGTGTTTCTGAGTTTAAAAAGTAGGAATAAAAAATATGCACAATGAAGGCTAAGTCCTGGTGTCTGTAGCCAAGAACAATCACAAGCTGAGTCTAGCTGGTGAGTCAGTGTGGTAGTCTGGAAGGTGAGCACTTCAGAACAGGGATTGATGTACCAAACATTGGATCCTGAGAGGGGAAAAAAGGAATTCAGCTCCTGAAGAGCTTGTCTTCAATGTGATGCTGTCTTGGTCTTGAACCTGAGGCCAGTCTGAAGTCACTCTGTCCTCTCTTATATTTGCTTTTCTTTCAAGGGCATTGAGCTGGGTTATTTTTTGCTAAGTGGAATTATAAACTTCATGTCTCTTATTGATTCATGAGAAATAGTTTGAAATATTGTGATTTCAGTTCAAGTGAGAAATATTTTGATGACAGTGTTTGCCATTCTCCTTATAACTCTGTCAGTGTCTATTGTGAGCTAGAAGGAAAAATGAGTAGTTGTGGCTGGGTCAGATAGCAGGGATTTACAGAGAACTCACTGTTCTGTGTTGCATCCAACAAGGTCTGTCTTCCTTTGAAACAGGGATGACCTCTCTGACTGGATACCAAGGAGGTTCAAAACCCTCTAATTTTCCTTGAAATCTATTTTTATCATGATCAGGGACAGGCAAAGTTAAAAAGTACAAGACTAACAGTTCAGCAAGGAAAAAATATCTTTACTGAATCATGCAGTTATTCTGTAGCAGAGCTGAAAATTCTTCTGGTTTTCTGGGCTTTGTCACTTTTATTGTGTGTGGCAGGTTTCCAAGGATTCTTTATTTATTCAATTGAATATCTAAAATAAATTATAGTAATTAATGAAACCCACTGCAAAATCATGAAGTTTCATTAGCATCAGTGACTGTTACTGTCATTGGCAATATCATAACTATTGGACAAAAATATTTAATGAAGAGAAATTATTTCAAACTCGAATTCAAAAGCCAATATAAACCATATATGTAAATGTGTGTAGTTGCATGTATACATATTAGAATTATTTTACACGACGCCAGGTACAGAGCAAGGGTCTCTCCAGGTGACTGAGATAAAATCCCTTTGCATGATTCACGTTTTGAAGCTGAGCACTGACCTATTCTCCAGAAGCACTTTGGAAAATTCTGAGAAAAATTAATACAATGCCCATTGTGTGTAATGCCCAAAGACTTCTGGAAGGTGTGCACAAAATCTGTTCAGCCGGTGTTAGTGCTGCACTTTTGCAAATGCTGTCTGCTGCTCTTAAGAGAAATTGTTGTGGTGACTCAACTACAGCAGCTGATGCACCAGTTCTGTGTCTGTGCCAGATCCCCATTTAGTTTTTACAAGTTCCCAACCGGGAATTCATACTGGCATGGGGAAAAAATAGAAGTGGGGAAGAAACACCTTTAACATTTGAATGCTTTGCTGATTTTCCCAAGGTCTCCTACTGCAAAGAACAACTACATTAAAGAAGGTAGGGTGTTAAAATATTTTCAGTGCTGCCCATGTTAAATGTGTCAATCATGAAGAGTCTTCTCTGTTTTTCACAGTTCTGTTTGTTTGAGTAAGATCAAATTTGCACTTTTGATACCATCCATCACCTGAAATGTACCATTGATTCCAAAAAGGTATTTGACCCTGAAAAACCAGTTACTTCTACTCAAATCAAAGGACAAATGTGGAGGTGTTTCCATGAGTAAAATAGGATTTTAAAACATTATGAAGTGGAGATAGGAAGGTAGCAATAAAAACACTTTTTAAAAGACATATATTTTTAAGCACTTGTCAGGAACATGAACCTGGTGAGATGTGGAAATGTCAGACACATTACATGTGCAGGACGTGCATTTGGCATTTTGCTGTCAGCAGGGGAGTTCTTCTACAACTAATTCCTCAGGAACCACACGCTGAGTCTGTCTGCAGGGAGGAAGCAGGGCTAGGGGT
The DNA here is from genome assembly GCF_017590135.1 of Pyrgilauda ruficollis. NCBI lineage: Eukaryota > Metazoa > Chordata > Aves > Passeriformes > Passeridae > Pyrgilauda > Pyrgilauda ruficollis. The sequence continues at coordinate 2,654,372 of NW_024530599.1, forward strand.
AGAAGCATATATTGTTTATTTTGTGGAGGTGTATTAACAGGATTTTTTTCTCCTTAAGAGAAGACCATGAGTTATGTCAGTCACGCTGTATGATAACTTTCTGGAGTTGGAATAAATTGCTTATTTTATGCAAAACATGAGTCAAGCTGTGCAGCTCACTAGTACAGGTACCAATGGGCACTTTCTAGTACACTGCCTGTAAAGTGATTAAAAATCCTGTATTGCAATTCACATGTGTATAATAAATATTATCTGCTGATGAGCTCCTGGCTTTAGCATGTGTGGCAGTGTTTTACTGGGGTCCTCTCAGCCATAAGGAAGGCATGCAGGGACTGAATCTCTGGTTTTGCCATTTTAGTTATTTTCTCTCCTCTGCCCTCCTCTCAGTTCTGCCAAATCCTAACGCTGTTTGCTGCACTGTTGACAGGGCCTGTGGGCCCCCAGAACACGTTCTGTCCCGGCAGGGCTGCTGGTGATGCTCCTGTTGTTGGTTCCAGCTGTGGATGTTTAATCTGACACAGCTGTTACAGCACATAGCCTTAGGAGCATGGTGAGGGAAATGGGATTTAAGTATCACTGTCAGCTCAAAACCAAATTTCCTGCAGGACAGTATCGCATCAAACCAATATATTAATGAATACACAGAATATAGGGGGTAGTGACAATTTCTTTATACACTGTTTCCCATAGAGACCTTCATAAATACACCAAAAATGCAAACAGTTATGATTTTTATCCTCTTTTGGGCTGTAAACTAAATGATGGAATCAAATTGTCCAAATTTAGCAGCAATATTAAATAGAGAAGCAACAGTGAATGAAAATTCAGATTCATATCAAATAGCTTCCTTTCCTTATTGCATTTTTTTCAAAATTTTAATATTTATTATGGTTATTTCATAGAGACACAGTTGCCACTGATAGGCAGGTTTTTTGTAACGTGGTCAGAATGCAGTGAAAAATTAAGACCTGGTTTATCATACAAAAAATTAGAAATGGCATTTTAAATATTCCTTTGGTTCTGATAGATGTGATTTTAAAGTTTAGCGTGCACGAGAAAAAATTATATAGACTTGAACATGGAAAAAACAAGTATTTTTCAAGTTGGTGAGGTGTTCTGTTACTAATTTTGCTCTCATTAAGACAGTGTTTTTCTTATGTGAATAAACTACAGTAATTGAGCACATCTTCTTGTTATGAATCCAGAGAAGGCAGAAACTGAAAAAATCTCTTATTGTTTCTTGTGGGGTTTGTTTTTTTTTTTCTTTTTCCCCAGGATTAGGCCAAAATTCTGATTACTGTGCATTATAGCATCACTGACATCAAATAGATGCAAATACTGAACCAAATTTACTCCAGCAGTAATAATTATTTGACTCTTCATGTTCTGCAGCAGGACTGTTTTTGCTGTACTTAACTGTAGTTAACTAAGTAGGGAAAATACAAGTAGGAGACAGTGAATTTTTTTAATCTTGCAAAATAGTTCATTAGTAGATGAAGGAAAAATTCTTTGTTGCAGAAGTTTTTAAAGCATCTTTAAGCAGATGCTTAAAAACATGTGTAACTCGCTGGTCTGCACATCATTGTCAAAGGAGGACATAAAAGCTGAACCATCCCCATGCTGCACTTGAGACAGCCTCACTGGTCCATATTAGTAAAAATGTTTGACATTCTTTGTGGAGCCTCAGGGTGTTGTCAAGCACTGATGCTCTGTTCAGTGAGTGCTCCTGGTCCCTGCACACCCCACTCCTGATCCCAGCTCTGCCACACCAGGCTGTGTGGAAGGCAGCAGGGATTGGGAGGGGTTGTTGGGCTGTTGTATCAGCCTTCTCCTCGTGAGGCTCCTTCCGTCATTCCCCTGAACATCCCTTGGGACTGCTGAGTGCAAGGTCAGTGCTCCCACATCCAGGTGCCTCCTGCAGGATGTCTCTGTGCTTCATCTGTGCCACCCTCTTCCCATGCGTGTGCCTTGGTATTCTCTCTATCACCTTGTGCAGCAAGGGCTGCAGAGGGACTGTGCCTTCTGCAGCACAGGGGACTCAAATATAAAGATATACTTAATTCATATCCAGAGTGTTGCAGTCATAGGTCTCTAAACACCTGAGGAAAGAGAAGTGCAGGGTGGTGAAACAGGACCTTACGCTCTGTGTAATGCAATAATTGTTTGTAGCCTTACTGCAGAGTAGAATTGGATTAATATTCTTGGGATTAGTCTTAAGTTTTCTTAAATAGAAAACAGTAACAATTATTAATACTTTTAATTTTTATGGCACATGAGGATATAAACCATAAAGCAAATTATTCTGCCCAAACTTTGTCACTGCCTCTAAGCAGAGAAGGACATGCAATGACACATGAGAGAAGGTGGGGAAAAGATTAATAAATTTCATTTTGTATATGAAATTGTCATTTAATGGAAACACATTTTAATTTTTTTCTACTTGTAAGCTGCATCATTTTAGTTTGGTTTATAGTCTTTCTCAAATGAAACCTAAGCACAACTGTAAGTAGTGCACTTACTGAGGAAAAAAATTCACCAGCTGCAGTTCTTCAGTGTGCTTGGGGCTAGCCTGAGGACCTGACTGTTCCTTTGAACCATACTTTGATTCCCACTCTGTCTGTTGGGCTCAGAAATGAAAGTAATTTTGACCATTTAAACTTCTGGGTAGAGAAAAGTCTTTATTCTTTGGTGTCATAAAAGAAGGAAGAGAATTTGATCATTTTGGGATGCTTCCTGAGAATTTCATTGACATCTCCAGATCCTTGCAACTTTATCTGGGTGGTGAAAGTTTTCATTGGAATCTTAATATTTGTTACAATGTGCAAATATGTTTAGAGTAATATTAAGAAATAAATGGTAATGTACAGGGCTGGACTTCATCAGTAGTTGGTTCTAGGTCTTTTTTGTTTCTTATTTCTGAGAAAAACATCTAGTACTGCACCTGTAGCTATATCCTGGTAATGGACACTGAGCACCAGTGAAGAGAAGGAATAAATGGAAAAGTGTTTTGAATCCTTTAATGTTTAAAAGTAGTGTCGTTTTCAAGGAGCTTTCTGTAACTTTTCTGAATGATGGTCTGAGTCAGCGTTAATGGGATTTGAAGATGTGATTTCATGGTGCTCTAATTATTTCAATCCTCATTTTCAGACAATGTTTTATTAATGGCATTGTGTTAAAAGCCTGGTAAGTTACTCTTAAGTGTTGCAGGAAGAGGGGCCTAATTAAAAAAAAAAAAAAAAAAAAGAGAAATATTGTTTGCACTGAGGGTTTCATGGGGGCTTGATTTTTTTTTTAGTTGGAAACATTACCATTTAAGACATTAGGTGTAGGAAAAAGAAAAAGAACTTCAGTGAGCACAACTTAACCCTAGTGCTTGATCCTTCCCTTGATCATGTTTGTGTCTCAAATTATTTAATAGAGTGCTGGAATGGCTGCTTTGTTCCTCCAGCCTCACAGTGCTGTATTTGGGGTTTTTTTCCTTGCTTAGTTTTGTATTCCTGCAACTTAGAATTTGCAGTGTTGAGCTTACCAGATGACCAGTAAATGTCAAACAAATCAAAGCGTTGCTGCCAGCAGAGCTATTGAAGTGCCTCCTTCTGAATGTAACTGTTTTTAATTGATTCCTTAGAGGTCAAAATAGAAAGTGACAATGCAGGAGCATCAGGGATCCAGGGAAACAGGCCCCAGCAGTCCAGCTTTTGTTCTCCATGTACTTATCCAAGTCTCCTTACCTTGAGCAGATGTGAGCACCTGCTTGTGCTCAAATATATCACCACCCTAAGAAGTGCTTAACATTGTAATAAAGTTTTAATTTTGCAGGGAATTACCTTATCTCATATCTGGGAAGACATTTCAGGAGAACATTCCCTAAAACTGAGAGGAGAAGACATTGAGCTGAGTAGCACCCATCCTCCAGAAACAGCAGGGCTACGCTGCAGGCTCAGAGCTACCAGCGTAAGGTGCCAGTGGCGTTCCTGCTCTTCCCTCTCCTGATTCCCCCTTCAGCTCAGTGATGGCAGCTTTCTCTTCACTCATCTGCTGGATGAGGAGGATTGCATGTGCTACATGGGCTGTGTTTCCTTCTCCTTGCCAAGCTGGAAGTGGTTTTTTGGTAGGCCAGCTGTCAGCAGAGCACTCTGGAACGTGGTGATGAGATCGCTGTGTTCCAGCCCCGAGGTGCCAAGTGCACTGCCCAGCCAGGAGATGTGTCCTGTCAGTCAGCCCACTGCCCTTCTGCAAAATGTGGCATAATTATGGCTCAGCAGAGAAACAGGGGCAAGAAAAGGGTGATGTTTACTATTCTGTACATATAGTGTCCTTTGAACTGGCAGCAAATGGCTTCTGTGTTGTCTTTTTTCTAGTCCTTTCATGATTTTACTCCTCTGTTGGCTCTCTCTATTCTTTTTTCTCTTTTAAACTAGGAATATAATTTAATTTTTCCCAATGTTACACAAATATTGGTCCTAGGAAGTTTCAGTTTAAAAAGAAGAATTTTTGATCCTCCATGCAAAATATGGTTTTCGTGTTTTGCATCTTCACTTTGTAACCTGCCTGTGGACAGCAGATAACCATACAGTCCATCACAGCTTCCCACTAAAAAAAAATGGTCAATTTAAGCTAAAATACAACTTTTTGTGTTTTGATGCTACTTCCCACTCTGATTTATCAGAATAGTTACATTTGCATGTCAGATGCAGAAAGATGATGATCCCAAAAATCAGGCTTACTCATCTGTGTAATCATTTTTGAGCATTTTCTAATCAGAGATGCCTTCTGCATTAGCATTGGTGATTTTCAGTTGCACTGATACATTTGTTCTGTATTTGTGATTAATAAGCTGCTTGGAATATTTTTCCACTTGACTGTGTGAGTTTTCACCTGTACAAAAAAGGCATTGTTACAGAGGCTCCAGAGTATGTCCTGTGTGTGTTTGTTCTTATTCCCAAAAAAATACTTGGAAACCATGGGTTTCTGAGGGTCTGTTTCACTACTCTTTGCTATTCTGGTCTCCACTTGCATACTGGGAGGGAATAATACATATTTATGATTGCTGGATAAATGTTCATGCTCAGTGTGTCACTGGAGAGCTCTACCAATCCTGTGCTATTTTTCCTACAACTGACTGAAATGTGCATGCAAATAGATATGTAGATGAATTCTCCAGCTCCACAGTAAACATCCACAGCGAGCTTTATCTACTACAGGCATAGAATGATAAAGCTTTGGCAGAGAAATTTCACCCACAGCCTGAGATTACCATCCTGGCACTTCTGCAGTGCCATGTGTGTGCCCAAATTCCAGAGGTGGTGGGGAAAGGAGCTGGGTTTGTGTTTTGTGCTGTGGCAGAGCAGCCTTTGTGCACAGCCAGCGTGCCTTCAGTGCTCAGCAGAGTTTGGCAGGCGGGTGCAACTGTGCCTGTTAGAAGCTTCCCCACACACAAAAACAATGGAATGAAAGAATGGCCTAAAAATACCCAGAGAAGTCACTAATATGCTCTGACACTGCCAGGGAGGTTACTGGGGAGAAGAAGCCCTCATGTTTCAATGCATAATACTAGTAAGCATGCAAATGAGATGTTGGTGTTTTGTCTAGATGATTCTGTGGCTGTCATATTTCTTTCCATCAACAAGGTTAAAGTATATGTACAGTTAAATAACAGATCTAAAAATAAGAAGAATTTTGAAGGGCAGGTTATGGACTAAGTCTGACAATATCAATGAGCTTATTTTCTATAAATGGATTATTTTTAGAGGCCTTTTAATTTTACATCCTTAGGCTACACCCGCATCCTTTTTAAAAAGCCTTTTCATGGAGTTTGGGGGATTGTAACAGTGAGGCTTTCAAATAATCAGCCCCTTCTAGGAGTGGGAGCTTGAAGCAAAATACCAAGTAAGGGGGTTAGTCAGAGCTAACAGAACAGAACATACGTGACTCAGTAGATGTAAACAGGAGCAGATTCAACAGGGTAATAAAGACTGGCATATGCTAATATATTAGAGATTAAAGGAGGTGGCACAAGTGACATGCTAAGGCAAATTACATTGTTCTGCCATTCTATAGCTCCAAAGAACCTCTGGCCCGAGGGCTTAAGATTCTTATTGCTTGAAAATAAGGAAATAAAGATAGAATTAATCTTGTCTCAATTTGCACTAATATAAACGATATGCTATTAATCAAAGTTAATCATCAGTAAAATAAGCACGGAGTGATCCATCCTGCATGCTCCATCTTGGGATGGCATGGGAGAAATGCCCCTGCTTTGATGTGCATCTTTGTCCATTAACTGCAGAGGTAACTACTGTACTAGTTATATTAGGTAACTTTTTTAAAATTAATTGAATCAGTAGAATTAGTTGAAGCTCATCCTAAACATCTGAGTTAAGCCAGAAAAGCGTGTTCCATTTGGAATTTTCTCACAAGTTAATTGCTCTGCTCTGTCCTTTGGCATCAATTGTCTTGTTGCCTTGCTTTTCCATGGAGGGGACTGGGTGACCAGAGGTGCTAATTTTTCACTGCTGTCACTTGGAGGGTCTTTGGATTCATAGCCTAAATTTGGACATTCCCAAGACTTGTCTCACTTTGCAGATATTCTCAGGAAAGTGGATAAGAAAAAGTAACCCTACTTGTAATCTTCCGTTGACTTAGCTTTTATGGTAAATAAGTTTAACATTTGCAAACAAACAATTTTCAAAGCAACAGCATTGCTAACCTAGAAACAGATTTTTTCATGTGAAGAACTAAAATACTTTTGGACAACAGCATTGATTGTGGTTGTCATGTAAAGATGTTTTGAAACAAATCTTGACCACAGGATCAGGATCTTGGTAGAACTTCAAGGAGTCCTGTGCTTGGGCACGGTCTCCACAGTTGTGCTTCTCAAAAGAGCACTCAGGCTGATGCAGGAGAGCTCTTCTGAAAAAATCTTTTGAGGCTTGAAGACAACATAGACACACATAACCATTCTTGAGTTTATCTGACAGTCTGTCCCCTGAAGTTTAGCTGAGAATTCTTTGAAGAATTGTTTTCAGTGGTTTGGGGCTGCTTTGTCTTTGAGGTGTTTATGTATGGGGACTCAAATTGTAGTTATGGACTCATGCTGGCTGCAGAGGCTCAGGTCATGGAATAGAGCTCTCAGAATTTCATAGAACTAAAGAAAGTAGGCTTTGGTAGGGCTGCCAGTCAGCTGATCCCTTCCCTGAGACTGGCAGTGATTGCTCCCAAATGAGAGTCACTTTATCCTTTCTTCACCTTTTTTCAGCTATCTTGGCAAGCCCCATCCAGTGCTGTGCATCCATCCCTGCCTCGCTGCCTCCTCCCTGTGTGCCACAGCTCCTGGGCATCACCTTCACAGCTCTGCCAGGATGTTCTGTGCAGCAATTCACTGGCTGCACCAAAGCCTACGCTCAGGAGTCCCAAATCTTTGCCAGTTACCTTCCCAGGCTTTCCCAGGATCCCAAACTTGGTCATTTCAGGATCTCTTCAAACTGATACTTAGTGCAGTCAAGTGGTATTTCCTCCCTTCCTCACCCTTGCTCTTTCCCTGTAAATCAATGGCCCTTTTTTCCAGTCCTACAAGTCCTTCTGATCGTGGTCATGTTACAGATCACTGGACTTCTTCCTGATTGTTGCCCAAACTCTGCACAGTAGAGTAGAGTAGTAGTAGACAGACACCTGAGGAAGGTTCTGAAAACCCTCCCTTAAGGGCAGGAATGTGCGAAGTGCCTCTTGTTTTCCCTTGTGTATGACTCCTCCACTTGCAGCTCCTCCTCCTTTACATTTGTTTCAGTCTGTGTTGTGTGCTTGTACCCCCGGGGCTATGTTAATATATTTACTGACAGCTATGGTAAAAATCGAGTTTTACAGATGTGCATGAGCACATATGCACTTATAACATTATATTCTATTGCTTCAGTTTTTCATTTTCAGCCTTGTATTATCTATAAACAAACACACAGCTCATACTTAGTCGCTTGACAAATTTTAGTTGCAATTATAAAGCATGAATGTAATTGTCATATAGTCTTGGCTATGAATTTTTAAGGCAGGTGTTAGGCACTGCTATTTTGCATTCCTTCCCTCCACCCAAACCCACCATAGCTCTTGAGTTGGAAACGTGTATCAGAAACAATGGCAGCATTTTCAAATGCTTCTATGGAGCCTTTTAGAACTTAGGGAAGTTTTATCACTGGAAATTAAGCTTTGAGAGGAAAAATTGTATTTTATTTGAAAGTCTTTTAGTGCATTTAAGAGTCTGGAATAATTTTTTGCCATTCAATAAAAATGAAATATCTCTGCTTTATAAACCTACTTCAGGGGTTTTTTTTGTTTGTCGAGTTTTTTCCCTTCCCCAGCATTCCCTTTGAAGCTTACCACTTGATAGATTAGCCCAGTGCTAAATAAAATGCCCTTTTTTAATGTGTGGAAGCTTGGTAATTATTGCCAAAAGATTCTTAGTGGCTTGTAATATACATATAATCAGATTAGTCTTGAATTCTGTCTCAGCTGAGGCTGTAGGAGTAATCCAATTGGTGCTTGTTTACCTCTGCTCTTCCTGGTGCCTCCAAGGGTGCACAGCAGCCCGGGAAGGAGGGCAGCAGGGGCTGTGCTGTGGTGATGCCTTGCAGGGGCTGCCTAGAACAGAGGCTGGACAGAGTTAAAAGAATAAAGTGGGTGTTTATTAAAGGCCTTTGACAGATACACCTTGGGCAGTCAAAAGCCTGGCAGAGGCTACACCCAAGATGGACAATGGTCACGAGTTTTTTAGACAGATACAAGTTTGGTCAATTTGCATATCAGGGGTTAATTGTCCAATTACAGCTTCAGGGAATGAAGTCGCATTCCCCCAGTTTGCTTTTCCCCCCTCCCAATTCACTCTTGTTTGTACTTCTCAGGGCCTGAGGCTGTGATGGTGACCTTGGTTCCCAGGCCTGGAAGGATTGTCTTGTCTGACCAAACCCTGAGGAGAGCTTGCTAACACTGTATGGAGTTCAGGTTGTACACTGGTGCAGGGCAGGATCTGAAAAACACAAAAGCTAAAAGTTAAGGCAGCAGTGGGGCTGACCCTCTGAGGGGATGTGAGACCAGCCCCAGAGAATTTAGTGTCTCTCTCAAAGTTCCCAAGCTGGCTGGGCAGTTCAGCTCTCAAGTCTCTCACAGTTGCAGTGAGAAACCCTTCCCAAAGCTGTAAATGTGTGTTTGACTCTGATCCCACAAGTCCATCAGTAGGACTTAAAAATGCTGCTTTTCAAGGGAACAGTGGTCAAATGTGTGGGTGTCGAACACGCCCCAGCAGAGATCAAACTGCTGGAGGTTTTGGACACTCTGTGTGTAACATGGAACCTTGACTAAAGACCTAGTCCATGGCATCTTTGGGTTTTTCAATAACTCTTTTACTACTTTCCTGGGATTTATTAGGAGTAAATAAGTAGGAGATGGAGGGGAACTCAAAGGTCAGCTATGGCTTTTAAAGTATTCCATTTTCTTCTCCAACTCCTTCAAAGGTTCTTTTAGTAATTCACATCTTGCTCAGGCTTCATGTTTTGTTATAGTCTCAGCTTCATCTATTGTATCACAATATTGATTGCTTCAGGTGCTGATCTTACAATTAAATGAAATTAGGATTACAGCAGTAGAAAGGCAGACAGGAAATAGCCATTTTGTTATGCTAGCATGTATATATAATAGATTTAATGAAATTCAAACTGTACATATTGGTCCTCATTAGTGATTCAATCTGCCTTCAGTGATAATCAAATGTACATGTATTTATTAAATGTCATATGTGTGAATCCATATGCATCAGTACATGTGTACAGTGATGTTTAAAGCCTTTTGAAACTTACATATTGGGCATCTGTTCCCATCACCTCAGGATTACATCTGAAGGAAAATATTTGTAAACCTGGTGTATTTTTATAAATTTCCATTGCTTGTTAGTTTCTGTGAAATTTTTAGTAAAAGAAGAGTTCCCTTGCTCTCAGAGTAACTTTGTGAGGTGTGATAATGTGGTTGGGGCAGGTTAACTCAGTCCCCAAGGTCAGTACAGGTACATGTCCTAGAAGAGTGGAAAAAAAGCAAAAACCTTCACATACCTATTTTTAGAGTGCCTTAAGCTTTAATATAAAAGTTTTTTTTTTAATTTTTCTCGAACAATGAGTTTTAAAACATGTAAAATTTTAGCTGCTACCAAGTGTTTGGCAGTGCAGAAACTAAAATCACAAAATGCAAAATTAAAATGTCATGGTAAATATCTGCTTCATTGTGTTTCATATTCATTAAGAGATAAAATAGGTCTTTTTCATGAGGATAAAGGGATTAATTGTTTCAGTTTACTTGTTATGCTAGCAAAAAAAAAATTCAGCAGATATTTGAAGTGTTCTTTATAATACTTGAAGAGGGATGTATGGTTTTTGTAGTAGAACTGGGGTTTTGAAACTCGGTTAGGCTTCTTCCATTATTTGAAGTTGTTTAAATTGAATTTTAAAAAATACAAAAATAATATATTCTGTCTATATGGACTATATTTTAAAGATAGCAGCACTTCAAAGGAATTTATTAGAAGGTACCAACCTTTATCCAGCCTAGCAAATTAGTTCAAGGTATCCTGGGGTAATGCTAAATGAAAATGGTATTTGTGGTGTCAGAGCTCACAAAAAATGGTTACTAATGCATTTTTTCTTTTAGGAAAGATGTAAAGGTATTTATTTCCCTTTTGGTAGGAAGATAGCAAACACTATAACTCAATAGATGTTTGATGGAGATACTCAATGTAAGATTTCTGTCTGACTGAAGATGTGCTGATTTTCAGTCTGCTGGAACTGCTGTGTTTCACACAGGGGGTCTCTTTTAGCCATCCAAAATCTCTTTCCTTACTGCAGGATAAATTAGGTCTCAGAAACAATGACGTATGCACAAGTTCTGGATGTGGGAAGCATTTTGGGGGTGGGGTGAGGAGTACAGTTCTGTGGGTTTTTTTTTTCATGAAGCCAGAGAGATGGAGAGATCTGCTTGATAATGAAGCTTAACTTCAGTGCCAGCTCCGTGCTGTTCCAGCATATTACTACACAGCAAGAAATGTGGCACAGATGTTGTGGCAGCCATATTTTACACCCTCCAAAAGGTCATGTCGCTTGTTATTACATTCAGAATCAATATTAAGTGAGCGTTCCAAATTTCAGCTGTCAGTTGAATTTATTGCTGCAAACCAAGGCTGAAAGGTTTTCAACTGTGATTCCAGCAAGCTAACAAATTAATAATACAGAAGTATGCGTGGTGGAGCAGGTGATCCATGTTCCAGCAGAAAAGGAAGTTTAATTGAAAATCATATGAATCAGAGCTGAGATGTTCAGTCCTTTCTCTGTACCACGGGGGATGTGTAGTGTCTGTGAGGACTCCTCTGATGGCCACTGGCAGGGAGGGTTTGCAAACAGAGCCACTTGTGTGCTGCACAGTGAGCTAAAGCACACATTGCTTTGTGTGTGTGGTGCCTTGGAAAATATTTCCATCTCTGACATGTGGAAGTCTTTTGCATATTCCTGTGTTCTGTGCACGTGTGACAATTCTGCCTTTTTGTTGCTGTCTCTGGTAGTGGCAAAAGGGAACAGGTCTGGATGGGGAAAGTGGTCAGTGGTGACCCAGGAGAGCTGCAGCTTTGAAGGCTGAGGTTGTACCTGTGTTTTCACTTTCTCCAGGGTAAAGATAAATTCCAACACCAAAACACTTTTTGGAACAGAAGTGTTCCTGTCGTTCAGTGGGGATTGGCTTCTGGAATGGGCTCTCATTAGCTGTAGCAGCCACAATGCTCACAAAACCTCTCCAGTTTGGTAGAGTGATAGAATTTTTTAAAGCTTACAGATGTTCAGTATTTCTGGTGCTGCTTTCAGTATCAGATGCTGAGAGATCAGAATGAAGAAAACCTCTTGCAGCCTGCAGTCTCTCTTGTTTTCAGTAGGTGTTGAAGTGACCTTAGCTATATGAACAGCACGATTTTCATCTGATCTTTCTCATTTTGTTCTTTCTTCCCTATATTCACATAGTTTCATTCTGCCAGTTTGCATTTGCTTAAAGACTTTCTTACAATATGTGCAGTACCTCTGTGGCTTTGTTGCTTTTCCTCCTTCTGTTACAGAAATAGTGGATTTTGCTTCACATATCTGTGAAGGATTTTTCTCCATTTTAGAGTACAACTGATCAAAATTACAGCTAATCTGAAGCAATTCTCTTACATTTTGCATAAATTTGACATTATTCATGCTACTTAATGTAAATTCTTCTGATAGAAGTTTATGGTCCTTGAAGCTAAACATGGGAAAACAAGGAAAAATTGTAAAGGAACTGTCAAATTTAAATGAGGCCCATAGAAGAGACAAACATGCCTTCACATCTGCCCACAAATTGAGGTGGGGGGGTTCCTCTTTACATTTTAAACTACCTTCTTTTTTGTGCCAGTGCCAAGAAAAAAGCAGTAATGCAAAAGTGTAACTACTGCTGTACATTTCTGGCTTTAGGGACATAAACAATCATTTTTCTTTAAAATAATTACCTGATGTTGGGAAATATTATCAGTTTATTCAGTACAGAGTTTTGAGAAATAAGGGGTTAATATGAAGGAGATCAAAGACTGAAGGGGGGAGCAATGGGGCAAATGTATTCATGTGCCAAAGGTATTTTGCTGCACCACTGTGCACCACTTTGGACAAAGCATAAATCATGGTTATTTAAAATTGGCTGTGAGGTTCAGAGAGCTGATTGAAGTTACCCTCAGTGTTACAGGGTTTACAGAGCTGGTTCCAGCCTTCCTGCTGCAGGGAAGATAATTTCTGCCACAGCCACTGCCATTCTTATCCTTCTCATTGTTTCTGTTTCCTCAGTAACAACTATAGCTATTTGCATTTGCAATGGTCTTTTGAGACTACAAGCCCTGAAAGGATCAGGCATTTGTATATACCTTCAGTTTTCGTGAAATGGCATTTTCAAACCTTTGAAAAAATCTACATGCTTGTTTTTTTCTAAAATGCAGAAAGGAAGCTATGGAGACATCAAGAGACAATCAGGGTTTGGGCTTTTCTATCAGAACATCTTTATATAGATGAGAAATTTACTTCAGTGCATAAGTTTAAATGGTGAAACTGTAGCATAAACTGATTTTATCTAGTGCTGTCACTTAAATGTAGATAAAAACTTATGTCCTTTTTTCCTTCTGTGTACCTCAGTGAAGTAAATACTTTAGGTTGCATGGCAGCCAAAATCTGGTGCATTAAAATTTACAGATGGTAAAAGGCCTGTCTTTTCATCTGCCAATGTGTGATTCAGATAGCACAAGCAGACTTCCATCCACTTGACCGCACTAGAGTTGGCACAGCCTTCCTTCTCCCTCCCTTCCCAGGCTTGTTTGGTAAAGCAAAAGCAGTCATGCTTCTGGGAGGAGTGTAGCTTTTAGATTTAAAGTAATTAAAAATAATCAAGAAGTATTTATAGAAAGATTAATTTTTGTGTGTTTTGAATTCTGTTTGCCAGAAGAATGCATCGTGACTTGTCTGAATCACTGTCTTTCTTAGAAGATAATACCATCTTCTAAGTAATTGACATGTCAGAATCTGAGGTCAGGTACACATTAAAGTAGATAGAACATCTTAATCCCACTAAATTAAGTCAAAATTGTAGAGCTAAAGCTATAACAATATCAAATAATTTCATTTATGTTAGCAGTTGATAGAATGTATGTTTAACCCTATTAGAGTAAGCAGAGACTGTAGTGACATCCAATTATGAAGCTACGAAAATAAAAGTTTGGTTAGTTTGGGGTTTTTTGTTTGATTGCTTAAGAAATTTATAAAAATTTTGTGGGAAACTTCATTGCAGTGTGGGGTTTTTGTTTGTTTAGGAAAAAGGTGTTCCTAAGCACTGGAGGGCAAGCACATGGATTATTGTAGTTCCAAAGGACTCTGCACACCATAATGCATTCTTAGAGCCCTGAAGTTTTTTTCACAAAGGTCAATTGTTCATTCAGCAAAACACATCAGTCTCTGTGGTCTGATTTGTTTAAAGAATTGAGATTTCTAAGATGTAGACTTTTATTTGATGGAGCCCAATGGGGTGCTTGTATCACGTAGAGCAGCCCTTATCAAGATTTAACAATCAGCATGCCACATGGAAAATTCAGAAGCACTTATTATACCACCTGTAAGATTTTGATTAGTTTAATTATAAATCACTCTTGTTCTGATTTTTACTTACTTGCACACGGGCTGATTGCAGCTCACCACTAGTGTATGTAATACAGTGCTATATTGTACTCTAAATTCTGACAACCACTTTTGCAAAAAGACCTGTCTGCCTCCTTTGGACAATTACATATGTTGGTAATCTGTTCTTTCTGGTTTTCTTTTTGTTACTTAAATAGCTCTGTGATAACAATGCATTTTTATTAGATCAGAGGTGTGCCTAAGTGATAGAAGGAACATGAGCAGGAAATCCTGAGAAAATGATGCTAAATTGAATTTAAAAGGCAAAAAAGCAAGGGGCTTGTAGCATCTGCAGTCCTGATCATGTCGAATCTAGGGACAGGAATCAGAGTCCTGAGTCTTCTTCTGTTTGTAGAGTTTTTGGAGGCAAAAGTGTTCTCCTTCCTCCTGCCAAGCAGCTCTGCCTTCCTGCCTCTCCTCCCACATAGGAGAGCTCTTTAGTTAATCTTTGCCCTCATATTTCCCAAGCAAAACTCTCATTTCCACCTGTTTGTACACAGCCTCAAGGCCAGTAATTCTGCCCTTTGTGAAAGAGTTTGGTAGAGGTCAGTCAGTCCTTTACAGAAACCATTTGGACTAAAGATGGAATAAACTCTGGTAACTGAATTGTCATTCCAGGAAATGCTGAACTTGAGTCAGGGACTGTGCATCAACAGTTGGGTTTTTTCTGCTCTTCTCTTCTCAACTTTTGCTGAAGAGAATCCAGGTACTATTTCCCACCTCATTCTGGAAGCAGTTTGGTTTCACAGATTTCTCTGAGGCTTTAACAGCCCAGAAGTCCATTGTTCACAGTAGCACAGACTGCTCCATGATAGCTTTTCTTCAAGAATTCTGTGATTAAAGATAATCAATTCTTTAGGAAGACTTGGTAAGTCATGGTCCTTATAAGTATGCTCAGATTTGCACTGGGCTGTCAAAGAGGAGACCCATGCAGTTCTCAGAAGAATTGTGTCATTTACTGCACACCCACGGGTTAAATCCCCAAAATCATGACAAAACAGATGAAAAACCCCACTCTTTTTCAGTAAATGTAATCACTTGTGATTCCTTTTTAATTAGAATTTTTCATCTGTTTTGTGCTGGCAAGTTTGAGTGTTTAGGCTGATCTGCTCTGAAACTTGTGTCTCTTGAACCCTGCTCTCCTGCCTTTGACTGGCATCACTATTACAGCAGGTGGTGAAGGGAAACCATAAATTTAGGGAAACTTGTGAACTTTCTGGGTTGCCCTGTAGCTAATACATATAAATGATTGAAAGAAAAAGTTTTAACTGGATGATGTCAGTGTGGTGTTCTGGAAGTTCCTGTGTTACTATATTTCCATACTAGTTTTGAATATTCTGGGGGGGTGTTCAATCTTTTCAGATTTTTTGTTTTGCTTTGTTTTCTGTTTTCCCAAATTCACTCAATGTTTTCTCAACTAAATCACACAAACATTCTGCTTTTGACAGTTTAGCACTAGACATTCACCTCATTTCTTGAGGTGTTTATAGGCAACACTCCATGCCAAGCTTCTAGCAGCCTGTGTTGTGGCAGTAGTAGTTTTGTTGCCAAAAAATTCACCACTGTCAGCCTGTCGAGAGCAAGATGAGATTGCTCATGGTTCCCTGTCTGTAGGAAAGTTGAATGTCAAAGATCACTGGGAGGATTTGGAAGGGGAAAGGAAAGCAAATGTCTTTTTTTTTCAATTATAATGTAACATAAAAAGAGTGTGAAGCAAGAAACTAGAAACAAATACTAATTGAAATGACAGTTGTCTCCTCATGGGGGTGTAGCAATCTAGTGGTAGCTGTGACACTGCGTCAGGAATGGTCAGTGACCACTGGTTGAAATTAAATAGAAAATGTAATAATGTGGTAGTAAAAATGTATACATATATAGTGTACAGGGAGATGGAAAGAAATTATCAAAACCTCTAAGAAATGTCTGGGGAAAAAATGGAAAAGAAATTAGGCTTGCTGCCAGTAATGTTATTATTCAGAGACAGTCCAAAATTCTTTCTGTCCCCAGATTGCATTAAAGGACTCATAAAAGCAATTAGCATGTAGACTATTTTTCTAAGTCACTGGAATTTTCAGCATCTAATTACCCATTATGTAATAGCTGGAAGCCAGCAGATAATCTCAAATTGTTGATGCCCTAGGATAATTTAAAGTACTTTGGTAGTAGTTGGGTTTAAAAAAAAAAAAAAAAAAACACTAACAAAAAAACAACCACAAGTTGTTTGTTTATTTGTTTGTTCAGGGTTTTTTAAATGTATGGATATTCCTTTAGCATGAACGTGTTCATTTAAAATTATTTCTTCTCAGGCTGAACATGAAATGATTCTGATTACCTTGATGCTATTGGCTTTTGATCTTGCTCTAGAGAATTAGAGCTGATGCTTTGTTGAAATAGACTGTGCCTAGAAAAGGAACAGGGAAAACCAGAGCTTGTTGAAGTGATGTCAGAAGTTATAGAAGGCAGCTGGGCAAAAATTATTCTGTCCAGTGCACTCTATTTAGTACCTGAATCAAGGTAAGGGATTTCAGTGGGTTGTTCTTGCTGTCAGTTTTAGCTTAGCTGGTATCATCATTATATGGTAGGCCTTTACTCTCTGATGACTTAAAAGAGAAAGAAATTATCTAATGACAAACTCTGTAAGTCAAAAAGGTAATTGAAATAATAAAACTAATTTTGTAATCTTTTTCAATACTCATAGTCTGATTTTCCAGCTTTCCATACTGTATTTTCTGTTATGGAGCTGTTACTTTCTGTCCTCAATAAAACATCAATTTGTTGGTTTCATTCTAAAGAGCAGTTTTCATCTCAGTGGTTATAAAAAGTACTTTTGAAATCTTTTATAGTTTTTCATATTTTGATTAGTGCTTCTATTGCCCTCATTCACTGAACTATTTAAACATATTATAAATATATTCCAAAAGTTTAAGAAGTGTGTACATACTTGTTGAATATGACTGAAAGCTACAATTGATTGTTAATTTATTACTTAAAAAACCCTCATCCTGAATTGCCAAGAACTCTGTTTCTTGGCCTTGACTTTTATTTTTTTTCCAGGTTTTTTTGTGCAATATTATAAGTCCCTTTTTTTCCCCCCATTAAAAGTAATGCTTTGAAAGTAACAAAGATGAATGAGTCTGATAGTGGCCATTTATTTTCTATTTAAATCCTTTGTTTTCTTATTAGATTTCTGTCTAATAGAGTACAATGAAGAGGTTATGATGCCCAAAGATAAAGATGCTTGTCTGGGAGTCTAAAGACATTTTCTGCCCACGTGTAAGGACCACTAATGGCATGATGCACATGGAGTGCTCCAGCACAGCCAGGGGTGTGGGAACCAGGAGCTGGGCTCAGTGATCCCGATGGGTCCCTTAAATTCAGTACATTCTGATTCTGTGAGGTGCTGCCCTGCCACCTGTGCCCTCAGGCAGGAGAGCAGTTAGCTTTCAGACACGTCGTAAGCATTCTTTTCATCAGCTCTACAAGTGAAAAATAGGGGGCTTTCCAAGAAATGGCTAATGATTAATATTTATGGTAACACTTGGTCACTCTATGTTTAAAACTTTGGTGTGGCTTGGATACTGAAGGTCAGTTCATTAAATCAGCTGCTTCCTTGCTGCTTCCTTGCTGCTTCTTATTTTTCTTGCGTCTTCACCCAAATGTCAGAATGCTAATGGAAGCTTCCCACTTGCTGAAGTACATGTCACCCTGTATGTGTGATGGCACATGCAGAAGAGGTCCAGAAGAGCATTTCCAGACTCCCTAAAGTAGGGATTTCCTGAATGTGTGAACAATGTAGTGCTTTACTTGCTGATCTTGATCCTGGGCAGTGGCTGTTGTGAAGGGCAGTATTGCTGCACACTTCATGTGGAGAAATACACTGAGAAGGAAGGAAAGAGGGGAATAAGATTTATTTGTGATGTCACAAAGGCATAAATGAATAATGGAACTATTACAACTTCTCATTCAAAAGCTAAGGGATAAGAATCAGTGTAAATATTGATTTATTATTTGTTTTTAAACCACTACTCCTGAAAGGTGTGATGCTCACACAGCTTCCATCTTGACTTGCTTTTTTTTCATCATCTCTGCTTCATGAAGGAAATTAAGATAAAAGCTCCTGTGAGTGTTCCTCAGCTGTACCTTGTTTTTGCCTCATGACCTTGAGAGGTGCATTTTTTATTCATCCTGTATACAGTGCTAAGAGCTTTTCAGTGGCTGATCCCTGCCCTGGTGCACCTGTGAGCCACATCAGACACAGGAACAACAAGGAAGAGGTTCTCAGGCTACCTAGGAACATCTATAACTGTCTTTCACAGCAGAAGGTTTCAGCGAGTTGATTTATTTGATTCTCCACCTCTTTGGTTTTGATGGCTGTGTTTTGTAAACAATTGTGAAAAGACAAATTAAAGAACAGGATTATTTTAAAAACCACAGCCATTGTGGCAAGTGATTAAGATTCAGTGGAAGAAATGGCTATTCACTTTTCTGCCAGAATGTGTATTGCTTTCTATGAAGCTGAATAATACCATTTTTAAAAAATATAAACTGCAGTTACAGTATTGACAAAGAACATGGAGTTGTGTTCCTTGTTGGAAGCATTCTTATGAATATTACAGTAGTTCTAACACTTTAAATTTCTTGAGTTGGATTGATTCAAGGGTATGGTTTATATTTTCAGGGTTTTGAAAGAAGGTCAATTTAGCTTAGCATTTGCTACTGTTTATAAATTCCAGAGATTTTATTCATTCTAAAAGAAAATCCGTGATTCATTTTAAGCCTAGAACAGTAAACTTTCATATAATTAACATTTAATTCAGAAATTAAATTAGTCTCCATATTTAAAACATGGGACTCTATCCAACTGCAAACATAACAGTAATTGTTCTGTGCCTTGCTGGGGCTGCAGGGTACTAGCATAGGTTAATATCTTTAGTCACACACGTTCACACTGACTATAATATTATTATCAAGGTGTACACTGAGCTGTGACCTGTTTAAGGGAGGCAGTGCTGCTCCTACTGAGAAGTAAAAAAATTATGATTAAAGCAAGAAACTTGTACTTGAGCTGGAAGCTTGTAGTGCATATGAGACCAAATATGTAAGGAGAATTTTGAGATTAAATTTTGAGCTGGTACAGGGACGTTGCATTATGGAGGCGGTAAACATTCTGAGACATAGACTGAGAAATCTGCAAAAAAAGAGAATAAATCCCTGGAAGCAAAATAAAATGCAGATTTTAGAAGGTTGGGAATTTCTGCATTATCCAAGTGCCACGTTTACAAGTTCCTCTCCATCTGTGAGCAGTGGATGTAGGATGCAGGTCAGATTTCTGGCAGACAGCAGCTCTCAGGAGCCAGTAATCCCCTCTGTCACTCTTTTCTAAACGCTATTGTTCATCTAAACTAAAATGGTGCTAAACTACAGCCTGCCGGCATTTCAAATATAAAGATTATCAAAAGATCTTAAGCTAAAGACTGGAGAAGAAGATTGACAAGTGCAAAAGCACACATCATTCAGGATTCGTTCCTCCAGGCATTCACTCATAAACTATTTTCTATTAAAAGAATGAAACATAAGCTGACAACATGAAGACAGGAAATGGCACGGGTAAGCACAACAAATGAAGCCAGAATTGCAAAGGTACATACACATCAATAATGAGATTGAGAAGAGGTGTGGTAGCATTTCTGTCTCATCTCAGATGCCTCCAGTAAGAATATTTAGAATATTTATCAGCCTATCCGTAAAAAGATACAGAACCTGGCTTTTCTGAGGTTCAGGTCAGGATGGGGCTGTGACAGCCGGGTGGTTCTTCCACTCTTTGTCGTGGTTTCACCTTGAGGGAGGTGGAGAAATGTTATATTTATCTGTGCAAATCTTCTGCAATGTCAGCCAACAGCAGGGTCAGTGAAATGCAAGTTTTGGGCAGAAAACGAGTAGCATGCTGGTAGACACAGAGTGAGGCCTGAATAGAACTCACTCATTGAATAAAAAGAGGATGTAAGGGGATAAACAGGGTAACAAGTATTTGAAAGGAGGAGCAGCTCTGTGAAGCACTGTTAGGCAAAGCCCATAACTGGGTCCACTTCGGGTCATTGTATCTTTGTGACTTGAAATTCCTTGCTCCAGTCCTCAGCTCACAGAATGAGCACTGTGCTCCTGCCATCTGACCTGGACCAGGATTGACTGCTAAATGTCAAGGAAGGCCAGAGACTCCTGTGCAGGTGGAAAGCACTGCAATGAGGGGCTCTGTAGGTTAACTCCTAAATGGTACAGAGCCTGGGCATTCGTAGATGCCCCAGATTACAGTGGCTTGGAATCCACTGCAGCTTTTGGTTCAGCTTTGGGTTGTGTTTGAACCACTTCAAGATGGGGAAGCTTTCCATAACAGTGACTGTACCTTACTCAAGCTGTCTTTATTTCAGAATGGTTTTAAAAGTGCCCAGAATGCTTTAACAGCCTTTATAATACTTTAACATGTGTTTAAGAGTCTTAGTGTGGAGAATCATTTGCTGATTGATGGAGACAGGGAAGGCAAAGAAAGGGTTACCAGCAGAGGCTGGACAGGGAAGGGAGGGGATGGGCTGGATGATTTGTGATGGTCAGCTGTAGTCCACTTTTCTATCACCAACTACTCCTTGAGCTACAGGCATTGGAAATGAAGACCTCAAGGTGATACCTTCTAAGTGCAGCAAATCTTTTATACCTCCACACAGCTGTGCTGACAGCACCCCTACAGAAACTGGCTGTGACTGTGAGCACCTCTGTGGGGATGAGCAGGGTAAAATATGTGCATATTTCTCATGATCACATTGCAGTATAAAGTTTTCTAGAGAAAAATATGCCCTGTGGGTTTTTAGAACATTATGCCAGGATCTTTGAAGAAATGGGTAACTCTGCTTTCTGTTTCCTTCCTGCCTTTCTACTGGAAATGTCTCTGTATAGTACAGGCTTCAACTGACAAAGTAGGGCTTCTCAAGCAGCTCTTTGTCAAAGGCTGAACTTTGATGATTAAAGTCATCTAATCGAAATCCAAAGCTGTTTGCTTCTCCTAGAATACACAAGGTGACATAAAATAATACCGATTTTTCATGGTTTTTTTCCTAGCTGTGACACTACTAACATTTTGTCATTAATACCTCTCCTAATGAAAGTATTAGATTTAGTGTTTACAAAGGGAATTTCCTCCTGGGGGAGCCTTTCCATTACCAATTCACATACGTTTTATTATGCTTCTGACAAATCCCTGCCATGCTAACAGGGATGTGTAATAGACCTGAGATAAAAATCAAGTAGTCTCACCTCACTGCCACTCCTTAATTTGGGAAAAACAAGAAGGAGCCACAACAAGGCAGGAGAACCTCAGAGCAGATCCAGTGAAATGCCTGGCGCTCCATGTTGCCTTCCCAGTGTAAGCTTTGTGCAGCTGGGCCCATTTCTTTCCCTGGTTTACAGCTTTGAACATATTTAATAATACAACTGGCCAGCTAAGAGTCCCTTTTTGAGTGTAGGACATTCTAAATGTGAGGTTTTGCTCAGCTGTGTGACAAAATCAAACAGCATGGCTGCAGAAATAATGATATTATGTGCATCCTTTGAAAATTTGATGCAACAAGGTAAGTTATTTGCTGTTAATTGCTATTGCTGTAGCAAGTCACATTTCTCCCAGGATATTGGTCAGGTATTTTTTTTTTTCAGTCTGAGCACACATATGTGTGTGTATATATATTTATGAAGTAAAAGTTGTCATCATGGAATATTGTGATATTAGTATCTATTAGTAGGATGAATTACAAAGTTAATAAGGAACACAACACTAAAAGGATAGGAGTGGTCAGGTCTCTTTGTTCTGCCATGGGGTGATTTTGCATCCTTGACTTAATCTTTTTTCTTTTTTATACAAAAGAGAGTATAAAAGTATAGATACTGGAGGGATACAGAAATAGCAACACTCAAAAGGCTTTTTAAGGCAGAAACAGCCTCAGTACCTTTTAAACTAAAGTGCCATTCTACTGCAAATCTTCAGCTGAAGAGAGGAAGAACAGTTTTCTTTTTTTTAAATGGGAGAACAGTTTTCCTTCCTGGGTAGAGTTGGTCGGAAAGCTATGAAACCTCATCAGTTGGATGGACTTTATGCTTTTGAGTAATACTGTACAATTTCTTCATTCCTGTGCATTTGCAAGCGTTGCAACTAAAGGGCAAAATCAATACTTTTATCTAGCATTAATTTGTTAATAATCATGTGGAAATACTAATTAAATCCAGTCTAAATAGCTTATTTTTCATTTTGCACACATCTATCCCTTAGTGGTTTTTTTAAGGCTTCTGGTGCACAGCATGAACAAGTTCTGTGTGTGTCAGCAGAGCAGCGACCTCATCGCTGGTGTGAAACTGAGTAATTGTTGGTTTGTTTATAGAACGTGTTTCTGTTTGCAGCTTTTCTGGCAGATATATATTGGCCTTGTTATGCTTTGACCATAAAACCCCAGATAATTGTTAGGTAATGAGAAAACTGCAAATAATATGAACGCCCAGCACACATACACACACACAAAAAGCAACTGTTGTAATATGGTTCTGTGAGTGCTGTTGTGTTGTGTCCTTGAAAAAAACAAGTTTGATGGATTTGACGTTGGATTGATTCAACCAATAATTGCCTTTCAGATATTCTAATTTGCATTACTTTGAGCTTTCTGGCTCGTGGAAAGCTGGGATGTGGAGAGCTGTCCATGCACCTTGTACTGGGGGTTGTTCTGTGAGGGGTCACAAAGGCAGCGCTGCCAAACTTAAACCAGAAGCTGTGCCATAAACTTAGGGCTCGCAGACAAGCCATGGACATTGCAGCTCATTCTGGAAGCATCTTCCCACATCTAGACTTTTTAACATGCCTTACTGGCATGGCAGAACATGCTGCATTTTTCAGAAAAACTGCACATGATATCCTCTGACAGAAACTTACTGCAAAGGAGAATTTCAGGTTACTGAGATGAAGAAAACAGGTGACACCAAAGGCAGATAGCAAATGGATCTGGTATGTACAGGCTGCTCCTTCCCAGTCATGCCATCTCTCTCTAATTTTGACCAGCATTAGCAAGATTCTAGATTATGCAAACAGTGTAGCAATTAGTTTAAAAATAATTTAAAAATGAAAAATCAGCAATTTCCTCCTTGAAAATCAGGTTTGATACATTCTTTCCAAGAATGGGGAGTGGTTACATTTATTCAGTGGTGGTTTGCAGAGGTATCTGGAGGAGCACCACGTTCCTGCTTCCAAGTTTCAAGGATTTTGTGTGAGTAAAGCACTCACACAGTATAACTTTAATTTACTTCAGTCAGCTTCATAGATGCAGAATGAGATGTCTGAGTCTCAGGGGTGGTAAATATCTGCAGAAATGTGGCAAAGATAATTTATTGTTGTATCTTAATTAAAACTATAATTAACAAATAAACATTTTGCTAATAACATGATAACAAATTTTCTGAAAGGTAATATAATCACAGACTTAATTCTTATTTTTCCTTCACAGTCGTGTGTTTCCATTGGCGTAGATTAAAAGACTTGCATGTTTGGATTTGAGATTTTTACTTAATATTATCATAGTTAGACTCTGGACCAGAATTTCTAATTAAAGATCTGAAAGTTTCTTGGACATGGAGGAACTATTGGCTTTCTTGCTCTCCAGGGTGTGTTTTGAATGTGTAGTAAATGTTCTGTCTGCAGCCTAAACCTTTTAACGTACTTTGAACAGAAATAGAAGGAATGGGTATCTGTTCTGCACTACAGTAACAGTAGGAAGTATAAAAATAAAATATTTCAAAGTGGCTCAGTCAACTGACAATTGGAAATTAGCAGTGCTTTATAAAAATGGAAGGGGGTGTTTTCTAAGGTGTATTTTTACATAAATTTTATTTTGAAACAGTAGAAGATTTGGATGAAATGGTGCATTTGTACACTGGCTGCAAAAACAAGTTGGAAAATCAGATTTTTTAAATAGTACAGTATTATCTGATTTTCACAGATTACTCAGTTTTAAAAATACAATTGTTCAATTAAGCCACTTAGAACTGTTTATTTTGAAAATCTTTTACATGTGTAAATGGCTTTGTGATTCTAAGCAAATTAGAGCTCTGGGAATGTAATGCATATTTATTAAATGTTTTGGCCTGTAGAAAATGTTTTCAAAGGCCTTGTTCTCCCACAACAATCTGAAAGTACACGTCAATAAAAGAGCATCAGCCTCTGACTGTGTGAAGCTAAGAAAAGAATTGACCTGGAGGAATTAGAAGAGGTGATAGAAGGACATATTTTGGCTGGCAAAGTCAGGGCTTCATGTTTAATTTACGAAAACATTAAACTTTTCATGTTTAATTGAAAGGAACAGTGGAATGTTGGGATTTATAGTCCCAGTGATGCTATGTCAGAGCCACACGGTGGTGGCACGGCTGCTGTTCAAGCTGCAGATGTATAGAAACATTTTACTAAAAATGCCTTTATTTTTGTTTCTGAGGGAAAAAAAAGGAAAACAGCTAAGGCAGCAACAACAAAAACAACACATTAGGCATGCACTACTAGTCCAGCTAATTCTAGCAGTGCTATTAGCAGACATTTAGGCAAATCTATTAACATTTAGCATCAGCACAAATGCATTCGACTTTTCCTCTTTCTGGCAAAATATGCATGGCCATTCAAGGGAGAAAAAGGATTTTGGAGCTGTTTCTTAGGTAGTACAGCCTAGATGGGGAAAGAGGGTTTAGGAAATTGTGGCTTTGAAAAAGAAATGTGACTCAAAGCTGTTACTATAAAAGGGAGAAATGTCCTGAAGAATAATGCTGATCAGGTGTTTGGCTGGCATGCTCTGAGCATCACCCCTGGTTTTAATTTTTAAACAGGTCTTCAGCTTTCAACTTTTCTATCTAAGTCTTCATTCTTTTTTTTTTTTTTTATACTTGGAATTTGAGAATACCTGTTTCCAGCTGTATACAAAGTTTTTTTAATGGTCAGGTTTTTTTATGCAGTCTTTTTTAACCGCATCCATTGTGCAGTTCAAGTTAAAAATATTTTTTTAAAAGTTAATTTTCTAAGATATACCAGACAACCATACAGCACAACAGGCTGAATGGCTAGCTGCAGTAATTGTCTTTTTTTGACAGTGACAAAGGGCAAATGCTTTATTATAAGTCATAAAAAAATCTATAAAGTACCCATATTGTAATGTGATGCTGTAAATGTGAAAATTCTTCCTAATGCTAGCTGAGGTGTTTTGTGGGTTGACTGAGATCAAAAATTAAATGAGAGAAAATTCCTCTTAAACTTTGCAATTAAAGGAAAATATTTTGAAAAAAGGTTTTCATGAATTCTGAGTATTACAATTATTTCTTTAAGGGCTGAAGTGCATTTTTCAAATGGCTGGCAGTGAAGCCCTTATAAATTTAGCATCAGTGAAATTACATTTCCTGTTTAACAAGGTAAACAAGCAAATCATCATTATTCAACTGTTACTACTTTTAATAATTTCAGTTTGCATTTTGTTGGTTATCTAGTTCTTTGAGCTACCCAACTTGACATCACTTGACATCAGGAAGGAGAATTTGTGAGCCAAAATAGAGGAGTCCCTGTGTGTACTGAGTTATTACAGATGCTTCTGTGTCCTGCTCTCCCTGCTCCCCTCCCA
Organism: Pyrgilauda ruficollis; assembly: GCF_017590135.1. Lineage (NCBI taxonomy): Eukaryota > Metazoa > Chordata > Aves > Passeriformes > Passeridae > Pyrgilauda > Pyrgilauda ruficollis. The sequence continues at coordinate 2,680,287 of NW_024530599.1, forward strand.
GTGCCTGTGGCTGGTGTTAATTCACTGTGACCTCCTGGTCTTTTGGAGACCCCAGAGCTCCCAGGGACATCCATAAATCTTGGTGCCTGCTCAGGCCCTTTCATTTTTTCCAGCTGTGTAAAGCATGAATTTGTCAAGAAAAGATTTCTGACCAAGTGTAGCCTGCATTTTTTTTCCGGTAGTGAGAGTACTCTATATCAATTTCTGCTATTTTTCTCTGTCTCCTACTCCACTGTGTGGGCAGGCCTGATTTTCCTCTTCATTTCAGTTCTTTATATTGAGTGTAATTGGTGGGGGTGCAGCAAATGAAATACCAAGCCTTGTCTGGGTTTTTTATTATGTTGATTTAGGACCAGATTGTGTTGTAGGACTGTACTGCTAGAATGTCTGGGGTCTGCTGTAGCAGAAAGTCATGGATTTTGACTCATTTTACAACTCTGCGCTTCTGTTTTGTCCTTTTCCGCATTTCCACTGTGGTTTGCAAGTCTCTCCCCCACCCAAGCCCCCTTTGCATCCTTCAGCCCAAGGAAGGTTTTAGTTCCAGGGTAGCCCAGGGCTGTCACCAGGAAGGGGGGAAGGATGGATCCCTTTGGGGCTCTGTCACATCTCCCTCCCTGGGCTGCCTGCTCCTGTCCCACCCTGCAGGGCCCCACTGGGATGCTGGATGAAGAGGGGCTGGCACCCGGTGGGGAAAAGGGAGCAGAAGGCCAAGGATGTCCTTGTGAGCCCATGGGGTCTGAAATTCCCTGCAAGCACTGAAGGGTTCCAGGGTCACTGGCAGCTGGAAGGGGAAGTGCAGAGTTTCTGGGGCCGGGCACTCCCTGCATCTCCTTTCAGTGACTGCTCTCCAGATGAGTCGTTTGCTTTGGTCCTTATTCACCTTTTTATACTTTTAATATTAAAAATCTGTGTGACTCGTGGGTATAAGATGCTGTAGCCATTCTCTTTTTTTTTCAGTAAATATACTGCTTTTGCTTGTTTAGCTATTCAATTCCTCAAGCCATTGCTTTGCTTTCTAATTTTTTTTTTATAGTTTATTCTCTTTCAATGAGAAAGGCAAGAATCACATTTATATGAACCAGATACTTTGTTATGCTAACACATATTTTGTACTTAACAAGTACAGATTTAAGTGATTATTTATATAAAACGTGTGAGAATAAATTCTTTCTCTGCTTGTCTCTTGAGAATGAAATTCACGATTCTGAATTTTTCTACATCTAGCAGCTAATGATTTAATTTGTATTGATGGCAGTTTAAATCCTGTCACTGCTCAAATGGCATTGACTGCTGCTACAAAAATACACAACCATCAAATTATCCCAGATTGTTGTTTAAAAAAAAAAAGGTAAAGAGTCAAATACTTAATTTCTCAATTAGATATTAATCTTGTAAAGTGAACTATTTAAATGTAAAAGAAGAGTAAATAAATTATTCTTCTACAGAATCCTTCAATGTATCTCAAAAGTCAAATTTGTTCTGCATTACTAATGCTATATTTCTGGGTTTCAGAGGATTTGGGACCTTTTAAGCTGTCTTAAATTATCTGCTACCTTTTGACACATTTTGGAAAGGCATAATGAACTTCTGTTGAAGGCAGCAGAATTTGAAAGTGTTCAGCAGTGTCAAGCATGATGCCAGAAAGAGTGCAAAGTCTTTTAAGTGATCATAACAAAAGTTGATCTAGAAGTCCCCCCCAGAGTTTTCTGAATTCTTTTTTTTTACTCCTATTTCACATAGGAGCTGATTTTCTTCCAGCACGTCATAATGTGTTTCAGTGATTGTTCTGACACCATCATGGACACCCCGGAAATTGAAGCCCACCTTAGAGCATGGAATGAAGTTATTGCTGGTTTTAAAACATTTGAGGAGGGGATTTGAGGGGGGAAATGCTTATTCTAGTGAGAGAGCAGTGCCTGCAGTCCTCCCCACACCACTGAGTCCCCCTGCCCAGTTAAGCCGTGTGGGCTGATCGTGGGCAGAGGCAGCAGCAGCTGGAGTTACCTCAATATTGGCTTTCAGCTGCTCCTCTGAACCTGCTTGTTGTCTACAGGCAAAAAAAAAAAAAAAAAAAAAAAAAAAAAAAAAAAAAAAAAGAAAAAAAAAAAAAAAAAAGAGGCTAAAACAGTACAGTAATTTTCCTCTGAAAGGTCTCAATGTATAAAATTTTAACCACGTGGAAAGTTTGAGATGCTGACAGGATCCCATTGTTTCACTCAGTCGGGCCGGAGCAGACCCAGCGCTGCTGGGGTCACCCCCCGTTGTAGCTGCTCTCTTTAGGGTGCCCAGGCCCTGGAACATCTTCCTGCAGATGCCCAGGCCTGGCAGTGCCCGAGGCACGGGGACAATGCCCTGAGCAAGGGGCTGTGACTCCCGAGGCCCTGGGCAGCTGGACCAGATGGGCACCGAGGGTCCCTTCCCCAGGAGTGGTCCAGCCCATCAGAGCGCTCCTTTGTGGTACTCACATGCCCTCTGAACAGAGAGAAGCAGAGAAAAGAATGATCAAAACTATTCTTGTCTCTTCTGCTGCTCTGTCTGTGCCCATGTGGAATGTGTTCTGGAGATTGTTTACCCGAGGTGAGCAATTGGATCCACGTGTGTGGGTCGGGACTCTCGGGCTGAGAATCGCGAGGGTTTCAGTAGTTACAAGCTAGAAGTAAGTATGATGTAGTATAGCATCTATCTCTCTTTAATATAGCATAATGTAATATACTATAGTTTTAATAAAGCAAGCATTCAGCATTCCAAAGCCATGGAGTCAGATGCCAATCATTCCCAGATTTGGAGTCGCCTGGATTTTCAGTATTCCTTCTCTTTGGGTCACCTTGCTGATAGTGGCAAGGCAATGGCTCACCTGTGCTGTACCCTGCTTTTGATTGCTGTCCAGGAGCAACACTGAGCAGGTTATTGTAGAAAGGCATGCTTAGTTACTTCTAGGTTGGGGAAAAGCTGTGTTTTCCTGGCTTCTTCCAGGAAAACATAGCCAATTTTCACCTGGTTGTGGAGATGTTTCAGTTTGAATGCTGCTCTGTTAGAGGCTGATGGAACAAACTGAGCTTTGACTTACATGAGAGGCCAACTCTGGCTGAATGTTAGCAATCTAAATATCAGAATAGTTCTGCAATCACAGCTGTCAGCTCAGTGATGTATCTGTGCTATTAAACATAATATCATTGTAATAAAAAAGCCTCTTTTCTGCCTGCTGTCTTGGAGCTGGCTGCTGTCCTGGTCTATGGTGGTGGCAGAAATTAAATATGCATGGCTAAGTTTTAATAATACTAGGCAAGGAATGAGCTGAATACTATAAACATTTTCTGTCCTAATAATTTCTGTAGATAGGAAGGCCATAGCTATTGATGTAGTTGTTAATTACTTTGGGGTTTTTAAACCCATATCAGGGGTATAGTTACTTTAACGAATCTTAATCTAAGTCTTTCAGTGGCAGTATTGAATTTTAAAAGTAGTAGTTACTGGTTGCAGCATGACTTCGTTAGTATACAGGAAAATCATTCCTTGGTGATTAACATCTATTCACATCTTGGAATGCATTATGGGCTCTAAATTATCATAGAAATTAATGCAATCTTCTTAAAAGGGTTTAAAATATGGTAATAGATACAGCATACCAGCACCTGCAGCTCAAGGTTCCAAAGTTATTTAAGTTGGATATAATTATATTTATTTTGCAAGCATCTAAATGAGGGGAGAATAAGACACAGAGTTTAATAAAAATTGAAAATAGAGGCACTCAATTACAGGCCAAGACTTCTAAAAATTCTCTTTTATTTAACCAAAATATTGCTCTTCCTCCTGAGGCATATGAAACACTTTGTCCATTTTAAAGTTTGAAACCTGTGGCAGAATTGTGACATTCCTTGCACTGACTTCATACTAGCGAATTCAGTCAACTGGGTTTCTTTTCACCACTGAATCAAGGAAAATTTATTGCACAATTTTAATTTTTCAAGGCTGCTGCTTCTTACCTGTGCACTGTGCTCATATTGTCTTTTAAGGGTCATTTGCAGATTAATTTTGCAGCAGTCTAAAAGGACAGAATGTATGAAAAACAAAATGGGGCAGTTGCTTGAAACACAGCTTCCCTGGAGTAGCAGGGAGCAAACAGTGGTACCTGAAAATGAGCAGGCACAATTAACCTGGGGCTGGTGTCCTGTAGAGTTGTGGTAGATGGATGCATAAGTAACTTGATTTAAACTTGACTTCAACTCCCATTCTGCAATTAAATTAACAGAGCTAGCCAGGAAATAATAGTGAGGGGTTTTTGCAAATGACTATGATTATTTCTCTGGTGTAAAAGGGAAAAATCCCATATATATATATATATATATATATATATATGTGTGTGTGTGTGTGTAGATATATATATGTGTGTGTTTCTGTTAAATATCTGTGCCATAATAAATAAATATCTTTTTATTCTGTATCTTCTTACTCTCTAGATGGTTCATTGAGTGAATCCCTGCCTATCTTTAAGATAACAAGAAGACATGCTGACATTTGATGGCAATGTTCATTGTGCATAAAGTGGAGCGTGTACAGCACATTAAGTGCAGAGTTGGAATGCCAAGAGAGATTTACAGATAACAGAAATTAGCAGAAAATGTTTCTTATTACCAGTAGAGAGAAGCTGTATTTTAAATGACAGCCAGATGCTTGTTTACTGTGATTATAGTATAATGGTAATATTCTGTTCTGTGGGCATGGCAGCCACTCAGGATGTGGGGAATTCAGGAACACTTCAACCTAAGGCTGTTTTCTTTTATTTTTACTTTTTCTGAAGTAAAATGATGAACTCTTGCTCACAGTGCCAACCAGTAAGAAGTAACATAAAAATGGTAGCTGTTTAATGACAGGATTTGGCTTTTGGTGGAGGGAGTGTTGGGGTATGTGTGTTTTGGTAGATGCAGTACAGAAAAGTAAAATCTTTGCAGTATCATTAGATTACCATTCATAAGTACTTCTGTTTCAATTTTCTCTACATTTCCTTGAGCACTAGAGGCTTTTAGGCATCTGTTGATATTGTATGATGATCTTAATGAGATAGAAAAACAAGTGTTTTCTGCATAGGAATGAGTTCAGAATATTTCTGTCCCATTTGGAATGAAGTTTGAATTACAATGTAGTCCTTATGTAGATATCTTTGTCCAGCTGTAACACTTGAGATTTACTTTAGCTGTAAGTTTGAGACCAAAAGTGAAAGAAGTAAAAGAGAACAGGGAATAAAAATGAAGGAATTAAAAAATGCCAACACACCACATCCTAAACAAAACGAAGAAGGTCAATATAGAGTCTAATTACTAATTCATTCAGAAATTTAAGTAATTTTTTTAAAGTGAAATGGCTCAAGCCAACAACTAACAGTTCAGTAGGGAAATTTTACTAGTATTTGTATCTCTTTTAATTGGTTTTAACCTTTCCCTTTGTGTGGAGCTATTAAAAAATTAAGGAAGAGAATATTTAGAGATACAGATTTATGTTAGCTCGTGGTTTGCACCATTTTAATGAGGCCAAAGCAATAAAGACTCTCAACAGATCCTGAGGTCTGGATGATGAATGGCTCTCTTCCAATGATGAATTATTGTGTCGTGTTTCAGTCTTTTGAGTTGCTGTTTAAATATGAAAATATGAATTTCTGAAGATAGGAACTATTCTTGAATGATTTCCTCTTTCTCAGGAATATGTGTGCAAATGTATTTGAATAAAAATCAAAGAAGTTTTTCTTCTTGGCAGGAGGAAGGTTGAAGTGGCTGAATTGGAGAACATGTTTTTAAGGTGTCATTGATTTGGAAATAAATAAACAAAACAAATGCCCATGTATGTTCAAATACATTCACTCAGGTAGCTCAGGCATGTCTCCAGAAAACTGATCATTAATCATATGTAATAAAGTTACAATGAGAACTTAGCAATTTGCAGCTGTGCATTAACCCTAGTGCAAGGTTAAACATGTGGTGGACAAGTAAGTGCTAGTTTGAGTGAAGTGTGGGTAGTAATTTTCACCAACTGGTCTTTCCTTAATGGTTTCATTTTTTAAATTTGTTTTATTTGATTTGGTAGAAATCTATTGTGAATCAAGCTCACAGTTGAAAGATGCTTATTATTTACCATTTCATGGTCCTCAAAATTTCTTATTTTAGGCCTTAATTTTTCCATTTTGGTCCATTTTATTGCCTTGAAGAATATGTGAAATAGCAATTTGAAAGTGGACAAGCAGTGATACCTCTGGTTCATGGCCACATATGCATTAAAGTTTCTATTGTGAGCTGTAGGATATAAAAATAGAATTGGCAAAGACATGTATGATTGCTGATGTATTCCTAAGGGAGACTGAAGTTGCTCAAGAAAGAAATATCACTCCTCTTCCACTTAGGAGCACTGAGAGAAACAAATCCCAGGTAGTTACCTTCCCTTCACTCACAATTCACATATCATTCACAAGGGAAAAAGCACCATCAAAATAAAATAAGTATTACTTTCTGTGACACACAGCTACATGGTTGGTCTGAAAGTTTTATTAACAACTCACTTTTATATATTTTTATGATACTTTTAAAATAGTGAATTATGAATGATTGAAAATACCCTCCAGCTTAATTGAGAACCATTATGTCTAGTAATTGCCAGTGATTTCAGAAACAGCCGTTGTTCTCTGGCCTATTAACATAATTTGAATTTTTTATTGCACTTCATAATTATCTGTTGGAGTTAAAAAACAGGCCCATTTACTGAAGTGTTTAAGAACAAAAGCCCCAAATGGGCTGGATAGTGATCTATTATTTCTATTAACCAACCTTGCTGGAACCGTTTTGTGCATCAGTTTTTGATGGGGTCATGACTTCTGATAGAAGAGGAGGGTGGATTCTCTAGTTTTCATTTCACTAAGTGTAGGTAAAATGGCATCTTTTAAAATTGTCTTTGACTCTTTCTTACATATCTACTCCACTTATTCCTCAATCTCACTTTTGTATGATCTCCATGATAGCTGAGAGAAGCATTATTTCAGCCTTAGACACTTCACAAATTTCATCCTTTGCCGTGGCAAGTCAGTAAGGACAGAAGAAAACTTGGCCCCTTCTTAGTTCATGATAGTTTTAGATCAAGACTTTTTTTCACATCTGTGATTTGTAGTGAAAGCAAGCTCCTTATCTATCACCCTTCTGTGTACTGCAATAAAATAAATCATTGAAACCTGCTGTGTTACTGCTGGTTTTCCCAACACATACAGCAGGCTCTCTTTTGTGATTGTAAAACCTTGCACTGACAGGAAGATCGCTTAGTTGTTCCTATTTCTGTCAGCATTCTTTGTAGAAATTGTTTTAAGCAGGTTTTTTCTTTCTGGAGCATTTAGACCTCAAGCCTTCAGGTAATCTTCTCAATTAGTCCCTGGAGCTGTAGAGGCAGGAAAGTGAAGTTCTCTTAGCAGCTAAAATTGCAGGTTCTTGTTAAAATAAGGTTTTAAGCAATCTGGTATTGGAGGGGAAAGAAAGAAAGAGGGTAGGAACAGATAAAAGTCCTGGACTTTTGTCTAATGGTGAGGATGTGAAAAATATGATCCCCTTTTCAGAGAGGATGGTAACTAACTCTGTAACCCTCTGGCAGTGAACACTGCCTGTCTCTATATTGAGCCTCTCTGTCTTACTAACTTCATCTACATTCCCCTAAAATCCATCAAACCTTGTGTTCAGCCTTTGTAGGGCCCCAATGGAAAGTCTGAGAAGATTTGAAGGATAGAGGACAAGGGGCTGGGCAGAGAGGGGACAGGCTGTGAATCGCTCTGGCCTGAGCCAATTGCTCATATAGGGCATACAGTTAATAAATAACTCCACCCATCAACTATTGCTTCCTTCTGTGGCAAAAACATCTTATATTGCCTTTTGTATTCATAGTCAGAAAGCACATACCAGAAAATTGGTACATGTTGGGGAAAAATCCTACTGATGAAAAGACAGGCTTTGCTGTGAGCCAAGACAAACACTTCCTAAGCAGGTGTAGGGGATTGTTTGTTGTGTTTGAGTTTATTTTGGAGGAAATGCTTTTCCAATAACTTGACTGAGCCCAGCTGTAAACCTGAATTCCAGACATGAGCTTTCTGCAAACTCTGAGTAGCGTCCACATAGCTGAGACTGTAAAACTCTCATGCATGCCTTGGCCTGTGACAAAATTTAGATTTGAAGAAGCCCAGAGATTTCTGAAGATTTTTCTCTAGGTAGGTTTTAGATAGGTGCAGTGGAATGAAAGGGAAATTTTGTGATGTGTAAGTGATGTCCTATCACTGAAAATTCTAAAAAAACTGTTATATAAGTGTGGTTCTTCGTGCTTTAGTGTAGGAGGCATCTTTTGGAAGATGGCAGGGAAATCACCCTTAATTAAAACTGGCAATCTGGAATTGTTATATGACTTTTAGGATAGTTTTTACTGTGGGCTCCTGGCTATTGTTACTGAAGCAGAACTGAGATCATATTGGCATAAATCAGGCTAACTGGTTTTACCTTGCAGGACATACATTTTAACCCCTCCAGCTTGCTGGCTTATTCATTTTGGGTTTGTTATTTGGGGTATTTTTGTTAGGTTTTTTTTTGTTTGTTTGGTTGGGGGTTTTTTGGGTTTTTTTGGTTTTGGTTTTTTTTTTGTTTTTGTTTGTTTGTTTGCTTGTTTGTTGTTTTTTGTTTGGTTGGTTTTTTTGGGTTTTTTGGGGTATTTTTTCGATTTTTTTGTTTTAGTGACATCAATGTCAAGTAAAACAGATAACTTCCTTCTCATGGCTAGTGAGAACTTTTTCTGAAAATAACTCAAAGATCAACTCTTGGTAGTGTTAGGACTCCACACATCCCCGTGTGCATACACATACACTTGTGTGTGTATCTCTATATTAGTGTGTGTTTATAGAACATCTATGTAGGTGCTATACCCCTGGCTCTTATTAACTGAATTTTGGGTTTGGGTTTTTTGGGTTTGTTTTGTTAGGTTGTTTGTTTTTTCCCACCTATTACTTGCAGCAGAGTAAAGGAAGATCCTTTAATTGGGGCCTGCCTGAGAAGGGTTACCTACAGTAGCCCTTTGGGGAGGATAAACAGCAGAGGTTTTCCCCTCCTGAGAGACTAGTACTCTAAGCTGTTTAACATTTATTATTTTATAATTAATATGGAAATCTGGAGCATTCTTTACCCAAAAGATAGTGAAATGCATCCCATTTGAGTTGTAGTATTTGTTATGCTGGCATAATATAAGGATTTTTAAAATACACTGCTCAAGATGGGACTGGTGATTGTATATGCCTTGTAATGTACTTTATTTTTCACTCAGTCTCTGACTCTGTTTCAGGCATTTTATCTATTTCCTTCTGTGTGCTATGGATCAGGTCTCATACAAAAGTATAAGCTAATGACCAGGGATCTTCTTGTCATTAAATTTTAAGAACTGTTAATTACAGGCAATTTTTGTTGTTGTTGCAAATTTGTAAGTTGTTGACCAGGGAAGAAACTGAGGATTTTTTTCTCTTTCAATGACCATTCATTTGCTAACTTAAAGAGAGTGATGTATTTACTCTCTTAGGTGTATATATATAATATCTATAAAATAATGTATATTCCATGTATGCTAACATGTATATGTGATTGAGCTTGTGGGGTTTTGAATGTCTTGCACTTTTGTCTCTTTCAGAATTAACGGCAGGAGTGGATTATCTCACTAATAACAATAACATAGTCGCTTTCTTTGTCATTAAAGAAATATGTCCTGCGTTGCCCATAGGAGATTACTACTTTGGGGATCTTAAGGCTTGGTCTGACTTACGTTTTCTTTTGTTGTTCTTGTACATTGGTGGATTTAGCATATGGGGATATAATAATAACAGTGTTACGCTTAATAAATGGATGCCGGTCTCTGTAGTTATGGCACCTAAAAGTACTTGCAGCACCTAGCAGGTGTTGAATGGCTGCTCTAACTCAGCAGACAGTAGTTCTGTGTGCCACTGGTGTGAATTGTTGTGGGGCTAATTCTGCAGTCCATGGTGAACCTAAAAACTGAAACAGCACTGAGCACAGTAGAGAGGTTTTGTAGGTGTTGTTTGTAAAACCAAGTTACTGTGTAGAAAGTTTCAAAAATGTCAGGTATTGCATACTGTAAGTGCATCTTGTTTCAGTTGTATACCCGTAAAATGACATAGTGCAAAGGATGTTCTTCTGCCCTATTTCTCTGCCTCACTGCTTACAAGTGATGCCAAGGTAGTGCCAAAATCAGCTGTGGTGTGTCCTGGGATTGTTCTGCGATTGTTTCATCTGAATGTGAGAGAGAAGCTGTGAGAGGAAGCTGCTGTGTTTAACGTGGGACCAAGTTCTAGTTGGGAGAATTGACTTTCTTCATACATGTATTTGTAACACGCAGCTATAAACACAGTAGTTGACCTGCTCTTACATTAAAATACCAGCATAAATGAATATTTGAAATATTTATCCAGAGTTAAGAAATTCAGACAAGTTAGAAGTTGTTTTTCCAGTGTGGAGACCTGACTTCAAGCAAGGGTAAAAAAGAAACAATCCCAGATTATTTAAGTACTTTTTAATGTTGTCTGTCTCCATTGATAGCCTGAATTTTTGACAGCAAAAGCATTTACAGTTCTATGCAGTTCATCTTCCTTGACTGATTTCTCCATAAGCCTTCGGCTGAGTTTAGTTATGACTTATAGCTTGAGCATGGCATTTGGGAAAAACAGAAAAAGTAGTATAAATGTAAATGTGAAGAGCTACAGCTCATTCTGTTTTTGAAATTGTTGGTGTGAAAAGAACTCAACAGTGTTTTATTTAAACAAGGTCTGCTTCAACCTTGATTGACTTGCAGTAAATTGCCTGGTACGAGAGGCAAAAGGAAGTGGATAGAAAAATGGCAATCAACACCAAATGTTTCACATATTGATTGACAAGCACCAGAGATGTGCTAGAGTAAGATAAATTGGCTAACAGAGCCCATCTTGACAGCTCCTGAGATGGGAAAATTGTTCCTGTTAATTTGCTGCTGGGACCTTGTCATTTATGGGGATATATATTTGAGTGCCTTCTAATGGTGTAAACAAACTTTGGATTCCTAAGTAGCATATTTCAGCTTCAGTTGCTTTAATTTCTCTTTGTCCATGTATTTCTGGGCTGTAGTTTTAAAGTGCTTTAAGGTTGAAAAGATGAGAGAAACTGTCATTGTTTTAAAGATACAGTTTGTGCTGAAATACAGAATGGTAAATTCAAGCTATTCTGTAGCCTGTTTGATTTTCAGTGGGGTTTTTGCTTTCCCAAAAAGCATGGAACAGAGCCCATTTGTTGCAGGGGAAGAACATGTATCTTTATTCCTTCATTCTGGCAACTTTAACTGTAACTATAAGGAAAAAAAAATCTTTTGATTTCTTACCTTTTTAACACATCTAGTTTTGTGCTTCCAAATGCCTTTTCATCAGGTTACAGGTTATTTTACTACTGCAGAATCAAGATCCATTTTTCATATAGTGGCCTTTCATGTCTACAATTTCTTTTCATTAAAAGGAAATTTTCATTTCCTGTATTGGTCTCACGGAGTGCCATTAATTATGGTGATACACAGCAGTGGTAAAATAATTAATGGTCTGATCACTGTTGTGTTGCAGCCTGCCACTCAGGTTTTATTTTGGCTAAATCTTTTCACATAAAGGGAAATTTGACACAAAATTTAAGAATTGACACTTCTCATTTAAGAATTAATATTTTTCAGTTTTCATGTAAGAAAAGTGAGCAGATTCCAGTCTTCAGCTAAGGTGTGGTCTACAGATTATAGTTTATATTCTGCTTCTTTATTTGAGTCTACTTCCCAAACTCTGAACTAGAAATCACCTTTACAAAGATGGAAATATTTCAAACCTTGTTCAATACTAGGTGAAAACAAAATTTTATCTGCTTATTTGTGAATTGGTAGGTTGTCCATTATCCTATGCTGGGGTACTTTGTGTATTCCTTGCCATCTTAGGGTATAGCTAGCTCTACCAAAAGACAGCAGAGAGATTTTAAAGGGTTAGTTAGGCCTAGCTCATCCTTTGTGATGGTATTTCACTTCCCCTTAGATTTTAAACTGCACTTTGGGTCCAGGCTGTATTCCTAGACTTGAGCACAGAGGATTATCCTGAATTGAGTGAGCACAGCAGCCTGGTATTCCAGTCAGGAAAAGACTGCAGCTGGGAGAGCTGCTCCCTGCTCAGAAGCTTTTCAGGACTTCAGAAATCTGCAGAAACCCTGGCTGTGCTGAAGGCAGAAATCGAGTTTGCATTGAGTGACATGGAGGTTTCACTGTGCTTTGCTGTTAAATTCTGGGGTGATTGTTCAGCCTGGAAGGAGGATGGGTTACAGGGGTGGTAACTTCAGCAGGGGCACGCAGAAGTTCAGTGTAAAATATCACAACAGTCTGAAACGTCTGCAGCACCTGCTAAATGTTTAAGGAAAAAGGATAGCTACCTGAAGGGCACTAAGACAGAGGGAAGTTAAATTCTTGTATGCTTTTGTGCTTTGGAAAATCCCACCAGTGACAGAGAGGACTGAAAAGTCAAACTTCTAGTTTGCTTGTACACCCACAACTCCTGCTTAGTCAGTGTTGTTGGTGTAAGAAATGCAAAGCTGGATGATGAGAGCAGAAACCAAATGAAGCAAGGAAAATATAAATCTCAAGATTGTGTCATGTAAATTTAAGTATCAAGGATAATGGAAGAATAATTCCCATGATCCTGCTGCTGTTCTGAGTGCACCTCCCTATCTGCCAGCACTGAAATAAAAACACCTCTAGAGTGTGTCACAGCAGTGGGATAGCACTAATTCAGAAGTGTGTTCACCACACATTTAGAAAGCAAATAGCAACCATATTTTAACTGTAGGTGGAACCAAGAAAAGTAGACTTTAATGGCCTGAAGCAGAATTAGCCAAAATATAGCACTGGCACATGATAGAGCAGATTTTAAGCATATTATTTAAATTATTTGGCCATTTATATAATGTGGGTCGTGTGAAACCTTGTTTTCATTTCTCATTTTTCCTCCAGAAAATGGAGCTGCTTTTTTTAGTAGGCTGCAAAAAGTTAACACAAATCCCATAATCATTATCCAACTCCCACCAGTTAGTACTAACTAGGTACCACTCTCAGAGTTTGTTAAATAATTGCAGGTTGGCGTTTTCTCATGTTTGTTCAAGATACTGTTATTTATATCCCACCTATTAGTGACTCCAGGCACTTGAATTGCTGAGTGTTGCAAGGTCCCTGGAAACAAATTTCTCTAACAGACATAAAGCCAACATTCAGGGGTAAATGCAGTGGAGATGGTGTGAGTGGTTGTTTAACAGTACTTAGAATTTCTCTAAAATAAGGTGAAGGTAAACAGAAGGTGTTTGGATAGTGGAAACAAGTTTGTAGCCCAGCTCAGTCTGAACTGCTGGTGTCCCTGAATGAAGATCAAATCAAGTACTTCTAGATTGATCTGAGAGGGAAGATTTCACAGGGTGTCTGCTAATTACCTGCCCAGAGCCTAATTACCACCCCTTTTTAGTGGAATTCCCTGACATGAATTTAGCTGGTAAGATTGATAAACAGGGAACTTTCTTTCTTCCCAATTTTTAAAAGCTGCACATGCTATTAAGTTACCATAAAGTTCATTCACATATGGTTGTGGATCTTCCAATAAGTTTCTTCTAAACACATTCCTAATCTTAGAATGTTATTTTTGTCCCACAAGGAACAGGCAGCTGATAAGTTGTTACAATTTAATGTTAGTTATAGTTAGTTCAGTAGAACCTTTTTTTAGGGAAGTTAAATTAATTCTGGTTGGTGTGAGTTTTGCTCCCATAGATTTGTCTCTGGTTTTCCTGGCTGAATCAGAGGTAGGGTAATATTAGAGGAGACATTTTGACTTTATGAGTGATGGGAAAAAATCATTGAAACAAATTACTGTTTTCTAGCTATGAAGGTATCAAACATATGCCAAGTAATCAGCTTGTGAGTGTAATAGGTTCATGAAGGAAAAGGGTTTTCTAATCTTATTCACTGATGTTTTTCCCGAGACAGCAACAGCTTTTATAAAATGAGGCTTGTAACTTCTCATTACAGAATCTAATCTGCCCAGAAGACATTGAACAGCTGCAGAACCCTAACATCTTCTAGCTGTAAATTGCTTTTATTATTTATCTTTGTTTAACTAAAAAAGAAGGGGGCATCAGATGATTTAACAAGACAAGAATTAAGTGACATTAGCTTTTGACAGCAGCAAATTATTCCTTTACATACTGAATTGGTTCAGATAATTCTGAAGTCATGACTCTCCTTATTTTTAATATCCAAATTTCATAAAACTGATACATTTTGTAGATGGATTGCTTAGAAAAAATAATTTAACTTCAACACTGGAAGTCAGAAGTGATTGATTTCCAAGTTAGTCTCATTCTCCTGCAGAGTTTTTGCAATGATAATATCTTCTGTTGGTACAGTGATTTCCATATTCAAAGATTACATATGTGCATTACTGCAGAAAATATTAATCATGTACAGAGGTCAAATGGTTTAAGGAAGATAACAAAGCTTAAACAAGCTTCTAGAATGGATTTGCAATAAAAAAATAGGGATCAGAACTTGCTGGCGGTTCTTCATCTTTCCCTTTTCTACTATCTGCAGTTCTCAGACTGTATTCCTAGTTGCGCAGTAATGGTTTTACTTCAGAGGAGAGGAAGAAGAAATATATTAAATACGAATATATTTCTATGGCTTGTTGTTTTGCTTTTTTTGTAAAATATTTTTTTTTTAAACAAGTATCAGGAAAACTAAACAAGATGTTGAGTTACTAATTTTGTTAAATGGGAAAAACACAAACCTGTGGTACTGAACTGCCTTTGCTGATTCACTGTTGTAAAAATCACAGGTGATGACTTACTGTGTCTAAATCTCTCTTTTGCTATTCTCTTTTAATTGTCTCAGCACCATTCTCTCTTTCCCTGGTATGATGTGATGGCATCAGCTGCATCCTTAGTGGTCCTTACTATCTGTTGTGTTGCAGAAAAATACCTAAACACATCAGAAAACAGGTCTGGGCTTTTAGAAAGACCATGTTTTCTCCTTTGACTTCTGTGAAATAGACTCTGTGAAAATCTTTTTCTTAGCTTGGCTGGTTTTGTGCCTGTTTGCGTTCAGAGATAGGAGCTTCAGGAGGACTGGAAGTACTTTTCTTCAGTGATAACTCTCTGTCATCCAAATCCTGATTTATATCTTTATCTTTTGCTCTTTTGAATCCTGTTTAGAGAAGAAGTGCAGCAGTTTAGGCAAGAGGAAACAACTTGGAGCTGAAGGAAATGATCACAGAATGGTTGATTCCTTTCCCTCTTTTTCTCACATACTTCATTTGGGGCTTTTGTTTTGTCTCTCCCCCTTGTGATGCCTTAAGTTTTAGGTTTCATATTTTTTCAGATTCTGTGCTGCTTTAGTGTGTAGCTCTGAGCTTCATAGTAAGCTTTAGTGAGTTCCCTTCTTGGGATAGGCAGACAGAACAATCCTTTTCCAGCTTGACCAAGGACAGCCGTTACAAGCTCCAGGCCCAAAAAGTGTTTATTTGTACAATAAATAGCATTATAAATAAATGGTGAATTGAAGAGAGAAAAACAAGGAGGATGGAACTTCATAACCTAAAGCTATAATTGGACAACTAACTCCAATATGCAAATGGACCAAAACTTATAAAAGTGGGAGACCCCGTGACCGGTCATGCATCCATTGACCATCTTGGATTCTACCTGGGTTAGCCCTGGCCAGGCTCTTGTACTGCTCAAGGTGGATCCATTAAGGCCTTTTAATAAATCCCTGCTTTATCCTTTAACTCTGCCTAGCCTCTGTTCTGGGTCAGCCTTCACAAGGCATCACTGGAAGTGCAGTCTGCAGTCAGGGGTTAAGAGAATGCTCTGCACAGCTGGCTGAGCATTGCTGCTTGCTCCTGGCTGACTCCTGCCTCCCCTGGGAGCAGGCAGCACAGGCTGCTTGCCTCCACGGGGAAGAACTTTCTCCCCTGAGCAGAGCTTTTCCTGCTGGGGCTCTGCTGGCCCCCAGTGCCTGGAAGCACAAGTGCCAGTTTAGCTACAAAAATCAGACATGCTGCTCCCCACCCATGCCAGTTAACGGCAGTAATTCACCAAGTATGAAGTATATTATGTTCCTTGTGTCAGTTAGGACAATATATATTTAATTTATTAAATATAACTCTGCTTGAGAGGGCCCAAGCCAGTGGTGAGCAGTGCTGTGCATACATATTAGAAGGAGATATTTTTCTTCTTCTGCAGAAGGCAGTTTTTCGGGGGAGGAAGGGGAGAGTCTTCTGAATGTGCTGTACTTCAGGAAAGTTTCACCTTCATCAGCTACCTGCTTAATTTATAGTGCTTTGCACTGCAAAAATGTGCATCTTACTTATCTATTTGTTTCCTGACGCATTTAGCAGCCTTTCTCACTCTTTAAAGTGAACTTAGCAATGCTGGCAATGTAGGTGCTTCAGTTTGGGCTGACTTGAAAATGTAGTGCAAATGTGTTAGGTGGAGGAGGGCTGTGAGCTGTGACAGGGACCTGCCTGTGGTCCTTGTACTGATTCTGTCCAGCCTTCCTGATGGAAGGGGGCAAAGGAGGCCCAGATCTGATCCTTCTCTTTTATCACCACCAGTTAAAATACCCCCCATTCCATTGCTAGATAGCCCTCTGTGTATAATTTTGGTATAAATGAGCAATTCAGCAGCTGCAGTTAATGATCCTGTCCATCATATAAGTCACTAACATAATTTTATGGGATTACTTTGCACAGGGTCCTATACTTTGTATTGGTGTAACATGAATATCAGCAGCTTCAATCAGTAAATGTCAAAATCTTAATTGCCAATTAAGTATTTTACACAGTGTTTCTGATGCCATCAGTTATGGAGAAACAACTCTTCTGCTCTCACTCTTTGCTTCCTTAGCTTCCTGCATTAACACTTGCATGCCACTACATCTTCCAAAGAGCTGTTTTTTAAAAACAGTTACCTTAAAGTTTCCCTCCTTTCTGCAATGTAACCTGCCAGGGATTGCACAGGGAGATGTTGGCTCGTGTCTACCTTTTCTAACTGAGCCCTGGTCCTTATGACCTGAGCTGTAGAACAAAGGAGCTTTATTGATAGCAATATGTGTGACTAATTTAGCTGTTACAGGGCATTTATGTTTACTGGCTGCTTGACTGGCAGATATCCTTAGAGAAGAACAGAACAGTTACATTACAACCCCTTCACTGTGAAGATTAACAGCTGTTGAAAGTTTTGAAAGCTGATCTTGCTTACAAAGCCTCTTCATATGGGAAGATTTTCTGTTATAAATGTCAGTTATCAATGAAGATATTCTGCTTAGGTATATGACATTTCATGCTGAAAATGCACAGGGTTGAACACTCTACACAGATGTTTGCTACACATGTCTAACCTTAGAAGAGAGATTCTGCTAATGGAAAAAGCTTGAGAATTCCATTACAGATACAATAAGCTTTGACATCAGTATTTACCATCCCTGGGACTCAGAGGTGGTAAATGACAGGACTGACTGAAATGTGTAACTTGAGTGTGAGATGGCAACGCATAGGTTGTGATCTTCCCTCCTGTCCAAATTAATGGCAAAATAGCTATTTAAGGAGTCTGGATTCATCTTTAGACCCGACAAAATAATGTATGTTTTTGGATATTATGCATGTTTATCTAGAGTTGTATGGGTAAATATACTTCATTATATAAAAAAGTAGATAAATACATACACATGCATTTTGGAATGCATATTTCTATGATTGCTGCTCAAAAATGTAAAATTCCAGAGGGGTTTTTTGATTCCCTGTTTCCTGTCATGCACCATGGTGTAATATAGAGGCCAGGGTTTTACACACACGTGGGCTTTATTTATCCACAAAACCATATAGGTCCTTTAAAGGAGGAAGAAGAACAGAGAGTATGAAAATATCCTTCAGTAACTGATGAGCATCTTGCATCTCTTCTTTGATTGTGTCTCTTGTTTATGTATATTCATGCTGGGAGTGATTGCAGGCAGTCTTTTTTCCTTTTTTTTTTTTTTGTCCTTCTGGTGATGGTGTGGTCTTTCAGGCTAATAGCAAGTGAAGTATCTCTTTTCCCAATGTGTTACTGTGATTGAGATGAACAGGGCTCTTCTTCCCTGTCTGGGCTTGAGACGTTACCAGCTGTGAGCATGGCCTGATTTCTGAATGTAGGTTCTACAGCCGATTTTAAACATTAAGGACTTAAAGTGTAGCAGTAATTGTGGAATAGTTTCATAAAAATTCCTGGGCTGGTGAAGAAACATGAGGCTGATTTAAAAGGAAAATGGAATCTAAGTGAAACGAGGGTAAAGAAGGCCCTTGCAGCCTGAGGTGCAGTGTGGTGTGGAAGCCCAAAGCAAGCCCAAATCTGAATGAAGAGTTACCACGTTTCTTCCTTCACTCTAAAACAGGAAGATAAGATAAATGACAGGAGAAAGGGGTGGGAGGAGAGGAAATTTGTTTTTTCTTCTTGGCTGCTTGCTTTTTCAAAATGCCTTACGAATGCTGTACTCAGTATCTGTGCAAGTCTTTGTCATGCTTGAATATATGCAGTATGAACATGCATATGAACAGATATTGGGAAAAGAGCTGATACAATTCCCTTTTGAAAATGTAATACATCAGCTTTAAACCTGGTTCCCTTTCTAGCATTTGTATCTGGTTTATGTTTCTTTCACTGTGTTACACAATGACATTATTGCTGTCACTGAAAGTATCCATTACATAGGATTCTCTCAATGCTTACCTAGATAAAAAACTTATTCAGAGAAGCTTTAATATATTACTATAGGAAGACAAATTGTAGAAACTTATATTATGATTTAACTTTTGAAAACAGCAGTGTAATAGAAATATGATGTTATCATATGTCACAGTATTTTTATAGACTGTAGGATATTGCAAATCCCATTGAGAAGCAATGGAAATTTAGAATATTTTAAAGAGTTTCAAAATATGACTGTTGAGATGTCTGTAGACACATGAATGGGTCAGACAGGTTTATAGAACCTGCAAAGCTTACTCTGTTCTTTTAAATGTTACATTGAACTTATTTAACCAAGATATTCATGTAAGTATGAATCAAACCCCTTATTTCTCACTTATGAGTGTATAGTAACAAAAAAATTACATGTTTTATGCTCTTTATAGCCTAACTGAATCCCCATGCTTTGAGACTTTCACCTTTCACAAACCATTCTCTTGACTGTAGTGCTAGAGATAGTTACCCCTTAGATAAATTTCTTAAGGCAAAAAAGCTTGATGGAGTCCTTCTGTTCCTGTTCAGTAATTTTTCAATTAATTTCCCACCAAATTTTACAAAAGGCTTGGTGTCTTGAGAGATCCTGTGTGTTTCAGGGGCTGGGAGTGGAGAGAGATGTTTTTTGAGTCCCTCAAAGAGGGTAGGTCAGGCTGTAGTGGGAGTTTAATGTTTAGTAGATGCAAAAAACTCAACTTGATAGACCGAGAATGTCCCAACCACAAGAAAAGTTTTCATTAAATTTAGCTGTTTATTAGGCAGTCTGACCAGAGGATGGACTGGCAGTAGGTTCTGTGGCTCACAGGCATCTCTGTTTTGCCATTAGCCTGTGATTGTGGGCAGATCTTCCTCAGGAACCAACTTCCCACCAAAATGATGCCACGTTTTAACAGCTCCACACCTTCTGATTCCTCTCAACTACAAACAGAGCTGCAGTAATTAGACATTTTACCTTTTCTTCAGGGATTTGGGCTGTATTATTTCATAATGGTAACAATGTCATTAGCATTCCCTACAAAAGAGTTCTCGAGGTTTGAGGGTTTTTTTCATTTCTCAATGTATTCTGCAAAAATGTACCTAAATTGCTCTAAAATACCATATGTAGTTTCCACAAAAGGAAAAAAAATCTTTTCCTTCATCTCATGCCCTCACACATCCAACATTTTCATAGTATAGTAATATATTTCCATATGATACATGCAGTCAGTGCAGATTTAGAATTTATAAAGCTGCTTCTTTCAACTTCACAGTGTTGAAGCAGAGCCAGAATATGTGAAAATTAAATGCACACAGTGGGCACGAGTGTCACGTTCCTGTCAGAGGTGTGTCAAACCTCAGCCTCTCTGCTTCTTTCTGCACATTGCAAAGAAATAATTAGGAGCTGGTCTTGCTCAATCACATCCCTGGAATCTTTAGGATATTCCTGGTAGTATTTCATAAGAATAGCATAATAATGAATAATAATAGTAATTATTTCTATCATCAATATTAGAATTATTTCCTCACAAATGCAAGTCCACAATGAAAATATTCAATTCATATTGAATTTTCTGTAGCATAAAAGATTGCAGGTGGGAGTTACAATGGAGTAGCTTAAATCCATTTCTGTCCTATAATGTCTTGGTCATTCAGTCTTATCAATTTATCCAGGGCTAAAAATATAATAACAAATAATCATAAGTGTCACTTGCCTGTGTTCTGGTATTCATTTTATTTCAAAAGTTTTTGAAGGGAAGAAAGTACTTCATGTTATTTGCTGGTACGAGGAGTGCAGAGTTGGTGGTTTTCAGTATCTACATGCGCCTTTGGTTGATTGCTGCATCCCAAATAGAATTTATATGTGACAGCTGGAACTTTTCATTTTCTTGCTTTTTTTCCCTCCTCATTTGGAATTTCACCTGTGATTCCATATATTTACCTAATGGTATAAACCTTAGGGTAATTCATATAAAGTGAGGGGTTCTTGATTCAAAAAAAATGAAGATATAACTAGTGAGAAAATCAGTGTGTATTTTCTCTACTACTGTTTCTTTAAGAATGATGGAAATAAAGATACACCATTTTATGTAGTTCTGCTGTGTTTCAACATTTGTAGCAGATCTCTGCCTTACAGACTTTGGCAGTATCACAAAGGTCATATTTTCTTACATTTAAATTATTCATGAAGAATTTCTTCAATGCACAAGATAAACTTGAAATGCAAAAGAAAAAAAAATACAATAAAAAAACCTGTCTTCATCTGTGTGCTTTTGATGAAATGGATTAATGTAAAGTTATGGGAGTTCACAAAAGAATAGGATTAATAACTATAAACATTTTTGTGGTTGACTTGATATCACTGCTTTTTGTGACCAAGACCATATTGTTGCTGTGGGCTGAAGTATTTTATACCCATTAAGGATGGGGCTTCAGGGTTGGAATTAACCTGGCTGGGCAGGAAATTCTGCTCCTACAGCTCTGGTGAGGAAAGCAATGGGAGAGGAAGGAGAGCAGAGCTGAGAGCTGCCAGCCCAGGTTCCAGCTTTAGCCCATCTCTGAAGTGGAATGATTGCCTTTCAGTCCTGCTGTCCCCTCCTGTCACATCTCTCAGTGGGATCTGGGAAGATCCACAGCATTCTTAGCTTGAAGAAAGTCCTTGTAAGGTTGCTTCCTGCCTCTGAGAGATTCTTTGCTGAAGCAATTTTCCTGGTTAAAAAAACAACAAAAGATCAATCAGCACACTACTATTATTTTGAGATGTGTAGATGTGATGTAATTTCAGGAAATGTGATACAAAGGGCCTGGTTGGGGAGACTGGGGGTCTGTGCATGGCAGTAATGGAGTGTAACCATGGAAGGTTGCAGTGCCATGATTGGCTGCTGGGGTTTTTTCATTACGCTCACTGCTGATCTTTGATCCCTCTGTCCTCTTTCCCAGGTCGTCCCATTCCACCTACATCCTCGTCCAGCCTTCTCCCATCTGCCCAGCTGCCCAGTTCTCATAATCCTCCACCAGTTAGCTGCCAGATGCCATTGCTAGACAGCAACACGTCCCATCAAATCATGGACACCAATCCTGACGAGGAGTTCTCTCCTAATTCATATCTGCTGCGAGCGTGTTCAGGGCCACAGCAGGCTTCCAGCAGTGGTAAGAAAATTGCAAACATATGGAGTTTGTGTGTGACATGTTTGTGCCAGTTTTATGCCTTCTTTTTGAACATGCAAATGTGTTCTTGCATCAGCAGAAAATCGAGAGCATCTACGGAAATGGGGCAAAGAAAATCTTACGGGTTTATTTAATGGAAAAGTCCTGGAAACAAAATCCATCATATATGGTGTTCCTTCATTTTACTATAGAGAGATTTTTAGTTTGAAGTATGGTAGGAGCTGTGTAAAAAATATTATTGAATTCTTGGCATCAGAGGGATTTATTTTTCAAAGTAGGTTTCCTGCTCCTTGTTGCATCCAGTAGGAGAGAAATGTACACACAATGGTTCTTTGTTCTGCATGGGCTAATCTAATATATCATTTGGTGATGAGGTTTTGTATCTAAAAATGCATGTTGCTTCTGCCAGTCTGTGTCTGTTCTTGTTTCTGAATCTGTCTGGTTCTGTACTTGCAATGTCACGTTTAACTAAGATCTGCTGTTTTTCAGCAAATTAATTCTTGTCTTTCAGGCCACTGTTTTAAAACATTTGCAGCTCTATCAGTCATGGAATCTGTAGTGCCAAGGGTTTTCATTCACCTCTTTTCCCTCTTTTCATTTTTTTTATTTTAATTTTTATTAGTAGGTGCTGACTTTTCATTTTGACAGCCAAAAACTGAGGAGTGAAGATGCAGTCCCTTTTTAGAAATACAGACAAATCAAAAGAAGCTATTCTAGCACCTTTTTTTATTATTAGAGATACATGTTGTAAGGTTGTGTTATTTAACTGAACCCAGTAGATTTAGAGCTTCTGTGCAGTTTGTGCTGTAACAAGGCAGCTCAGAGCAGCACGGGAGGCTCTGTGTGGTGTGGGACTGTGGGGTGCACACAGCACACCTGAACACCCCCTCTTTAACAGGGGCTGGGTGGGAGGTGAGCAGGGAGCAGAACTTGAAACAGAACATTCGGAGTGGACATTTGGGATAGTTTTTTCCCTAAGCATTAGAGCAGGTGACCCTGGGAGCCTGTCCAGCACCTGTCCTTGGAGCTTTTCGAGAACGCGTTGGCTGAAATCCTGAAGCTGAAATCCTGAGCTACTTGCTCTGACCTCAGAGCTGTCTTTGGTTGGCAGGACACTGGCCTGGGCCCCTGTAGGCACACACAGTTTGTGTGATTGGGACGGGGCTGGCCCAGCCCCATCCCCAGTGGCACAGCTGTGAGCAGCAGGTGAGCAGCACTGACAGCAATGAGCCATGGAGTGCCCAGGGGCACTGAGCAACCTCCAAAGGGAGCAGAGGGCACACAGGGGCAGGGCGTGAGCAGGAGGGGTAAAAGGCTGGGCTGAAGGACAAGAAGGGCAGATCCTTGCAGCCTTCTAATATTGTATCATGATACTCTGTGTGTGGTGGCTGTGTCAACAGCAACATGTGCTACACCTCCTGGGGCTCCTTCCATCCTCAGTTATACTTTAACCCTGTTAAGGTATGTTAAAATATAACTGCACAAGGAAAAAGTAATTCAGAAATTGAGTGTGCTTCCTTGATCTTTGAGTGTATTGGAAAATGTGATGCCACTTTGGAGGGGGTTTTAAGAGATTTGGGGTGATGTGGGAGCTGCAGGTCTCAAAGTCTGTAATGGGCAACTCTGTAGAAGCCATGGAAATGGGGAGCGGGTTAGGAAGTGGGTGTAATTCACCTTTGAGTCGGTGTAGTTTCATGCCTTAGAAACATTCAAGAGGATTTTGCAGGGCTCAGCCATTTCTGAAAAAGGGTGATCCAGCTGATTGAAGGGTCTTTGTGTTTTCAAAAGGGTCTCAGCAAAATCTGTCACTAAATGCCTTCAAGGAAGCATTTAACCTAGCACAGGGTAAGAGGGAAGGTTCCTGCATGGTGAGCAGTTATTTGAAAGACAGTGAGCAGAAGTTGGAGTTTCCCAATGAATTTTCACAGGACATTAAAACACTCAGAGAAGATGTTGGGGTAGGAAAGTAGGTGATGGCAGGGTGCTAAGAACAAGGTCAGCTTGTGGCGAATCACAAAAGCACCTCTGAGTCCAAGTAACAGGGAAATAAAATTACAGGGGACCTTAGGGCAGAGAAATGTAAAGGGATATTCATGGAAAAAGCAGCTCTGGTTCCTGGGTTGGTGATGGATCATTACCTGTGTGCAGGGAGGAGTGCTTGCCTTGTCTCAGAGCTCAGGAGCAGGGAATGCTCACAGCTGAAGGAAGGAATAAAAAGTGAGAGAGCACTGTCTAAAAGGTGTGGCGGATCAAGCAGTTGATGAGATTTTAAAGGGGAATGGAAAAAGTAAATGGGAGAGGGATGAAATAAGGAGGAAAAAATCAAGGTCAGGGAATGTGAGCTAAAAAAAAGAGACTTGGTGGATCCTTGAGTCCTTGGTAACTACAGCCACTGCTGGGACTGAGGGAACCAGCGTGGCTTTTCTTAGGAAGCCAAATGAAGGAAGTGGCAGTGAAACAGCATTAGAAAATTTGATGGAAGAGCTCTTTATGTTTCATTTTAAATCATAATCACTGTTTCTTTGTATCCTTAAAAGCTTTGTATTTAACAGTTACTGTGGGCAGACCCAAGGAACCTTTTTGGCATTCTCTGATTGTCTTTGCTTTGTTTATTCTACATTTTAACACTTTTTTCCCCACATATCCCATTTACTTATTTAATAAATAGTAATATAATATATAATGACTTTTCATTTTCAGGGTATAAGATGCAGATGCTCTTTTAATTTTTTTTTTTTTTTTACCGTACACACATGCATAATGGCTTGATCAGCACAGAGTGTTCTGTAGCATGAGTTATTCTGGACTTAATGGATCCTCTGGAAAATAATGAGCATTTCCTAGTGGTGTCAATTTTTTTTCTTTAGTTCTCACAATGTTTCTTTTTAGAGCTTATAAGAAAATACAACAGATAATGACTTATACATTAAATTGGAGAAAGTTACTACTTTTTGTGGCTTATCATTATCCTTTAAAGATTTTCAGAGTGGCTTTTACCATCTACATGAGAAGAAAACATTGATCGTGCTCTGGTTGTGGGGTTTTTCTTTATTTTTTAGGTTTTTTTAGTATATTTTTTTTAGTTCCTTTGGAAACCTAGCAATATAGATCCAGACATTTGAATTTGAGAGACAATAATTAAATGTCAGTATTTTGCTTAAGTATGGGTTTGGGTTAAAAAGGAAGATTTGTAGATGCTTAGATGTAAGGCTTAGATCCCGGATAATTGTCAGTCATTCCTAATTTTTTGCTAGCTTTTTCTAGCTGCTTCTTTAAATATTTCTATCCTAGCCTTCAAAGTACATGCTGAATATGAAATATTTGCTAATGTCTTCTGCTAATTGCACTGTAAAAGCTTCGTCTTGTTTGTCTGATTGGATACTTCTCTTGCTTCAAGCTCTGCAATTACAGGTGGCTCCTCAACAGGTTTAAGATGAACCTTTTTGGATATGAGGAGCCACTCATCCACATGTGCTGCCCTGTGCCCTTCACAAGAGTCATGCTTAATATATATGTAAAAAATCATTTTCCTGAAAAAAATACCTAATCAAACATTCTATCAAATGAGCAATCTATTGTTGGTATTATAAAGGCCTTTAATCTACAATAAATCTTAGTTAGAACTCATCAGAACTCCCAGTTTGAGAGAAATGTGATTATAGCACTCTTAAAATGACATTACATCATCGGGGTGATTGGTTTATCATTTGGAGAAGCGACATCAATCATAACTAGCATAACCACACAGCAAATGAATTCAACCTTTCTACTGCAGAACAATGACACAATAATTGCTCAAAATCAAACTTGAAATGAAATCAGAAAATGCACTTTCTTTAAATATGATGTTAACCTAATGGAATATATTATTAAAAATCATGTTTGAGGAAGTTCTATGTAATTAAAAATATGTGAAAATGTATTCCTTTTTTCTCTCATTAGAACCTGATTCAGTTGCAGAATCATTTTCTATGCAACAAGATATTATGCTGGTTTTAATTGAACTCCCATCACTTACATTCCTCTGCTTGTATTTCTTAATATAATATGCAGCACAATTATATGTGATGAAGGACAAGAGGTTTTTGAAATCTGGTGCACCTGCTGATAGTATTTGGAAAAACAGAAACATTGTAGAAGGAGATGAGACCTTTTAGCCATGAAAAGTTAGTGGGTTTGGGTTTTTTTCCTTTAAAAAGAAGGTCAGTTCCTGCCATAGCATTTCCTGAGATGGTTTCTTAGAGGTAACAATAGGAACAGTTTTATTTCTTCTTGTATGTGTTTTATATGTATATATTTTTTTGGTAATATAAGGTGACTCAGCTTGTTGAAATGCCATTTTAATGGTGTTATTGTATCAAAATACAATATAACAGACTGGTTTTCAACCTTATGTGGAAGAAAGAGAAGGGTTTTTGTTGTTTGCCCTTTTGCCTTTACTAGAGAGGATTTATTGTTATTAAACCAAATTTTGAACTCACAACACAAAAACACTTTGTTTGTTTCTTCATTTTTCAGTCTGAGTAAAAGACAAGGATAGACATAGGCTTTCATATAATGGATCCATAACTGGACACGTTCATCAGCTTCAACCACTGTAACAATGAGAAAGTAGAAGCCAAATTATCTCTGGAGTATTTTGATTTGGGGGAAAATTCCAAACTGTGGTTTAGATATTGTCATGATTGCAAGAGACAAGAACTTGCTGGAGTTTAACTGGAAGGGGGATGGTACCCATTTTTTTGGTGTTAATGTGTCTTTTTGGCTCAGAAACAGTGATACAAAGCATTTGGCTCAATGTAACAATATCTGCCCATGGTGTAGTTTGGATGCTGCTTAGAAAACAGGGTTTGCTTTGTTTTTTTCACAAGAAGTTTTTGGCAGCAAGGAGAGAAGGAAAGAGAAACAGGTTGGCTTGAAGGAAATAATTGTTGTTCTTTAATGTTGTCTTTTAGGTAGTGTTGGAATAAAGAATAAGACTCCTTTTGCTTATGAGCCTATTGTGTGGAAATTTTGAGTATAAATATCTAGATGGATGTCCTGTGTTTCACAGATACTACCTGTCTATAGAATTTCATTATTATTAATGTGTAATTACCACCACCTTCATGCAGTTTAATCTAGTTTGTAAAAATCTTTTCTGAAATAAGCCAGAACTTTCATTAATGCACTGTAGTAGCTGGAGAACTTATTTTAGAATTACTGCTGGGAGTGCTTGGAAGTGTTTGTTTTATAGCCCTCTTATAATCTGGCATCTAATAAAGAAGTATTTCCAGTTTCTACTCAATAATGCAAACCAAAATGCAGAACTATTGTAATCTTTAAGAAATAAATGAATCCTACAAAAAAATAATTATA
Source organism: Pyrgilauda ruficollis (assembly GCF_017590135.1). Classification (NCBI taxonomy): domain Eukaryota; kingdom Metazoa; phylum Chordata; class Aves; order Passeriformes; family Passeridae; genus Pyrgilauda; species Pyrgilauda ruficollis. The sequence continues at coordinate 2,707,649 of NW_024530599.1, forward strand.
TCCTTTCAGATGATTAAGCATCACCCCCTACTGAATGGAAACCTCAGTTTTCTGTACCTGCCAACCTACAGGACAGAAAACACATTGGCAGCCACAAATACTGAGAATCCATAGCTTTATTTATTTATTTTTTTAAATCCTCATGAACAATTGCCTTTGTTTTACTTAAGAGACTAAATAAAAGTTTGGATAGCTCAGTAGGTAACGGGGAAAGAGCGGCAACAAGGGAGAAAAGGAATTGGAATCCTCCTCCCCTTATCAATATTGCAGCTGGGGCCAGGAGAGAGGGTTGTCTTACTCTGCTGCTTGTTGTTTGTTCTTGTGTTTGTTTACTTTTGGTTTGGTTTTGTTTCATCTCTGTGCATCACTTCTGAGGTCAGGTAAGGAGGAACAGTGATCAGAAAGAAAATTTTGGCCTCCTCCACCATCACTCTGCTGTCCTAGCTGCTGCATATGGTTAAGATTTCAGCAGCATCATTTGGAACACCTTTCAGAATATTACATTATAGAATTTGTCAAGTTATGCTTAGGGTACCAACAGTTAAAATCTGTTAAGGTTCCAGGCTTGGGGTTCCTAAATTATTTCCTGTGCTTTCCTATAAATGTCTCCAAAAGGCAGCTGTGTATGCAATTCTCCTGAGAAAGGGTGCTTCTTACTCAGAATATTCAAAAGGAAATGCCATAAGGAATTTTTCCTGATGTTGTTTTACAGCAATGTATAAAAAGGGTGATAGACTGATCGTTTTTGTTTCTGTTTCCAAATTAAAAGTACATTGTGTGTTTGTTTCTGGCATGGAGCCTGGCCTAGCTTTGATGCTGTAAGCAAGAGTGTCTTTGTACACGTATTGTTTAAACAGTGTGTGGATGTAACAGCAAGGCCTTTAAACAAATAATTCTTTTTCAAAATTTGTTTCTAATACTTTTCTAAGTCCTTAATGACCAGTTACATTCTCATTCTGTTGCATCTCTTGAGCAGAGTCTAATTTTAGAGCTTAGAACTAGAATTAGAAATGGAGGGAACAGCATGAACAATGTTTTCCCACTGAAACTGAAGGGTGTCCTTTTCCTAAAGTATCAGCTCCATGTTGCTGCAACTATTACTGATATTATTGCTGCTGCTAATCTCTGCACCCTGTGTTGATGATGCCTGCAGATGTCTGAATTTCTGCCCGAAGACGTGATTCTAGATATTAAGATACAGCAGAAACATTCTATTTATTAATTTATGAATTCATAATAACAGTCAAATCTCAAACAGAAGGTTCTGTGGTAATAAAAATGATAATGAATTACAAAAAGCTGTAGAATTGAGAACAGACTTGAATTCTGTTGTTTACAGGGGTTTTTTTAAGCTCACCATGGTTTTAAGAGTTGGAGATTTTTTTTTTTTTTTTTAGCTGCTTTTGATTGTTTAAGGTTTGTAAGTATGTTGAGCTGGGAACCCCTGTAGCACTAAAACCCCCCCAGCAAAGCAGCTGCAGCACAGATTCCCATTTCCCTGTGTATTGCTGGTTTCTGACAGCTTTCCTGATGGCTGGGACAAACCCAGTGGCTGTGGCCAGTCAGGCCTTTTCTCATTACCAGTGCTTTTTCTGTCTCGTGGCAGCTGCTTAGAGATCACCAATAACTGGGAAGCATTGGAAAGCTTTTGAAGTTTAAAGGCTCAGTATTGTTGCTCGGTGTCATTGCACCAAGAAAATCAGTGCCTGGACTTGGTACCTCTCTTGAAACCTGAAAGGCACTGAGGATACTGCAATTATAAATAGAAAACATCTTTTTTTTATTCTTCTTTTTCTTTTGTGTGCAGAGTCCAGATGCTGCTTGTGTGTTTTTCCTTTGTGTCTAGAAAAGGCTAAAACTGTTCTTGCTAACAGTCTCTGCTGTAAGTGATGCTGTGTGGGAAGAACTTTTCAGGCTTTCTAATAATTTTGTCTTTTGATACAGTTTTAAATCTTCTGAACTGCATCTCCCTTTCACTGGCAGTGGCACAGTCCTGACAACTTCCATAGTGGATAGTGCTGCTGTTTATGTGGAAAGGCAGCATTTAGAAAACATTTCATGTTTTTAGCTGCCTCCCAACACAATTTGGTGGCTGACTGAAAGTGAAGAGTTGAGCATTTGCAAATTGTTTGCACTTCATGGGCTACAGAGTAGAGAACCTAAAATTTAGTTTATCATTTTTTCAAAATATTTTGCAATATTTGTATACAGAAGGTTCTTCTATTTGTATACAGAAGGTGGCTTGGTTGGTTGGTTTTGTAACAGCAGAAAGAAGGGAGTTATTAAACTTTCTCCCTATAAATCCAAATAAGTGCCATTACAAACACTTGAAAGCAAGGAGACACTTTTCATCTGAGTCAATATCTTGTCTTATGGATTTTCTGGTTTTGATATGCCATACACTTCTGGTTTATTTAAATGATAAATTGTGCATTTATCTAGTGCTTAATTATTACTCCTAGTTATAAAATTACATTAATGGATTTACAGTTTTGATATCTGTTTCTAATATGATTATACATATTAGCATCTTATCAGGCAAACTGTAAATATATGTCACCAATTTATCACATTAACATCTCCAGAAACTGAGTTTGTCTTCATATAAAGCACAATTAAATTAATCAAAATTAGGAATTTTTTCCTTCAGAAGATACTCAGTCTTATTTTAAAAAGTACAGGAGATGGGAAACTTCAGCACATCACTGGAGAAACTGATCAGTGGTTACTAATTATTCTCAGTGTTTTTTTTTTTCTTGCCCTATTAATGCCTTACTCTTTGCCTGGCAATTCTCCCATGCATGTCTGCAACATCCCTTCAGCATAAACAGAGAGAAATCTGGGCTCTGTCATTTTACTCTGAATGTTTTTCCCTTTGTGTTTCCCTGCCACAGCCCTGTTGCCCTCTGGGAGCACGTGCCCTAAAAGGGTTTGCACATACAGCTTTATTGGTGAAAACAGCTGAAAACAGAGCTCAGGCAAGCAAATTATCCTTTCCTGTTACTTTCTAACCCAGCTCTTCAAATGCATAAGCCATGTTGTAAGGATGACTCCTGTCACTGTCTTCTGCTGCTGAACCAGGATTTTGTCTTTCTCACAGTCTCAACTTCAGCTACCTTGTGCAGACACTGCTGCAGTGGGAATGCAATCAAAATCTGTGGTTCCTCCACTCAACAGCTGCCTTATTTTGGTGCAGGGTTACACACATTTCTCCTGGGAGAAGCAGCAGATGTTCAGATGGGCTGCACTCAGAGCTGAGTGTGGTGCTGGATGGGGCTCTCTGGTGATGCTCTGTGCTCACTCCGTGTCTGCCCTGGTGTGGCTGTGCACAGCTGACACTGCAAGAGTCAGGAAATCCAGTGCAAGTCTTGAACTGATCCAGTTCCTGTGGAGTTTGTCATTCCCACAATGTTTGAAATGGTTACAGACTGAAACTGCAGATGAGGGGTTATATTTTTCTCAAGGAAGGAAATCAACCAAACATTGGGTTTTTTTATTACATTGCAAATATGCATAATTCCTGTTTCTGACAGATTGTTACACAGAAAGCCGAGGACTTTGAATGTTTGTAGAAGTTAATTACTGGCCTGAGTAAATGCTTAATTTTCAGATCATTTCACATCAAGGCATAGAGGGAATCTTGTTCCATTTTATCAGCTCCCAAAATGATTCCACAGCTCGTTCTGTCACATCCACACTTGAAGGAAATTTTGTCTCTTGCTCTGTTCTGTTTGCTTGGATTTTGTGTTTTCTTCCCGTCTGTAGCAACGCTTCCCTTGCTCCCAGTTCCCCAGGTTGCTTTTATTGCAGTGACCTTTTCCATCTGTGTAGGATGCTATTTGTCACTCCTCTCTCCTTGGAGCCCTGCCTCTCCCCACCAAGGTGTTGACTCACATGTCGCTCCTGTACAAAGGCTCCTTTCTGTCTAATGCACTTGTGCTGGGTGTCATGGGGCTGGAACAGTGGGGTCTTCAGAAACTGAGCTTTTCACTCCTTTTATTCATGTCAGGGGTAATGGTTTGTGAAATAAATAAATAAATGCACACCTACAAGCAGAACCATAACAGCATCCCTACGGCAGTAGTGATAACTGATGCTTATCTTGCATAGTTTGGATCTGAAAAAAAAACTCTAGTAAATCAAAAGGAAGGAAAATTGGCAGCTTGGTATGGAAATTGGGTTGTTTTGAAAAGACTCCTTGTACCTGATGCTCTGGTGATTTAGGAGCAATAACTAGAACACTGTAGAATATGAGAATGACTTTATCAATTATAAAATATCATATGTGGGCATAGAAACCTTTACACCCCAAACCCCTAAAAGTTGGGACTCTTACTGTGCTGATAAATCTTTGAAACTGCAAAAGAGGGATTGGTTTGCTGTGGACTGCCATGCCCCAGAAACTCCATTTGTAATAACAGAAAAGTTGAGTATTGTTTAAATACCGACCCTGCTCTTTTGAAAGGTCCCTCTTGGTCTTCAGACCTGGAGAACAGTTGTCAGTATGGCATGAAATGGGAAGTCCCAACTGCAAATCCACCTGATTCAGGGAGAACTCAGAAATCTGGACTTTAATAATGTGTAGTGAATTAATTAAATCTGTAATGTATATGACATGATAATTATTTTGGGGCATACAAATAGTTTATTCTACTGGAATCAGCAGGAATTCTATACACTGAACACCAGGCTAACTCCTCAGTTAAGTAATGAGGTGTGAAATGTTCTGCCTAACAAAGCAGTGTTGAGCAGGTTTGTTAATACTTTTTCCTGCAAACAGGTGGATAATTATTTTACTTGACATAAACCTGTCAATTATAGGCATTAGCAAATATGGAAAGGTGTAAAATCTTTGTTAGCTTGTGAGCTTCGGGTTTCTGAAAATGTAATTTTAAAAAGTAAAATAATTATAATAATTTGTAAAAGTTGAGAGGAGGGAGTCTGGGGAGTTGGAGCTGAAGTGGCAAAGGATGGCTTTGAGTGATTCTCTCAGGGGCTGAGACTGAGGACAGGGACGGGGCAAATAAAACCTTTGACTCTGCCATGAAGGTCTCATCAACTCCTGGCGCCTGCATTTCCAGCTTACCTGGAAAAACTTGCTGCAAAACCATAAAGGAGTAACATGGAGGCCAAACAAACAAAAACACCATTGATAAGACTAAGGATGGGTGAAGGAAAAAATTTGGGCTTTTCCAGTCAGCACATTTGGTTATTAAGAGCAATATGAAACACTTCAATGTAGAGAAGAAAGTGGGTTAGGTTTTTTTTTGCTCTAAGTTTCAGCCTTGGTGTTTTACTTCTCAGTGTGAGGTAAAACAAAACCAAAAAACACTTAAGTCATCAAAATGAAAGGTAAAAGTATTGGCTTAAAAATGAAATGGTTCTGAATTTCAAAAACTAAATCCTTATTGTTCCTGCTTTTTCCAAGTCTGCCTCTTCATTTTCTATCTTTTTTCAGCTAAAAATGTAGCAAAATTCAATTAGATATAGCTTGTGAATAGCTTGTCTCCTTGTGGTCTGAAGCAGGCCCTAAACAGCAGTTAGAAAACAGCTATTTATTCTAAAATCCATGAACTTAGTGGACATGTGAAGGCCAGTCAGTTATACTTGTGAGTGCTATCTGGAGGAGATGGTAAAAACAGGGTGCCTTGAAGAAATTGAGGAATTTCCAAGACTTAAATTTCTAGTTTGAGACTGCCTTGAAATCATGATGGGATTAGAAGGTTGTGGGCAGTGAAGTGTGTGAACAGGCTGAGAACTGGAGGTTCTGGTACTGCAGAAAGGCTGGTGAGGGACTGTCCTTACAAAAACTAATCTAAGGCAAAGACTCCAGACTGGCTGGAAACTCCCCTTGCCCAAGTGCCCTGCCAGCAGCTGAAGGCCAGCCCATCTCCCGGGTGGCACAGCCATCCTTCCAAGTGATCTACAGGAGAGAGGGGGATAATACACATCACTAGCAGTTGGACATCCAGATGTACATGGATGGCCACAAAACCTAGTTCTTCCTTTGCTTTCCAGCTACAGGCCAGTTCTAAATATCTTTTTCCTCTCTTTATTTTCTGTTGTTGACTGCTGGAAGGATTCCACAGCCTGGATTCCTCAGTTCCTCTGAGATCATGCCAGAAACGCAAATGCATTAGAGACTCTTGTTTCAATTTCCTTTTTTGGAACAATTTCCATTAATACCCCGCTGTCACAAAGCAAGTGGTGCTGTTTCACAGCTCTTTATCAAGGCAGTTTTATTCTGGGGAGCTCCAGCAATTGCTTGTTGAGAGCAGGAGCCCCCCAGTGCCGCCGACTCTTCTGGGGAACACCGAGCAGCCGCGTTGGGTTCAGCTGATGCCAACTGCTTCATGTTCAACATTTACATGTCTCTGAGCAAATTAGTACTGCTGGGTCCTGCTGCATCAGCAGCCTCTGCATCCAGTGGTTTCTTCACAGCATAGCATGGATTGGTGTATAGAGTGGTATTTTCTTTATAGAACAGGCAGGTTCAAATCAAATTTCCAAATTCCTAAGGGATATAGAGGTCCAAATTCAAAATCTGGGTGGCTGATGCTTGTTTGGTTTGGGGAGAAGGGTAGGATACCTGGGGGTTTGTGTTGGGTTCTTAGGGGATGTTTGAATATCCACCTTAAATACTGTCTCTTTTTTCTGAGAAGCTTAAATTTTGAACTGTTTTTTCATAATCAGTCGGTTCAGTTAATTTGATTAATGAAAAATTCTGTTATTATAGGCTTATATTGAGAGGATCTACAGAAATATGACCATTAGGTTTAAATCTGAGTAAAAAATTTGCTGTTGAATTACTTCTCATTTCCACAAAATGCTCTCAGATGGTTTCATGAGAAAGCACCTAAAAAGTTTGAGCACTGTACTGAAATGATGGGAGCTTCCCACAGCAGCCCAGCCATGAGAGTGGCTCTCCAGGCCACTGTGCTCCTGTAGAAACTGCCCACTTCATATTTTCATATGATTTAATGCTTTCTTCCACCTTTGATTTGCACTTTGATCTGTTGAAGGTATGAGACGTGTTTCATTGAATAGTATAACAACAATATGTGAAAGTTGCTGAACATTCCCATGAGTGGAGCTCACAGGGATGGGGAACGTTCAGAGCAGACACCGAGCAAATTGCTCGGATGGGGAAGGAGCTGTGCCTGGGCTCTGCCTGCTCTGACAGGCTCCGTGAAATGCAAGGGAACTGATTTTCTTACAGCTCTCCCAGCTGCTTTTATTAATCTGTGTTATTAGATGATGGTTAAAGGCTCTCTAATGATTTCTTGTTTGCACCCTATTCATCAAAATTCACATAATGAAGCTGCCCGCCTGCCTTTATTTGTTCTTAAATCTTGTTTGAGCCTCTAACTCGGTGCCTAGTGCTACTTTTTGGCACTTTTTCATGTGGCAATCTCCATTGAAAGGATTCTCCATAGCTGAATTCTCACTGCTAAGCAATGTGATGTAAGGGTATTAAACCCACTCATATTTGCAGGTGATGCATATCAGAATATGGATAGTTTTTGTGTTGTCTTGATGGAAAGCTTAAGATTTTTTTTTATAAATTTTTGATAATTTTTGATAAATTTTGATAAATTTTTATGCCACTTTTTTTAGCTGAAAGTGTTAAAAGCTTATTACAGGATCTAAAAATTAATACATAAGTAAGGTTGACATAGCAGATTTACTGACTAGTCCACTGCAAACATTATGTATTAGTCTGGACAGTATTATGAAGAAGTTTTTAAATATAGAAACAACTTCAGGTTCCTGCACTTCCATTGAGCTTGGTTGAAGCCTTTTCATGGGACATTAGAGATTCAGTTCTGGTGAATACTGAATCACCGAGGGGACAAAAAAAAAAAGTTGAATTTTCTCAAAAATCAGACAAAAAAAAGAAATTTAATGCTGTTGTTTTTAATGACAGCAAAGCTAGGTCCCTTTTTTAATATTGGAAGAGCTCCAAAATAGCCACTGGCACTTATTCTGGGAATACTTAAATGTCAGTGGCTCAGAGCAACACAGAGTTCTGCTGTGTCATTATAGAGGACTGTTTGTCCCACGTAGGCACTACTGTACTATCAATTAAGCAGGAATTTGCATATAATTAAAACTGCATCATAAAGGTTTCTGCAAATAAAAATGTGTCTCCTGTTATGAACTACATATATGAGGGAAAAGGTTTTGTGTAATGAAGCAAATTAAAGTAGCAGTGGATTTCCAGTTGAACTTGGAATATTCCAGAAAAGTAAAGGACTTTCCCAAGTGAAATTTACTGGCATGTTTTTTGTGGATATGAAATATGACATTTCCCAGCATGTCATGTGATGAAATTTACCCTTTTTTATCCTCTGGAGTTATTAATGGAATATTCTGATAGCTGTCAGTAAAGCAAATATTGTTGTCCAATAGAAAAGGATGGTCATTAGGAAGAACAGGACAATTGACACCCGTGTTTGCATCTTCACTGCTCCAGAAAATGTCCAGCAGAGATGATGTGCAGTTAAATAGGTGCACATCCGTATTGGTTTTGTTTCCTAAATCCTCAAAATCTTGAAGCCATTACTCTTTAAAGTGATTATTACCTTAAAACTTTTATCTGTAATGTAGTAGAAAATTTTGAAAGAATTGGGCAGAATTATACCATAGAAAACAACTTACAAACAAAAAAAACCCCAAAAAACACAAAATGAAAAACAAAACAAAAAAAAAACCCCAAACAAACAATAAAGAACCCCTGTTCTGTAGAATTGCTATTTTACTAAAGTGATTTATTTTGATTTTTTATGAGGAGTCTTTCAAGATAAATTGACTTTCAAATATGATGGATTTTAGAGCACTGGTCTTATATATAGTCAATAGCTTAGGGAGGAAAAAAAGTTTGGGTTTTTTTTAATACTTTTTTTTCTCATGAGGAAAATTAGCCAATCCCTCTTTTCCATTAATGTATTTTTAACCCCTTTGTTGAACTATTTCAAGGCTATTGTAGCATTTGTTAGCAGTAATATTTCATTAGTTATTCTAAAATAGATTTTTGTATTACTTGATGCGTTTGGTTATTGTCTATATCCATGTCCTGGAAACCTGTATAGTTTATAGGTGATTTGCATATAGAGCATGTATATATACAAATATTCATGAACATAACCCCCATGCTCATGTTCTCCTTCCCATCCATACAGGTACATAAATGCTGTTACCCAGAGTGGGAGAAACACATTCCACTGCACAGTTTATTTATCCTGTATTTTGTCAGTGCGCAGCAGATGGTGGAGACTGTGTGTCTCAAATTAATGGAAACAAAAATTGCATGAGAAATGCTATGTCCAGAGAAATAAGTCACGTAAACTTTAAAAAAAAATCAATTAATATGAGCCAAGAAATGATGGAAAGGTGGGTGATGACAGACATTAGTGATGGCAGGACTTTGAGGCATTCTTTAAAATTATATTCTGCGCCAGATTTCTCATGACTTGCAGCTGTCATTTAATCACTCAAATCAGCTTTTAGAGTTTCAGAGGGTCAGAGGAGAGTTATAGTTCATTTTGAAAATGTGCTCATTGTTCAGGCAATTGCTCTTAAAAAAACCTTACTCCACAGTATTGAATAAGCTGAGATTTGCAATTTTCAGATTTTTGCCTGAAATCATCCTTGGAGGAGTTTTACTTTAGTCTTATGTTGCCCTTTATGGAAGGGAATAAGGAGTCATGTAAAGTTGTTCCCAGATCTTTTCACGTCAGAAATGATGGGAAAGCATTTCATACATGCTTTATTCCCACTGTCTGATGCTGGCCAGAAATTCTCTCTTACACTTGGAAATATAACCTTGAAATTCGTTAGTCTGGTAGCTGGGAAATGTACAGATGGTGGGGTTTGGCAAGCCAGGGAATTTGGTAAGGTCTTCTCTGTTTGAAGTCAGCGATTTGATAGTTGATTTATTTATCACTGGTTTAGTGTAATTTAAATGAAAACTTAATTAAGCGAGCGTTGATTAAAATTCCATATGAAGAATGTAAATGGTAAATGATAATTAATCTCAAAATTGCTAAAGTATTGAAAATAACAGAATGTCTCCCATTACCTGTCTGGCTGCTTTTCTTTTAGCAGTACCTCTCCAACTCCTCTGCTGTGTTTTTTCCAAAAGCACTTTTATGTAATAGTGGTCTGTCCTACCAAATTATAGACTGGTTTAATTACAAGCAGCTCTTCAAAACCCCAGAGTGAACCTCCAATTTTCACAATTATATATGTTAGTTCTTAGGCATTTCTGCTGTTGTCATTTATCAAGGGCTGGATCTCATTCAGCATCAATAAGCAGAACCCAGTCTGTAAACGGGGGGAGGCTGATATTTGGGTTCAATGATGGAAACGTGAGCACGAGGCTTAAGGGTAGAGAGTCCAAGCCCTTGAGTTTATTGAAGAGGGAGGGTGAGCAGAAACAAGGAAATGTTCTTTGGGGCAGTGTGGGGCCGAATTAGAAATGCTGCAGAGTGCATTTGTAATGCATTTGAAGTTTCCTCCAAGGCTCAATCACTGAGTAAAATCCTTGCTGAGAGTGAGCACTTAGTGGTCTTTGCATTTATAGCTGCAGTTGACTGAACCTCTATGAGCTGTAAATTATCTCTGTATGTGTTGGTGTGCCTGTCCACATCTGTCCATGCTCACACATTGTAAGTATATAATATACAGAATATATTTACAAACTATAGACAAATATATATATATTAGAATGTGTGCAAGAAAAATGAAGATGGAGAAATCAGTTTGTTGGGTGCTTTTTTTTTAAATTAGGAAGAGTCTGGGTATTTGGGAAATTGTTCTGGACAAAGCAAGGAAAAGGGCATTATCTGTAATTAGAAATAATAATCTATAATTGGTTCATTTGCCATATTTCTACAGTTCTGATTTAGCTGAACAATGTGATCATTATGCCACCAGTTTTCAATAGAGGTGTCACAATGAAAAATAATTGCAATATTCCACAATATTAACTGTACCCTAATTGCAAAAGTTTTGAAATATAATTACCATGAAAGCTAATGCGACAGGGAACATTAAGCATAATTAGTGTATTTTAAAAAAGGGGAAAACTGTTAGAAGCTTGTTATTGTCTCATAAGGTAGCTTCAAATTAGCTGGATGCAGAGCACTTTCATCTAGGTTTTCTATAATTTTGGTTATTAGCGCAGACTGCAATAAATTTGTTTGACGTAGCCCACACCTGCTAACCCTGCAGGAAGGAATTTCTGATGTGCACGGGACCCAGGTTTCTCATAGAATCTGTCACAATTTCCTGGGAGACAGCACTGGGTAAGATTTAAGGGGGGGGTGGCTGTGGGGGTGTTTGTTGTCAGGTTTGTTTTTTTCATATACACAGTCAGCTGCACTGCTCAAATTTCACTGTGTTTTAGGAAGTTTTCTACATAAGATTCATTAAAATGCTGTTATGAAGCACTTAAAAAAACATTCATTACACATCAAAAATGTGTTCTGAAAAGATATATCATATATTACTTATCTGTTTTCTCTACAGAACAACTATATGTTTTTACACAGAGCATGAGTGTTCACCCATATAATTAGAATTTTTTTTTTAAGTAAAGAGAAACAATATATCACACCACTTGTGTAGAAATGTTTTTGTGCCCAAATAGCAGGAGAGAGAATCCAAGCCATAAGAAGCAGTGCTGGCTCTCTGTAAGATGAAATTTTCTCTAAGTAACATCTCAGAGATTTTCCTGTGTTTTTTTTGGTAACATTTTTGAAGTATATACTCAGTGTTTTTCTGATTTTGCTGTGTTTCAAATTATTGCAACTAGTTTGAGAATAAGCTAGATACAAACAGAAATATACAGAGGAACACCATTACTTTTAGTGGACACTGTTTTAAAAAACACTCCTGTTGCTTTTCCTTAGATTACTATTAAGGATTGAGGTTAATTTTATCATCTTTATTTGTGGTTATGGCAGATATGTAACAGATTTCTTATTAGAAGGAAATTATGTCATAAGTAAAGTTTTGGATAATTTCTCTACAATCTTCTCAAATTAGCATCTGATATTAATTTTTGGAAGTGTAATTTATGAAAAAGTTTTGTTTTCAATTTCACTCAAATGACTTTTAATCTCTTCAGTGTCTATCAACAGCAATTGCTCTAACATTGCTTCTAGATTATTTAAGATCTTAGGAAAACTTGTAAGAAAGGTTCTTAGTGGGTTTTTTTTCCCCCTCAAAAGTAATTCTTATTTAATTTAAGCCTTAGACAGAGCTTGTTTCTGTGGAAGTAATGGAAAGTTTAAAACTGAGAAAAGGTGTGGAAATCCTAGTGATGTCTATAGAGAGTATTATGGAAGTCAGCCATCTGAGCAAGTAGGGAGACTAGAAACCTGGTTTTCTTTCAGAAGTTAAACTGATTCATTTATTCAGCCTAACCCCATTTTCTGTCATTTTCTCTTCTACAAGGGTGAGGTAGTTTTTTTTAAAGTTCTGTTAAACTGTGGACATGGAAATCTGCAGATATTTCTGAGTAGCCATTTGGTATCTGTGTTCTGGAGGTTAGAAAGTCTGACTGGAGTTCTTCCAGCTGGGAAACAGCACTGCAGAGCTGTCAAAGCAGGGGCCAGGATGCGAGTGAGGAGTGGGAGTGTGTGATGTAACGCTCACAACAGATAAATTCAGTCAGGCAATATTAGGGAGCATGCTGTGTTCTCACTTATATCAATTAAATTTACTTTAATGGAGCAAATTACAGTGTTCAGTGTTGTGCTTGAAGAAATTTAGTCAAAATTTATAACTTACATTAAAAGGCAGCAAATAGCCTACCTGAACTACAGAACAGTGTGCTTACATCTTCTAAAAGGAAAAACATTTTTCATTTTTTAACCTTTTTCCCTTCATGTAACTGGCTATAACCCCATTTTGTTTCATTTTATTTTGTTACTGTGACCTTTACACTCTTTCCCTCAGCATGCAGGAATACAGCCCTGATGCAGAAGTTCCTCCCCACCCTGCTCAGCCCCTGCTCCCTCCTGCCCAGAGGCTGAGATGCCTCAGCATGGAGATGCACTCGGGCTCATCAGTGGTGCTGACAAGAGCAAGCCTCAGATCCAGGCTTTTCCAAAAGGCCCCTTTTCTCAGTGTCTCAGTAATGATGCCTACATTGAGAGCTTTTTCTTTTGATTATTCACCAGAGCTGAGACTTCTGGGCAAAACATTGCCTTCATTTGGCAGCACGAGTCAGGCCTGCCTTAGCTCAAACTGAGCTCCTTGCTGTGAGCAGCCACGGCTGAGCAGCCCTGTCCCTCCCAAAAAGGAGTGACTGATGTCACTTCCCCAGGAGACTGACAGCTCTGACTTTAAATGTTTAGAAAGCTCCTTGTTCTCATCAAAGTGATGCACAGCTTCATGGGGTTGTACCTGTATGTGCAGCCTGTGTGTGTCACCTGCCAAAGTGCAGGACAGACTTGGCCAAAAATTATGTTTGGTCAAGAGAATCTTTGTGATTACTCAGAGAGTGCCACAGGCAGCAGTGAAAGGGTTCATTCATGTACAAAGACTGGCACAATCTTAGTTTGGTGTCTGATTTTCATCCCTGGTTGCTGCCAGCCCCACACTGAGCTGCCTTCCCTGCTCCTGGCTCCAGGCTGCTGCTGCTCTCCCTCCCTTGGTGCCAGCTCCAGCAGCTCTGTGTTTGTGTCCTCAGAGCACCTGCCTGGCAGCTCGGCCAGCCCGGGGACAGGCTTTGGTCCCTTTGGAGGGCTGGTGTCACCCAGAGCACGCTGCTGCTGTCACCTGCCAGCAGCGAGGGGAGGGCTGGGCGGGAGGGCTGCGCTGCCTCTTTTGCAGCACTCTGCACTTTGTCAGACTGGAAAGCTGCACTCTGAGGTATTTGTGCAAAGATGAGGTTCTAATGAGCCCTGCTTGGGATTCACTGTCAGTGTCTCCTTTGGAGAATGTCCTGCTGTTCCTTCCTCCTCTTCATGTGTGAGTCCAAACTGCTTCTCCTTGCTGACCTCTCGGGAGCACCTGCCTCGCTGTGCCTCTTGCTGGTCCTTTCTCTGATGGGGAACTCTGTACTTTGCTCTGTCTCTTCTGCTTTTTGCCTTTCTGTGCTGCTTTTGTTTTTTTCTTTCTTCTCACCTCCTATTATTCTTCTTTCTTCCAGTTATCAGTAGATGGTTCAGTTCTTACTGCAGCCATGGCAGAATCACAGGGCCTTCTGCCAGCAGATATAGAATAGGAGAGATCACCCTTCCCAAGTAACTTAGGGCTCTGCTTCCTTTTTAAAGATCAAATCTGATGTATTTCTTTTGCAAACAACTTTAAGCTATGTGCCAGACTTGCATTGATTCATTATTTAGTGCTTACTGTTAACTCCTTGGCTTAATTCCCCTGTTATTTATTATATAAAACATTATTTCATTAACTAGATTGAAACAGATGAGAGTGGAGAACAGAGCTCTGTCAGACAAATTTAAATGAGTATCCAATATCTAAAATCAAGCTTTAGGTTTTCATGAATTAATCTCCATTTAAGCTCCCTCTTTTTGCCTTCACTCTTAAACATGTATGCAACCATTCATGCATACAAAGCAACAACTGAATACTGAAAAGTGCAGAATTTTTCTTTTTAAATATAGCATTTTTTAAATAGAAAAGGAGCCTCAGAACCACCACAACAAACATTTGTTCTTACTACTGCTCAGCATATCTAGATATGAGATGCACCTTGTTGCCTGTTGAAATTGTGTCTGGAAGTGAACATTCTCAGTTGTGGTGCTCAGACTTTGTGGTTTTGGAGGGATTCCTTTGGTGGGAGCCTCAGCCTGGGGAGCTGCTGTGCCTGTAGGAGCACTCACAGAACTTCTGAATGTTCCTGCAAACTCTATTGCAGCACTTTTGGGTTAAGTGAGAAAAATTTTATTCTCAAGTTATTTGGGGTGGGTTGTAGGTCTTTAACTCGCTATATTTCAGCTTTCTCAGTGTTTGGAACAAAAGAGAACAGGCTGATGGAAAGAAAAAAAACCACATTAGGTCTGTGAGCCAGGCACCTACGCCCGCCATTCCCCACAAAACCTTTGGGTCACTGAGGATGTTCTTTGGTTCCCTTAGAGCTCACCATGTGTCCCTACTGTTCGTAGCAAAAGAAAAATTTGGCATTTGAATCTTCTTCAGTTTTCCCTTTCCTTTGTCCTATTCCAACATGGTTTACTTCGAGAGGGTATTAAGATGTCAAACCCAGCTTGTTTCACTCTCTTCATCAAGCAGGGGGGATGCCTGTGTTAATTATCATGAGAATTAGTTTTGCTGTTACCCTTATTTCCTAAAACATACAACATAAAACATACAACAAAACAAAAAACAAGGGAATATCAGTAACTAATTTGTGTTCCGTGCTTCACAGTGTGTAGGAATGCACCATCCTCTTCTCATTAAATTTTCTACTTATTTTTCATGTGGGTTTCAGGACACTTCCTGGTGGGATTTTCAGCCATAAATAGCTGTCCATTTTTTATTCCCACCAGCTGTGCATTTGAGGAGCAGGCAGCAAAGTTTATGAATCACTTCTCCCTGACAGATCACAACAACCACAATATTCTGCCACAAAACTCTGCTCAGTAATTAAACATTAAGCCTCTGATGCCTATCATCATTCACTGCCAAGATCCTTTACAATCCAGGTTTGCTATGTTCAGGTAATGATATTAGAGATGATCATTTATTCTGGAAATGTAGCTATCTGAGAAGAATGAATTTGCTGAAATCAGAATTTCATTTATGAGCTGGCTTTTCAGGACTTTTCTACTAATGCTGACAGTCACCACGCACGAATATTTATTTAGTTAAAAAATACTCTGAACGTAAGATAATTGACAAAGAGTGATGAAAAGAACAATATTTAAAACCGTGGCATCAGCAGCAGTGTGTAATATAATGCAGAAATCTGCCTTCATTCAATAAGGACAAATGATCCAACAGCACTTCAAGCTTTGGGCATCATTTCCAAGTTAATCTGCTCTGCTTTGGTGTCAACATAAAATTGAGATCAACTCTCTAGCTAACAAAGCAGCTCTGGAAACTTCAAATAAAAATTCAAACTTGTAACACTTACAGCACTGTTGACAGAAACTGTGAAGTCTGTTTTCCATCAGTGTATGTACATAGCTTGTTTAATGTTATTGTGATGAGAAATAATAAGAATAACCCTCAAATAAATTAATAGCTGTGTGTTGTTTGGTAGCAGCCACAGCTCCTGCTCACCAGCTGAAGCTGTCAGTCTCTGTTCACTGAGAGTGATTTTTTGTTTTACAACAAAATGGCCAAAGAAAATAAAACACACAGAACTTTAAAAGATCTGAAACCGAAGCTGCAGAATCAAGCCTGGAGAAGCCTATGATTTCCAGAAATAAGGCTGGCTGTGCCCAGGCTTTTCCTCTGTGATGCACTGTGCCAGAAGTTGCAGCACTGCTCTGCCCCCAGCCCCAGCAGCTTTTTGGCCAGCCTGGGAATGCTCCCCTGGGTCTCCCACCCTTCTCCTGGTGCTCCTTTTCCAGCTTGGCTAGTTATTCAGTGCACACTTGCTTCTCTGTCTAATCCTAATCCTTGTTTCCCTTGCTCATCCTCTAGTGATTCTTATAAACTGACTTCCACTCTTTAATTTGTCGGGCTCTGTAAGGTTTTTCTGTTTGGGTTTTTGTCTCACCTTTCTCAATAGATTTTAGTCCTTCTTTCCTCTACTGGGAACTCCAAATATCTCTTCTCCCTTCTGTCAGGCCTACCTTTCTGTCCTGTTTCTCTCAGAACCTTGATGTGTTCTCTGGCTGGCTCCATCCCCCTGACTGACAGCTTTCCATTTCCCAGCTCCTCATCCTGCCTCAGTGGTTTTCACCTCTCAGTCCTTGGCTCCCCCCTTCCTGACTAATAAATAGCAGCATCAGCCAGCCCGAGGTCCTCAGACATTCCCGTGCTTCTCCCTGCTGCAGAGGATGGCTGAAGAAGAAGGACTGCAGCTCTCTGAGGAGGTGTAGCACAATGTTAACCCCTTCCAGGCTTTCCTGCTTATTCCATCACCCCTGCAGGTCTTTGTGGGTGATTTCATCACCAGTCCCTAGAGCAGAGACAGCCAGGGAGAGTATGAGGCTGCTGCTGCCGCCAGTTCCTCATTATTTTGTTTGTATTTGTTCTCAGGTGCCCTGGTCAGTGTGATATTTGTGTGGGGTTGTGTTATTGCCTGTCACAGCAGGGTTTAGAGGAGGAGCCCCCATTGCAGGGCACAGGGGAGAGCCTGTCTCTGATCCTGGCACAACCGACTGCAGAGTGTTTGGAGATGTGAAATTGGGGCAGCCAAGTGGAGCTGTGGTGGCCATGGGCACAGGGATGGCAGGAAGCATTTCACCCGTGCTCGCTGCCCCTCCACAGCCCTGTCCGTGCTGCTCACACAGGGTGTTCCTCTCTTCTCCTGAGCACAGGCAAAGCAGAACATCCCTGCTGCCCGTCTGCCAGGAAAAGCTCTCTGCCTGACACTTCCCAAAGCAAGACTAGGACAATTTCTGTAGAATGATGACCAGGTTGTTAGGGGTGTTCTAAGGGAGAAAAACAGAATATTCAAGTAGGCAACACAGAAAAGATTAATAAATGGTGGAATTTGTAGTGTATGGGGTGTATGTACAGACAGAGAATTGTCCAAAAAATGGTGGACATGTAAATTAATAGAGACCTTTGTCATTCAAATTCTTTTTATCAGTTTTATTAATCTTTAGAAAAATTGCAGAGGAGCAGCTACATTGAAATTAATTTTTATTTACATCTTTAAAAATAAGACTGTATTAAAAATTCCCTATGCAGAAAATAATAGAATGCTTACCAAATAAATATACATTTTTGCTTGGAATGATGATGAACAGATGCAGTATTTCAAACAGCTCTATTGCATATTTAAATCTCCTTTTAATATATTTCTAGGATAGAAGCAAAAATTAAAATACTGAAAATACAAAGAATCAGTGTTGCTTGTTTGTAAATAAAAACTAAGTTGACATTGCTAGAATACAGAATATTTGTGAATGGAAACCTTAGATTATAAGACAGATTTGGCAGCTCATGTTTCTAAAAAGAATACTTGAAAGGAAAATATTATGTCTTTCATAAAATGAGATTAACACAGCTAATTCTTAATGCCCAAAAGTGAGATTGCCTTGCAAGATGTTAGATGTCAGGCAGTGTAATTGCCTCATAACTGAGTTTTGAACAGTAACTTCCCCTAGTTATAGAGAGCCTCCTGAAGGACTCAAACACAGCAGCAGTAATGTCATATTTTATTAATCTAAAATTATTCACCTAATGTTTGGGGACTGTATTTCAAATAGGAATTGCATTTCAGACTGGGAGGAATAAAATGTGCGTTCTCATTTTCCTCCACCTTCTTTCCTCTCTAAATGTTAAACCAAGGAGGGAGTTGGGTTGGCAGGGAGCTGTGCTGATGGCCACAGTTATCTTCTATTATTGCAGTGTGAGCGTGGCACCACCTCCAGGCACCTGGAAGGGATCATTATGGAAATGCACAAGGTGATGCAGCTTGTTGTGTCACAGCTGCTGTGTAGCTGCACTGGTGGAGGTGTTTGTGTGGAGCTGTGGATGTCTGAATATGCACATTTTTTCGTTAATTTGGTTTTGTGATGGTTTGTGCTCGCATCAAAAAATTGTTGACTGGTGGCTGGGACAACCCCATTTACTGGTCAAAACCTTAAATGGATTTTCTCCCAGTTTAGTGGGACTGTGAAAATCTTTTTGTGTTGTGCTTTTCACACTGATTCCTACATGTAGCTCTTGATAATTTCCTTTGTATTTATGGCCTTTTTTTCATTAAGTTAAATTCAAACTTCTTCCCATAACAAAATAAATGTTTGGTTCATCCAACAGCATCAGGTAGACTGTGATAAGTAGACCTTGGGTAGGTCTTATTACTGATCTAACTGTGACTGGTTATTAGGTCACAGTTTGGATGAAACTACTTGGATTTTTTCACCAGGGCTAGAATAGGCGTAAGATTATTTAAATGAGCTTTGAAACCTTATAGATTCATCTGGCAAACTGCTGTAGGGGACTAAAAAACATGAAGGGAACAGACAGAGGAAGTTCTGAAAGCAATTAGAGAACCCTTTTGACAGTTCTTTCAGCAGATAAAAACCAGCTTCTTGTGAGAAAAGAAAGTATCTCCTGGCATTGGTTTGTGTTTTATGGACAGTTGTGTCATTAATATGCAAATGTAGAATGTAGAGGAAAGCATGTGTTGAGACACTTGCAGATTACTCAAAATTTAAATAAAATTACCAGGAGTATAAATAAGATTTTTTTTCCTTCAAATCTAGCAATCATACTTTTTAAAAATGGTTCAGTATTTTGCTTTAAAATCTAGCTACTTTAGCCATCAATCCAGTGATCTGAATTTTTCCATATGCATATTCATACATGTGTTTACATATTTGTTTGTTTATTGCATCTGGTACTTGGGTAATGTGTAATTTCTATTTCTCCTTTTTGTCTGGGGGCCTCTCATATTACATTTAGATTGTATCCTTTATCATTCCAAATTGACATTTATGCTTTTACTGCTATTGTTTGCCTAGCTCCTCTCTGGTAGGGATCAACAATTTGTTTTAATCTGTGTCACTTCCCTTATCTCCCCGTGCCCAGAGCTGCAGTCACACACGAGATCGTGTTACAGCTGCCCCCGCCCCAAAATCCCGGGAATCTTAATTGCTTTTCCAGTTCGTTTATAAGAGCACAGAGACAACACTATGTGAGAGACCAGCTTTGACAAAAGTAATGTATGCCAGTGCCTATGAATAAATAAATGTCATTTACATAGAGGAATATTGTGGCAGCAGAAGGGGAGTCGCAGAATGAAAGCTAATGATGGTTTAAAAACATTATTCCTTTTTCTTAGCAGGGAGCCGAGTGAAGTCCAGAGAGCTGCAGAGCAGGGGCTGCTCTACAGGTGCTCTCTTTGTAAACAATAGGTTTTGTTTTAATTTTCTCAGTTGACTGGCTTGGAAACTTCTTGGTATAAATGGGAATTAAACAAGAAATGTTTAAATTTCCAGCGGCCTAAGGAAGCTGCGATGCTTCCTGTGGATTCTTTGCTTTCTAATAATCATTTTAACAGTTTGTGTTCCATTCCTTCCCTCTATTTTTCCCCTGTTCATCAAAGCTGTGATGTCAAACAGTTTAGGAGGGAAGAAATAGTGGCATAATCTGTATGCTGACAGGTTTGGAGCTGTAAGCAAAGGGCTGGAGAGAGTCAGTTTTCCGCATCGAGTAATGAATCCCTCTCTGTTGGGAAGAGGAATAATGAGGGCAATCAGAACAGGCTGGCAGAGAGCAGGCGTGGAAACGGGCTCTGCAGCTCTCCACAGATCAATTCAGGTGTGGAGGCTGATAATGGGAACCTAATAAAATAATCAGAGGAGAGCAGGGACGTAGAAATGAGATCGCTCATTTCTGCTGCTCCCTTGTGCTGTGCGCAGCCCGCGGAGCCTTCCGGTGCCTCTGCGACCCTCCTGTTTCGCTTGGGGTAAATTCCATGCACCACGAGCTCACCATTTGTCACCAACTCTGATGGTGGCACACGCTGCCTTCTCAGGAGGGAAACAAGCTGCACCTTGCAGAAGAGCTTGGTGTGGGAGGAAAAAGCTGTTTGCATTCCTCCAGATCCCAGGATAAATGCCAACTGATTAGAAGGTGACAGTCACCAGCCTGGGAGGAAACAGTACTGATGGATATGTTTAGGAAGGAAGAAATCTGTGTCAAAATTTGAAGGAGTAATTGGAGAAATGTCATAAGGAAGTGCTGTGTGCATTTAAACTGTTTATTGAGTTACTGATGATGGCAGTGAGATATATATATATATATATACATACATATATATAAAGACAAACAAAGATAATAATCACCTGCCTTGTTCAGGTCTGCAAGCCTTACTAGTGTAAAACATCAAAGCAAGTGAATACATTTTGTGTGTTTCTTTCAGCAGTGTGTCTCACTGGCAGTCTTTCCCACTTCCATCTCCTTCCCTTTTTTTTTTTTTTTTTCTCTTTTCTCATGTAACCATTATTGTTGGTTTTACTTCAAGAAAATAAATAAAGTTTTGGAGAGTACATGATGTTTAGAAAGAAAATCAGAAAGGAAATAGATTGTCCTTTTTCAAAGGTGTCCTGCTCTGTGGGGTGGGAGTGAAGGCAGCCCAGCAGTGTGCCTGTGCAGGCCTGACAGCAAACAGATAATTCAGGGACCACAAATAAATGATAAGCTATTTCTAGCTCTCAGGAATCATGAGATTCTTTTTTCTTTCCCACATCCCCCACAAAAACTGAGGCAGACAGCATGCCTGTCTCTTCCAGCCTTCTTAAATGTGAATAAACAATGCCTGTAACACTGTAGCTCTTTAATTTTTGATCTTGAGAAGCTTTATTCTGTTTTTATTATGCCGTCTCCTTGACCAGCAGCTTTGCTTGCAGTGCACTGGGCTTGTAATTGCTTGGAGTCAAAAAAAAATCAGATGTGTAAACTAATAATATTTGAAGAACAAATGTCTTCTAATTGTTTGTGAACTGGTTAGTAGGAGCCTTGTGAATTACCAAGAAATGAGAACAGAAGTATTGTCTTTTTCACTGAAAAGTTATGAAGTGTTAGAAAATTGAAGACAATGTATTATTTGTATTATTGTTTATCATTTATGACAGAAATATCAGTACTTCAGCTGTGCCTAAGTGATGCCTTTGTTATTATTTTCCTCTGATGATGCTGCAGTTCATTTGAGCAATATCCAGCAATAACTGGCTTGACTCACAAGTGAAAAGAATAATTTATATAATGCACAGTAGCTGGATTGAAGAGGAAGTTGCACCATTTCAGTGTAGTTTATGTCCAAGTATAAACTGTGCCTAGAACATGAACACAGGACCCCTGTGTTTGGAGATGGAGGTACCTCATTCCCTTGGACAGCTTAGGGATCCTTTGGGGTGAACCAGAGGGAAGCTGAGCCCCCAGATGCCCGCACTCCCTGTAGAGCTCAGAGTGTCCCAGGCTGGCCTCTACCCTCTCCCCTGGCGCTGGATTTTCACCAGACTGCCCACCTGGGAAAGGCCACGGGATGGGAGGTGCTGTCAGACCCAGCTTCCAGGAAATGCTTCCAAGACAGCTGGGAAGCATCCAGGCAGGAATCTGCTCCTGCACACTCAGTGTGCACACAGCCTTTTTGAAACAGCTCTTCACACTTAGGAAATTAAACCCTGGGCTTGATCATTGGAACCTGGAGTCTGGATTTCCCACACCGTTGCAGGTCTGTGCCAGGAGCGAGGTGTGTTTGTGTGTTTGGCAGCACCGGTGATCTCCCAAGAGAGATGCTGGGCTGTGATTGCTGGAAAAGCACCTGTCCTGAGCGGGAGCAGTGTACCTGAGTCAGGTCTGAAACCAATGACTGTATTCATGGCTGTGTCTGGGGAGTCAGTCAGAAGCCACCTTTTGGCTACCTGACCCTTTGGGCAGGTTTCTTTTCTTTGTTAGTCCAAGACATATCAAAATATGGCCAAATTCTGTGCTTGTCATCCAATGCTGACATTAGAGTAAGTGCCTGCTCCCTGCTGCCTTAGTCAGATATGCACGTGTGTCTTGCTAAAACACCAGTGAAAGAATGCACTGAGGAGATTATTGATTGATTTTGAAACACTGACTCCATTCAGCTGAGACTTGAGCAACAAATATGTGTGTCTGCACACCTTGTAGTTTTTTCAGTTCTTAGTTTTCTAACACGTAAGGATTTCTTATCTGAGTCCACATTATGACAGAGGGCAAATTTTCAGGGGCATAGCCAGTAAAGAAATACTGGGATTGTGCTCTGTAAGGCCCAATTGCAAATGCAGAGGTCTCAGAGTTTTGGGGAACATTCTTCCCTGTGTCCCTGGATCCCAGAAAGGTGTGTGTTAAGGTCCTTGGAAATTCGTGTTTCCTTTGCTCCCAGAGAGCCCAGCTCAGCTCTGTCTGCAGGTTCCTAGGCTAAATGTTGATATAGGTTTACAGGCAGCAGTTGTGTTAAACAGATATTTGCTGCTTGTCTCTGAAGGCTGAGCAGGAATGAGGCAGGAGGGATGAGGGATAGCACAGATCACCTTTCAGCCAGTGTGGGTGAATAACACTCTGTTTCCCAGCTTGGCTCATTTCTGATGTGTGCACAAGGCATGTTGTAAGTGAGCCCCTGCTTGTCTTTCTCTTCTGTAACAGGATGCAGCACTTGATGTTCTGGCATAGCAGATACACTACATTTTTATTTTTTTCCATTGTTATGCATTGAGAATGTTATCCTGGAATATTCACTGCATTATGCTTTTTTTCTTGTTCTGCTCACAAAAATTCATCCTTCCACACCTTTTTCTTCTTGGTGTTCATTTCAGTAATCAACATTTAGTAGAAGAATTTTTAAGTTGCTTTTGCATTTGTCAACACTGAATTGCATCTTCTGTCCCACCACCTGTTACATAGCTCTGCTTCCCTCTGAAGGACTGCCTAGTGCATTGTATTTTAATTATTTTTTAAGAAAATGTGGTTGCTTTTAGACTTAGCAAGATTTGTTTCCTTTATATCTTCTCAGTTTTCAAGACCTTTTGTTAAGTATTCTCTACTAGACTTTTTCCATTCCTTAGACATTTTCCATACAAAAATGTTGAATTCACTGCCTGGTTATTGCCTTCTTCTTTAACAGCTCTTCCTATTGTAAATTCCTGATCTACATGTTTGAATCTAATTTTTTTGGCATTACAACTCGTGTATCAATACAGAAGAGCTCCTTGATCTCCAAAATACCTACTTTTTCATTTTTATATGCTAATGCATGTAATATAGCTCTGCCCTGTGATACTGTAGTGGGTTTTAATTAAGCAATCCTTAATTCTGATTCTTTGAGCAGCTTAGCCATCTTGTTCTCAAACTTGTTCAATATTCTTGGTTTTTACATTGTGTAGGCCTTTGACATCCTTCTCAAGCTGGCACTGCTATACCTGCTGTGTTCTCTGCTCTACCTTAGTTTTTTGATGTCTCTTGAATTTGTCTTTATTTCTGCTACTATTAAAAAAAAAAAAAAAGGCGGATTCAATTAATATGATACCTAATATTTTCTGAGTGTGTTAGCATCTGGTGGCTTTCCTTTTTCCCTGTCTCTCTGCTAAGGGAGAAGAAATATTTGAACAAGCCATTGAAGTTAGTGATTGCAGTTGTCACATTCCTTGATCATGGTATTTTTTCCTTATGATTAAATTCATTGACTTGCTCATGCCTGTCAAATATATGAATTTACAAACCCTGTATTTCTTGGTCTTCTGATACAAAGCCTAATTTGGAACCTGGAGTCCCTACTGGATGTATTTTTCACAATATTTAACCTGATTTACTTGTGATGTGGAACAATCTCGTGCTGTTCCTTGCCTGTTTGACCTGTCATTTAGAACTGCTGTATCACCAGCGCAAACAAAAGTCTGATATTGACTCTTAGACCATGAAATATTTCTGTTGTTCCAATCTACAATTTCTTCTCCTAATGAAGCAAGGGCAGTAACAGACCAGAGAAGAGATTGCATTCTCAGTTTGATACCAGCAGCTGTATCAGACTCTTTGCTTAAGTTTGCATTTTCTTTAACCAGTGAAGCCATACCTTGCAATACAGTTAGGTAAATTTAATTATTTTTGCCTGCTTCCTGTAATATTTCAAGATATGTGAAAATGAATCACAATGGGGGTTATCATCTGCTTTCCTAAAATCTATAAAGTTTGTAATGGGTAGATATTGCTTTATTGCATTACACAATTTCTTACCCTCTGTTCACATCATAAGTCCTTTTATTTCTTTCATTTTGACTTGAAAAGCTCTGCCCCGCTTGAATTATTTTATTTAAACCTTACATTTTTGCCTTCATCAGAGTTATCATTATTTCTTTGTTCCCATTATGAAGTTTGGATTGTTAACAGCGTGATTTATGCCACCCATTTTGGGTGACAGAGGGACATGTGCGAACACAGTCCCATCCAGGGAATGCTGTTTGGGGTTGGATACAGCTGAGAAAGCTGAAAAAGCAGCAAAACTGCAGGGGCATGAAGCACTGAGTGCTGCAGGGTAGAACTCCCAACCACTCTTTACAGCTGCCATGAACTTCATGTGAAATAATGTTCAGATGTCTTAGAGGAAAAACAGGAGATCGATATGTGCAGCCTCTATAGGAAACTTCTGGAGAGACGGGGAAGAAGAAATGCACTTTTACCATAGGGAACCTTTTCTGTATAATGCCAAACAAAAAAACCTGCAAGGAATCTTGCAGCCTACAGAGTGGAATTCTCTTTGATGGGAGCACAGGCCCTTGAATGGGGTTCACAGATTGCTCACTGGGAAAGGACGGAACCAAGCAAATACTGTTAATCCTCATCCGAAAGATGCAGTCATGAGCAAGTAAAGCACTGAAGGCATATGTGCTATTCATAGTTTGCCCCATTGATGCAGTTTTTGCATCAATTCTCAAGAAAATTTCTTTTACTATCCAATTAGTTTTTATTTTACTTCTAGTGAAGATTTCTAATATTAATTACCAACATAAAAACAAAGATGCAGTGCACTGAAACAAATGGAAGCTTTTTTACACTTAGATTAAAACATTACTTTTAATTGTTTACAGTGAAATCTCCTTGCTGTCACCCTGGTCTTAACAGGGTTATAAACTTTTAAGTTCTTAGAAGGAAACACAGAAGTATATTATCTTCTAGCTATGGTGTAATCCACCATTAATTACCCAAATATTGCTGCATTTATACTGTATCATGTACTTATCAAACATCTACATGACTCCTTAACTATTTCCAAAACAAGAGCCATTATTTACCCACTGTGAAAATAGCCTTGTGTTAGTGGTATTAGAAATCATTAGCTCTATTAAGTCTGTTATCAGCTCTGCTAGCAGCTGGAAATATCCTGCAGCTCAGGAGGGCTCCAAAATGTTCCCCACTCATTATATTCTAGATCACTTTGTTTTCTTGTACACTGGAAACAGATTATAATCACATTCAGCCACAGGCAAAAATAGAAGCTGACAACAGTGGTAGGAAAAAAAAAGATTTATGAAACTTTTCATTGCTTGGGGCAGTATTTTGAACATGATAGCAGTGTTGTCCCTTAGATAGTGAACAGTTCAGCTATGTCTTTCTATCATCTTCGTGTTCCATGTCTCAAAATGACAATTATCACACCATAAATACAGCCCAAAGCATTACAGATGTCTATAAGCAGAATCCGTATTAATTGTTAATGAATAAAAAAGAGATGGCTCAGTTTGTTAGCTTAGGAAATAAGAGTCTGGGTTTTTACAATTATATAACAACACACAGATATTAATTTTGTCTTTTCATTGGTTGCTTTGAATAGGATTGACTCCAAAAAATGGTATCTTGAAGTGTTTGGGGTTCAGAAGATTCCTTTATTAGTCTTTGCTCCTTTGGGTGAGGCTGGCCCTCCAAACAGAATGTGTTAAGTAGCAGAATTTAAATAATTTCTATATCATGTCTTAAGATCATGGGTTTGGGCTTTTTCCCTTAACAGAAACATTGTTTTCAAAAACTGTTCCTTTCCTTCTTGAGAAAGAAATAGAATTTACTTTTACAGAAGCTGTAGTGATGAAAGAATAAGGATGTCTCCATGCAAGTATCTTTTTAATTGCTGGTTTACAGTGCATAGCTGTGGACTCCCTATTTTCTAAGTCCCCTGAAATAGTACTGGGGTTTAAGAAGGATTTGTCTTAGGAGCTTGCAGTCATGTCTCTGGACTAGGAAACAAGATGGTACTGCTGGGCTGAGGGGAAGGTTTATGTAACACAAACTGCTCACATCTAACGCTAACCAAAAAGGAATGGATGTGTATCTGTAAGTAATTAGAGATATAGACATGTCTACAATGTCTGAGCTGGCTCTATGTGATCCAGCTCCCTAGGTGTGCCCAAAGTGGGAAGCAGAGTTTACCCTGCTCAATACTCAATACTGCATTCCTCCTGCCCATGCCCTTCTCTTGTCCCGTCCTTCACAGCTCTCCTGGTTGCTTCTGTTTTTTTTTCTTTGCTCTAAATCTTGTCGAAAGAAAAATGCAACTGTCTTGGAGCTCTGCACCGTTTTATTTCCTTCTTTTCCACCTCTCCTGGTCTGCCCTTGTGGTTGTGTCCCTTTGTAGCTCACTCTCAGGTGAGGAAGGTGCATCCCATGGATCCTGCACTGCCTTGGCCACCCCGCTGCTCTCCCCAGCCACACTCCTGCTGACTCCTCTTCCCTCCCTGGGCTGGCTCTGGCTGAGAGGGCTCTACCTGCCCCAACAGCCCAGTCAGGCCCCACCAAGAGCCCCATGCAGGATTCTTTGCTTCACCGGCTCATCATTTGTTCCTCTTTTTGTACATCAGAGTGTTGCCCTGGGTCGCTGTATACCCAGCTGTGAATGTCCAGATACTTCAGAAATTCTATTTTAGCTATGCTCTCCTTTTTGCTGATCACCTGGGGTAAATTAGTGTAGGTCCAAATCAAACTGAAACTAACTCTCCCTGTTGTTCATGTGAAGAGCTGAAATCTGCATCACTTGAGTTTCTGTCTGAGCATCATCTGAAGTATTTATAACCAAGGCTCTAAAAATGTTACTAAGATAGTAGCATGCCATTTCTCTTTAGGCAAAACCCACTTTGGTATGACATATCTGGAGCAGAGAAAAGGCTAACATGCTTATTTTGCCAGCTAACCTAAGTGAACAAATAAGTACAGAAAGATTGGAGTGGCAATTGTTTTATTTTATGTGATCAATCAGGTTTTGAAGCAGGCTGAGAGTAATTTGGTGTTGTGCAGGGATGTCAGAATTCCTGCCAGTTATGCAAGATAACTTGAATCTTTGCAAGAATGGAAGAAACAATTTAAAGCAGATTTGATTAGGAATCAACCTGTTGTGTCTTTCTGCTTTCAGCTGTAAAGCTATTTCACACACGTGGGGAAATACAGGAAAGAAAATGGCATTAAGATAGGAAAACTCCTACCAGTTTTTTATCTAACTAGGAAATAAGTTGGTCCAAAATTAAGATGGAGCATCTGATTTTGTGTTTCTGTGTAACAAAAAAGAAATTATAGACCTTGATGTTATTTGAAAAAATTCCTCAAACATCTAGAACAAGGCATGCCAGCAAGTGGGGATTTCATATTTCAGCAGATGCTGCAGAAACGTTTGGGTTTTTTTTTTTTTTTTTTTTTTTTTTTTTTTTTTTTTTTTTTTTTTTTTTTTTTTTTTTTTTTTTACAAATTTTTTTTTTTTTTTTTTTTTTTTTTTCTGTAGACATATTTTAGGGATAGTATCTTTAAATAACACAGATCACTATATATTTCAGCAATGGGATCATAAGAGGTCCTTTGTGTTTCTGTGGGTGAGAGCTGGTTTATCAGTGATTTTTTGTTTGAGTGTTTAAGGTGGATGATCTGGGAGGATGGATTGTAAGAGGTGAGGAGCCAAAGGGCAAATCTCCTGAGCTATTGATGGCAGGACGGGGAAAGAATTAAAAACCACAAAAGGAAAGTATGAGAAAAAACCACAAGCTTAAAAAATCCACAATCCTAAAAGTAATAGGTATGAGTAGTAGAGGGATGAGAAGGAAAGGAGCAAAGGTATTTCATGAAGAGTTTTTCAGACCCTCTTAGAGCTCTGGCCCTGCTCCAGCCTGTTGTTCCTTTGCATATGGTGCTTCAAGTTTATAAAAAACATTGCACCCAAGTGCTGTGTCTTCCCTTTCTCATTCCCTTTCCTTCTCTTCTCCACCTCTGAAAGACTTTGTGTGTCTCTAACGTGACACAGTTCTTTTTTTTAGCACTGCACCACCACAGTCCCAGAGGTGGAA
The DNA here is from genome assembly GCF_017590135.1 of Pyrgilauda ruficollis. NCBI lineage: Eukaryota > Metazoa > Chordata > Aves > Passeriformes > Passeridae > Pyrgilauda > Pyrgilauda ruficollis. Next base: position 2,736,589 of record NW_024530599.1, read on the forward strand.
TTTCCCTTCCTGCCCTCGGGGGGTTGTTGCCCACTGTGCAGATGGACAGTGCTCACATTCAGCACATCCTGCACATGCTGCCCTGCTGGGGAAACTTCCCAGGATGTGCTGACCCAGTGCCCCTTCGGGATCTGCAGCTTTGCTGTTTGATGAGCAAGGGCGGTGAGGCAGGAGCACGGGGCGACTCAGTGACCTGGACCGTCCTCACCACTGGACTCTGCTCAGCTGTTGGCTGATGTGGTACAAAGAACATCTTCCCTTGAGTTTTAAGTTAATTTCTTTGTAGTCTGGTGCATGGGCACGGAGTGGCTGAGGCAGCTCCCGTGTCATGTGGTGGCTCCAAAGCACAACAAAGTCACCTCGCCCCTTTGCCAGGAGCGGCGGGAGCGCGGCGTGCCCCAGCCACACGCTGCTACCCAGAGTGCACCACCTTGCTCTTCACATCAGCCTGGCTTTGTCACTTGCTCCTAAATTTGACTCAGAGGCTGCTTTACCAGCAGGTTCCCTCTGTTCAGAGGGTATTTTGCTGCCAAAACATACTTTTAATGAGAAGACCAGCTGTTCTCCCTCAGGACCAAGCTTCCACTTGCTCCTTAGTTTGCTTCTTAATTATCTTATCACTGATTAATAATTTAATAATTTTTCTTCAGTATTTCATAAATTTAGAGGTTTGTGGAGTCTCAGTTAATAAAAATATAATGTACAGCAACAGAGAGTTGGTTCTCTTCCCTTCCGTTTGTGGCACAGCTTGTCATATTTCCCTGAGCAGTACCAAACAATATGCAGCTAAATTGAAATAGTGTAACCAGATCAAGATGTCTATCAGCATCCTACACTGATGTGCAGTTTGGGTTTTATTCCAGACTATTTTATGATGCAGAAAATCTGCATAGATCAGTCTTAAAGCTTTAAGGATGGCTGGCTTGCATGCCCTGTAGAGAGTAGTTTTTGCTCTTGCATTTCTCTTAAAATATAGTAACTTGACATTTGCTTGAAAATCTAAACCTCTCCCATGGGTGGGACTTGTGTTATGTATCAAATGGAAAAAAGTCTGATCAGCTGTGTGACGTTTGTTTGGGGGTTTTTGTTCTTGTTTTTTAGCATGTGTAAGAGGTCTGGCAAAAGAATACTGCATTTCTAGATCTTCATACAGCGTAGAAGTTTCCTCATTTGTTTCTGCTTACTGAGAGGTGTAATTGAAATATTCTGCTTTTAAAAAACAAACAAACATCCAAACCAAACCTGTTTGAAACAATAGTTAAACATGGGACACTTTCTGTTAACACCCACTGGAATTAATTTTCACATGTTTCAGTTTGTTGTGGCTGGAGAAGCATGTCAGATGTTGAAAGCCTGTTGGAAGAAGAAAAGACCTGGGTGAAAATGGTGGACCAGGGTTTGGTCACAGAATTCCCACACAGAGAGTTTTCTGCTCTCTGTTTCAGCTTGTCACATAAAATTCTGATAACATCCTTTCCTGACTGGGTTTGTTTGGGTAGCACATGAAAAGAACACACAGCAGATCCTGCAGAGAACACAAAGTGTTATCACTGTTGCTACATTCTGGTTGTTGGTATTGATCATTTCCATGGGTGTGTCCTTGACTGCAATCACTTCTGAGAGATAAAAACTCCACAGTCAGCATTGCCACAGTAAAACATTATTTGGTTTAAGGTCCCTTTCTCTACCATGTTTAACTGTCCAGTTTAATGTCTCCTCTGCCCTCCCATGTTTGTGAATATTTCTTTCAGGTGCATTCATTTGAAATGAAATCTTTTCTATGTGGGCGTCATATTCCTTTAGAACTTATAGAAAACCCTGTTTTTTAAGATTTGTGTTAAAAAGTGGTACTAGTTCCTGATCCAGGTGCCATGTGCATGTACCTACCTTCTGATAACCTTCTGAAAGTGCAGTTTGACTTTTTGTTAGCAAAAGTAATTCCTCCATTAGTGAAATTGTCTGAGTTGATAAATGAGTGTAAATTAAAATCTTTCACACATAACAGACAAAAAAAATTACTAAAAATGAATGCATATATTAATTATTTTTTTTTAGTTTGTAAGGTAACTTTTGTTGGTGTGGAGTCACAGCTACCCAACAACAATAATTTAATTGGATAACTTTATTTTTTAAAGTAATTTGATTTTCATTCATTCATGATAAGTATGGACATCTAGTAAGTATCTTACTACCTAAAACTATAGATATCTTAATTTACTGGTAACGATAGAACAAAAACAACTTTCACTATCAACATTACACATGTTTAGGGGAAAAGAAGTCCTCTTAGCTTTGGAATTTCTTAAGCTTGACAACACATCTGTTCCTAAATGTTCCTTTGACACTGAAGTTGGCTTGTGAAATCATGGCAGAGAAGAAAAAAAGAGCTTTCTGCAATCAGTCAGACAAGTCAACTTCTTTGAGATATGGGCAAGGAAAGAGTCAGAAGAAGAGAAGGAAAAGACACAAAATAAATGTGTCCTAAGAGCTCTTGCAGAAGCTTCTCCCACAGAGAAATGAAGCTTTTGACAATTATGTGTGGTACCTGTATAGGCCACAGGCGGATCAGCAAGGAATTATCAGCAGGTGAGAGCAGAAGCTCATTGACACCCTGGTCTGTACCAGATATTGTTTGGACAGTGTGGGGCAGTAAATTTGGATCAGATTTAGGCTGATAGACCTGGAACAAGAGTCTCCCCCTCCACATGTTTTGAAGCACTTTTTGCAGTCACAGAGGTTTTACCCAAATTGATTTCTTGGTTTTTAACTACTCTCTAGTCTCCTATGTCTTTAGTTGGATAAAATATTGTGGTCATCTTCTTTTCCCATTTTTAAATTCTTCTTTAGTGTTGCCACTGTCATGATTATCAATACAGCATGGCACTTGTGAGGTGGGTTTTTTCCACTTTCTTTTCACAGTGTTAAACACCACTTAGTTCTGTGGCAGCTTCAGACATTCTGAAGGAAGAGACAGTATATAATGCAATTATGATAGCTGTTTTTTATACTTTAAGTAGGAAATGGAATCTGTTCCCTCCTTCCTCAACTAATACTATATTTTGTGGCTTTTTACTTGAGTGGCTTTTACTTTGCATTGCTGGGCTCAGTAAAATAGAACCATGTCCTTGAGATGAGCCAGGCCTGTGGATCTGGCGCTGCGTGAGGAGCTGGGGCGAGGCTGTGCTTTCAGAGATGTGCTCAGTGCAGTGAGGGGCAGGGCTGGGCTGCTCCCTCTCCCCTGGACACCGGCAACTGCTGAAAGGCATCTCAGTGCCCTGCCTCCGGTTTGCTCTGGTGATGTGGGAGCTCTCCAGTGTTTGGTGTGTGCCAGGGTGATGACACAGCCTCTTCAGGCTGGGAATTGGATTGCCTTCGCCACGCTGGTGAGGGAAGAGCAGGGCATGTCTGAAGTGGCAGCCCAGAGCAGGCTGCACTGTGGTGCTGCTGTGGGACACAGGCTGGGCTGGCAGGCAGCAGCGCAGCCCAGGAGATGAGAAGTGATGCTGTCTCCTGTTTCACTAATTGTAAGCTATTAGATGGGTCTATTCAATTTTTTTTTAAAAAAATGGAAAAGATCCATAGCCTATTGATGCAGGACAGCCCCCAGCCAGGGAATAATGTGCTCTGACCCCATGATTCAGAATGCTGAACAACTGCTTTATTAAGCTATACTATATTACAATAAGTTATTATACTACAAACGTACTAAAGAAAAGCCTGTGACCCCTTACAGACAGTCACGACACAGCTTTTCCCTAACCAGTCAGTCCAAACAGCCATCAGTCAGCAGAGTCCAATTAACAAATCACTCCTCAGTGAACAATCTCCATAACACATTCCACATGTGCCAAACAGCAGGAGCAGCAAGCAGATTCTCTTCTTTCTCTGAGCTTTCTCACTGCCTTCCCCAGGAAAAATCCTGGGAGAGAGAATTGTCTCTCTCTGTCCAAAGAGTATGTGACTACCACAACAGCCCTGTTCTGAGAGTCTCTTCAAGCTCCTGAAATAGAGAATTGCATGGAAGTTTAATGTCTTGGTAAGGATTGAGTCTCTGCAAGATGTTAGTAATGGTATTTAGAGAAGGCAACATTTGTTTTCTCTACCTAGACAAAGTTTTTATTGGGCTGTTTCCTTCCTGCTACGCAGTGAGTTTGTAGCTTGCAGGAGATTTTTCTATGGTAAATGCAGAAGTAGGGAAGTATTTGCTGCAGTGCTCCTGAGAGAACTGCTGGCCAGCACAAGCTCCATGGGTGCCTCACCTTGTATTCGTTTTTCTGTTTTACCATGTAAAACAGACTGGGGGGTTGCAGTTGCTTTTTAGTTGTTTGTTATCTCTTTTTTTTTTTTTCCTTCACACACACAAAAACTTTATTTAAAGCATTCTTTAAGATTTGCTGGGTTAATGTTGGCTCATATGCTAAGTGATAAATTGTGTGAGGCCTTTCATACAGCACTTTACAATTAATTACAAATTAATTGCAATTAATTTACTTTTCAATAGAACATTTTATTGTATTTTATTCATTAACCCATGGTTTCACCTGAGTAACAGAATCTTTTACCTGTAGTAGCTGAAGGTAACACCTCTGGTACCTTGAAAAGTCAGGAAACTTAAACAGGGCTTCTTATCTGAATGGTTTGTGACTTTCCTTTTTTAGTCCAATAAGAACCAATAAAGAATTCAAATGAAACCTCACTGCCTGTGAAAGAAATGCCAGTCATGTAGCATTGCAGCTTGCAGTACCCTGGAGGCAGACAAATCCTTGTTTCTGTCTTGTACTTCCTTGTACCTTGCCTGCTTTTAAAAAGAGAAATAACCCATTGAAAAGCCTGATCCAGTGCAACATGTGCATTGCATTATATTTGCTTTTCTTTACTCTAGAATTATGCAACATTCCTCTTACTTTTTTCCATATATTCCACACAAATTATTTTTACCTGTTGTACATGTTGAGAAACAGATGGTCCAGGTAGTAAATAACTGGCTTCCCAGGAGCTATGAAATTGAATTCTCCCAGGCAGCTCCTCCAGGAACCCTGTATTTGCTGGTATATGTCAGTGAGCCTTCATGACAGGGATGCTTATATATCAGTGTTTATTTCCATCAGCTGATTGTCAGTTGGTTCAGCCTAAAAGTAAAATTGTTTTTAATTATTATTTTTATGCTTTTTGAGGGCCAAAGGCGTTATATTGTAAGTATTTTTTGAAAAAAATGGTCAAACCCTGAAAATCCATTGAAGAACATTATTGCAAGATAGAACTTTTTGGGTTTTTTCTTTTAGACGATAAAAATATTATATTTTTGTTGATCATGTTGTTGAACTGAAAAAAAAAAATCTAGATTGGTGTGCACTGTGCATTATGGTGAGTTGTCCTAAGGCAGTAGTATAAGATGGAATAAGAAAAAAAAATTCAGAAGTTGAAAAATTTAGTGCTGCTGGGAAGAGATAATACTGCCTCAGAAACAGAGAAATTACATGATGCTGAAAGCCTTGTCCACTATATTTAGTTTCATTCGTAGTTCAGCTGCCAAACTTCTCAGTGGTGCAACCTGACCTTACAGATTCTTCAAACAGCAGAAAGATTCCAAATCATTACTCTGCTGATAGACCATTCCTTCTCTTAAAGAGTTGCAGCACCTAGAAGCCTGATTTATTAAAAAGCTCAGTTTCCTAGTAGATCTTTCTGACATAATTACTTTAGAAATTTATTTTAAGCAACTCTTTCTGGTATAAATTTTTTAGGAGGTTGGGTTTAACAAAAAATGAGTGTTTTGGACAACGTGTAATACATTCTGTGATGCTTCTGAAATAACCAAGGTCGTGCATTGCATTAAACCACCCGTGACTGGCATTTCTTTTGCCCCTTGGAAACCAAAAGGGTTCCAGCTCACTGGGTGATGCAAGATCCTAAGTGCTGCTGTAACAGCTTCAGGGATGACTTTCTGTTGCACCTGACTCAGGATTTACATTGAATTGGAAATTATGGCACAGTTATTCTCATGGCACCATGACAATTTTCAGGGTCCCCCATAGACCAGTCAGAGAAGCAGCAGCTTTCAGGCCAGGATCCTCTCAGGAAAATGTCACCAGGTTCCACTGCTGGCCTAAATATTTCCGTTCAGAAATTTCTGTCTGTTGTTCAATAGAATCTGTGTCTTCATTTTCACTTTGGTGTTGATCAGTCCTTCAAATTGTTTGAGCTCAGGTGAGAATTTGTCTGAGTCCTTAGACAGGGTCCAGCTCTTTTCCATTCTGCAGAGCCAAGCCTAGAGAACAGCATTTACCTTTTTGCACTAAAATGTTCCGTAGTGAAGACAGTAATAATGAGTGTCATTGCTTAGAAATAGAACTTTTCCTGCTTTTCCTTTTAGTTCTTCTTACAGCAGTGCCTTCTTCAAACAATAGTGTGAACAGTGCTCGTGTACCTGAGCTGAAGATAAATACATCCTTAAACTGTCTGAAATATGTTTCATATTTATATCGGTATTGGGAAACTAAATTAAAAGATAGATTGAAAAAGATGTGAGGTGATTATTTTTTTCAATTAGAAGGAAGAAAACTCCAACTTTTCTTTCAAAATTTGAAATAGTGTGCCTACCTTTTCATATATCTGTAACAAGCACATATGTACATGTGAAGTACCACAGGACACTGAGTCTGCATAAACATTATTGAAGTGATGTGATTTGCCACTGACCAGGCATTATTTCATGCAGTGTGATAATGAATATTTAAGTGCTGTATTTCAACAAATATAATTAGTACATTGTGTCTCAGGGAATACTATTTTTTAGAGCAGTGAGTTTGAACCTTTTTACGGGTGACCCTCACTTGAGAGAGGTTATATGTCTGTAATCCCTTAGGTTTGACTCCTGCTGAAGGGTCCAGTTTTGCCTTTGCTTGTATGACTGTGCACTGGATATTGTGGACAAGGAATGGGGTAATTTTACCTTGTTTGGTTTGGCTTGTTTGGGGTTTTTTGTTTGTTTGTTTTTGTTTATTTTTTTGTCAGAGCAACATTCAATTTTCTACTGTAATATTGTGCTGGGGCCATGGCTGCAATCACTGGCAGGCACTGATAAGTGACTTACTGTTTCATATCACACATTTACTGAATTTTCAGTTTGAAATGTACAGTCTGGGATGACAGCCAGTCATTCAACCTATTCTTGCTTCAAAGAGTGTAAAAAAAACCAGGCAGACAAAAGAAGGAACACCTGGCAAATGTCTTGGGTTTAAAACAACAAGAGAGAGAGGTAATGGTATCCATGGTTAGGAGTGAGATAACTTTCTTCTTTACAGCATGTGTTGAAAACACTTCCAAAACATTGAGATGCCATTTAGCTACGGCCTAGCACAAAACAATGTAGAGAATTAAGCAAACAAACAGGAGAACTGAAGCAGAGACAGCATAAAGCCCAGCCTGTGCTGCTGGGCAGGGGCCCTGGTGCCACCCTGCCAAGCTCACTGAGGCTGGGCACAGCAGCTCCTGTGCCACTGTCACATCCCTGGGCGTCCCAGAGCTGTCTGCTCTCCCTGACCCAGAGTGATGGGAGCTGCCCTGGAAGATGGATTTAGCTTGGAAGGTGGCCCTGTGGTTCTGTGAAACAGCCGTTCCTCACTGGCATGGCAGATGATGTGGTTTCCTTGGGAAAACAGCGTGGCACGGGGATTTGAATAAAGAACCAGCAGTGCTGCAGACGAGGTTTCTAATGCTGGCTGACAAGGGCTGTCTGTGGGCTTTTAAATTATTTTCTTTCAATTCATCAGCTTCGGTTTTGGGGGTTTTTTGTTCAGTATTTGCATTGTTTAAAGCAGAAGGAAATAGTTGTGTCATTGTTTCTTTCAGAAAAATAATACATGTTTGGGTTTTCCCTTTTAGTTCTTTTATGAAAAGGAATGATGAGGAGGTGTAATGTCTCTTTAGCATTTAGTAATGTCACAGAGGATAATTCAGCACAATTGAGATACAATCTCCATTACTTTTTGAGGTAGTATTGACAAAGAACTGGGATGCAGGGAAGCAATTGCTTTGCTCAGATTAGGGATGCTGCCTTTTCTGCTTGGTATTTCATCTCTGAGGTGGGAGATCAACTTGTTCTCCTCAGATCATTGTTTTGCTTGGATTTAGTGCATGAGTTAAGTGAGTGTACCAGAGCCTGGGAAGAGCTATGAAAAACTATTTGACCGTGTTAAAGCACATCTGAATTTTCTTTTGTATTTTAGTCAGCATTTGGACTGTAAAAAGCCAAGCAGTGATGTTTGGAGGTGTGTGCTCAGGAGCTCTCAGCCATCACTGATGTATAACTGTAACTCTGGGAGATGCAGGGGCTCTCTGACCCCTGGGGCTGCCAGGCTGTGCCACAGCAGCACTGTTATGGTGCACAGGAGGACGTGCTCTGTGCTAGCCTGCTTTGTTTCAATGTTTCACCAGGTAAAAGAATGAACTGAGCAAAATTTATTTTTTTTAGTCTTTTTGTTCTGATTAAACCCAACTAAGTCAATTGGGTAGCTTATGATTGCTTCAAAGCTACACAGATCAGACTGTGTATTCTCAGATTACTTAATTACAATACAATTTACCCTCACTCAACTCCTAATTTGAAACGAGTGCTGCTGATATTCTTGACTGCAGTAAGATCTCTTGAAGAATGACATGTTGATTATGTGGACACCAGGCCATGATTTTTTAAAAATGCTCAGCACAATCAGTGTGTACTAAAATTGATTGGAATTAGATATGTTGTCTGTTTGTGAATTTAAATGAGAAATTTTAAAAAATTAAAAAGCCTAAGTGTGGAGACTACCAGTATTTCAGATTTCCAGGTTTTTGATTTTCAGTATGGTTTTAAAAGACTTTTCCTTAAATTCTAAATGTTTGAGCTTGTGTATCATGAGGAAATTACTAATTCAGCTGATAATTGAGAAAAGGTATCATTTCCACAGTATTCTCCCCCTGACCGATACTGGCTACTGCTACACCAAAAATAAAATCTATTTCCTGATGTAAAAAGCCAGATGTACTCCATCAAGACACTCATTTTGTTTAGGCGTCCAAATCAAAAGCAATTTCCAGGGGACCACAGTGTGTCATGCTGTGAGATCCATGGGGCCAATCCCTTTGGATCCTTTATTTATGGGACAAGTGATTTCCTTCTCTGAACTTCAGAGCTCAGCAGAGTTGCAGGTACTGCTGGTGAAGTTTTAATTTAGACAAAAATGCTCATAGAGAAGTGCTCAGATGTTCAGATGTGAATCCAATTTTATATCCCTGGCAAGTTGAACAGTGTTGGGCTCCTGCTTTTGATTCATTTGAACAGGTTTATGAAGAAGCAGCACATTAAGCTTTTATCTCTCTCATATATACACGAGTGTGTGCACGCTCCCTAGTTAGTACTTTTTCTATATATAAGCTTTTATACATTTTAATAGGAGCTATATAATAGCTACATGATGTTAATATTGGTATTTATTTTTCCATATTAAATGCTACATTTGTCTTACACCAGATTTCAGAGTTTTTGCAGCTGCAATGTGCGTTCAGTTACCTCTGAACAGCTCATTTTTCAAAGTATCTTACATTTACTGTGTGGGAGCTGAATCTTGAGGCAGATTAAATAATTTGTGGTAATTTGATTTCAGCTCTTTTTCAGTCTTACAGAAATGCTGTTCATTCTCATTGATGTGCACTTGGCTCACTTTTAAGAGCAGCCTCCATGATATTGTGGTGACAAGATTCAGAGTCTTTATTTAACTGGTGCTACTGTGGCTCTCAGAGCAAAACTGTTTTGTTTATGTGGGTATGACTTTTTTGTACTTATCCTTGAGAAGGAAAAGCTGCATCTGAAGTAAGTTGAGAAAACATGATGCATATGAATCTTTTGAAGTAACTATTAACACAAGGATACATATTTGTATTTTATCACTCATAAATATTCACTTATTGAAATCCAAGCATGCTTTGTTTAAAGTCAGAACACAGACTAGGAGAGTAATTCCACTTAAGCTTCTGTGCATGTGAATATTGTCCAAACACATTTTCTTCCTGCTGTGTCTTGCTCTGCACACTCTTGTGGAATGGCACGGGACCTAGTACAGATTACAGATTTTATGTTCTTGGAGATCCAAATGGGGGTTTTAAACATCAAACTTTATTGGATAAACAGTCTCTTTTATGCTTAGATAAGACATAGCCAAGGATAGTGAGGAGAGCTGCACATATGATGGCCTTAAAATTTAGGCTGTGTTCATAAAAGGTGACTTTGTATTTAAAGCAGCTGACATTCCCATAGGGTCACATTCTGGCAACAAACATTCAATAAAGATAAAGAAACTGCTGTGTAGATTTAAGGCAACATGTGGAGGATGCCGAATTTATTATAATTCATTTCTTAAAGTTTCTTGTCAGAGGACAAGTCACACTTGCCTTGTGTAAGCCCCAGTAAACCTGGCTCTGTTCCTCAGCAGCCTGTGCTTCCCCCAGCCCTCAGAAGCCCTGAAGAACACGAGCAGCCTCTCTCCAAACTCGCTGGTGTCTCTCTGCTCCCTGGCTGTGTTGCTGTTAGGAAGAGGCTCTTTCCCTGCTTCTCCCTGGGCAGGCAGTCTGCAGAGCAGTGCCAGGACAGAGCTGCCCCTGGGGTCAGGTTGGGAAAAAAAAACTGAGATCCTCGAGTCTGACCCCTAACCCAACCCTGGCAGATCACCACTGACCATGGCCCTGAGTGCTGCTGCAGCTCAGGGTTCCATACCAGGGAAATATCCTCCTGCTGCTCTGGGGTTTGGGTCTGGGATGTTATTTTGCGTCTATTTTGGGATTTTTATAAATATTGGCCTTAATTAAATTACAGTAATTACTCAGTTCAGCAGCTTTTCTAGACTTCTTTTTTTTCATGTGACAAAGATCAGTCTTGCTGCAAATGATGTTTTGTGATGTTTTCTTTTTATTATTTGATTCATTAAGTACAATGAAGTACTTTGCTTCAGTTTCTAAAAACAAACATGCATCATTAGAATTATCATTTCTCTAGTATTACTGATTAATGTTCACTAGAAAACAACTTGATACAATGTCTAAAACATACAGTTCATAATAGTGTTTGTTTTTGTAATTCTCTTTTGCTGTTTTTATTAGACATAAATTATTGTAATGTGTGGAATTGCACATGAACTTATTTACCAGTCTACATTTACGTTTAGAAAAGTGCCAATGTTAGAAGGGCACCTGCTTATCAGATTTTCTTTTCATGTGCTGATGTGATTTTAATCCATTTGCTTAATGATTAAAATTATTTTTTTTCATTTTTGATGCAAACATATCAGTACTCAAAGAATGAGAAAAGTTTATATCCTTCTTTATCACTAAAAAAAAAAAATCATCTGTCATTTTTCAATGGAGACTGAAAGAGTTGCATAATTTCCAGATCTTGCTCTGTGTTTGTGGCATTACTAAATAGAAAAATAGAGGCCAAATCCTGATCACATGGAATAACATGAAAGATACCATCGCTGCCTTGCTGCTCTCTTTTCATATTTGGAGTTTAATCTTCTTGTGCTGGCACAAATCCTGTTCATTTGAAGCTGATTGGTAAAATACAGTGAATGAAAGAAGATTGATTTCTCTGATTAAGTTTTATAGGGGCCTGAAGACCATATTCTCAAAGGCTCTTTTTAATCCATTAAAGTTCATCTGCTCAAAGTCCTTGATAGAAACGGGGGCGGGGGGGGGGGGGTAAATTTTCTCCTGGTGGATGTAGGGAATGGTCCAGCTAGGCTGCTGTCCTGGCTGCTGCACTGAGGAGACTTTCTCCAGGGAGAATCCATGAAGAAGTATTTTAAAATTTAAATAGAGTCTTTGTCAACATGCCAGCTGTGCAGGCTGGAAGCACTGTTTTGTGTTGCTGATCTCCAGTAATCACTGATCTGATTTGCCCAGGCTTTGATGCCCACAGGTCCAAGAGGCACAGTCTCTTTTCCCAGGCAGTGGCCCCTTGAAAATGCCGAGGAGAGCAGTGCCACCACACACATTTGTGATTTGTTTCTCTTTTCTGTTTTAGGCCCTTCAAATCATCACAGCCAATCAACGCTGAGGCCACCTCTCCCTCCTCCTCACAACCATTCCCTGTCCCATCACCATTCCTCTGCCAACTCCCTCAACAGGAACTCGCTCACCAATCGCCGCAACCAGATCCACGCGCCCGCTCCGGCGCCCAACGACCTGGCCACCACCCCCGAGTCCGTGCAGCTCCAGGACAGCTGGGTGCTCAACAGCAACGTCCCTCTCGAGACCAGGTGGGTGCTTGTGGCATTCACATTCTCTGAACATGGTCCCTTTGCCCAGGGTTTTCCTCCTGGGAAGCTGAAAGGCAGCGAGAGGTCTCAGAGAAAAGGAAAACAATTCTTATCTCATTTGCTTCTCCTGTGTTGTGCTCATGTGGAATGTGTTTGGGGATTGTTTACCCCCAGGTGGTTGCTTGATTGGCCTCTCATGTGAGTTGTTATGACTCTTTGGCCAATTAGGGCCAAGCTGTGTCAGGACTCTGGAAAATCACGAGTTTTTCATTATTATTTTTTTACCATTCAGTAAGTATCTTTTCTGTATTCTTTAGTATAGTATAGTATTCTTTAATATAATATAGTATAATAAAGTAATAAATTAGCCTTCTGACAACATGGAGTCAGATGCATCATTCTTCCCTGCCACGGGGCTTGCCGTGCATTTACAGTAGGTGGTGGGGATGGACTCCCTGGGGGATGCCACTGGTGGTCCCCCAGAGCACACAGAGAGCACCCTTGGTTTGCTGGGAGATGGTGTCCTCTGTGTCACGGGTGGTTTTTCTGACACAGCATGGGGAGTGAGTGGCATTAGAAGACCCAGCAGCCCCAATCTGCTTTGCACTGGAAGGTGCACAGTGAATAACACTGCTCACATGCCATTTTAAAGCCTTTTATTCACTTGGACCTTCCTTGCATACACAACTCATGTGATTAATACAGCATATTTATATCACAGGCTCAGGGACAACTTACTTAGAATTCATATTGACTGTGCTGCTGGAAAATTATACATTTTGCCTCTCCTGAAGCAACAAACAGAGGCTCACTTGACATTATGCATTTTGGGAGACTTTGGGAAACAATCCGAGATTCATGACTGACAGTACTATAATTTTAATTTATACCTCATCCAGCATGCAAGTTCATTTTAATCTCTTCTGTACATGTTAACAGCTTGATGCCTGTGGGGCAAACAGCAGCATATAAATGAAAAGGTGCAGCACTTAGGCCTGACAGAGAAATAAATAAATAAATGCCTGACATGCTGCTGGTCTAAATATTCTGGTTTGTTGTCATTTGGGGTATGGAATGTCAAACATATTTAACTTGCACTTTAAATAGCAGAGTTGGCAGAGCTGATCTCTCAGAATTTAAAATTAGCCATTGTGGTGCTGAATAAAGTGCTTGGAAGAGCAGGGTGGTGTTGCTTGCCCAGAGAGTGATAAACACAGCGAGCAGGTGGAGGAGCTGGGCTGCTGGGAGCACTGGCTCGTGCCAGGGTTTCAGCTGCTTGGTTGCCACAGCTTCTGGGATGTTATGTTTGGTTTGCAGCCTCCCAGGGCTTTCATGGGGCTCTGCTGGATCACACCCCAAGGAGCCACATTTGGGGGAGTTACACCCCCGTGCAGCCCCAGCCCAGCCCCTCCAACACGTGATTAAAGACTGCACTTTGCATGCCTCACTTTGTCCTGCCCTGCTAAAATGGGAACATGGGTGCCGTGAGGCAGTGGAATGCAAATTCAGGTTATCCGAAACTGAGATGGCCAAAAAAGGAAAGGAAAGGGATTCTTGCTTACTGAAGGTTTGGAGCTAAGTTTGGCCAAATTAAAAAAAAAAATTTAAAAAAAAATCACAAACACACTTAACTCTGAACTGCTGCTTCTGTGAGAACCTCTGCTATTTTACAGAACTTAATTTGGACATCCTGAATTTGTTATTTTTTGCTAAGAATTATGAGATGGAAATGTTGGTCCTGTTCAGCCGACTGGTTCTTGTGGTGTTGTTCATTGCCCAGTATTAGTACCTGCTTTTAATTCTGGTGTAGAGTGGCCACCTGCTGTTCCTGGTCTGCCTCTTCCTGTGTGGAATTGTTCTTGGGTGCAACAATACCTGAAATGTATCATTTCTGAAGACTCAAGACTGTCCCAGTTTACCAATTACTTTGCCTGGAGGGAATTCCTCGGGATATTCACAGAAGGATTCTCTGCCATCATCCTGGCATCCCTGAGCCACAGCAGTGGGCATTTGTCTGGCTGGGTTTTTGTACTGTCTGATTTTGTACCTATTCCCAGCCAGAGGTGACTGTGAATGCCTTTACTGACTTTGGTTCTTCTCTTTTTTCTGATCCTGCAACCTCTGGGAGCGTATGTGTACCTGACAAAAGGTTACTTTGTGAATACTGTTATTTTTGGAGGCTGCAGGATGCCCGACAGTTAATTGGAGCTTTTTGGAAGACAGGTGTGTCACAGGCAAGCATTAAGCTATTAGAAAATGTCCTGGCAGAATTGCTGTGTTCCAAAACTATTCCAGAGCTGCTTCAGGATCGATTTTAGTTCTTCTCTGAAATTACACACCTGACAGGGCTTGATGACAAGTTTCATCACAAGAATATTAACTCAAAAATGACTGAAACTGATGCTTGTGAAATCATTGAGACTTTTAGAATTAGCCTGTAATTCTTTTGCTTTAAAACTGGTGTTTCATCTACACTCATACCAATAGGCAAAAAAAAAAAAAAAAAAAAAAAAGAAAGTAATCTTTTGTTTTTACTTCAACCTTTACATTAAAGCTTTAGTTTGTTGCAGAACATTGACCCCTCTCATGCTGCCTCTTCACAGTGCACTACTCTAATTTTTTATCTTGTTATCTGTTTATTAATCTCAGTAGAGGAGCGCTCAGGAGGCAAAGCCAGCACTGACAGCACCTGCTTTATCAAGAGAGGGTTTCATAACTCTTAGTTTTCATCTTTCAGTTACCTTCAGTAGATTCTGCTCTCAGCTGAAAATGATGTGCAAGTGGTTACTGATTATGAAACAAAAGGTGGCACCTGAGCTGTCTGAAGGGAGTGCTTTGTGTCAGCACTACAAAACTCAGATCACAATTTAGATTCCAGATGTCTCTTTATCTAACAGTACCAAGTGCTGAAATCATTGAATAATACAACACACGTCTGCATGTTGCCTTTTTTTTTTTTTTTTTCCTGGTAAGAATATTTTAACCTTCCCTTTGTTCCTTTGCTGTCTTATGCAGTTTGGGCTAAATTCAGACTGTTTGGAGACATCGTATTTTCCAAATATATCCTTTCTCTGTCTCTTGTTTCAGTATGGATTGGAGGTTGTTAATCATATTTGGTTTATTTTCTTTGTGACGTAAAGGAAGCTTTTACTGCTTGCACATGTTTTCATGTGGCCTTTTCAGGCAACTGTGCCCAAATCTTTGTGTGTCCCTTGTGGTGCTGTATTTGTTACATAATTACATTTATCTGTATTGCAGCAGCTCATTGCTTCTCATGGAGTTACGAGTTTGCACATGCCTATGCAGAGTTCCTAATTGTACTTATTTAGAGTTGTAGAATGGTTTGGGTTTGAAAGAGCTTAGGGATCATCATGGGCAAGGACACCTTCCACTAGATCAGGCTCCTCAGAGCCCTGGCTAACCTGACCTGGAACACTTCCAGTGTTGTGTGCTTGGTTTCAGTGTGGTTGTTCCTGGTTCAGCAAAACAAACAGGGGCTGTGCCTTCCCTTCCCTGCTTTATGGCTGCACCAGGCTCCCAGGCTGGCTACATAATCCCTCTGTTTTCTTTGAAATAAGGGTCTGTAATGGAAGGGTTGAAATATCTCTAAGTAAGGACACAGTAATGCATGGCTGTAGCATTTTTATGGTGCTATTTTTATGGTTCATTTCTGCAGTATTTAGCTGCTTTACCTTTAGGCTCAGAGCTGCTGTTTAATGCTCTTTAACTTTTATTGTCCTCTTGCAGTCTGTTTCAAAGCTTCTCCTCCTCTTCCTAACAAAGTGCCGGTTTCTACCTTCTCCACTTGAGAGGTGTTCCTTTATTGCTGCTTTAATCACTGCTTTCCAAGGGGATGTGTGATGAAAATACTGCCTTTGAACATCCCAGGGTGGGTCTCGTTCCTTCCTGACAGCCAGAGGGGCAGTGCTCTGCTTTAAAGCTGGGAATGCTTTGAGGGCACAGAGAGAAAGGAATGGCTTTGCAGGGGAGGTTCCCATGGCTCCTCACACAGCAGGAATCCTCGGGGATGAGAACCCCACATAGGCACTGGGATGACTGGTGAGGGAGGAGAACAGAGGAGCCTCCACGGATGGATGTTTCACTGAGATTGCCTCATTTACTAATGCCTCTTTCAGTACTGCATATTGGTGTAAAATTAATTGTTACCATTACAACTAATAATACTTAATTCAGGAGGAAAAAAGGGTAGAATTAAATAGAAATTACTCTTATTCTTCAGTTCTCATAATTAGTCTCATAATTTGAAATATTTTCAGTCCAAATCTTTCAGTTGCAAAGATAATTTTATATCTATGTCTGTAATTTCTTTGTGCTTGCTCACAAGGATGTGATGCTAGGCTTTAAGGAATGCTGTAATATCCTAATGTTTCTTCTGTGTTTCAGGAGAAAGGATGGTGGCCACCCTTCTGGTGATGATGAAATAGGTTTTTTTTTAGATTTTTTAGATTTCCAAATCTGAGGTGATTTGTGCAAAGCTCAGTTTAAAGATTGAGAAGTTTTTTTTAGATTTTGTGGGCTGTAGTATAAGACCAATGGTCCAAATCTGAGGTGATTTGTGCAAAGCTCAGTTTAAAGATTGAGAAATCTGAAAATTTAACCTAAAAAGAATTGCTGTGAACCTTAAAATAATTCTTCAAAATATTTGCCTTTTCCTGGGGTTCCAGCCTCATTTGTTACTTTGCCAGTCTGATTCCAGCCCAGTCACTCAGGGTGAGCCTGAGGACAGCGATGAGAGCACAGAGGATGGAGCAGCAACGTGAGCTGTATCCCAGTGAGCACCATGCAGTGCCTGACCTCAGAGTTGTGGGGTACCACAGCTGGGAAACATCTGCACCCAGTGCAGGAATGGCACTGAGCCTGTGCACAGCCTACGGCAGTCAGGGCAAAAAGCCGAGAACAGGGCACATGAGGAGAGGGATTTAACAGTGGGGGAAAACAATATGAATTTTTTTTAAGAAAGAAATTAAACATCTGAAATGTCCTTAATACCACGTTCACATTTTGTACCACGTTGGGGTGTCAAGATCAGCTGCAGAACTTCTGAGCTGAATATGTAAACTTGAAGTTCCTGATTGTGTTGAAGCTCCAAGCTACAACTGCTCTCTGCAATTGTCTGCCTATTTTCAATGATGTCTCAATATTTTGATATCTTTGTACATGATGCAAAATGTTCTGGAACAGAACAGTGAAACAAAATTTCCTTTCCTTTTGTTAATGTGATTTCCTAGGATATATTGGGCATAACAAACAACTACTTAGAACAGTGAAACAAGTCCTCACTCTAATTTTGCTTTGTCTTTTGTGCCTTTCTCTTACCATTTATTTGCAGCTACAGGTTCATATACTAGAGCAGGTTCTTCCTCTGAGACTGAAGGCTGGGGCAAGAACTGACTCCTTCATTCTCTTGTTCCTGCATGTGAAGGTTGCAGAAAGGTTGTGGGGACTTTACAAATAATTGGAATCTGCATAAATGGATTTTGGACCTGTCTAAAAATCAAAAGCATTTTAAAGAGTCAAGGAAAGCACAGTCAAAAGCATCCCCAAGGACTTTAAACACATTTGGGCCATGTACTTGGAGGATTCCAAAAGCACTGTAAAAAGGTCATTTTTAGCAGGCTACTGGAGTATCATTTTCATAACAAATACAGGCTTGAATAGGAGGGAGAAAAGGGGGAAGGGAAACACTGCAAAAGCAGGATACATAATGATGATTCAGAAAATCGATCTAGATGTACTCCCACTCACGCACACATAAGCTCAAAGAAGTTTTTACTGATTGCAGATAATTGCATGTTTTCATGATCTTGTCGTTTGCATTTTTAACTTCTGGGTTGTGCAGAGTGAGCAGGCAGCATGAGTGACTGCACAGGAATAGACAGGCATGTTTAGGGTCTTTATGAAAAAAAGTCTAGAATTATGTGATTGTGGTTCCTTTTTATTTAAGTTTATGTGTAGACTGATAAATTTCTCTGAGTTTTATTATTCCGGTCTATGACTTACAGAATGGAAGTAGCACTGTTAGTACTTTTTCTTTTTTTCTTGTTAAGTGAGTAGTTGAATTAAGAGATAGTGGAGAGCTTACATGTATGCCTTTTAAAATAGAAGTGTTTTGAAATTATGTTCATTAATTGATGTAGAAAGTTAAAACTGCATGGACCCATTGAAATGCAAAACACTGTTATCATAATCCTCACCACTGGAATAACAAATGGAGGCATTATTGCACTTCATCACTTGGCACTAGGCAGCAACTACTCAGAACCCTGTGGCAAAAAAAAGACAAGGTTTTCTGCTTGAGAAGAGAAAGTTCCTACAGTTCAGTTGATTGAGAGCTGCCTAAATGTTCCTGGATCTGCTGACTGATCCTGCTAGACTTTCATGCACATACATATGCAAAGACCCTGATTGTTTGTGTTTGTGTCTGTAGCTGTGCCTGTTACTCTTTACTAGGCATTAACCAGCAGTTTGATTGCTCTGTTCCTGGGGAATAAACAGTCGTGCAAGAAGGAGATTCATACATTTAAAGGGCAAAGCTGGCTAACTCCCACAAAAGCTGAGTAGGATTCAAGCAGATTGGCTGAGTGGGTGGGCTCACACCTCTTGCTGAGTACCTGGAATCTTTTTGACCACAGAGCCACCAGTCAGGAAGGTGATGTGTGGACCCTGTAGCTCCCTGGAGCTGCTGAGCTGCCATGTGCATGTTCCCCTTCTAGATTTTATGCCTTTCCAGGTTGGTGTTCTCCATCTCAAACTCTCGAGCTGCTTGTGATCCCCAGCTCAGCAGTCTATATATTTCACATAGATATATCTCTCTGTATTTTCCACCTCACCTTTCTCCAGCCTCTGCAGTGTCACAGCTCAGCAGCCTCTGAGCATCCTGGGACAGGGCAGTGCTATGGGGACAAACCAGAGCTGGGAGCACGTGGTGAGAGCCCCCAGAGAACGCTCCAGGGGTCAGCTCACAGTGGGATTAGGCAGAGAGAAGGTTATGAAGGTGTAGCCAAGAGGATCTCAGCTTGCAGATGAAGAGCAGGTGTCCTGTGGAGAGGTGTCCAGCACAGAGCTGTCACGCAGCGCAGGTGTTCTGCTCGGTGCCTTTGTGAGTGATGCCTGCTTGGTTCTGCTCATAATATGACAGATCAAGGTGCCCAAAGGTTGGCACCTGCCTCTCTGTACAGCGCCCTGCCCAGCTGTCAGGCAGTGTTCAGTTACTGTGCTTCACATGTCCAGCTGTGTCTCTGTTAGAGGGTGCTGGCAGCAGCCTCTGTGACACTGCTCTGCTCTCTGCAGTCTTTAGAACACTTTGCCTGGGGATGTGGAGAGCCCAGCCTTAAGGAATCAGCAGCCTTTCAGGAGCTGAGGAGCTGGAGCTGCTCTGGCTGCTGGGGGCTGCTGCAAGGATCAGGAGGTGGCAGTGGGTACAAGTGTGAGCTGCTCATCCTCAATTACTGCTCAGTGTCCTTAGTTCTTGCATCAGTATCTGCAGCAGGCTGAAAATCACTGAAATAGTGTCGTGAGGACTGTCCTGTGTTTCCACAGGCATTTATTTGGGTGTGGGGGTGCACAACACACAGGTGTGTACAATGGCCAGTGGGTTTATGTACGTGTGTATTTGAAATAGCTTTGCACTGAAAAATCTGTCTTGCTGAGTTTGGTCTGTGGATTTGACATGATTGAGACAATTTCTTGTAACTGTACAATTTAAACACAAATAGATAACACTTGTTAGGCTTTATTGCTGGCTTTAGAGTTCTAGGCACTCCAAAGGGTAGAATCTTCTGTGCAGTTTTAGCACATCAACCCTGAGATGTGGAAACGTGGCTGATGGTCCCATGTTTTCTGCAAAAAACTGAGAGAACATACAAATAAATCTGATTTGGGGAAAGACTGGGGCACAGGTAACCAAGGCTTGCACTAGTCTACCACTCAGAGTTCATTTTTTCATAACAGGCATAAGAACAGCTCACATTTTCCCTCAGACTTGGTTTCTTTTTGTTTGGAAGTCAGAAATGTTCCATAAAACTTCACTGTCTGAATTTGACAGCCACTTTGAGGCTTCCACTGACATAAAATGACTCATGGCTAGTTTTTTGGAAGACTTTGAAAACTGCAGAAGGTTTTTTCTTTTTTTTCTTTAATCACAATGAAAGCCAGTGTTTTATGTTCTATATCCCATTGTTTTCTGCTAAGAATAAATGTCCAATAAAATTATAGACAGATGTGATTTTGCCACAGCTTGAAGATATTTTTAAGTCCTAGAAAAACAAAATTGAGCTGTTGCTATTCTCTTGACCTGTAGCTTTTCTATTTATTAATTACTATTAAAAACCCTGTAAAATATAAAAAAGACAATTTAAGGATTACAATTCTCTGTATGCCTTTTTTTTTCTTTCTTCATACAGAATAAGTTTAGGACAGTATGAGGAGGGAAAAAAGCAATTTATGTTAGAAAATGTCTTTTTCTTCCCTTCTATTACACGTTTTCATTGCAAAACCAATTTTTTTTTCCTCCACTCATTCTTGCAGTGTGCTGTCATGACAATTGGTCCAGAAGGGAGGGGGGGAAAAGCTGATTGTTCTCTCAAAGAATATGGAAGTTAATACAGTCTCTGTCAGACCACTATTCCCTGAACACCAGAGGTCCTTTTGACCTGTGGGAAAGCACATGCTAGGGAGAGCTCTGAATTAATGAAGAAAGCAAAATATAACTTTTGCCATTAGTGCACAGAACAGTGCTCAAATGTCCCCTGGCAAGCTCAGCTTTCCCAGATGTCACCTTCCAGGTGCCCTGGTGTGACCCCACAGCAGCAGTGCTGGAAACAGAGGGGAGAATCCTGAATCCTGGAGAATCCTGAATCCTGCAGCCAGAGCATAATTTAAAAGGGCAGCACTGCAGGGTTAACTCCTGTTCTGTGGGCAGCACCCAAGCTCCTTCCACAGCTTTTTCAAGGTCACTGAAATAATAGAATCATCCTAGGCTGGCAACCATATTTTGTGAATTTTTCAGGGTGGAGTTGTCTTACTGATCCACAGAAATTTGGGAGACTGGGCTGAGACTTAGCAAATTTACTCCCATGTTTTCAAAACAGAAAATCAGTCCTGGTCTGATTCAAATTGCTAATGCTTAATTGTGAGGTAGAAAATGTGTTTTTCTTAATTTGTTTGATAGGTGAACAGGTAAGACAGAGAATACAATTTTTTAATTCTTATATACAGTGTATTTGAAATTAAGTGAACTGGTACAAATCAGATCATTTCTTTTCATAAGCAGGCATTGTAAAATGCTCCCAGCCTTACCACTGTGAGGCTGTAATTAATGTTGATAAATGCTCATGTTCTCTCTGTGCAGCTTCAGCCCACAGACAATTGGTTGTACCAGAGCATGTCAAATCTCACATAAAAATATGGCTATAGATCATTGGGTTTAGGGATAGAGTTGAGACAAGTCAATTTATTTCCATTACTAGCTGAATCTGGATTTAAAACTCTGGGGGTCCAAGTGTTTTGTCCATTATGTTCCCAGTCTTTGTGGTGTGCTTTGCTGTGATTCAAGGTACATCTGCTAACCTGGCCCCCAGCTTTGGAATGCAGTTCCAGTTTTCCAAAGTGTCTTGGGGGATATTTAATACATCTTCAGTTAGATTTCTTTTTTAACTTTCAAAGGCAGAACTTATATACTTTCAGGTGGTGTGATGTCTTCTGATAGCTGCCACTTTGTCAGGTGCCCTCATATTGAGACAATTAACTTTCAGCTTTTGAAATGCCTGGGTAGGACAAAATGTGACAAAATTCAGGGCTTATCCAATGACATTCTTTCTTTTTTGCTTTGAGAATGACATCTTCTCCTTTTCAGTCACCTTTTTTTTGCTTCTACCAAGTCCTGATTAGTTTTAACAATATCATAGAGATCCTGTTTGCATGGATAAGTGTTTTGGTTTTCTTTATATACTTTATGTATCTCAAAGTGGATCACAGTAGAGCTGCTTTTTTGTTCTACTTTTTTTGTCTTCTCACATGCCACAGGATATGATTGACATGTTCTATTAAAGCATATCTGGATATTCATTAATTCAATTTTAATGGGAGCAGAGTTTCATTATATATCTGAGTTTACTTTAACAATGCTTTATATTAAAATTTCTGTTGGTGCTGTAGCTACCTTCTCAGCTGAAGAGGACATAAAATTCCTGGGTTTAAAGGCATTTCAGATAAAGACAGTTCCAAGGACTGTAATTTCGAGTTTGGTTGTGAAAGATCTGCTTTTGGGCAGGGAAAGGGTAAGAACTGTCTGTCCAAACCTCAGAGGGTCATTCCTGCCCTGAGGATTCAGGAGGAGAAGGGGTTCTGGGCTGAGGCAGAGATGGCCTGGATGAGAGAGGAGCTCTCCTGCCTGCCTTTGTCGCACTGGGTCTGTCTTCCTGCTGCCCCCCTTGGTCCTCATGCTCCGTGTCATTTCAGTCCCTGGATCCAACCATGGAAGTGCCCTTGTGCTCCCAGCACTGGAGAGCAGCTAGGAAGGACCAAACCTGCTTCTGCTGACAAATTCATCAGGTCCTACCCAGACAGAAGGAGCAGAAGAGTCAATAGACGTGGTGTGACACAACCAGCCCCACAACATCTTTTTCCCATCAGTTACTTTAATTGAACTGTTGCAAAGTAAAGCACCATTTAAAATGAAGGATTCAAGACATCAGACTTTCATTATTTCTTGCTTTCTTGTAGCTGAAAGGTTTTTTTTTATAATTTAAAAGGCTAGTAATTTTAAAGGAAAGTTTTTTAGCATTTACCTTTATTGCTTTTTCTCATAGATCACCTATGATGTGCAGAAAAGTTTTCTAACCTCTAATGTCCCTCACTAATAAAGAAAAAAAGAAGAGTGGTTTTATTTGTTAAAAACCCCCAATGTTTCTATGAAGTAACTGGTTAGAATTAACCTGTTTGAGTTTGACTGCCTATCTGAAGCCTCCAAAGCACAAAGAAAAGGTTATGACAGTGGATAGATACTGCCACTGTTTTTGTCTATTTTCTACAACATTCTAGATTTTGGTCACTGTTGAAAGGGATGTACAAGGCCACTTGGAATATAAAAATCAATAACAAAGGCAATTTCAAAGTGATTTTTCATGTTCATTAATAGAGTTTATAATTGATTTATTTAAAAAAACCCCAAAAACATATTTTCAGAGTTTTTCTTCAAACAGAAATATTTAATCAGAAATCTGGGGAGCCTAGCCAGCCTTCCTTTTACTGTATTTTAACTGTATGCAATTTCTGTGCAATCTCTTATGCTCTGGGTTTTATTTCAAAACAAATGTTTCAAAAAATGCCTTTAAAATCACTCCTGCTATTCTGTAGAATAGGTATGCACTAATCTAGGCTTTACAGTAGGCACATTCATCATGGTGGGCTGGAAAACATACTTGGGAAACACATTTCAGCCTCCAACTTCCAAATTGTTGTTGTCAGTGAGTGACATGGATTTTAAAGCTCTAACAGGTGGTTTGAGAGTGACATACTGGATTGTATCTGAATAAAAATGTTAAACATATTTTACATTGGAAGCAAGACCTGGGTTATTTTAGGCTGTGATTTTGATTTTGGAGATTACTCAGTGTCTTCATTCTGTTTGATTCCAAGAAGCACTTGTTTTTCAGAGCTGTGAAGGGAGAGGGTATGGAGCAAGTCTTCAGAGCTCTCTGTCTTAAACCCAGTGACTTTCTGTGAGACCACAGCCTTTATTCTGTGCTTCTCTTTTTGTTGTTTACTGGGAACGTGTTTGTAGTCAGTTCTTTCTGACTGAGAGAAGTTAATGTAAAGAAACCAGCCTTCCAGTTTGCTTTCTCCATTTCCTCTGTCTGGAATGTGTTGACAGCATTTTCTGAGATTCATTAGAGTGTGTTCTCTTATTTTCTTCTTAACCAGTGTATGGGTAGTTGAAATCCTGGGTTTATCTGCTGAGTCATGTGGTGTTGGTAATTGTCTTAGCTGTTCAAACCAAACCTATGTACTGTTAAACCACAAAATCATGGTTCATTCTAATTCTGGCAATATCTTCTCCTATAGGACTATGGGTTTTGCTCAGTATGTTCTTAGTGGTTTTGCTGGGAGCTTTTGCCAAGAATGTAAATGAGACTCAGAGTGTGGTTTCCTTAGAACATTTTTTGAGTGATGGATTCCACAGGGAACTCCCAGACACTTCATGGGTTGTGCTGGTGTTTTAGCTAGTATGTGGTCAAGTTGCATCTAGTTACAGGAAAGATTAAGAAAGATATCCTGACACTGTATTTTAGTGCCAGTTGTTAAGATCTGGTAGCAAAAAAAAAGGAGAATTTTCATTTCCCTATTTCTTCCCACAAAATCCTTTTTGGTTGAATTTACCAGGCTGTGGCAGCTGGAATGGTATAGGAGCAGGAGATGTTCTCTCTTAACTACAGGACTTGCCATTTTAAACTCTGTTCCATTTTATGTTTTTCAGGCATTTCTTGTTTAAGACATCTTCTGGAACTACTCCGCTGTTCAGCAGTTCTTCCCCTGGTTACCCGCTGACCTCAGGAACAGTTTACACTCCACCTCCCAGACTGTTACCTAGAAATACATTCTCCAGGAATGCATTCAAGCTGAAAAAGCCCTCCAAGTACTGTAGCTGGAAATGTGCTGCTTTATCTGCAATTGCTGCTGCAGTCCTGCTTGCCATCTTGCTAGCGTATTTCATAGGTAAGGCTGTGTTTCCTCTCTCAGATCACATGGCTGCATCACAAAATAAAAGTTCAGCAGATGAAAGGATGGCCAATGTGTTTCAAAAATGCATGTTCGTAGTAAGCAAAGAATATTATTATTCCTTATACTGATTAATGAGGAAAAATAAAATGTTCAAGTCACGTTCACTGTCGTAAGAGCAGTGGAAGCAAGAAATTGATTCAGGATTCTTAACGTGCAGTGTTAACTTTAGGTGTCAGATACGCACATCTCATAAATGGTCCAAACAGAGGGATGTAATGACTTTTTGGTGTAATGCCATATGTTTAAAAAGTATTTAGAAAAAAAAAAGTGATAGGTAGTGAATTCATATAAGTAACAGAAGCCAGTGGCATTTGAATTCAAATATTACCATCACATTCTGCCTTTAGATAAAAAAACCAAAATTATTTTGATTACTGGTTCTCAGTCTGTTTTGGTCTGTGTACCTAAATCCTGGTGGTGTTAAATTTGAATCATTAGATGGTTCCATTTTGCATGCAGTTATTTTCCATATTCCACTCATCCTTAGCATTTTGTAAAGAAAAATATAGAAACTCTGAATGTTGTGTTTATTTCCATGATTCATATATTAATAGTGACCACATTGTTCTGATCCTTTCTGTAGTTTTTTGAGATGTTTTTAACATGATGCTGAGATTTTGTCTTTTTAAATTTAATTAATTTCTGACTTCCTCCCCCTTTTCTGGTCCCCTCTCGTTCTCTGTTGTTGTAGAGGGTTTTTTAGGCATCTGCACAAACTACCAGTGTATTTTGTACCTTTTAAAGTGCCTTTAACAATATGCTGATGACATTGAAGTGTTGCACACTCTTAGGGTCTCTGAGTAAATGGCAAAATTATGGTAGCTTGAGAATATTTTCTGTTAATACTTTCCAGACCTATTCTTTGTGGGATTTATTTCATCTCTGAAACTATTCTCACATATAGCACTCAAAAGATCTATAAAGATGTGCTGAATTTTCATTCTTTTTTATTTTTCTTTTTTTTTTTTTTTTGATCCTATATAACCTGACTCTTCAGGATAGACTCCGTTTTCTAAGAAAAACCCATTCTTCATACTAATGAGCTTCCACATGTGATTAATTTATACAATGGTAGGAGAGAACTGGCTGCCTATTCCTGCTGTCTGTTTAGTCCAGACCTACATCCCAGCACACTGAGTGCTACAGATCTAACCATCTTTCTGCATTGCCCCTGTAGAAAGCCTCAGAAGAATAACAAGCTTAGATTGGTGTATAAATGAAAAGATTGGAAAGCACATAACTCATTGAAGTTGACAGTTATCATACAGCAGCTCCCTGTTAGAGTGATTATGCACATGGGAAATGATATACTGTAAGTTGAACATTTTAATCATGTGCATAACTTTGAAGTGATGGATTATGAAATCTGGTTTTTCCTTGGTATTTAGGTTACTGTAATATTAAGCAAAGCTTTGCAACGTGGTTATTGCTTTTTACACTTTAATTTTTAAGACGAGAGAATGTAAGGCAATGTATTGACTCTTAATAATTGATGAATGATCTATCATTTCAAGTAACGACATAACTGATCCATCTTGACAGAAGTTTTTGAGGTCTTCTTTCCAGCTGAAAGAATGATGAGCACAATAGAGCTGGTAGTGAACACAACAAAGCAGGGTTTAGGAGAGAGTGTTAGCTCAAGGTTTAAATAATGAGAAGTTACCTGACAAGCTTTGTGCCATACACAGGAAAGAATAAGTATATGTCACAGCCAGAAAATAGCTTAAATTAATCCTATGAATAAACTTGATAGATCCACCATGATCATAATTTAGAGTGATGGAAGAGAGAGAAAAGGAAAAACAAAAAAGCAGTGGTGCAGCCTTAGATGCTTGAGAAGAAAAGAAAGGTAAAAGTGAAGTGCTTTTGGTAGGCCATTTATAAAATTAATTCCTTCACTCTCAGCAAAAAATCATACAATTCATTGCACTTGACAAAGAGCAGGAGTAAGAACATCAGCTATAAACTAACCCTTGCTGTCCTCCAACAGTGTGACTTAAGGTGCTAAATCATCTCCTGATTTGAAAAAAGGAAAGGCTTTGAAGGTGCTGCTATTGTATTTCTGCCTTACATGTCCACAAAGAAAATTTCTTGCTCTCTACGATAGCAGAGGTTCCATCACTGGAGTTACATTAGCTAAAAGTAAGAATTATGGGAAAAGTCATCAAGTTTGCAGCCAATGGTTCTGTTCCTTAGGTTTGTCAGGGTATCTGGACTGTGCGAATGTGATTGTATCAGTGCTGGTCAAGACTCTTGCAAATGCAAAATGCAAAAGGCAGCGATGGCAAATATGGGGTAAATTACATTGAAAGAGTGCTTTGAAGTTCTCATACTCTTCAGGATTTCTAAATGAATTGTCCTATCATAAAAGGGATGGGAGAATTTATATGGGTGGATCACTGGAAAAATTATGTCTACAGGTTTAAACATAGGACTTTGAGACTACAAAATATTATAGCTGCCATGAAAAAAAATATAATGAGGGTGATTTAAAGAGAGAATAAAAAAAAAATGATAACTGATGGAAAAGAAAAATTATTTTAAAAATTATTAGGCATTCCTACTGCCTTTTCTCCAACACACAACTAAAAATACAATGAATGAAATGAAAAGGCAGCATGTTTAACGCCCTAAAAATAAATTCATAGTGCATAAATAACCTTTGGAACTTTTTGCCACACTACATAATTGATGTTAAATAAAGATACTACTGGGATTTTAAGTTAAACATTTGTCAAAATAATGGCAATGTGCCTTGTTAGAAGGTAACTTAGGGTTTTATTTTCTTTTTTAAGATACATATAGATTGATGGTTTATATCATAATATGTCATCAAAGTCTGGCTATTTAGATAGACTCTTCCTTTTTAGGCCAGTCAGTACCACTGTTATCTGAAATTTTCTAAATCTTCCTCTGCAAACTACCCTGACTGATGTCTGGGAAAAAGTTCTGCAGGTCTGCAGTGGTCCAGGGCACCTGTTTGTGCAGAATAGGCTTGGTTCTGTGTGCAGACATTTTCCCTCTTAGACAAAATGGTCTATGCCTGAATTCCTTGACATTGGCAGGGTTTCTGCAGAGACTTTAACACAGATCAAATTCACCAGGTTGAAAATAACTCAGGTGACTTTTGGTCTTCTTGTTAAAGAACTAGACAGAGGGAAAAAGTGCAGATGGGGTGTATGAAAGAGCACTTTAAGATGTTCCTATGGCCAATTGTTGTACTATTTTTATTAATAGAGGATAGGGAAAAAGGCACTTCAATTAACTTTTCCATTACATGGCATACACCAGGCTGGCTGCACATTTAAAGCCAGGTTTGTGACTGCTCCCTGTTTCCTCAATAGCCAGATGTGAACAAAATGCAGAGTAGTAGTTGCTAGTATTGCACAACCTTCTGGTAAACTCCAGCATGCAGGATGGAAATGAAATTGTCCCACAGTCCTCTCTGAGACTTGTGCCATTTCAGAAAGCCCAGGAGTTATTCCTGTTATCCAGGGGTGACATATGAAGAATGTAGAACCAGCCATTCAAATTAGGACATCCTGAAGATATTGGGCTGGTGGTAAAACCCAGTTACAAGAAAGTAATTTATAAAGTGTCAAAAGGAAAGCATATACCACACATATTGTCTTTGTCAGAGTGTTCACTTCAGAGGTTAAGGGAGTGATGAAAGCATTTGTCATGTTAAATTAGTTTTTAGCTCTTTTGATTCATGCCAAAGTTGGAGGAGAAAAATATAAAAAAGAAGAAAGAAGGAGGGTAAAAAGAGTCACCTTGTATTTTTCACAAAGTAATTGCTGCCAAACATAAATACCACATTTTTGTAAGCCCCTATGCTGCTCTGATTTCTGCCAATCTATCTTTGAGCATCAAAGAACATCTGACCATCAACATGTCAGTACATTAAAAATATGGTAATTTAAATATTTAGACTTTCCTGTGGGGGGAAAAACCCAAAAACCTGAACTGTTATTTCCTGTGGAAATTAAAAGCTGTGATGGGTTTAAAGATGTTTCACTTGAAAATGGTGTCTTGATACTCACACTGACACTTATAGATATTGATGATATTTTTTCTGCTATCATATGCAAGAAGATACAAGAAAAATAAAAGAAAAATTACATAGACCATGAGAGCAGCATTCTTGCACCACACCCTCAGTGCCTATGTTGGACATGAAAGCATTATTAGTCATTTATTCCTCAGTGTTATTTGACCTTAAAGACACATGAGGTTTAAGATAAATTTCAGGTTTCTGCATAAACTTGAAATAATATATTCACTTCAGTGCCACTGAAAGGACTGAATTGCCAAAGGGTCTGGCAGTTAATTAAGCAAATGAAAATGTCCTTCTTTTAGAATTTGAAATAAGAACCTGAAAAATAGCTATTCACAGACCAAAAAATACATTGAAATAAATGGTTAATTTATATAGTTTTTCTGTTTGTACCACAGAAGTATTCCTTTGTTTCTATGAGAGTCAGACAAAAAAATCTAGAAGGATTTCTGACTTGGAAGTAGAAGTCTCATCTTTGGATCAAATATCTGTACATGGTACAGTTTGCATAAAAATTTTATCCTTCATTCCCACATTTCTTCCCAGTCCGTTTTTTGCTCATGTAAGTGCTTGGATGAAGTTTGTTGTTCATTCATGTTTGTAAGTTCTTCTACTCCTGTCAGGTTGTCTTTTTGACTCTGATTCCACAGATGACCAGTCACTAAAATAGGTTGCTGAAGTGCCTGTCTAATGTACCCACTAATTTTTTTTTCCCTCTGAGTTGTACTTTACAATCAGGAGCTTCCATTTCATTTGATTTTTTTATCTTGCATTTGTTTATTACTTGTGCAGTCAGAAAACCACAGCCTTTGTCTTGTCCAGACTTCACTGAAATCAAACTTGCTAGACATTTTGGAAAGCAAGACTGGAAAAGGGAAAATCATGCAAAGCTGGAACCTCTGAGAGGCAGAGGGCATCTGGCTGCCAATCACTGTGATCAGATTCACTTGAAATCAATGTAAACCAAGGGAATGCTGCATCTTGCAAGATTAGCTGATGACAGAAGGTTCTGTTCTTAAATTTGCATTGAAAATAGGTGTCAGTTAGGGGCAATAATTAAATTTTAGAATATGCCTGTCATATTTTAAATGTCACACATTCAGTGATTCTTATTGACTGCTATCAGTCAATCTGAGTGAGAAAAGCGTGGTAGTAGCTCAATGAGCTTGTCTGATGCTACCTCTGAGGAGTTTTAGGAAAAAGCATCTGGCTTCATTCCATTAAAAAAATAGATGCTAGGATTGGGAATTTTGGTGCCTGTGTCCAGGAAATTCAGGTGTGGCTTTTTAGCCTAGCAAGTGTCCCTTCCCTATTCCACAGTCCAAAGGTGTGAGATTCATTATGTTACCAAGACACTTCTCCTGGAGACAAACTGCTCCAGCTGCACTTTGTGCTTCATGTCACAAAGAACAGGAGGACTCTGACATGAAATTCCTTGGGTATAGTTTTCCTGGGCTTTTCCTGAGTCAAAAGCCAAAGCTTGATCCACAGATCTGTTCCAGGAAAAGCCAATGTACTATTGTTTTGCCTAGCAGAGATCTCGGGGAGAAGGAAAGGAGGAGGATTTCAGTGTGGAGGGGCAGGCTCACAGCCGGGGCAGTTCTATTCCTGTGGGACATTTTCATACCGTGAAACTCAGCACTTGGAACTGGAGTGAGACCAATGTTCCCATGACTCCCACAGTGCTGTCATGTGCTCAGTTCAGCTCTTGCAGTTGAAAACCTTTCTTGCTCAGCTACCAGACTGAACATACTCTGAAGCCTTGGCAGGAGACAGGGGACAGAGAGGATCACAGAATGTTTTCTTCCATGTGTTACTGGAGTTGTGTTTTCAGGGCACGTGTTGGGTTGTTAATGCAAATTGCACAGCACAATCTAGGATGGGTCTGAGGAAAGGTTTTTCACACATGCTGGTAGTGCTCCCCAGGAGCTGTTAAAATATATTGCTTTCAACTTGAGTAAAGAAACACAACTGCCTCATCAGTGCTTGCTGTCCTGGCTGTGCCTGCACTGCTCAGAACATTGCTTGGCCAAGGTTAGTGCCACAGAAAGGAGCAGTGTGATGTGACAGGAAAGAAATGGCCAACCCAGACACTACAGAGAGATGCTGTTTACAATTAGTCATTTATTAGTACAGTCTATTTATATAACAGAAATGTTGGGGTTTTGAATCATAGCTGCAAGAATGGCTTCCTCAGAGGTGCCTTCTCTTTTGTCTCTCAGTTGTGAAGTACAGGTTGTACTTCACGTGCCCTTGCCATCTTCCCATGCACAACCTAGAAAATATGCTGGATTTCATGATGGCTGTGTGACAGAGCCTATTCTCACTTTGATCAGTGCAAATACCTAATATTAGGAATGTTTTAGTGGTCCGGGGTTTAATCCCATAATCACAGCTTTGTCAGGGCAAAGAGATAGCAGAGATAAGTAGATGCAGAATGAGACTTGCAGGAAGCCGGGGGGCAAATGATGAAAAAATGTTGAGATATTTTAGTGAGACATGCTTTATAACCCAGCCCAACAAACTGAGATGAGGCCATTTTTCAGGGAAAGGGTAAGCATAAGGGATATTGAAGATTAAATTTTGCTAACATAATGCCAAGTCAGAGATACCTGTCAAATAAACCTGTGGTCATTCTCTCTGAAAAGTCAATGTTCAATACCACTGTAAAATGTCTCATTTCTTCCTAGGGAAGCATTGCTCTGTTAGCCATTATTTAGATTGAGATACCAGTTGATCATTTATAGATTCATTTATATTGATTATTTGTTTCTTTGTTGACTCACTGTGTTGTTTTGCACTCAGTATGCTTATGGATTTTATTTATTTAAGTATAGCAGTACATATTTGCCTTTAGGAATCGAATTATTGCTCTGTGGGTTCATAGAGTCTTGAAAGATTTGACATGGATTTTGTAAGTGTGGCTAATGTAGCTCTTAAAGCAGCATTATGAATGTCATGAAAAAAACCCCACACAAATAAAAAATACTTAAGTGTACTACAGAGACAAGAGAATATTCAAGGAATACTCAAGGAACTTGAAGGAAGACAAAATAAAAAATTGGAATTAAATTCAGTTTGTGAAAATAATAAGACAGGGTAACAAAGTAGGGAACTTATGGAGCAAAAGAAGTTGAACAAATTGGAAGAGAAATGACATATCACAGAAAACTTTACTCACCATATAATATAATGGGATGAATTGAGCACAGTGTGTTAAAAGCTGTTTAAGAAAGAGTTTTCAGGTTTATTTCAGCTTTTGCTTATTCAGGGTTTAATTTTATGTAGTCTTGCATCAGACTTTGACCTGCCTTCTCATGTCACTACTCAGATCCCAGCCATCATATATATTCTGTATGTCCAGTAATAAAGTCATTGACTTGCCAAGGTCAGACAGTTTGAACAGCTAATACACCAAATGTGTGTGATGGTGTGCCTTGTTATTAATTCCTTAGAAGATAGCCTTGTAGCTATAAACAGGAAAAATGACATCTTCTGTGACAACCTGTCTGACCCCCGGGACAAATTTTGCACTCCACATTTGGGTTTGCAAGGTTATAGGATGATTTGTTTTGGAAGGGACCTCTGGATTCCTCTTCTGCTTCAAATGGGTCATCTCTTATGTCCATTCTGCTCTTGAAGACCTCCAAGGACAGAGATTGTGTGTGGCTTTATCTTCTTCATGACCTGGAGGTTCCAACAGGCTGCTTTGAATGGGTAGAGACAGGCCGAAAATTATTTTATTTATTAGAGCAATGTGCATAGAAAGCAGAGGCTCCCTTTTG
This sequence comes from Pyrgilauda ruficollis, assembly GCF_017590135.1. Lineage (NCBI taxonomy): Eukaryota > Metazoa > Chordata > Aves > Passeriformes > Passeridae > Pyrgilauda > Pyrgilauda ruficollis. Next base: position 2,769,522 of record NW_024530599.1, read on the forward strand.
GACTGGTGCATGTATACTTTATAGTCAGCAAACTCTGAATTTCCCATAATCATTTCTGACATCTGAAGCTTGGACTGCAATGCCAAAGTGAAGAATGTAGATGGTTAGAAAAATCATGTTTTGACTTGTATGTTGAGCAGATTTGATAATGAGAGAATCAGTATTGAACCCCACTGTGTGATTATAAAACACTCTTAATGTCTTTATCTTGGCTATTACTAAATAATTACTAGGAAAGGCAAGCATTTGTATTAATGCAGTTTATTAATGGAAAAGGAATTTCATTCTCTAATGTTGATCTTACATAACCTTACCTAAAACTGTAAATATGCTCTAGGTTTAGTTTGTTTTCTTCTCTGGGGTGTCCAGATTTATCCCTCTGTGTCATATTTAATTTTTAAAATGTACTATACATAATGCATAACAGTGCTGCAGTTAATTGAATTTCAAGCTTTATTTTAATTTGCTGGTTGGTTGATCAGCTGATTTCCTCCAACATTTTTCTTACTAAACACTTTCTGAGAAAAGCACAGAACAGAAAATGTTTCCACATGCTGCTGCCAGTGTGGCAGAGCAGGTTCCCCACGTGCTGCATAACAAGGTGTCTCTGTGTCTGTGGCACCTCGCTTGCCTTGCAGGAGTCAGCCTGGAGTAGACAAGGCTCTTGGAAAGATCAGACAGTCTGTTCCATAGATGCTGCTCATCCCTGCATGTTAACAGTTGTTTTGTTTAAATTTGGGTGTCGTGCACTATTCCTGCAGTGCTCTTTTGTATTTTCTTTATATTTGCATCTTCTTCTTTCAATTCACTTATTTCTCCTGCAAGAGGCTTCCCACCTTCTGCGAGGTGCAGGTGGCTGCAGGTCTCTAGTGCAGGGACCAGAGGGTGAGGGATGAGCTGGGGGTGCAGGGGCTGCTCAGAGGTCTCCATCCATGCTGGCTGCAGCAGAATGCCAGGGATCCACTGCTGCTGCTCAGGACCCAACTTCAGATAGAAAATGGAATTATGTGCAATTGTACTCCCAGCGACTAGAAAACCATCAAGAGATTTCATTTCTCAATTGAGATCTTTTTGCTACAGCGTTGCCTCCTAAATATGGAAGCCATGAAACCTGTCTGTAATTCCAGGGGAGCTGGTTCAATCCAAGGCAGGTAGGTTGTCAACAAACTCAGGTTTTGCTCCTGACAGTTGGAATTGGAGTTGTGAGGGTAATATTTTCTTTTGCAGAAGGAAGATACTCCTTCTGTCAGACTATACTGTCACTAGAGGATTTCTGTGTTCAGTTATTAAAAGCTTTAAAAGAGAGGTAAATAGTGCTTGATATGCTGAGAAAATTAATGAATGCTAGGAAAATGTCAGAAGTACACAGCAAGTATCCCAAGGTAATATAAGAGTAGATATGAACTTGTGACATTTTTGCTGGTCTGTGGAAAATGCAAAAGAACCTCAGACTGAAAGAGAAGAGAAGCAATTTCACAGCAGGCGCACTAAAATGACCAGAGCTGGGAAATGGAGCACCAGAGCCCCACGTACCTCATGGTGCTGGGTCACTGTGCCTTTAGCATCTGAGCCTTCTCCAAGGACAGACCTGTGCATGTTAGTGAGAATGTGGTGCAGAGATGGGACCTGAAAATAGAGAATCTTGTTAAAACTGGCCACAGGGTAGCAGGGGGCAGCAAGAGAAAAGATATGCAATTTAGGCTCATATGATTTATTGAGCCAAAAATTTATTTTACCTGTTGTTTCTTTCTTCATACACGTCCCCTTTTACATCATGAGACTCTGTTAATCACTGATATGCAAAAGTCCAACCACATGAGAAAAGAGAGACCATAATGGAGTCTGCTCATTAAAAAAGCTCAGAGATCTGATTAGTCTTACTCTTGCAGGGGGAGTTTGACTTTTTTTAAAAAACATTTTCATGTAATTTTAACTCTTTTCATGTTGTCTTCATGGCCAGAATCTGAACCTTAAAACATCAAAGTTCTTATACAAGTGTTTAGGGATTTGGTGCTTGGTTCATGAACGGTATTAGTCTTTTCCAACCAGAAGAATTTTTCTGCACCTCTGGAGGCTTCCTGAAAATCCTAAAACAAATAATAGAAAAATAGTGATTTAAAACCTAATTTCTAATACAAACCAGCTCTGGCTGTCTAGATGAAGAATAAGCTTCAATAAATGGGAGACAGACGCAGCCTCTTCAGTATGAAGAGCAGCGAGGATGCAGAAATAGAAATAGGTTTTTCATTACTTGAGGGATTATACTTGGGCCAGAAATGCCAAATATTCTGTGGACCGCAGCTGCACTTTCAGTCTGCTGCTGTATTAGCTGGTAATAGTAAAACAATGATGTGGTGGTAGAGACAGCTATTTGTTCTCAGAAATACAGAAAACTTGTTTTCCCTTTCGTTGCTTGGATTGCCATCTTGTCCTCCATGGCATGTCCTAAACTTCTGTCCTATTGCAGTAAATGGGCTACAAATTAAAATGTACATTCTCCTTGAGCACCACCTGAGGATGCTCCTCCAGCTGCTGATGTGCTCCCTGAGCCAATTTTTTCTTCTGTCCTTGTGACACTCCTTAGTCAATTGAAGGGCTCGTTATTTCCTTGCACAACTGGGTCAGGGCAATTGCCTGAGCAGCCGTGGGCAAGTGCCATCCATTAGACCTGCAGCAAGGAAGGGAAGGGGCTGCTGTCCCTGGGAGCAGGGAATTCAGAGATGTTCAGGAAAAGAGCAGGATCCATCCTACTCCTCCACTGTTCTTCTGTCACTTGACCAGCACTGCTCACTTTCATATTAACAGAGAGACTGGAAATAGTTTTGTTTTCAGGATGTAGCTCAGTGGAGGGTTTCACTCAATCTCATCTGAGAATATTTGTAAAGGGGAATTACTTAAGTTAAAAAGCTGTGGCTTTCATCTCTTTAGATTTTTTCTCTTAGATATCTGACAGAATGAGTTTTATCTTTTCCTTTAGGCCAAATAAAGGTTTTAACAACATTTAACACCATTCTCTTCATCTTTAAATTTTTTTCTCCTGTCAAAAATCTATGCATTTCTTGTCTATAAAAACCAACCTGAAAGCAGTCTGCTTAACTCCATTTCTCCATGCTATGAAGCATTGTTTTAATATGTTGTTTGACTTTTTACACTGAACATTCATAAATCATTCATCTTTTTTCCCATATTTACCATTAGAAAACTGTAAACAACTAGAACAGAAAAAGGCTTTTAAACACAGTGCAATTTGCTTAACATTGCTTTGGCACTCCTGGAGTAACAAATATACAGCAGGTACCTTAGCAGTGGGAGTTTTCTCTGCTTTGCTTGTCTGTGTGTTTCAATGTAAAGACTCCTATGTTGCCCATGGTTTGAGAAGCCAATATTTGGTACAGAATTCACTGTTTCATTGAATTTGGAATTCCTGGATACCATTTCAAAGCTGTCAGCATGCCAACCTGCATTTCAACTCAGGTCTGAAGGAGGAGACCTTTGAGCAGCTACTGTTAGCAGGGTGGTGGAGTTTTGACGTGAGCAGTTCCAGTGCAGTGCAGCTGAGGGTTCAGGTCACCAGGCAGTGCAGCCTGCCAGAACAATCCATGCAGTCCCTAGGTTCATTCTGGCACTCTTTTTCCAGGGCCCTAGTGTCACAGGAGAAGCAAGAACTACAAGTTGTGGATTGTTCTGCAAACCCTGCTCTGGCAACTCTGCTGCTGGGACCTTGGATTTCCAGTTTGCCCAGTGGGTGCCTTTGCCTGGGACCAGTGTGGGTCACTGATGAATCATTTCACAGGGATGGGGCAGCACAAGGCCTTGTGTTGCCTTCATAAAATCAATCTTATTTGTTATCTTTTGAGTATGGAGCCTTATTCTAAGCAGAGATCTTTGCCTTTGCTAATAGAAAGGTCCAAACCAAAGCTCAGGACCCAAAGCTTAGGAATATCAGTTCCCTTAACATATTTCCATTTTTCAGCTGTAAGCTATCCTTTACATACTTTCAGCAGATTTTGTTTTAAATGCTCTCCATTAAGAGTTTCTGCTGAGTGCTACAACTTGCATACTCTGACAATCCCAGAGCAGTTTGCAAAAGAGGTAATGGCTGCATGTACTGCACACCTAGCTTTTTCTTGAGTATAGTGGTGACTCTGGAATCGTCAATATTTTTTATAGCTGTAAAAAGCAGTTTCTTTAGTTCAGTGTTCAGGGGTTTGACACGTGAGTAAATTACTGAATAGAGTAGGTCACCAGTAAGCACCTGTGTGAATGCTGTTAGCCAAAATTTGTGAATTTTTTTTAGATTCAGTTTTACTGTATGACCTCAATTCTTTCTGTTTTCAGAGACAAAAGATTTTAATAATTTCTTGCAAGGCAAAACAGGCCTCAAACACCAAATGTTAAGATTTGGGAGTTTGGAGGTAGCAGAAATTCAGTCTTTCACTTGGCTTAGTAACATTGCTCATGAAAATCTTCTGATGAAAGAGTCACTCATCAGAGGGCAGGAGAATGGCTTTGAAAGCAGTTTGGCTCTTTTGAGCACTCACTCCTCAGCAGGTCGCAGTTCCAGTGCTCAGGCACACAGTACTGGTAGGGAAAGGGGAAGGTTTGCCGTTGTGTGGAAGGTAAGGGTGAAGCTTTGTTTCCTTTGGCTGGAAATTTAAAACCAGTCATGTCCTTTCTTGGCTGAAGGAAAACACCAATCCTAGATGTTCCCTCCTCACTTGCAGGGTCTGTAGGACTGTGGGGCTTCTTCCCAGCCCCCTCTGCTGGGGTGTCCTTTGTTAGATGTGATTTATGCCAACGTGCAGTGTGCGCTCAGTCTTTAGAAAGTCACGCGATTTATCAGTGCCAGCGCTGGGCTGGGGAGGCCTCTGAAACCTGTGTGTGTCACCTCCATGAAAATATCCCCTCTGTCAGCTCAAGCACTGGGACTCCTGCAGTCATTAATCCCTGGTTTTCAGTTGTATAAATGCCCCACGTGCCATTTACGAATAGAGACATTATTGCTGAGCATGAAATGCCATTTCAGTTTGAACTCTGACTAGTCTGCTAAGATAAAGATAATGTTATTCTATGGTAGTTTTACCTTTCAAAGCTTTTTCTAAATATAAGCAGTTTTTCCCTAAAGCCTTTTTGTGGAAGTCAAAGGTCTGGATTGAAATGGCAAGATCATAATAGAGTTTGGGCTGCAGATTACAAAAAGGCCAAATTTGTAGACAGAATTATATTTTACATGTCTCTAGCTTGCTCATTGTGTTTTTGTGTACAAATATGTACAAATTGAACTGATTTCTCTATAGATTTTACTGATTTATTTCCCCTGCTTTTTGTTGTGTGCTACTAGATGCTCTTTAGTCATATCCACATAATACTTTGTGATGTACTAAAAGTAAATAATATTACAATCAGCTGACAGAAACGATGAGCATATTTCCCCTACTTTTTAGCTTGCTTATTTCATGTGTTTCTACAGAGTTTTACCCCAGGCCCATTCTTGAAAATTGTCCATGTGTGCTGTTCTGAAGTTTGTTAGAAATGCACGTCAGTAAAGTCAGGAAAGGGAACATTTATCATAGTCTGTCTAAACTTTTCTGCAGCAGGGGAGAAGTTTATAAAAAACAGCTGTGACAGTAACTGGAAATAGTTTTATTTTCTTTTGTGAAATTTACAGTATCTTGAAGCATTCAGCATTTTGGAGGAATCTAGTACGTATTGCCACCAATACTTGTCGTGAATAATAAAATTGTACTCTTATGAGGAGGAGTGTTCCTCAGAGCCTTTGTTACTGCAGTGCCGTGCATTGGGTAACTTAAAGTGTGGCTTGGGGTCACTGAACACTAACTCCAGACTCTCCCAACAGATGTGCAGATCGGCTGGGTCTGTACAAAGCCACCCTTCCCTGTGCAGGCTGGTGTGAAAAAGGGCACCAGGGAAGGTCTTTAAGCACAAGATACTTAGGACAAAAGCAGTTTGTCTCCCTAACTCTCGCCTTGACAGAATGGGTTTAAAACCAGAGAAAACTCGAGCTGAAAGTGTTCTTGGACACCTCTGAAGCTTTGAAGGCAAGTTCTCTGTTCCCTGGCTGAAGGTCAGATCAGCCTCCCGTGAGGCAGGGGTGGGGGAAGCAGGAGGCAGAGCAGATTTGTCACTTGCTCATCCTTTGGTGCAGGATCCTCTGGATGTGACCGTCCGTCCCTGCCTGCCCTTGGCGGCGGAGCCGGCGCCACTTCCCGGAGTCTCCCTGGCACCATCAATCTGCTGCACGGGCTGGGAAAACAAATAGCACTGTGTCCCAGCCAAGGGCTCACAGATGGGGCCAGTTCTGCTGTCCTCTCACGAAATCTAGCTAGAAAATTGATAACCAGCTTTTCCAACTGAAACTGAAATAAGTGAGGCCCAGATCTGCAAAAGGAATTCTGTGTACCACTCCATAGCACTTGCATTAAGGTTGATAGATTTCTTTTAATCATTTTTTTTCCTTCCTCTACTCCCCAGATTGTGTTTCCTTATGGGTATTTTAATTCTTAACCGTCTGTACGTCTTGATGACCCAGCTATTGCTATTTCTTTCAAGAAAATGCAGTTTATTTATACCTTTTGATTGTATTGAGCAAAAGCCTACATTGTGGTGCTCTCATAATTAAACACAAGTTTGTGTAGAAGCCAGTATTGTAAATTTTGTTTTCCTTAAGAAAAAAAAAAAATAGCATCTGATTTAAGAGCAGTAAAAAATTTTGTAAGTTTTATTTATTTGTAAAGCGATAGCTGCTGTGATTGAAATTAAACATGGTATCATGCTGCTTCTGATTAATTCTAGCACAGAGGAGCCAAAAAATAACTTGATTTTTCTGTAAATAGGCTAAATTAACATCTGGTAAATAATGATAGAGGAATTGAAAAGAAAGACAAAAGTTTTATTATCTGCTCAATGAAATTACTTAGTCATTTTTTAAAAAAATAATGCTTGAAGTTAAGGTTATGAGTCACTGTTTTGCAGAATTTAGATGAATAATAGTTAATGCTAATTTAGCTTAGAAGCATTTTACTGTGGGGAAAGTAAATGTTATTATTCCTGCACTCCAGATGGCTAAACTGAGTTTCAGTGATGTATATATTTTACATTACTGTAAAAAATGGATCTTAGGTCTGCTGGTTTTGAGTGTCTTTTGAGGAGTATCAGCCTCTATATTCTGGTATTTAAAAGTATCATAAGAACTAAATGTAAAGAAGAGCACTGCGTTTCACAAAGAAGTAACAGCCCAAGGTGGTGAAGTGTGATAGACAATCCGTGCCTATTGAGACAGCAAAGCATGACAGGCAATTCCTGGCTCTTCAGGTAGCTCAGGAGGAGAGATCTCTGTGTGTGGGGGGGGGGGATAATGAAGAGGCTTCTTCACCAAGTGCTGGAATGATAACGTGAGCTGCACTATACTCACTCCCCAAAGAATCCTACACGTTCACATCACATTTGGAGCAACGTTTACACAGTGTTTTCCCTCACAATGGGCTAAATCATTTGTTCTGGCTAACATCTCAACACCTTTACTGGTGAATAGTTAACATTAGTAGTTATTTTATTGAAGAATACCAGTATATACTTTTTGAGTTCTGGTATTCTATTAAAATTTAAGGTGCAGGTCAGCAGAAGTTTGGGGATCTATGTGTCAGAGTTCTTTCCCCACTCTCCTGCTCTGCCTTGTCCCAGCTCATTTGAATTTCCCAGGTAACCGTGCAAGGAGAGAGCTGTAGCCTTGAGTGGTACCAAATCAATTAAAATCTTCCTCTGGCCTCTCGGGGTGCAGGACTTGCTCTCCAAGCACAACCTTGTCTATCCAGTTTTATTTCAGGACCCCAAGTTACTGTCTGGTGGGGCAAGGTGTTGTTCTTCATGTTCGTTTTCTGGGAAATTCTGCTTCCATTTTCCTTCTGTAAGCTGAGCAGAGGGGAAGTAGAAATCAGCACTGCCCTGCTCTGAGCTGGTTCTGTTGAGGGGAACAAAGCCCCTGGCTTTAAGTTAATTCTTCGTGCTGCCAGAATATCAAGCATGACACCCTTGGCCCACATTCAGTGTTAAGCCAATTTTTACTATTGTTTTAGCTGAGATATATCCTTTATAAGTACAAAGAAGCAATTTCTTCAGAGCAGGAGTGAAGCTGGACCACTTGAGGAACTTTTCAGTGCTACTCCTATTCTGAGAATAAACGGCAAATATCAGGTTCTGGGACCATCACTCCAGTGTCTTATTAGCAGTCAACTTAAAAAAAAATAAAGAGTAGAAGTGTAACCTAATGTGGCAGAAGGTGTAATAATAAAATATTTTACATTAATGCTCTGATCTGAAGGGAAGAAAGAAGACAAGCTTTATTCTGTTTTCAGTACAACTTGATGAAAAAAACTTCACAGAACAAGGACAGAGAACCATGTGTTATTTCTGTTCTCTGGTTTTCTTTTCAGATCCCAAACCCCTAGTAAAGCTTTCAAAATTACTCTGCTTGAACGGTAATCTGCTTTTTCCCACCTTTGGTTTACTCATCTATCTTCTAATGCTGATGCTCCACACTCCTCCTTCCAGTGCTGTCAGGTGTAGGAGCAGTTGTGCTTTGTGTTTGTGCTACGGTTAGTGATGATAACGTGTTTTCTCATTTAAGAATCTGCAGGAATCTTCATTCTGATTCCAAGGAAAGCAACTTGTACGTTACTACTCGGGGGGGAAAAAGATAGGACTTGAAAAAGAAAGATAAAATATAATGAGATTTGAGTGTTAGCAGTACCTGTTTGAGTATGATGTCAACAACTCTGCCAAAATGCCCAAATTGCTTTTGAAAATTTTAATAGATTTTTGTGGAGAAGATGGTGAATATTTTGATCTTGACAATACAATTGTGATTTCCTCCAAACCTGATACAGATTAAACTGAAGAGACATTGCAAAGATGCTTTAAATAATTTCTGTTTCAGTGATACAGATTAATAATACTAGATTTATTTTTCTTGATCACTAGTGTTTGTAGAATTTTACTCAGTTTTTTGATAGCTTTTCATTATTCGATTTCTCTGTGGAATTAGTGTAAAAATTACATGTTTCCTTGTTGATGTATATGAATGGAAACACAGCTGGGTATGTCTCATTTTAGTGCTTTGAAGATTGCTCTTTAAGTGCTTGTGTTCTGGTGCCACAGCAAAGTTGTGCAGTGAACTGTGCTACTGAAAGATTCAATAGCTTCAATCTACAGCATTTGTGTGCCTCTGCCTGAGCCTTTCTGCCCCTAGGTCGCATGTGCAAAGACAGTAAGAGTCCTCCTCCTTCTTCTCTTCCCTCATCCTCTCCCCAGGTCCCATAAATTTTGTCAGTTGTCACCACAGCAGGTGTCTTATGGCAGATATAGTCCCAAAAAAGGTGAATGAAGTAGCACATAATTTAATGATTGATTTACAAAGCGAGCGCTGAAGGGAAAAATGCTTCTCCCTCTGATACCAGCAGGCAACCACTAAATCATCAGCCTACACAAAGGTGTAGTGCAGCCATCTACAAGGAAAATTTAAGGCAAGCTAAGGTAAGCAGCACGCTGTGGCTTGCAGCTGGGAGCTGGCAGAGGAGGGTGATGGAGCAGAGCCAGCTTCTGTGCCTGAGCAATCCCAGGGTCTGGGGGCAGGACCACATTCAGCCATCCCCGCCCTCCCCAGCACACTGGGTCTGCATCTCTGCCACAGCCACTGTCCTTCACAGTGCTTCTGTCAAGAAAATTTCTTACTAATGGCAAATTTGTATGATTCCTATAGAAAAACAGGGTTTTTCATGCTTTATTGTGTAACTTTCTGCCACCTCAGTCTCCAGGGTGCCAACGCACCTGTGCCGTGCTGCTGGGGCCGCTGAGAACTGTTCAGATTTTTGGCTGCAGCATTTGTCAGTGTTTCTGATGAACCCAACATGAGGACATTTAACAGCAGCCATTGCTAAAATCATGTTTTGCATCTGCTGCACTGATATTTACATTTGCTGAACATTTGCACTGCTTCCCAAGTTTATGTGATAGGTTTTGGTTACATTTCTGGAGTGGCAGGGCTCACGTGTCTCCCGTTTTTTGGGGAATAGGCAGCCTTTGACAGGGCTTCAGGCAATGCAGAGAAACCCTGAAACACTATGCCCGTGCCTTGCCAGGCAGGGCTGAGCAGCAAGGGAGAAATCCTGAGTTACAAGGGCAGGGATTAACCCCACATTCCTTACTTCAGGCTCGTATCAATTGGACACAGCGCTGGTGACTCTGCTGTCCTTGTGTCCCACAGCTGGCACTGGCTGTGCTTTCCTGGGCAGGGCTGAGCTGCTGCTGGGCTTTACATGGCAAAACTGCAGCCTGCTTTAGTGAAAACCAGTTTTCCATACAGTATCAAGGATTGATTGCCACCTGTCTAATACACAGCCAGGGCTGGTGCAGGCCAGCTCCTGTGGTTTTCTTACAGCCCCTTTGCATTTTCCTGTGAGGATTTAAGTTTCCTTTCCCCCATCCTGCAGTGCAGCACTGTTCTTGCCTCACACAATCACAGGATCATTAAGGTTGGAAAAGGTCTCTAAAATCAGAGTCCAACCCCTAGCCCAGCACTGCCATGTCCCCACTACAGCAAGTCCCCAAGAGTCACATCCATACTTCCTGAAGGCGTGGTGTGTGTGCAGGGCTCTGCTGGGCAGGGCTGCTCCCAGAGCAGAAGCTGGTGCTGGGAGTGGAGGCAGTGCCACAGGGCACATCCTTTCCTGCAAGTCAGGGCAGGGAAATCACTGGAAACCATGGAACGTGTGACAGGTGGCCATGGAAAACTTCAGCCATCGAGGGATACTTTTCTTTTGGTATCTCCTGTAACGAAACCTTAATATCCTTGCCATTGAATTTACATGACAGATCTAGCAAATAGCCTAGAAAATGCTGCCATTAATAAAGGAATCCCATAAGGCCTGGGTGCAGATACAGGAAAATGTGTGTTATGGCACCATTCAGCAAAATTTATTCTTGCAATTATGGCCCTCAATGCTGGCACACCTATTCTTAAAAGTCAGGTCTGCATTTGTGGACTTCAGAGGTTTGTTTCCAGCATTCTCATATTGCAAAGGTTGCTAAGTTGCTAAGATACAGGCAGAAAGGTAAGTTTATTTAATACATTTTGTTGAATAAATTTTATAAAATATGACTGTGATCTGTGGTTCACTAGGTTATATCTGAGGCTATGCTCAAGTGGAATTGTCATGAAAAATAGTATGGACTTGATTCATGATTGCATTATTCCTCTTCCACACTGATACAGCTACATTGAAAATAATTGACTTAAACCAATGGGGCATGAAAAGGATGCAGGGATGAATTTGGCTCTGTTTCTCGAAATGAAATATGTGCCATTTTCTCTTCGGCATTTGCTGTACCTTAAGAAAAATCATAAGGCAAATTACATCAAATCACCCTATTAAAGGAAGCATTTTCTTGTTCTGTGCAGTAGAACAGACCTGAAACATTTATGTGTTCAGAATTTTCTCAAAAGCACACTTTTTATCCTTGCCCTGTATTTAAAAATTGATAACCAAGGGGAAAAGCTGTTGAGTTATAAAAACAGGGGATTTTTTTTTATTGTAATTGTGTCATCTTCTACTAAAACATAATTGAACTCAAGGTTTGCATTTGCAAATGACCTTGACTAAAGTTTTGCTATTCAAAGAATTAATGTAATGACTTGGACTGTCTGGAATTTCAGAATCCCTTTATGGGACAAAACCTATGTTTTGTTCCTAGTGAGGACCCTGTATTTGAGAAAGAGGCTCTCTCTGCCTCTCATGGGATGATTTTAGACTCTGTTTACAGAGAAAATCAGTACAGGAAAGCAGTTCAGAGAGAGGCTGAATGATCTTAGGAGTCTTGTTCTCACCTGTGGCTCGAAGAACCAGCTTGTAAACTCTGTGGGGGTACCTGGCTCACCAGTATTCTGGAAGCAGCAGCCCTTTATTGGCCACAGCTCTGGGAATAATTTTCACTCCACTGCTCTCTGCATATGGAGACTGCTTTATGTCACGAGGATGACATTGCTGGGTTTGTGGATGCTGCATCTTCCAAGCACTGAAATAGTCCCTACAAGGGCAGAGATGGCTGGTGCACGTGTGCTTGGGCACAGAATTCCCTGGCTCACACCACTGTGCTGCATTGGAAATAATAAATAATGTATTTCTGCCTGTCAGTCGCCTTTGCTCCCTCCTGTCTTCTTTCTCCCTGAAGGGAGGCTTCAGGCTTAGATTTTCTCCTTGGTTCAAGTTTTTAAACTTTATTGGAAATTTCTGAATGCAAGAGGAGGGAAAAGAATGAGAGAATGATTACATACCTTTAAGGGCCTGGAAGTGAAAATCCTCAGTCTTAATTTCTCACCTTTAAGCCACTATTCATTTGCTTCTTGAGTCAATGTTTTCCCAGAAGCATTAGTGACAAAAGCAGCTGCATGTGTGGATGTCCCCTTGTTTTCCTTGGATCTCATCTCAGGGGTGCTTGCCCGGATGTGGATCACGTGCCTTGGGAGAAGGGCTGTTCCCTGCACATCTGAAGTACAATCACAAGTTGATTGGAATATATGTTGTTCTTTCCAGACAGTCCTCTACAGTTCATTCTTTAGGGATCTTTTTAAAGGCACAAATCATTGCCTTATGATTGCTATTCAGAGTAAGCTGCCTGGCTGTGTCTGACAGTGCCCTTCCCCAGATTCCCCTTCTCTGTCTCCAGATCCCTCACCAAGCTGTGTGTTCCTGTGAATGTATTCAGCTAGGACAACAGAAGGAGGAGAAGATGACAAAAATAATTTATCTCTTTAAGAATATTGATCCCCAAGTAGGATTGTTCCTTGTACAAACAACATGGGTGCTGTTAAAACCCATGGGCAGAAGTTGGCACTGGTTATCTGCTGTCACTGCTCCTGCCAGGGCAGTCTCTACAGACACAGGCCAAGCAAAGGACAGAAGGACCACAACCACCTCCACAGAGTTCTTGCTTCTTTCTTTCAGAGTTCTTGCTGCTTTCTGCAGCCCACTGTGAACAAGAAGGCTTTGGCTGTCAGGCTCTGCTTCCTCTGCCTAGGCTCTGGCTCCTGGTTCCATACCCAGCCAGGTATTTGTCCCAGTAGTTTTTCAGCTTGTACCTGTCCATCAGGCATGGCCCCATATTTAGAGGGCGCATGGCTGTGGAAAACTGCTGGATGGGGAACTTGCTCTTTTGCCTCTGCTTGCTGGAAGAAGAATTGGATGGCATTAAGAGGCTTCAACCTGCTAGATGTTTGTTTCTGGGTTTCCTAATGCACCCTCTTACTAATGAGTCCATGTTCATCAAAGTCCGCTTTTTATCTCCACTGATATAGATTCTTGAAAATAAATGAAACTCAGTGGTCAAGAAAATGCTTCATTTTTACCTGAAAAAAATTATACATGATTTAAAAAATAATTTTAAATGGAGCTTCCCATTATTCCCAATGCTATTATGAGAATTGGGCTGAAAGCCATACAGTTCCTTCCTTGTCAAAATGGGGCATAACCAGGTTTGTTTAGCAGGCTTTTCATGAGAGTCAGTCCTTACACTGAAAGCTCCTATTCTGTCACCTGTTTTTAAATGCTTCAAATGTAGGAAGCCTGCTGCAGGTGGTATCTAGTTTTACTGATCTGAGGCTTTGGGCAAATTCATTTGAATTGCTTTGAAACTGCATATTCAAAATTCAATAAAATAAGAGGGTCTGATGGTGCAGCTGCAGCATATCCCCTCCAGCTGGGTTAGCTGAGATGTTTCAAGGCCCTGGACTAGCAAAGCCTGGGTGTGATGTACAGATTATACAGATAGCTGCCAGGGAAGAGGTTTTGGCAGGCTGGGTACAGCAATGCCCCCTGCCAGAAGACTTGGGAGTGAGTAACAGTGGATTTCATGCTACGTGGCATCTTTTGCTGGCTTTCCTGGACAGAAATTTGTTGGTGCAATAGTGGCAGCAGGCCAGGGGGAGGGAACTGCCTCAAGGGTAAAGGGATGGAATGTAGGAAAAAGAATAAACCCAAAAATCTCCAGTTGTTTTGAAAGTGACTGGTTATCCTGAATGCCTTGGTCTGGCTCCAAAATGAGCTGTTCTGTGGGCGGGTTTTGTTAAATTGCATTCAGAAATCATATTTGCCCTTGGGCAGATACCCTTGCTTTTATGCGCAGTAGGCAAGTCACATGCACTAAAATGGAATTCACATGGTGCTTTAGTCAAAAAGCTAATGTCAGTCATCATACCTTTTATGCATATCCAGTCCCTTGGTTCTTTATGCCCATTTAAATATGCAGAAGTGCTTTTTATTATTACACTGCCTGTGGAGTATGGAGATATAGATATATAGGCCATGTAATTTATTGCAGTGTAGACTCTTCTCTGCATATGTATTCATCACATAAATTAAAATCATAGGCATAAAACATTTTGGTCGGTGGGTTCTGATTTTCTCAGATTTCTGCTGTTAGACAGTGAAAGTAATTCCTTTATGTGCCGTGCATCCACACTTTCCAAATGACTCCTTCAGTAGCAGTACATGGCTTATCTTTGTAGCATTGTAATGCTGGTATCCTTGTGAGCATCACAGTGCTGGCACAACCAGCACAGGGCCCAAAGGTGAGACAATCAGAGAATACATGCAGGGACGTTATTGGAGCACCACATCGTTGGACTGCACAGTATGTCCCTCGTTATTGAAAGGGCTACCATGAAATTTAATTTAGGATTTTACAGACACATTTTGAATTGGAAATCTCTGTAATAACTTTCCCTTTGCTCAGCCTTTTAACTGTGAAATTCAGTTGGGGAGTTTTGAAGCAGCAGGTAGTGTCTCAGCACTCTAGAGGGATTTCGCCAGGATTCAGCTAAAGTGCTTGCAAGTGTCATTTCCATATTTAACTAATTTCAGTTTTTAATTAGCTCCATGTGAAAAATGAGAGTTCACGCTGAGCTAAGCTGTCAGCACAGAGGCTTGTTTCCTTTCTAGCCTCTCAGGACAATTACTGCAGCATCCCCTGGTTTTTTCAATGAGAGTGCTTAGCCACTGCACGCTCCGTCCCTCCATTGTTCCCTGCCAGGAGCCGGGGAGTGTGTTGTGTCTAGCTTGCTAAAATGGAGCAGATAACTTCTGACAATGTTTCAAATGTGAAATTGGCTCAGCAAAGGTTCCAAGAACTTCAGAGGTCTGGCTCTGAACCATCCAGCAGCACGGAGTGCTCAGAGCCCCGTGGCACTGTGCAGTCGGTGCCATTGTTCGAGCAATGTCTGATCCTTCCAGCTCCATCCCTGGGCACCGCTGCCTTCCAGCCAGCACAGAGGGACAGCAGCTTTTCCTGCTTCTCCCTGGGCTTTCTGCAGCCCCCTGTGAGCAGTGCAGTGTCCCAGAGGCCGGGGGTCTCCAGAAGAAAAGAGTTGCCTTTGTGTGAAATTCCACCATATAGGATAGGCATGGAAATTTGGTAATCCTGCATCTCGGCCCTAAACTTCCCTGTGAGGACCTGAATGCAAATGTTAAAATAGTTCTCGAGAGCAAAGTGAGAGGTGCAGCTCTTGCAGACTCTGCAAAGCCATGGGATGTGAACAGATTTCTGAAATAATTTTATTAACTGATAGAATCCTGAGTTACATGTACATGCCAGTCACATAACACCATTTTTATTTTTGAAATAATGCAGTCATTAAATTTTCTAAATTACATTTAAATGGGAAAATTGGTGTAGATGTTACCTCAGGGCTGGTTTTGAGTTTTTTGTGTTTTTTCAAACCTGTCCTATAAGGTGAGATTTTTAAAGATTTATGAATGTGAAATATTATATGAAAGTATCTTCATTTTGGTTTATATCCTAGCAAAATAGAGGTTGTGTGTATTTTATTCTTCACTAATTAGTACGGACAGCCACATCCAGTAGGCAGAAGCTGATTTTCTCTATTAGACCCTAAAAACAAATGCATTTTTTCAAATCAGGATGGATGAGGAAAAAAAAAATCTCAGCTGTGGGATTTTTTGTGCTCCTAATGTTCGTAGTGTTGTGAAAAAAGAAGAAACATTGCAGAAACTTGTCAGGTACAGTGACACTGAGGAGTTCCTAGTCATTTTTCTTTTAAGATGCTGAGGAGCTGCTTTGATACCTGCTTTCAAGCTGAAGCAAATTCTTGAAAAGGAAAAAAAAAAAGGAAAATAAATTTCATAGTGAAAAGCGAAGCTGAAATGCTAGATAGATTTTCAATATAGTTCAGGTTTTGGGGTTTCTTTAAAATACAGTATTTACTGTTTCATCCATCAAAGAAAAAAAGAAAGATATATAAACCTGGTTTGATTGCCAGCCAACTGGGTGTAACAGATGTGAAGTAGTAGAACTTGAGTATTAGCAATGAAGTAGCAGTGTGTAATTCTATCTACCATATATATATATTATTTTTTTGCCCCTTGTAGTGTGAGTTATCTTCTCTTTGAAGGATAATTCGTGGTTATTTTATTGGTATTACTAAGTAAGGTTGTTCCATATATTATGATTGTATTAATCATTTAACATAACTCAGTTATGCCATACAGAGTGCATGTAACTGAAGGCAAAGGTTTCTGAGGGTGTGTAATCTAGCTTGTATTTTATTCCATGATGCTTTAATTAGTTGTATACAGTGATGCATATGCTAATGCATTACAGCTCATGTCCAATTCACCCTACAGTTCAAACCACTGTGTTTTTCATGGCTTGCCTGGCTGTTGCCTGTAGAAAACACTGGTTTTTTCAGGCACTGTTAGGATACTTGCACTCTCAAATACTTTCAATAGAGGAGTTCTGAAGTGAAGCTGTCCCCACTGAAGTCAGTGACAGTTTTGACCTTGGTTACAATGGGCCCTGATTTTAAGCAGCCCTAAATGGGCTGGTGAGCATTCTGCACTGCTGGCCTCAGACAGTGCAGAGGCTCCTGCAGCATTTCGTATGCAAGACAGAAAGCTTCATTAAAGTGATCAGGTATCAGATGCTCTGTACATTAAACTGGCATAATTTTTCTGTTGTGGACAGCAGCTCCATCTGTAGCAGTGATTTCTGCAATCTCTGCAATGGTTAGTTTTGGTATACCAAGAAGATCAAATTGAGCCAGTCTTCAAACCTCATCTTCTAAAAGGCAATTTGAGACATAAGAGATAAAGAAAATTAATAAAAATATTAATATTTAATTGTCTATTTGATGTTCCTTAGATTAATCAGGATGTAGGTATCCCAATTAAATAAAAATGCTTTCCATTATTCATGGTGCACAGTGCTTGGAGTGGGCTTAGACTCTGGTGTGCTGTCACGGTGTCTCTTGGGATTACACATGCACAGCCCAGCTCTTGTTCCTGTACTGGCTGATGAAATTGTGTAACAGATGTTTTGGTGATGCAACTCATAATCTTATATGAACACACACACAGAGCAATTCCTTGTGGAATGCCTATTGCTGCAGTCTGAAAACTTGCAGCTCTGGCACTTCAAAATAAGGCAGTGATCTGAAATTAAAATCCTAGCACCATGAAACCCTTCACTGATTTCTTTTGTGCTTCTATATTGATGTGATCACACAGAAATCCTGACATCACTTGCATTTTGTATTCCCTTCCCAGCTCTGCAGTTCTAGAGGAGAAGCACAGATGCAGGAAGGCCAGCTTTTAGTCTCTGAAAGCTATAAAATTTTGCTGTAAAACTTTTTTTTCCTTTGAAGGTAACATGAGCAAACTTTAGAATAAGACAAGTAAAAGACTGGAAATAGTTATAGTAAACCCATTATGGGAAATGATTAACAGGAATCATGTAAGGACAATGAAAAAGAATTATCAAAAATGTAACTGAAGTCCAATTTGATAATTGCTTATTTCTTTCAAAATTGCCACTTAAAAAACAACCTACACAAAGGAATATGAGTTACAAGGCTGTAACTGATTGACTATGTAAGATACTTATCAAATTTGAACATTTGATTTTCATAGGTTTCTATTCCGGCTCTGTAGGACATCTAAATCACAATACATTAATTATGTCAGCCTTTCAAGGCTTATAGAAAGTCTCAATCTGCTTAGATGCTAAATATGATCTGTACCTTCATGTCAGTGTCAAGATATGATTTAGGCTAGGTTTATATATACACCTTTTGAAGCACATTGTGAAAGAAATATAAACAGCTTATAGTGTTGAAAATGAATTAGAGGCTTTGGGAGAAAAAATCATATTTGCTTTTCATCTTTGGATTTATTTCCTCTTTGTAATGAACTTTTAACTGCAATAATTACTTAGTGTAGAGAGTAAAACCTGAAACTTTATCATTCAAACAGTGTTTTAAATTGTGATTTTATCAGGTGATCAAATTAAGCCATTCTGCACCATTTCTATTAAGGCAAGAATATATTTTATGATTAGAAATTACTTTTTTGTACTGTGGACAGAAATTTGGCCACTCACTTTCCCTTCATTCAGTGTATGCAAAGGAGTAATAAAGCTAAAAACTATTTTCTTAACAGTGTGGCTAACAGAGGTTGAGTCAAGGTCTGAATGCTTTGAACAGTGATATTATTAAAATCTTGTTCAACGTTTGTAGACATTAGGGCAGTTGCAGTTGCAGAAGATGAACACAGTTGAATAAATGTTTGACGTGATATCCCTTAGGTTTATGATCAGTATTAAAAGTAAAGCAGTTATTTTAATTCTTGTAAGTTCAGGCCTCAGTGATTTTCAAGAGTATTTGTGTCTATATTCCTTGAAACACCAGCTTCAAGTCTCATCTAGGTTCTTCCTCCTCTTGGAAACAGAATAAAGACAAGCTGGGTACTTTGTTCATGATAATGGTGTCTTTTAGGTGTGAAATTAAAATTGGATTCAATTTGCTTTGTATTAACACTGAATGCTCACAATTGTTCCAAAATAGAGTTGAGAGCCTCCCTTTCTGCTCTTCTAAGCCTGTTTCAAAAGTGGCAGTGTTTTGGCAAGGCTGGTAAAGTGGATATTGTATAATGTGATCTGGGATCCTCCAGGCTGAAAAAGGCTGTATTGGTTAAATAAAAATATATGCACTTTTCTTATTAGTTACAGTCATCTAGTTCAGATGCAAGACCAAAAAGATTGCAGCCTTGACTCCTGAAATTGCCATAAGAAGTGAGTTCACGTTACAGTCTCAGGAACTGATTAATCGTGTGCCAGTTCTCTACACTCTGTACAATCTAAAGCCTGTCATGAGAATAAATGAGCAGTGCACTGTATTCTGCTTCTCTTTTAAGGTCTTTGTCATGAGATTCCAGATTCTGAAGGCAGCACGCAATGCTGTTACCCTTCTTGTGACAAAAAGATTGCTCAAAGTGGCACAAAATCAAAACATTTCAGTAAAGAGAAGTGAGAGGCCTGAGCCAGGGATCCTTCCTATCCCATCACGGTGGGGACTGGGGAACAAACACCCACCCAAGGTACAGCTTGTGTTCCTGGGCTGGAGCTCTGCTTGCCTGGCTTTATCCTCGGAATTGGAAACCTGCTCTTCACATCCTGCACTTCTCCCTGCCCCCAAAGGAGCTGCAAGTGTGTGTAAGCTTTTCAGCTATTTTTGGAAGTAGAAAAACTGAAGATGGAAATAGAGGAGTGAACTTCCAAAGCATTGCATGGCAGATAAGCACACAAATCACATTACTCCTAATGGGATTTGTGGGTATATCTTTCATGCTGTGCTTTGAAAATCCATTCCATTCAGTTTATTGACATGCACAGGGAAATAAATCAGTCAGCTTGGAGGGGGGTGATCAATTTGAAAAAAAAGAACAACAAACTTTTTTTGGGTCCCCCTATTTCTTCTGTGTGAACACAGTGACAGTAAAGCATCTTGCAGCCCTTCTTCCATCTCCTTTTCAAGTGTTAATAACATTTATTCAAAAGAAAGCAATTAATTCCTAGCAGAAGTTTTCCTGCTGCTGACATCAATACACTCACTCATAGATCCTTTATGGTATTTCTATAAAACATTTCTTGGGCTGGATGCTTTAAAGCAAACATCTTGTTCTAAACAGTTTATTGTCTAAAAGAGTTTACATGCTGAAGGTGAAATTATGCCTAAGGATTTCTTTCTTATGTTTAAGATAAAGTCAGCTCTGCTTTCCCTCGTGTTTTCCAATGGTTCCTGCATTTCCCTGGTGAGTGGAAGGAGCACGGCTGACACTGAGCTCATCCCTCTTCCACAGCAAGAACTGCCCAAAGCTGAGGGTCTGCCTCTCTTCCCTTAGTTCATGTCTCAGAAATTTGGGTGCTGGAATTCCCATTTCCCATGTCTGTGTTTATAGGAATGCCCTGGGTGAGAGAAGCCCAGAGCTGGATTCTCTCTGCAGCAGTGAGGAGGCCAGAGGGAATGGCAGCCTGAGATCCCTTGCACTGATTTTTTATATACAGTCCTCATGGCTTTCCTTCTGAAGGCAGAAAATACACTTTCTGTTTCAAAAGTTACAAAATGTTGCTGGTGTTGTTGTTTTTTAAGTATAAAACTATTGCAGATGTCAGGCACAATTAACAAGAGTATAAACCTGTGGCTGGGTAACATACAGAAGCTTATATGTGGGTAACAATATGAGCTTAATTCAATTGATAGAGATGTGGGGAAAAAAAACATGCAACAAGATATAAAAATACACAGCAGTGCCATTATAGTTAATGGAATTTTCCATTTTCAGCATTGTAAACTGCAAAAAGTGACTCTGAGAAGTGAGAGGTCTTGTTCAGTGTTATGGGCAGGATAAATAACACAGCAAAATGGTTCTTTATTGTGCTCTCTAGTGCAATACAGGCAAGCCTATTGTTTTATTGAAAATAGTGGTATCTGTAAATTCTGTAATTGAAGTTGTGGATTTTGATAATGCTTTATATGGAGTTCCCAAATTAACTTTTAATTTAGATTTATTACGAAAACACAGTGCATAGCAAATAGCATACTGATGATTAAGATGAATTGCTGAGAATGAATGACCTTGAAAATAAGCCATCTATTTGTTGTTGAGTTTCAGTGGTCACAGTCAATAAGCAGGACTTTTTGCATATATTCCAGAAAAGAAGTATTACATTTACATCAAATCATCTGTTTTTGAAATGCTACTTTAACCTTGCCTACAAACAATGGAGTGGTCACAAGTAGAAGAGGCAATATAATCAAGAATACATCCAAATGTTTTATATAAGCTCTTTAGGATTCTAAGTCATTAATATTAAAATACAGGTTCATAAATACCCTAAGTACTGGTAGTCCAGAGAATGATGCATTTTTTTAGCTGATCTTTGATCTCTGCTGTCAACCCAGTAAAAGTTAAATCCTTATCTGCTGTGGCACTGAGATCTCCAACAAAATATTTTGAAAATGCATCTCTCATAATTATAACTGACTCTGCTGTGCTATTAATTAGAGTATTTCCCATTTTACTGATGAACAGCTACACTGGGTTGTGACACCTGCGCAAAAGTTGTAGCATATCAGCAATTGCCATTTATGTACTGCATTCTCTGCCTAAAATCATGCTGCTTCTAGGAAATGCTTTATGACATAAAAATCCCAGGGTTTGCCTGAGTCATACTAAACACTTCCCAGATTGCCCGCCAGGTGGATGGGTAGGACCATGCTGCACCAACTTGTATCAAACACTTCCAGAAACTGGTGGATACACTCCAGAGTGCTGTGTATGTGTAGCAGCAGCTGTGTTGGGTCAAATACAAGTCAAGTTATCTACTCATTTGTCTCCAGCACCCAAAAATCATCCTGTTAGGACAAATTGTGTATGTACTTTGCCCTACTCATCCTCCAACCTCTGTTCATTCTAGGTCTTTTCTGAGAGGAGGGCTGATAGCATAACAGTATTCCTTTGCTTTGTTTACCCTTCCCATAATGATTCAATGTTTCACTTGAGATTATCATCTAGCCCAAAATTTTCCTTCTGCTTGATACCAGTCAGCTCAGAATTCCTTATTTTACATGTGGAGTTAAAATTACTCCTCTCCAACATACTTTATTTTACGGGTTTGAACTTCATCTGCGAATTTCTGGCCCAGTTGCTCAGTTATTTTATGTCCTTGTGCAGTTCTCGGTCAGGTCTCTTCTTGAATAATGCATTATCAGCAGCAGACTGTGCCCTCTTCCCTGCATGGCCTGTTTTCCATTTGGAATTCTATCATAGCTATGATAGGTTTGGACTTTTTAAAGTAGTACTTCAGAAGTTCCTGTAGATAATACATCAAAAGTGGCAGATGTCCACCCAGCAAGCCATGTGGCTTTTGTTTTGTTTTAGAAAAAGGCGTGGGAATGTGATCAATTTTTGTGACATCTCTTGGATACCCTCGGGAGAACTCTGGCATCCTTGTCACAGTCACATGAGGTATTCAAAGAAGAATAGAAAGTTCTGACACTTCTGAATTTTCGGAGAGACGTCATTGTTCCTCTAGCAAGGGAAGGTGCTACTTGCTCACATTGTTTTATTTTAAGACTGTTCCTTTTAAGTAGCAAGACTCATGTTCTTTGATAATGATATTTCAAGCACTTTAATATATGTTTAACAAGTGGATTGCGGGTTAGAGCTCCTGGAGACACTGTCCCTTTCTGCCAATAGCAGAATATGAAAGGGCCTGAATATAATTGTGGGCTTTCTTTGACACACCTTCCTTAGCCCTTGCCAAGGACCCCTATCCCAGCTTCATCCTGACAGGGCTTGTAGTGCTCCTGCTGCAACGTGGCTGCAGGCTGGCCAACAAAACTATCAATGAGAGGGTGGTGCCAGCCTCTGTAAATCATCTGTGATTTATTGAAATCCTTGTCTGGCATACGTGTTGCCAAGTCCAGTTTTTGTGGGAGAGGACTTTCACAGACTGTCCCCAGTGGTGACATACCTTGTACAAAAAGGAACATG